>NC_060139.1:3486405-4178186 GCF_021461385.2 Schistocerca piceifrons
GGGAATGAGACAGGGTTGTAGCATATCTCCGATGTTATTCAATCTCTATATTGAGCAAGCAGTGAAGGAAACAAAAGAAAAATTCGGAGTAGGTATTAAAATCCATGGAGAAGAAATAAAAACTTTGAGGTTCGCCGATGACATTGTAATTCTGTCAGAGACAGCAAAGGACTTGGAAGAGCAGTTGAACGGAATGGACAGAGTCTTGAAAGGAGGATATAAGATGAACATCAACAAAAGCAAAACGAGGATAATGGAATGTAGTCGAATAAAGTCGGGTGATGCTGAGGGAATTAGATTAGGAAATGAGATACTTAAAGTAGTAAAGGAGTTTTGCTATTTGGGGAGCAAAATAACTGATGATGGTCGAAGTAGAGAGGATATAAAAGGTAGACTGGCAATGGCAAGAAAAGCGTTTCTGAAGAAGATAAATTTGTTAACATCGAGTATAGATTTAAGTGCCAGGAAGTCGTTTCTGAAAGTATTTGTATGGAGTGTAGCCATGTATGGAAGTGTAACATGGACGATAACCAGTTTGGACAAGAAGAGAATAGAAGCTTTCGAAATGTGGTGCTACAAAATTAGATTGGTAGATTAGATGGGTAGATCACATAACTAATGAGCAGGTATTGAATAGAATTGGGGAGGAGTTTGTGGCACAACTTGACAAGAAGAAGGGACCGGTTGGTAGGGCATGTTCTGAGGCATCAAGGGATCACAAATTTAGCATTGGAGGGCAGTGTGGAGGGTAAAAATCATAGAGGGCGACCAAGAGATGAATACACTAAGCAAATTCAGAAGGACGTAGGTTGCAGCAAGTACTGGGAGATGAAGAAGCTTGCACAGGATAGAGTAGCATGGAGAGCTGCTTCAAACCAGTCTCAGGACTGAAGACCACAACAACAAACGGTGCTCGAAACGATTCTTAAGTTACCTGTGGTAACCCCATGAAAAATGATCTAGCAGCTTTGGAGATTAGCAAGTTCAAACACGAAAACGCAGAATACAACGGTTTTTGATAAAAGGTTAAATACTGATATCTGTTTTTCGTGATACGATTTTTGTGGAATAAAGCCTGTGCGGTGTCCCGATCTGTGCTGAAGGTACCTGTGGAAACTCCAAAAAATTCAGCCAGTAGTTTGGCAGAATAGCGTGTGTGCTCGGGTCGCCGGGCAGGGGCGCTGCCCAAGTGCTGTTGTGTCCAGGCAGGCCTGTTGCAGCATAGACCTTGACCGATTACTGGAAACCGGAAGACGTTCTCAGAAGCAACCTGAGGTTGACACGGTGCAACAGAAGTATATTTTCAGTATCACAAACGCTCGCAGTCTGATACAGAGACGCTCAGATGTTGCCTCGCTATCTACAAAGGAAGCACTTGCTGGCGGCCACAGAGCGTGCGATGCTCACACTTTCCCGCTTCGAGCGACACTACTGGCGATTTCGGGAAACACGTGTTTGTTGCGGTCGACTCTCGCTGGGCGTCGCGGAACGTACGCGCAACGTCAAGAACTCTCGGAAACGATGGTTTGACTGACATTGACGGTGGCAGCTCTTCTAACATCCTCAAGTCGGCTTGATTTTCGTCGCATAAAGTCACGTTACAATAGAACATTTTGTGTCTCCTTGAGCTTTGTTTTATTCATTACTTTTCTTCGTGGCAGATTGCGGAGGTTGCATCAAGATTTAATGCTTTGTAAGTGTTCTCCCTCAAAACAGGAGGCGAAAAATGATTTCGGTTTTACAGTACCTGGACAAAGGAAAAGAAACACATTAGGAATGGGAAAAACCGAACGGTTAAAAGCAGCACCGCTATTTTAGCTCTGAATAACCAGTATTTTTCGGTATTTGTTTGCTCTAGGCTTAAACTAGGTGCTTTCATTTTTTGCTAATAACTACGAAGTGGTTTTTTTTCTAAATGAACCTTTTTTTATGGAGGAGTAATTTTTATTCGTAAAATTTGTATTGTTTTGAAATTTTGCGATTTTATAGCAAATATAAAAAGCGATCAGTTCTGTTTTAATAACAATGCCGACAGAAACGAGCAACAAAACTGTGGCATAAGAATTGGTGCAGCATTGCTGAGCCAGTAATGTACGTTCATCATGTGGCGTAACAGACGGTACGTGTGTACCTGCAGTGTGCAAGAGTCTCCCCATGTGGTCTACGTGGTAGTTTCACTGTGTCGTCGCCGGACATCACAGTTGTATTACGGTCTGGAAGTATTTTGCAGAATGCGATAGCATTAAAGGACAGTGCTCCATTTGCTTTAAAAGATTAAAAACGGGAGGAGCCGCAACAAACTTGCGACATAATGTAAGGGAAAACTTAAAACGTAACGGGTCATTCATAGTTTACAATAGAAACAGAGTGCAGCTGATCTGGTGCCTGTGTCTACATAACGTGCATTTATCTGCTTTTAACACTTTGGAGCGGACAAATTAACACGAGAAACATTCTTCTGCCTCAGTTTTCACCCTGACTACTCGTACTGTCCAGATAGTGGCACGTTTCCCCGATTACAACGTGATTTTTGAACAAATTTTCAAAACATTAAAATCGGTAGGCGATACTGGTGGTTTCTGTAGTAGTCAATCGCTTACCACTTTTTGAGAAAAGCAGAGAACAGTGGACGGATTAACTTTTTTTATTTGCCTATTTAATTCAATATTTTGACTCTATTTATCTTGAAACTGAGTCAAACATTTGTAATCCTTGTTCGATTTCTACGTTTATACAGCAAAGTTATAGGAATAAAAAACCGAAAATCGCTCATTTCACAAACCGGTTATTTTCTGCTGTTTAAACTGTGCGGTTAAACTGGCGTTGGAAAAACCGCTGTAACTGAAAACCGGTTGTTCAGCGGCAACCACCATCACAAAAACACAGTGCTTAAATAAAAGTGTAGATAATGAGATTTACAATGAAAACTTTTTGAACAATGAAACAGTCTGCTCTGTCGAGAAAGAAAGATTTTTGACTTTCTTTCTTTCTAATTTCGAAATAAAAACACAAAGGATAAAGCAACAGGTAATATGTAAACCGGCGATCGTATGTATATTTTTTTCTTTCAGTTTCCAATAACGGCGTGTGTAGAACTTACCATGATCTTTGTAAAAAAAAAATAGTTATGAACTTGGCTACTGCTATTAATAAACTGTACTTCCTTTGCTAATTCTTTAAAACTGATAAAATGTATTCCCGATTCTTGTGCAGCGGGCGCTCCCTCACAGCGTCACTTTCACTGCACTGTGATGAGTGACAACGCGTCACGTTCACGTTCCCTGTAGTGTGAATAGACTAGCACCAGCACCAGTTAACGATCCAGTGGAGACCAGTGAGGATTTTAAGTAGGGACTAAATAGAGAACCTGTGCGCAACAGGAGTGGCGCATTGTCAGAGAGAGAACACGCCACGTGTTTCTGCAGACATACCTCTGCTACGAGATGGGTGGCTAGCGCATCCCAGAGCGCGAGGCAAATGGGCGCATCCCAGAGTGCGAGGGAAATGACGAGGCACTGGGTACATACTCTAAAGTTCAAGTAGGCAGGACAGTACGATTCTTGTGGGCAAAACGTCTAAATTGCGCACAGATTCGCCGTGCAATTCTGGCGGTATACTGACCAAATGCAATGTCGCGTCCAACTGTAGTGAAACGGTGCCAACAGTGTATTGACCAAGGCCGCACGGAAGTGCGTGGTGCCGATAAGGAAGTCGAGACCTTGCAACACGCGAAGTCAAGGTCACGGAACCCGACAACGACCGAGAGAGCGGTGACCGATGACGTCATTGGTAGAGGATGACACGGCGGTCGTTTGGACCCAATTGGCCCATCAGGGCCACGACACGAATCTTCACCTTTTTACCTGTCGTAATAACACGTAATTTACTTTTTGATGTCCCCTTGTACTTACAGCGTACCATGAAAGCGAAGAGAGAAACCAGCTACGTGTTCCTAGAAGTGTTCCGTTTTTACACTGCCGATGCATCATCCTCCACACAATATAGCTCTCGTCTACAAGATCAGTTTTTTAAAATCAGCACAAGAGTATACATAATCTGTTATAAGCTTTCTGCCTCATTAAAAGTGCATAATAGAATGGAACCTTCAACGAGCAACCTTTTCTTCTACGACTCCTATCTACTGAGTTGGTTTTTCGCCATTGTGGTTTCAATTTCACTCTACTACACATTTCAACTAAACATCTACGTACTACTCTATCCCCTGGTACACCAACTTTTCCATATATCTAGTTTTGCAGTAAAGGTAGTTGCGTCTAATTTTCTGTAAGCAGTAAAATTACTTTGTCGTGTCTTAGCGCAGCTTTTAGTTTTCCGAACACAGGCTTAACATTTTAAAGAGCTTCGCTGCGAAAATATTTTCACGAGTGAGTCCATTTACGGTTAAAATCACGTCGCTCTTGATTACAGCGCCGCGAAAATATTGTCGTGGCAAACAATGAAGCAAACAACACCAAAGTATCCGATAACTAGATATAACAGATTGGAACGTTCATTGGGACCAGGGTACTGTTGTGAATCTTAGATAGAACTTAGCTTAGTTTACTATATATACTGTTTTGGTTCACACACATCCTAATTTCTTTCCCTCTCCAATTTCGCCTTTACATTTGTTGTACCTGCCAAATGATTAAAAGCGCGTGTAGCGACAGTTGGTAGATTTTGTTAACGTTATTCGTCTATGGTAGTTTGCGAAAGTGTTAATAAAGATAGCATGTTTTTTGTGATAAAACTGGAATCATTTGTATATTATGATATACACATATTTCAAACCGTCTGTTTAAGCCCATCATGTTACGCTAAAATTTAACATAGGGTTCCATTTAAAGAAACCAAAGATGGCCTCATATGTCTGTAATACAATATAGCACAAACATGAAATGTGATATATTCAAGTAGCCCCTGTCCCTACAGTTCACTGTCCAAACGGCATCCTTATATCTATTCCGGTTGGGGAGATACAAGGGGTGTTATGCCTCGGCTTCCTCACCCTGTATAGTCGCGTGGGACCGTTGAGGTCCGGCGTGGTGCTGAGTATGACTCTCCTCAATCCACCGGCTCTACATCCTCCTGACAGTCGTGGAGACCTAAGTAACGTGAGTAGCGACATCTGCGATTCAAGACCGTAATTGTAACAAAGTAAACGCCCTTCACTTGCTGTCCTTTCTGGTGTTTCAATTTTAATGACCAGTAGTATACACTACTGGCCATTAAAATTGCTACACCACGAAGATGACGTGCTACAGACGCTAAATTTAACCGACAGGAAGAAGATGCTGTGATTTGCAAATGATCAGCGTTTCAGAGCATTCACACAAGGTTGGCGCCGGTGACGACACCTACAACGTGCTGACGTGAGGAAAGTTTCCAACCGATTTCTCATACACAAACAGCAGTTGATCGGCGTTGCCTGGTGAAACGTTGTTGTGATGCCTCGTGTTTGGAGGAGAAATGCGTACCATCACGTTTCCGACTTTGATAAAGGTCGGATTGTAGCCTATCGCGATTGTGGTTCATCGTATCACGACATTGCTGCTCGCGTTGGTCGAGATCCAATGACTGTCAGCAGAATATGGAATCGGTGGGTTCAGGATGGTTATACGCAACGCCGTGCTGGATTCCAACGGCCTCGTATCACTAGCAGTCGAGATGACAGGCATCTTATCCGAATAGCTGTAACGGATGGTGCAGCCACGTCTCGATCCCTGAGTCAACAGATGGGGACGTTTGCAAGACAACAACCATCTGCAGGAACAGTTCGACGACGTTTGCAGCAGCATGGACTATCATCTCGGAGACCGTGGCTGCGGTTACCCTTGACGCTGCATCACAGACAGGAGCGACTGCGATGGTGTACTCGACGACGAACCTGAGTGCACGAATGGCAAAACGTCATTTTTTCGGATGAATCCAGGTTCTGTTTACAGCATCATAATGGTCGCATCCGTCTTTGGCGACATCGCGATGAACGCACATTGGAAGCGTGTATTCGTCATCGCCATACTGGCGTATCACCCGGCGTGATGGTATGGGGTGCCACTAGTTACACGTCTCGGTCACCTGTTGTTCGCATTGATGGCACTTTGAACAGTGGACGTTACATTTCAGATGTGTTACGACCCGTGGCTCTACACTTCATTCGATCCTTGCGAAACCCTACATTTCAGCAGGATAATGCACGACCACATGTTGCAGGTCCTGTACGCGCCTTTCTGGATACATAAAATGTTAGACTGCTGCCCTGGCCAGCACATTCTCCAGATCTCTCACTAATTGAAAACGTCTGGTCAATGGTGCCCGAGCAACTGGCTCGTCACAATACGCCAGTCACTACTCTTTATGAACTGTGGTATTGTGTTGAAGCTGCATGGGTAGCTGTACCTGTACACGCCATCCAAGCTCTGTTTGACTCAATGCCCAGGCGTATCAAGGCCGTTATTACGGCCAGAGGTGGTTGTCCTGGGCACTGATTTCTCAGGATCTATGCACCCAAATTGCGTGAAAATGTAATCACATGTCAGTTCTAGTATAATATATTTGTCCAATGAATACCCGTTTATGATCTGCATTTCTTGTTGGTGTAGCAATTTTAATGGCGAGTAGTGTAGATTTTCCACGATTTGTCAAAGAACAGTTCGGCTGAATACTGCGACGAGTGGTCCGGCAAGGCCCGGCCTAGTTTTTCGATGGCACTTCTAACAAGTCTTCCTTCCTATAATAGCTTCCCGTGTCTCAAAACGCCGTTAACAAAGAAACACGAGCTACGCACGAGTGTTTTCTGTTGTCGGTTCCACCTTCCCAATTCAGCGCGCATCGGCCGCAGCAGAGGGACACAACACCACGTGCAGACCCCCCCCCCCCTCCAGCACTCACGGCGACATGTAGATGTGAATCGGCTCCTTCCCGCCGCGGCGTACAGGTGTCCTCCAAGGCCGCGCAGTGAGGTGTGCAAAGCGGCAGCAGGATGTGACCACTGCGCGCTACCTACTAGATACGACGCAGCGGCAGTTAGGACCGTACGTGACGCGTGTTTTGTTCAAATCACGGCTGCCGATCTGGTGTCAAGCACTTACACGACACATTAACCATACCGTGAAGCGCAACGAAATTATTGAAGCTTCAGAATGATACAGCTGCATAACTGCAACTAGTGAACGCTACGCGTTAAGAAGCTAGTCAGCGACTGGTGACTGGTACGCACAACAGCGCCTTGTACTTGCCCCACACGTCATCAAGGGTATACACATAATTTTATTGTACGTAAGTTTATAAGGCGAATAGCTGTATCACACATGGCCCATTTTGTTACACATTTCAACTTCTGGTCTGAAGATAATCGCTTAGACGGAAACCGGTCACCAGAATTAATCCATACATATGATGAAAATGGGTATATGTATGTGTGTGTATTTTCCACATCTCCTCCTAAACCACTGGACCGATTTCAACCAAACTCGATACACATTTCCCCTGCCATCAGGCAACGATCACTTTGAGGATAAGAACCACCTACTTACCATAGTTCAGGAGGTACAATACTATCATTAACAACGAGGTGCGTGAAAAACTGCACATCATGCATGGCGTTTAAATTTATTGCTTTTGTGCCACTAACTCTATTCGCAGTGCATTTCGCAGACAGTATCCACTTATGCCGCTAGTCTACTACAGAATTATATCCTGGTACCACTCATAGTTCATGAGATATGACGTCATAAACAATGAGAAGCGTCAAAAACTGCCGCATTATGGATGGAGGTTAAATTTACCAGTTATTTGCTACTAGTTCTGTTCGTTACACATTTTCCAGACAGTATCCACAGAAACCAGATGGCAGTTGTAAGAGTCGAGGGACATGAAAGGGAAGCAGTGGTTGGGAAGGGAGTGAGACAGGGTTGTAGCCTCTCCCCGATGTTATTCAATCTGTATATTGAGCAAGCAGTGAAGGAAACAAAAGAAAAATTCGGAGTAGGTATTAAAATCCATGGAGAAGAAATAAAAACTTTGAGGTTCGCCGATGACATTGTAATTCTGTCAGAGACAGCAAAGGACTTGGAAGAGCTGTTGAACGGAATGGACAGGGTCATGAAAGGAGGGTATAAGATGAACACGAACAAAAGCAAAACGAGGATAATGGAATGTAGCCGAATTAAGTCGGGTGATGCTGAGGGAATTAGATTAGGAAATGAGACACTTAAAGTAGTAAAGGAGTTTTGCTATTTGGGGAGCAAAATAACTGATGATGGTCGAAGTAGAGAGGATATAAAACGTAGACTGGCAATGGCAAGGAAAGCGTTTCTGAAGAAGAGAAATTTGTTAACATCGAGTATAGATTTAAGTGTCAGGAAGTAGTTTCTGAAAGTATTTGTATGGAGTGTAGCCATGTATGGAACTGAAACATGGACAATAAATAGTTTCGACAAGAAGAGAATAGAATGTTTCGAAATGTGGTGCTACAGAAGAATGCTGAAGATTAGATGGGTAGCTCACATAACTAATGAGGAAGTGTTGAATAGGATTCGGGAGAAGAGGAGTTTGTGGCACAACTTGACTAGAAGAAGGGACCGGTTGGTAGGACATGTTCTGAGGCATCAAGGGATCACCAGTTTAGTATTGGAGGGCAGCGTGGAGGGTAAAAATCGTAGAGGGAGACCAAGAGATGAATACACTTAGCAGATTCAGAAGGATATAGGTTGCAGTAGGTACTGGGAGATGAAGAAGCTTGGACAGGATTGAGTAGTTTGGAGAGCTGCATCAAACCAGTCTCTGGACTGAAGACCACAACAACAACATCCACATATCCTGCTCAATGTACCCACAAAATGATATAGTTATATAACACATAAATCAGGAGATATGACGAAACAAACAGTAAAATGCATGAAAAACAGCCGCATCATTCATGACGTTTAAATTTATTATTTCTTTGCTACTAACGCTATTCGCAGCATATTTCACATACAGTATTGACATATGCTGATGACTGTGCCTACACAAATACATCATTGTGCGACACATAATTCAAGAGATATGACGTCATAAACACTTAATTGCGTGAAAAATTGTCGCATCATGCGGGGAGTTTGAACACATGTACCCTTTACTACTAACACATTCCTACAGTCGACTCAAGGAATATCTTTGACTCGTGGCACCGATTTTGACAGTTTTCAACAGCGAAGAGCGAACGGCTGCAGGCGAAAACGAGCTGTACAGCTATGCGTAGGCGTTGCCATAGAGACGTGTAAATTTGCGTTGTAGACACGAAGCAGCTGCGACCAGCGTACACAAACTGTCCGTGATATTGTACTTTTACATTTGAGCGTTATACGTATTTCTTTGTACGACTGTTTCATAATTTCAAAGGTATTTTCACTAATACATGGAAAGCAATTTTTTATAATTTACACTACAAGCAAAATTCATTTTTTTGTTTCTGTCTGTAATAGAAAATTGGCTCAATGAAGACGCGGGAAATGCCGGGTTTGTCAGTTACTAAATACGTAATTATTGCGCTCGAAACTGTCTTTTTTGTTATACTACTAAATACGATCGGTGTGCTTCTGCTATGACATCAGAAATTATAATATGTCATTCAAGTTCCTACATATAAATCGTTGTAAAGGTAAGTGCATTTTTACGCACGCACATAACACGAGCGAGGAGTATGAAAGTGTTAATTGCGTGCTCTAACCCGCACAAGTGAGTAAGAGTAAGCTTTCAGTCAGCCAAGAATTCGCACGCAATGCTCATAGCCATAGCGTCCTACAGTTGTTATGTCACCGTTCTTCATGTTTATCACACTTCGTCCATTCGTCATCAAAATCACATCCGCACCCTGGGCAAAACCATTTTGACTGCGGAATAAGTTTTTACAGGACGAATTTTTTTTCCTACGACGTCTCGTTTTATTTTTCTCTCTTCGCTTCGGTTTTAATTCTCATCATTATCCTTCTGTTTCTGTTCGAGAGCATTTTTCAGCGGTGATAAATAAGATGGCGGTTTCCAATTTTTTGGGTCCTACATTTCCTTCTGTCACCTTTCGACAGATTCGGCAGCGGTCAGAACTCATAAATGGCCGTATGCGCTTGCACGCTGACGGCACTGAATTCAGGCACTCCCGTAGTTTCCTGACTGGATTCCCTTCATTCGACCAATGACCCCAGCTGTGTTTTGTACTTGGTGATCTGGACTGCAGTTTTGTGTCTAGCCGTTACCCGAGAAGGAAGAAACTCCTCCACCGAGTAAATATTAGGCATGCTTTTACTATCTCCCATACTGTTGCTGTCCGGTAGTAGGCACTTCTGATGATCTGCCGCAATCATGAGTACCCTTGCTCGAAAGTTCACTAGATGACAAGTGCATAGTTAGATCCCAACACATGACAGTCTGTTGCTACTGCGTTGACAAGGGAGGATACTACGTAGATTTAATAGCTAATACAATAAATTAAACTGCAGTGACTGCCTGGTTGAAACCGCTTTATGTACGAATTGCGTATGTCACCTTAGAGTCTAACAAAAAAAGGAGCTATAGTAAATGTCTGCTCTTTATGCCACTGTGCACTGCTACAATGGCTAGCCAATGTCTGTATCCCTCCAAGTGCAGCCAACAAAGGAAGCTTAGCCATTACGCACATGTAGACGACGCACATTCTTGACCGAACTTCCCTTCATTTTGTGGACTCCGAACCACGTGGCAACATGATATTTTTCACGTGCAACATGATATTTTTCACTTGTATGATTAATTATCAGAGGTGACAGAAGAGATAAGTGGCGGAAGAAAACCCGTGGAGCGATTCAGAATTGATCTCGTACCTTTGCATTCATAGTTTCAAAATTACCAAATTAGTCGCCGATTCACACAAAGTAGTGCAGCTGAAATAAGACATTTTTCATCAAGATATCTCATATGCGACGAGTTGATATCCGGTTTGTTAGGAAGTCAGCTTATCGTGATTGCCAATTTCTAGGGCGTCCTGTCAGCATAATTGGTTCAAATGGCTCTGAGCACTATGGGACCCAACATCCGAGGTCATCAGTCCTCTAGAACTTAGAACTACTTAAACCTAACTAACCTAAGGACATCACATACATCCATGCCCGAGGAAGGATTCGAACCTGCGACCGTAGCAGTCGCGCGGTTCCGGACTGAGGCGCCTAGAACCGCTTGGCCACCGCGGCCGGCTGTCAGCATAATTGCCACGTGTTTCTCACTCTTCGTTTTTAATCGCCTGTACCTGGGAAGATGTGTTGTGCAACGTCCAGACGTTTGGTCGCTCCAAGCAAGATACAACTGTGTAGTGTTTAGTTTGGTGATGGCTCGTAGAACGTTCTGGACGAACGCTCACAGTTTACCAGTAAGTAGTGTTTGATAGAAACCACTATTTACAACAGTCGAATTTTTCGATAACGTCAAAGCTTGCCATTTTCTTGGTATGACGCTAAAAAGTGAAGCATGGTAGCAAGCAAAGCATGTCAGAATCATGGAGTCACTTAATTCGTATGTTAATGAACAACCTACTGCGATAAGATAAGCTGAAAATGGATAAGCTGATAAGCTAAGTGGCCCTTTCAAGACATCAACTTGACAGCTACTACTTTCAACGGAGCAACACGCTAGTAAAAGAAAACCTTGCTAACCTGTCATCTGAGGGGGGGGGGGGGGGGCTTCAGAACGCATGGGTACTACCCCTAAGGCCGTCCTCACACATTTGTGTTTAGCTCGCAAACCACACAGTTTCTTTGTGACAACGGACGCGCGTGAAATAGCTGCGAGGGCTTTGTTAACGGCGGTCGAAGAGCAGCGGAGAAAATCGTGAGGCAGAATCCGGAATTTTCCATGACCTGAACAGTGCTTTGCTGGTAGAGGAAGACTTCATAGTGCTGTACAAGTATCTGAGATACGTACTGCTAGAAGTTATTCGTTATCTCAACTGAATTTTCCTCCTAGTTTCGATTTTAAAGTAATATATTTAAAGTACAGTGTGTAATGTCAGTTTTCACATGTATGCGTATTCAAATGGGTCAAGTGGCTCTGAGCACTATGGGACTGTGCGTCCGGTCAGGCGCAAATTCGCAACTTCCCACTCACCTAACCGCGACGAGCCCCATCAATTCTCCCCCTACTCGTATCTTTCTGATTCTCGTAGGAGTTCGTGCATTGGCTTAACATCTGAATTGAAATTTTTTCATCAAACAGTCGTCGCGCCTACAGAATTATAGATACGATTGGTGTCTGTTCTGCCGAACATGCCGTGATTTGCCCGATGCGGCCTTTCCTTCTTCTAGATACGTTCGGCAGAATTCCCCGTTTCATACAGATAAATACCTCCCGAAGATTCCGATCGATAGGCGTGAAAACTTGAACTAACTGATGGTTTGAAGTATAGAATGTAATTAGCGTGGTGGAAATGATTTTGAAACAATCAAACATTCACTATCCTCTTGCCATGTCAAATGAGACTACAAACCGGAACTTCCGATTGTTATCTCCATTTTAGTAGGTAGTAACAAACAATCGTTGATGGCTGCTATGGTAGCCTTTTAGAAGCAATAAACTGAATGTGACAGGGTGTCCTACCTCGTCGTGACGTCATGCTGACAAGGTTTCAACTGTGTCTGCCATGGAGGACGCTAGTGGAACCGCCGCTCCCATTGGGACGTAAGGAACGCGGCGAGTTTCCGTGTAGTGCATCCGTACCAAAAACCGGCTTCTGTGCACCACTCAGAGGTAGCGAGAGCACTGGTTGACCAGAGGCAGGCCACGGAAGCGGTCACAACAATCAGTCACTCCTGACTAAGACGTCGAAGGCAATTGCCAGAAGATCGAGATTGTTATTCTTATTTAATGCGGAAGAAAATCTAGAATATTTCACGTAATGATACAGCTCTAGATACTGAAAATGGAAGACCTCTTCTATTATCATGTTATTGATGACTGTCTTAGTCCTTATTGAGCACTTACCTAAAAATGCCAATTTTTTATTTTTATTTTTGATATCTCTAGATTGTAATTTAGGCTTATATTGTTTAATCTGTGTACCGCTATTTGTAGTTATTCTTCATTGTGCTGTATAATTACCTCGTCGTTTTCGAAATGCATTGTATTTAGAAATTTGTCTGGCCTAATTCTTATACCTTGAACTATTCTGTCCATCATCCCTGACCAGGTTGTCGATGTAGATGTTGAAAAATGTTGGTGACACAGTACAGCCTCGCCTCACCCCCTGGTGTATCTCCATTTCTGACGTCAGAACATTGCCAGTGTCTATTCTTATTTTGGTGTTTTTGTGTAAACCTTGGAATACTTTTATCAGGTGTCCGGGGAAACCGCTTTTCTCCATTGATAATAGCTTTACTGTGTCCTTCATAAATGTGTCCCCAAACTGCATTCTCGTCTTTTCTGTATAATTTGTTTCAGAGTGAAAAAATCGTTGATACAAAATCTTCCTTACTACAGACCCTGCTTGCCGTTCTAGCGAAATCGAGTCAGAGATGTTTTGAAGCCTTTCATCAATTATTTTGCTGTAGTTTTGTAAGAAGCGTTCGGAAGACTTGAAAGTTGTTAGTTTTAGCTATCAAATTACAGGAGTAATTATTATTAGTCCGGTCAAAGACCTACGGAGATGTGAAAAGCTCCACATCTGACAATATCATCGTTATCTATACTTTTCGTTAAAATTGCAAGGAAATCTAGTGAAACATTAATATCTTTATAATAAAATTTGATATGCAGCCGTTTTTCTGGAATCTCCTACTATCGGACATGCCGGTCTTCTGATAGAGAAGAGAAACAGAAATTAATTACTCTTGCTACAAATCATGAAATATCAATCCTCTAGTATCTGATTGCGAATTTTAAAATATTCTCCTAACAGTTGTACTGCAATGTTCATGTACGCAACAGAAAACATACCTCGTCTTGGCGCTGCGCATGCGTGATCAGCAACATGGTAAAATAATTCAAAAGAAATACCACAATCCATGCAGAGTGCAATGTATGGTTACAACTGCTGATGCAACTACTCCTATCGTTTTATATAGAAATTGAATGATCAGGAGGGGTTTGGTCAGCAAGCCTTGAAGCGGTGTAAAAATATGAGAGGAACCAACAAAAACTTTTAATTTACTATATTCTGAAACTGAAGATTCATATATATTGACAAACTTTACTCATCCCTTACTTTCTTTGAACAATTTGAAAACTTTAATTATTGCACAATGTCCTTAATCACTAATTACGTATTGCTCACAACAAAAAATACGAATATTACTCTCAGCGTATGCATACACAAATCTGACAGAATCCCTCCAGTGCAAGCTACAACTACGTGCAGCAAAAAAGGCAAATTACCAAAAAATCCTCGATTAATACCAAAATCTCCTCCGGAACCACTAGCACGGTCAGCGCAGGCTGCGATCTCTCCTAGAAATGTTCAGCTCTAAATTAATTCCATCTAATTCAGGTCCTTTTTTATTTTTTGTTTCCTTGAATGCCTGTTTTCATTTTGTCAAATCTATTAGATCTGTCCCTTCCTCTGCTTTCTGTTCCGTTGGGTCTTCTGTGTCACATCTGCGGTATCTACGATGTGACACAACTATTGAAGAAGAAATAGTCATAAATAAGAAAATTAACACCTATTAACGCATACGCTGCGCGATATGAAGAACACTGAAGGGTAGAAGAGAAACCCAAATGAAATTTTATGAAGTCAAGGCATTACCCACAGTACTACATGGAGCAGAAAGTTGGTCATTAAGATCAAAAGGCCTAAGATAACTTGGAACATCAGAAATTAAGTTCCTTAGATGTGTAAAAGGCTGCGCCGGAGAAGACAGAATAAGAAATGAAGGACTGTACAAGAAGTGGGGGTACAGCAACTGAAAAAGTAACCTAACGAAAGTAGGATTGGAAAGAGCATATGTTGCGTATGTCGCTTCAGAGAACAGTTTGACAAGCTACGGAATACAATCCTACTGGAAGAAAGGGTTTGGGAAGGTCGAGGAAGAAATGGTGAG
This sequence comes from Schistocerca piceifrons, assembly GCF_021461385.2. Classification (NCBI taxonomy): domain Eukaryota; kingdom Metazoa; phylum Arthropoda; class Insecta; order Orthoptera; family Acrididae; genus Schistocerca; species Schistocerca piceifrons. Next base: position 3,501,447 of record NC_060139.1, read on the forward strand.
GCTGGAACAGGCCATGAGGCCTAATCCTGGACTGTCAGAAGAAGAAGAAGAAGAATGATATATTCGCCGTTCCCACATGGTATTTTCTTGGAATGAGGAACAGTGCTACTCCCGTGAATATTACGCAATTATCCTGTTTGTTTGCAGCAGCATCAGAATTTGGAAAAAAGCCAGCATCCACGCAAACCAGTGTGTAAAACAGCCTGGCAGGCTAGTGAGCTGCTAACCGGTATCCCGTGAGACGCAGAAGCAAATCGCGTCAGTATGTTTTGCTATATCTACGAGATATGTACGTCAAATGCAGTCCTAATACAGAGCTGAGTCACTTCTGAAGAAACTTTCCAGTTCGATATATTCCGCCTGTGAGTCGACAAAATGTTACTGACACGAAAATTGCGCACCAAACACCAGCATTATGTAACGGTTGTTCAACGTACTGACAACGATTCTATGATACATACTGACACGTGTCCTGTGACTTTTCATTGCTAGACAATTTGAATGTCTTGTCTGAAGAAGTGAAAAGCTGAGGATCCAAATCTCCTGATATATCTTCGTTCAGAAAACAACCAGTAGAACAGACCACTTGCAAGGCTAAGGATACTGTTAGATGCATACAGGCTGTAGGAAAGTTACAGAGATGTTAGTAGGAAGGAGAAATAGCAGTGTGAGTATCAGAGCCCTGAAGAAAGATATTCGTAGTCGCCGATTTGCTTCGGGCAAAGGCGTGCACTGTTGGACATAACATGGAGCCATAGGTAGGGTGACCAGATGCAATTGCTTAAAAAGGAGGGCAAACAGCTTCAAAAAGGAGGACAAAGGAAGAAAAAAGAGGACGCATCAAACGGATCAATTGCAAATGCGGGTACCACCTGTCAGATTTGGCCAAGTCACGTGACTGCCGGGAATTACCGGTAAAACTAGTAGTTAATTGTTACTGATGGGTCAGTTGGTGGTTAACTGAGCAATATAATAAAAAATTAAAAACAATGATTGTGGTGAGAGTGTGGCGTCAATTGATTTGTTATGTCAACAACACGGAATTGTTTACAAAGCGAAAAACCTAAAACCATTCACTTCCCGTCATTCGACGCACCGCTACCAACATCTACAATTCAACCAGCAACTGACGACATGTAAACTGCACTTTAATCTTCCGAATACAAATAAATTCAATGACTATGAAACAATGAAATAAAACCATGACAGTTAATCTGTCGAGTTATTTCTTACCTTTATTGGTCACTGAGACGTACGTTCGAGCTCCACATATCCTAGATTCCGCTTCAAATTCGTTTCTCCCTTTCTTGAAAGCCGGATATTTGCGGGAAAGGACATCAGAAAATGTACACTTTCGTTTAGGCAAAGACAAATATTTTACGTAACTCACTCGGTTAAAAATTACACTCACAAATCACACGTGCACTACAAGAAGCCAAGCCAATACAAAGCGAAGACACGGAACGAAAATTTTAAATAATCGATATTAGCATTCGCTTGTAGGTCGATCAACGATAACATGGCCGATCCTGGTGCCACCTACTAACACCGCCTTCGTGCGTGTTTATCACTACGTCTGTACCAATAGTTAAAGTATTTAAGAAAAGAGCAATAGAACGGGACGAATTGTAAATTTAACTGTATTACACTCAACTTTGCGAAAAAACGGGACACTGTAAAAATCCGTTCGGACCCCGGACAAAGAGCTAAAAAGGAGGACATGTCCGGATTAATCCTGACGTCTGGTCACCCTAGCCATAGGCAACTGCAAAGATTTTCCCATGATGCCACTGACTGCAACCAAACGATGTTGATGAGAAAGTTTTTTGCTGGGAGTTAACCTGCCTTCTAGAACGTAATTTAGTTTTTCGCGATGTTGTCGCGCCTATTTTCGTATTTACTTACGTTTTCGTTTGGCAAGCACTTCCATTCTCCGCATCATGCTGATACGTTGTGATGCACACGTAACTATAACAAGTATTTTCCACAAATAACGTAGTAAAACACTTTTCACTACACCAGAACACAGTGTGATTGTGGTTTGTTATGTGTCCCCGCCCAGTCAGTGTTCATTTGTTCATCAGAGAGTTCGGCACCAAATTTGAATTTTATCTTTGTGTGTGTGTGTGTGTGTGTGTGTGTGTGTGTGTGTGTGTGTGCGTCTGTGTGTTTTTTCTGTGTAAGATAAAGGAACATCCACCGTATTCACACGATATGAGTCCGTGAGATTACCACCTGTCAGGACATCATCCAAGCCATAGGGCGGTCCTTGAGAGATATCGACGGGGATGGACGCGTTGGCGGTGTACGGCGCCTTCTATCTCTGTTGGGGAAACTGACTTGAGATGCGGGGCGATTATATTGAGGGCATATAATACATAAACCATGTATGAATTATTATAACCGTACTGTCACTACTTTTAATCCAATCCATACACCACGCTTGTTAATTCGTGAATACGTTCACAGATGTCGTTAATATTTACGCCAATATAAAATCAGTCACCTTTCCTAAGGTTCAAATGGCTCTGAGCACTATGGGACTTAACTTCTGAGGTCATCAGTCCCCTAGAACTTAGAACTACTTAAACCTAACTAACCTAAGGACATCACACACATCCATGCCCGAGGCAGGATTCGAACCTGCGACCGTAGCAGTCGCGCGGTTCCGGACTGAAGGGCCTAGAACCGCTCGGCCACCGCGACCGGCCCTTTCCTATGGGACGGACTGTGTACACTGTTTAATGTAGCCCAGATTCGCATTTACACGTTAGTACATTGATAATGCCCACATGCACCGAAGTGAAAAAAAGTCATGGCATAGCAATATGCATACAGACAGATTGCGGCAGTATCGCGTACACAAGGTATAAAAGGGCAGTGCATTGGTAGAGGTCTCATTTGTACTCAGGTGACTCGTGTGATAGGGTGTCCGACTTGATGATGGCCACACGATGGCAGTTAACTGTCTTGGTCTAAACGCATGGGGCATTTCATTTCGGAAAACAAAAGGGAATTCAATATTCCGAAATCCACAGTGTTAAGAATGTGCTGAGAATACCAAATGCAGACATCGCTTCTCAACATGGACAAAGCAGTGGTCAAGAGGCCGCACTTAATGACCGACAGCACCAGTGTTTGCGTAGAGTTGTCAGTGCTGACAGACGAGTAACACTGCCTGAAATGACCGCAGAAATCGGCGTGGGACATACGACGAACGTATACGATAGAACAGTGCGGCGAATTTTGACGTTAATGGGGCTATGGCAGCAGACGACCGACGCGGGGGCCTTTGCTAGCAGCATGACATCACACGCAGCGCCTGCCATGGGTTTGTGACCACATCCGTTGCACCCTGGACGACAGAAAAACCTTGGCCCGGCCAGATGAGTCCCGATTTCTGTTGAGAGGAGGCTTCGAGTGTGGCGTAGCCCCACGCAACCGTGGACCTAAGTTGTCAGCGAGGCACTGTGCAAGCCGGTGGTGGCTCTGTAATGGTGTGGGCTGTGTTACTGTGGAATGGACTGGGTCCTCTGGTCCAACTGAACCGATGATTGACTGGGAATGGTTGTGGTCGGCTACTTAGAGACCATATGCAAATGTTCGTGGATGGAATTTTTATGGATGACAATGCGCCATGTCACCGGGCCATAGTTTAGTTGTTCGCAACTGGTTTGAAGGACATTTTGGACAATTCGAGCGAATTATTTCGCCACCCAGATCGGCCGACATGAATCCCGTCGAATATTTGTGGGACACAATCGACAAGTCTGTTGGTGCACAAAATCCTGCCCTGGCAACACTTTTGCAGTTCTAGACGGCAATAGGGGCTGCACAGCTCAATGTTTCTGCAACGACTTGTTGAGTCGAGACCACGTCGAGTTGCTGCAGAGGGAGACCTAGCACCACATTAGGGGGTATCTGACGACTTTCGTCACCTCTACTGACTAGTTTGATGCGACCCGCCACGAATTCCTTTTCTGTGCTAACCTCTTCATCTCAGAGTAGCACTTGCATCCTACGTCCTCAATTACTTGCTTGAGTTATTCCAATCTCTGTCTTCCTCTACAGTTTTTGCCCTCTACAGCTCCCTCTAGTACCATGGAAGTCATTCCCTCATGTCTTAGATGTCCTATCATCCTGTCCTTTCTCCTTATCAGTGTTTTCCACATATTCCTTTCCTCTCCGATTCTGCGTAGAACCTCCTCATTCCTTACCTTATCAGTCCACCTAATTTTCAACATTCGTCTATAGCACCACATCTCAAATGCTTCGATTCTCTTCTGTTCCGGTTTTCCCACAGTCCATGTTTCACTACCATACAATGCTGTACTCCAGACGTACATCCTCAGAAATTTCTTCCTCAAATTAAGGCCGGTATTTGATATTAGTAGACTTCTCTTGGCCAGAAATGCCTTTTTTGCCATAGCGAGTCTGCTTTTGATGTCCTCCTTGCTCCGTCCGTCATTGGTTATTTTACTGCCTAGGTAGCAGAATTCCTTAACTTCATTGACTTCGTGACCATCAATCCTGATGTTAACTTTCTCGCTGTTCTCATTTCTACTACTTCTCATTACCTTCGTCTTTCTCCGATTTACTTTCAAACCATACTGTGTACTCATTAGACTGTTCATTCCGTTCAGCAGATCATTTACTTCATCTTCACATTCACTCAGGATAGCAATGTCATCAGCGAATCGTATCATTGATATCCTTTCACCTTGTATTTTAATTCCATTCCTGAACCTTTCTTTTATTTCCATCATTGCTTCCTCGATGTACAGATTGAAGAGTAGGGGCGAAAGGCTACAGCCTTGTCTTACACTCTTCTCAATACGAGCACTTCGTTCTTGATCGTCCACTCTTATTATTCCCTCTTGGTTGTTGTACATATTGTATATGACCCGTCTCTCCCTATAGCTTACCCCTACTTTTTACAGAATCTCGAACAGCTTGCACCATTTTATATTGTCGAACGCTTTTTCCAGGTCGACAAATCCTATGAAAGTGTCTTGATTTTTCTTTAGCCTTGCTTCCATTATTAGCCGTAATGTCAGAATTGCCTCTCTCGTCCCTTTACTTTTCCTAAAGCCAAACTGATCGTCACCTAACGCATTCTCAATTTTCTTTTCCATTCTTCTGTATATTATTCTTGTAAGCAGCTTCGATGCATGAGCTGTTAAGCTGACTGTGCGATAATTCTCGCACTCGTCAGCTCTTGCTGTCTGCAGAATTGTGTGGATGATGCTTTTCCGAAAGTCAGATGGTATATCGCCAGACTCATATATTCTACACACCAACGTGAATAGTCGTTTTGTTGCCACTTCCCCCAATGATTTTAGAAATTCTGATGGAATGTTATCTATCCCTTCTGCCTTATTTGCCCGTAAGTCCTCCAAAGCTCTTTTAAATTCCGATTCTAATACTGGATCCCCTATCTCTTCTAAATCGATTCCTGTTTCTTCTTCTATCACATCAGACAAATCTTCACCCTCATAGAGGCTTTCTATGTATTCTTTCCACCTATTTGCTCTCTCCTCTGCATTTAACAGTGGAATTCCCGTTGCACTCTTAATGTTACCACCGTTGCTTTTAATGTCACCAAAGGTTGTTTTGACTTTCCTGTATGCTGAGTCTGTCCTTCCGACAATCATATCTTTTTCGATGTCTTCACATTTTTCCTGCAGCCATTTCGTCTTAGCATCCCTGCACTTCCTATTTATTTCATTCCTCAGCGACTTGTATTTCTGTATTCCTGATTTTCCCGGAACATGTTTGTACTTCCTCCTTTCATCAATCAACTGAAGTATTTCTTCTGTTACCCATGGTTTCTTCGCAGCTACCTTCTTTATACCTATGTTTTTCTTCCCAACTTCTGTGATGGCCCTTTTTAGAGATGTCCATTCCTCTTCAACTGTACTGCCTACTGCGCTATTCCTTATTGCTGTATCTATAGCGTTAGAGAAGTTCAATCGTATCTCGTCATTCCCTAGTACTTCCGTATCCCACTTCTTTGCGTATTGATTCTTCCTGACTAATGTCTTGAACTTCAGCCTACTCTTCATCACTACTATATTGTGATCTGAGTCTATATCTGCTCCTGGGTACGCCTTACAATCCAGTATCTGATTTCGGAATCTCTGTCTGACCATGATGTAATCTAATTGAAATCTTCCCGTATCTCCCGGCCTTTTCCAAGTATACCTCCTCCTGTTGTGATTCTTGAACAGGGTATTCGCTATTACTAGCTGAAACTTGTTACAGAACTCAATTAGTCTTTCTCCTCTTTCATTCTTTGTCCCAAGCCCATATTCTCCTGTAACCTTTTCTTCTACTCCTTCCCCTACAACTGCATTGCAGTCACCCATGACTATTAGATTTTCGTCCCCCTTTACATACTGCATTACCCTTTTAATATCCTCATACACTTTCTCTATCTGTTCATCTTCAGCTTGCGACGTCGGCATGTATAGCTGAACTATCGTTGTCGGTTTTTGGTCTGCTGTCGATTCTGATTACAACAACCCGGTCACTGAACTGTTCACAGTAACACACCCTCTGCCCTACCTTCCTATTCATAACGAATCCTACACCTGTTATACCATTTTCTGCTGCTGTTGATATTACCCGATACTCATCTGACCAGAAATCCTTGTCTTCCTTCCACCTCACTTCACTGACCCCTACTATATCTAGATTGAGCCTTTGCATTTCCCTTTTCAGATTTTCTAGTTTCCCTACCACGTTCAAGCTTCTGACATTCCGCGCCCCGACTCGTAGAACGTTATCCTTTCGTAGATTATTCAGTCTTTTTCTCATGGTAACCTCCCCCTTGGCAGTCCCCTCCCGGAGATCCGAATGGGGGACTATTCCGGAATCTTTTGCCAATGGAGAGATCATCATGACACTTCTTCAATTACAGGCCACATGTCCTTGGATACACGTTACGTGTCTTTAATGCAGTGGTTTCCATTGCCTTCTGCATCCTCATGTCGTTGATCATTGCTGATTCTTCCGCCTTTAGGGGCAATTTCCCACCCCTAGGACAAGAGAGTGCCCTGAACCTCTATCCGCTCCTCCGCCCTCTTTGACAAGGCCGTTGGCAGAATGAGGCTGACTTCTTATGCCGGAAGTCTTCGGCCGCCAATGCTGATTATTTAACAAAATTTAGGCAGTGGCGGGGATCGAACCCGGGACCGAAGACGTTTTTTGATTATGAATCAAAGACGCTACCCCCTTTTTTTTGCATTTTGTTCGTTATTGATTGTTGTGTTTGGTCGTTGCGGTCGTCGCAAGACATCCTGTTCAAGTTCGGTGGTTGATCCTTCCACTCAGTTTTTTTATTACAGAGGCCAACCGGCTCTCTTGACCGAACACGCTGAGCTACCGTGCCGGCTATAAAACGTTCAAATGTGTGTGAAATCTTACGGGACTTAACTGCTAAGATTATCAGTCCCTAAGCTTACACACTACTTAACCTAAATTATCCTAAGGACAAACAGACACACCCATGCCCGAGGGAGAACTCGAACCTCCGCCGGGATCAGCCGTACAGTCCGTGACTGCAGCGCCTTACACCGCTCGGCTAATCCCGCGCGGCAATCCCTAGACTACGGGTACCTCGGTGTAAACATTCTAAAAGCTGGAGCTGAGGTGCAGCAACTGCCCAGTCAGTCTGCGGCAAGCTGAAAGTGTAGCCGTGACACGCAGCGACACACGTGGGCTCTTCTCTATTCCGCTAGAGTGACAGCGGCGTGGCGTGCGTTCCCTGGGAAGCCGGCGTAGTGGGTGGCCGAGGACGTGCGTCAGGCTAAAAATACACGCAGGGCTTCTCTCTATCCTGCCTTCTCAAATCCGCGACTGCGTGTGGTTCCAAACATACACACCCTACTTGCTAAAACTGCATACTTCATGTTGGCGGCTCACCCATCCACATCGCCGGGCGACATTACGCAGTTACTACGTCACTGGACGCTCAGTCACGAGGCGATTTCATATTCTCTTCCAGCCACCCATTTGAATTTTACGTGGTTCTCCTAAATCATAAAAGGCAACCGCCAAGATGTTTCCTTTGAAAAGTTTAGACGCCGTCTGCAGTCACCACATCATGAGCTAGTGATCCGTCTTTTACGAACTTTGTAAGAAGGCTGTTTAGGTTTTTATGTTGGTAACGCCACGTAGCGCTCTGTATGAAAATGACTGACTGTGCTGTGTGCAGTCTGTGGCTGGTTGGCATTGTTGCAGTATTCGCTATTGTAGTGTTGGGCAGTTGGATGTGAACAGCGCGTAGCGTGGTGCAGTTGGAGGTGAGCCGCCAGCAGTGGTGGATGTGGAGAGAGAGATGGCAGAGTTTTCAGACGTCACTTGTAAGCCGACGATCTGGACGTGTGTCCGCCAGGAAAAGGAAATTTGTAAAGATGGATGTCATATATATATATATATATATATATATATATATATATATGATGACTTTTCAACACTATTAAGGTAAATACATTGTTTGTTCTCCATCAAAATCTTTCATTTGCTAACTATGCCTATCAGTAGTTAGTGCCTTCAGTAGTTTGAATCTTTTATTTAGCTGACAGTATTGGCGCTCGTTGTATTGCAGTAGTTCGAGTAACGAAGATTTTTTGTGCGGTAAGTGATTCCTGAAAGGTGTAGGTTATTGTTAGTCAGGGCCATTCTTTTGTAGGGATTATCGAAAGTCAGACTGCGTTGCGCTAAAAATATTGTGTGTCAGTTTAGTGATGATCAGAATATGTAAAGAGAGAAATGTCTGAGTACGTTCAGTTTTGCTCAGCTGTTTGAAAATCAAATAACGTAGAAGTTTTCCAGCACAGTCATTCCTAATTTTTCTAAGGGGACGTTTCAACAAGATGTCAAGGAGTGTTGGACTGTCGTTGAGCATACGATTTTATGAATAAATGATACTGTTACCTACCTAGAACCTTCGATGGGATGATTTCTTCCGCTTCGATACTGTAATCCTTAATGTTACAACAGATGATCTATATTAATAAGCGATTATCCCGAAACCCAGAATCTGGTATCACTTGCGGGTTGCCTCTCTAATGGTTTCCAAAATCAACAAAAATTTGGATTTCACTACTTAGCGTAATTATTGACCGAGTTTAAAAATTTTAAATGCTTTCATAGTCTACTGGTTAAGAAGTGCCGGGTGAGTATCACAGACAAACCATTTGCGCCTCTCACTGGATAGAGGGAGGTTCAAAGTTCTGACACAGCTGCGCTGTTGCTTGTTTGTACCAACATGGTGACCACACCACAAGATAAAACATTTTGGTGTTGGAATTTTCGCGAAGTCAGCCCGTTGTTTAAGTGTAGCGTGCATTCCGCCGTCGATTCAACAAGAATCAGACACAAAATTCTTAGAAGATGGTTGCGTGTGGTAGGTAAAGAGCACTGATCGGCCACACAGGGCTGACGAAAATGTCTAGCGTATCCGAGGTGCTTTCACACGGAGCCCTTGGAAGTCCAAAAGACGGGCAGGCCAGCAATTTCAACCTACTCAAACAACGGTGTGGCGTGTTTTGAAACGACGCCTGCATGAGAAGCCTTGTAAGTTGTAGTTACTGCAGCAGCAATTGCGTCCGGGCGACTATCACATAAGGTACAAACTTTCCTATTTCTCAAGGACATGGCAGAGCACATTTTTGCCGAACGACTCATCTTTTTGGACGAATCGACGTTTCATCTATCGGGTAAAATAAACCTCCTTGATTTAAGAATTTGGGGGTCACAAAATCCTGCCATCGTCATCGAACGTAAGGAGATGTATCGAAACAGAATGTGCTTGTTCACCAAGTTTATGGACCTTTCTTTTTGGCGAAGGAAACCGTGGCAGGAAGATCATACCTGGACAAGCTGCAAAGTTCTTGTTTCCTCAACTTCACGAAGAGTCCAATGATTTCATCCCAAACCTTGGTCTCCCCCTGCAGTTTCCACCACCAACACCACCAAACCGACGATTCCTTCTTACCTTAGGATGTGTCCTAAGAGCCCATCTCTTCTTTTAATAAAGTTGTGCCATGAATTTCATTTCTCCCATATTCTATTCAGCACCTCCTTATCAGTAATCTGATGTAATCATCCAGTTTTCAGAATTATCTTGTAGTACTACATTTCAAATGCTTTTACTCTCTTTGTGTCTGAACTATGTATCGTCCTGGTGCCACTTCTGTACAAGGCAAATCTTCCTACAAACACCTTCAGAAAACATGTTCTACCTTCTAAATTTATATTCGACATTAACAAATTAAGATAAATTTGTCAGAAACGCTTTTCTTGCTATTACCAGTCTCAGGTGGCTGTATTTCTTCCCACGAACTACAATTCCCTTCCAAATTTTCTCCTTGGTTTTCTTTACTGCTTGCTCAGTGTAAAGATAGAATGACGTGAGCGACAGCCTATAGCACTCTCCATTCCCTTCTCAACTAATGCTTCTCCTTCACACCATTTGACTCCAGGTACTGCGCTGTGCTGTCTGTGCAACTCAATCTTTCGCTCGCTCTGTTGTATCTCTGCTGCCTTCAGATTTAAGAGAACGTATTCCAGGTAACGTTGTCAAAAGCTTCCTCTAAATCTACAAATGCTATAAACAGATCTGCCTTCTTCAGTCTGATTTCTAAAATAAGTTGCTTGTATGGAATCCAAACTGATCTTCCCCGAGGGCGGCTTAAACCATTCTTCTGTAAATAATTCAAGTCAGTATCTTGCAGCCAAGGTTTATTAAAACTGATGGTTCGGTAATGTATTTACCAAAAAAATTTGCACTACAACAACACTATTTGCCGTGACCAAAAGATTTTAGTGACGTTATTACTGCTTATTTTTTTTTGAAAAGGCGTGACCGAAACGCGTGAAGTGTAATACAGCCAATAAAATACCATGGTCAAGACAAATGGTGTTATTGTAATGCAACTAAATAACCGCTACATCTCACAGAGCATTTATGCAACATACACTCCTGGAAATGGAAAAAAGAACACATTGACACCGGTGTGTCAGACCCACCATACTTGCTCCGGACACTGCGAGAGGGCTGTACAAGCAATGATCACACGCACGGCACAGCGGACACACCAGGAACCGCGGTGTTGGCCGTCGAATGGCGCTAGCTGCGCAGCATTTGTGCACCGCCGCCGTCAGTGTCAGCCAGTTTGCCGTGGCATACGGAGCTCCATCGCAGTCTTTAACACTGGTAGCATGCCGCGACAGCGTGGACGTGAACCGTATGTGCAGTTGACGGACTTTGAGCGAGGGCGTATAGTGGGCATGCGGGAGGCCGGGTGGACGTACCGCCGAATTGCTCAACACGTGGGGCGTGAGGTCTCCACAGTACATCGATGTTGTCGCCAGTGGTCGGCGGAAGGTGCACGTGCCCGTCGACCTGGGACCGGACCGCAGCGACGCACGGATGCACGCCAAGACCGTAGGATCCTACGCAGTGCCGTAGGGGACCGCACCGCCACTTCCCAGCAAATTAGGGACACTGTTGCTCCTGGGGTATCGGCGAGGACCATTCGCAACCGTCTCCATGAAGCTGGGCTACAGTCCCGCACACCGTTAGGCCGTCTTCCGCTCACGCCCCAACATCGTGCAGCCCGCCTCCAGTGGTGTCGCGACAGGCGTGAATGGAGGGACGAATGGAGACGTGTCGTCTTCAGCGATGAGAGTCGCTTCTGCCTTGGTGCCAATGATGGTCGTATGCGTGTTTGGCGCCGTGCAGGTGAGCGCCACAATCAGGACTGCATACGACCGAGGCACACAGGGCCAACACCCGGCATCATGGTGTGGGGAGCGATCTCCTACACTGGCCGTACACCACTGGTGATCGTCGAGGGGACACTGAATAGTGCACGGTACATCCAAACCGTCATCGAACCCATCGTTCTACCATTCCTAGACCGGCAAGGGAACTTGCTGTTCCAACAGGACAGTGCACGTCCGCATGCATCCCGTGCCACCTAACGTGCTCTAGAAGGTGTAAGTCAACTACCCTGGCCAGCAAGATCTCCGGATCTGTCCCCCATTGAGCATGTTTGGGACTGGATGAAGCGTCGTCTCACGCGGTCTGCACGTCCAGCACGAACGCTGGTCCAACTGAGGCGCCAGGTGGAAATGGCATGGCAAGCCGTTCCACAGGACTACATCCAGCATCTCTACGATCGTCTCCATGGGAGAATAGCAGCCTGCATTGCTGCGAAAGGTGGATATACACTGTACTAGTGCCGACATTGTGCATGCTCTGTTGCCTGTGTCTATGTGCCTGTGGTTCTGTCAGTGTGATCATGTGATGTATCTGACCCCAGGAATGTGTCAATAAAGTTTCCCCTTCCTGGGACAATGAATTCACGGTGTTCTTATTTCAATTTCCAGGAGTGTACATCAGAAAAATATTGAACCCACACAACTTTCCGTTACGCCTAACAAATTAAACTCATCGGGATACCACATTCTATATCTTACGACACAAACTAATAGTCATACACTCGTTTCAATTATTACAAGAAACTTCCGCTGCCCAGAGGCAGATAACGAGAGGCCGACATCGCCGAGAATAATGACAACAATGCCATTGCTCTCTGCAGCATCGGGCGGCGGTGTTATAGTGTGATGTTGTGCTCTGAGATATGTGTGTTTCTGTGTTTCATACACAGTATTTACTTGGGGGCTGCGAAGAAATCATATTCGCCGGATTCCATAGGAACACTTGGGGACGAATACACAAGAAAGCTGGTAACAATTACTTACTGTACTTTAGGAAGAATGGAAATAAATTTCTCCTTTTATGTAGGAGAACACTTTGGTGGAAAGTATTCCCTGAAGGTAAAACACACTGTTCATAGTGAAAGAGTATCAGCACACTATCCTTGTAACAAACTGAAATGGATTTTGAGAGAGTTTTGGCCACACTGTGTTCATTGCTGCAGCCACTTGGCAAGCATTAACACTTCTGTAAACTGACGTCCCATTACTGCACAAGTAGCCTAAACAGTCACTTATGTGATAAACACAAAACACATTAAGTTATCTACACAGTTATTCGTCATAATTCCTGTCGTATAGTTACCAGGAGGCCTCATTATATCACACCAGTATGTCATAAGTCAATTCATGTCGTCACGATCTTATGAAATATTTAATTAGCAATGTTTTTACTGTTTAAAAGAAAAATTTATCTTGACAGGTTTGCTGTAGAGAGTCGTGTTGGACCACTGTGATTTGTACGTGATTGCAAGTGATTGCGAAGTTAAATTGTGAAGTGTGCCTTGTTTCTGTTTGAATAAGGAAGAATATGAAATCTGGGGAACTCATGGGCCGTCATCGACAGTGCCTTTTGCGATCTATTACTAACACACGGCGGTGATCTCCGGAATAACTGGGGCATTGATTCACAATATTTTGTGATAGTGAACGATACGCCGACAACGCTCTATTCTTTACAGACCAAATTTCGGTATGTACAACCAACGACAACGCATGAGTAATGCGTGACCTAGACCACAACGGTGAGTCTGGGATAACAAAGCCGTTATAGAAGCTGACGCTGCCCGTCAGTTTATTTTGTTGGCTTACTCATATCTTATCTGTAGCGCACACATGTCATATTTGAGATTATCACGTCCCTGTTTATTACACCTATGGGTGTAGCTTCGGCGCAAACTTACTGAACATCAACCTAACGCATATGTTACTCGCATGAAACACGTATTTCAATGCGTATCTCATATGAGACTTACTCGTAATTGTTGTTATTGGCCGCTCAAACAGAGAAATAAAGACTACAAAAGTAACCCGTGTAAGTAGGTTGTTTAGGTTTTTATGTTGGTAGCGCCACGTAGCACTCTATATGAAAATCACTGACTGTGCTGTGTGCAGTCTGTGGTTGGTTGGACTCATTGTTGGAATATTCGCTTGTGTAGTGTTGGGCAGTTGGATGTGAACAGCGCGTAGCGTTACACAGTTGGAGGTGAGCCACCAGCAGTGGTGGATGTGGAGAGAGAGATGGCAGAGTTTTGAGAACGGACGATCTGGACGTGTGTCCGCCACAAAAAGGAAATTTGTAATGATGGATGTCATGATTTGATAGATATATATATGATGACTTTTGAACGCTATTAAGGTAAATACATCGTTTGTTCTCTATCAAAATCTTTCGTTTGCTAACTATGCCTATCAATAGTTAGTGCCTTCAGTAGTTAGAATCTTTTATTTAGCTGGCAGTATTGGCGCTCACTGTATTCAGTAGTTCGAGTAACGAAGATGTTTCTGAGGTAAGTGATTCATGAAAGGTATAGGTTTTGGTTAGTCAGGGCCATTCTTTCGTGGGGATTATTGAAAGTCAGATTGCGTTGCGCTAAAAATATTATGTGTCAGTTTAGTGATGATCAGATAAGTAAAGAGAGAAATGTCTGAGTACGTTCAGTTTTGCTCAGCTGTTTGAAAAGCAAATAATGTAAGAGGTTTACCAGCACAGTAATACATAAATTTTCTAAGGGGACGTTTCGCCCGTAGTGTTAGTCTCCCGTTCTGTAGTACGGAAAAAAACGGTTAACTTTGTTTTCTGAGTTTGTCTGATTTGAGATTGCTTTTGATATATGTTTTTCACAAATTTGACTCCAAAGCTAATGACTACTATTTTCAGTACTGTTTAGACTTCGCGATGTAGAACCGCTATTCTGTTTCGTATTTGTAAGACAGTGTAGCCTTGTTGTAACCTAATTTGAACGAAAACAGGTACTCAGGATAGGTCTTACAAAGTAAACGTTTTTAAACTCTGAAATAAAAGAGACATTGAACAGTGTTGTTGCCACAATTTTAGAAGTATTGAGTCGTGGGAATTTATACTAAATATATGTGGCTTATCTGGTAATCCATATAACGTTGAGTTCCAACCGTTCGCAGCATTCGTGTAAACGTGTATGAATGCAGCGTCTCGCGGCGATAACATTGAATAAAACGTTCTCGGGTTTCCAACCGCGTCAACTGCTTAAAATTACACGAGCTTTTGGCCAAGCACTCCTTGGCCATTGTCAAGTGGTATGACTGACAATGGCCAAGGAGTGCTTGGCCGAAAGCTCGTGTAGTTTTAAGCAATTGATGTGGTTGGAAACCCAAGAACATTCTATTCGTGTAAATGTGTTTATACATTACCTTGTTACTCTGCTCGTGTTTTTAATATTATTAGCCTACTACATTTCTGCGAAAGGCGTATATTATAATTTTAAATACAAAAGCTTAAAAGAAAATAAACATTTTGAGTGAAAGATACATGCTTTTCATTTCAGGAACAACCGAAACTTCAAAATTAAAGCAATGTATTTTATGGCAGTCACAGTTATTATTCTTGAACAATTAGTCGCTTGTCTTCTCACAGTATGGTTATTTTGTTTTCAAGAACATCCACAGCTTTGGCATCAGGGCAATCTGTTGCTATGCAGGATGCTAGAAACGAGTTTCTGTAAATTTTATTGATTTCTCTTGTGTATGACATCGCAATGGAGTAACTCCCACGTGTCAAAATAAATAGTTTTCAGTGACGACACTATAAGATACGGTGGATTAGTAACGACACTGGCAATAGCTGGAAGTCAGATTTTAGGGGGCGAATAGATTTATTTTTAACTATAAATAAAGGCTGAGAAAGAAAGACTTCGTGCATTTACTCCAGGGTTTGCTCTCTGTGAACGGGGGCCCTGTGGTCTAGTGCATAAAGCACTGCGCCCCGCCACTGGAGATCCCGGGTTCAGTCCTCGGTATATAGCGGAAATTTTTACGGGATACCGGCGTGCTGACCCCGCACCCCTCCATAGTGTATCCAAATGACGTCTTAGGCTGAGGATGACACGGTGGTCGGTCGGTACCGACTGGCCCGTCTGACGGCAGGGAAGCGGAGCTCGTTCTATGTGCGGAAATTGCCCTTCTGGAGACCGCCGAAAGATAAATCAGTGCCAGATTACAACATAGCAACCTCGATGCCAGTGCTTGAAACTTTTTCGACTGCGAGAGACGTTTATCTGGTTCTGCCAACTTTTCACAATTTGTCGGGACAGTCAATGGTAGTCCTCTATTCCCTATCTATGACGAAGATTTCGGCTTGGAACTGCAGGTGTTCGGTTCGAAGATGTGGGTATCAAAAGAGGGCATCGCACTCTCCTTAGGGAAAGTTGGTGAAGCAGCTGGGAATAGAGAGCCAAAGTGATAGAGACTGGCCAGAAGGTTCCTTGTAGAACGCTCGAGAAAGCTGCAGAATGTTGCAGAATGCCCTAAAATGTTTTAGAATCTGCCAGAAGGTTCAAGAAAGTTCTAAAATTTTCCAGAAAGTTCGAGAATGTTCTAGGATTTTCCGTAATGTTCTAGAATTTTCAGGAGGCTCGAGAATGTCTCCTCTTGTAATGCCTCCTCTTTTTGTGGAGGTACGTTCCAGCTCATAGGGGTATACTGGATATAGGAGATGGTGAGATGTCAGCATATTTTTGGAAATAGATCAGAGCGGATCGAGGATAAAAGGAAGTGATAGAAAGTAAAACAAAATTAAATGAAAGTGAAATGCTTAAGGTAGTGGAGAGTGTATTAAGTGAAATTTTAACGTGTTATATAACATTAACATTTAACGGCGTGTCGAAAGTTAAGAAGAGGAGATTTGGTAACTAGTGAAGTTCGTAAAAAACAAAGATGACAAGGGCACGAACAAAAAACATTAGTGTACGAGAAATGCCAAGCAAAAAAATTATACATTGCTGCTTGGGAGATGAAGCATTCGATTATGGTCCCACTAAAGAGTACAAGAAACATAAAGACAACTCATTGGAAAAATAGATTGCGCGTGTCAGTTCTACAGTGCCAAGAAATTCACTAGAGACACACCAAGAATGTGTTACAGTAGTGGAAAAATTCGATTAACACTAGTCGAAGTGCCTCCACTACAAGTATTTCATTACATGACTCGAGAAACTCCAGAACCAAAACATTTTCTACAAAGTATGAGGGCGTACATTCATGAGCAGTGAAGAACACCAATTCAATCCCGTATTTTGGGTTAAAACTATCTTGGGCATTCGAGAGTATTTTTGATAGTGAAATACTAATACGTTTTACGATTTTTTTGTTTAATACAACAACACATTTCGTAAGATCGTGTTGACAGCTTATTATTATGGCTCGCACACTAATCGTCACCTCGAATGTTCTCGAGTGATCTGGACTGTTCTCAGAAAATGAATTAAAATGATGACCAAGCGAAGCGAGTCTTTTTGAGCTAGTTGCAAGAATAATAGTATATGTGGCGCAGATAATGGGAAGAGTTGTACGTTTCGTCACCGAATCGTTTAGTAAACACGAGAGTGTGAACCAGACTCCAAAGGCAGACGCTACAATGCCACCTCCTTCCTCATATGTTGCGCGGAAAAACCACGATGAGGAAATCAGACAAGTTATTGCTCAAGCGGAAACAACCGAGAGTCGTTCTTAGCGTGCACCATTCGCGACTGTAACGGGAAACAGGCAAATAATAGTGTTACCAGACGTACCCTCTGCTACACACCGTAAGGTGGCTTTCAGAGTATAGACGTAGATGTAGAATATTGTTTTTCATTGAGTTTTGCAGAGCTGCGACTAACAATGTCCTTCAAACTATAAGTCTCACTGCAAAATCCGCAGATATTGAGATAACGGGAGAAACACTGGTATATCGACTCGTAACACTGATAACATGGGTGATGATTAGCGTGCGACTGATAACAATAAGCTTTCGACACGATCTTACGCAATGCCATGTTGTATCAGTCAGCAATCGATGTTCCTTCTAGTGACCCTATTTCGTTTTCAGAGCTTATTTTGAAGTTCTACGGTTAAAAAGCTTTCTTAGTAACAATATATTGTAGACATTGTTTGTACTATATAAAAGCTGACTTGTTGAGAAATTAATTAAAAACCTTTCATTTTATAACCGAACATTTACATGTTGGACAATCTACGATCATTCTCAGATTTGTGGTCTATCCTAATAACTATCTTTGTAGATATAATGAGTGTAGCCTCAAGGTGTTCCAACAAAACCATAAAGAAGGACGTGGACTAGAAGCACATGGAGCACAGTGAAACGAAACACTTCTCCCGCAAAATATTTAAATTTGACTAGTGGCACTCCTAGTGTGTAAACCTTAACTGCTGTCGATCTAGTTTTAAAATGTCTGCCACTGAATAGAGCTACGTTAGATCAGAGTCTTTGTTTCTCCTCGTAGAAGGTAAATCCTTGACACTCCATATGAATCTGTACTGTTTAATTTTACTAGTATTTACAGAATACTGTGTTACATATTTGAGAACAACATTGACTGAAGTACAAACACAGGTGAGTAGCATTAACCATCCCTGGCGATTCTTTCCCTTAATAGCTCCTTCTACTGTAGTTCCAATGATGTTATAGTGTCTCAAAATTTGTCCAACGAGTTTGTCTCATCGTATTTGGATGTGTCTCTGCAGAGATCTAGTTTCCTGTACTCTTCTAAACACCTCTTCGTTTGTAACTCTGTGTTTGCAGCTGATCTTCACCATCCTTTTGTAGCACCAAAACTTCGGGCCTTCTAGCGTCTCCTCTTGTTTTTCTGTTGTCCAAGTTTCACATCCCTGTTAACTATCATCTATGGTAGATTCCTCGAACGAAAAGCCGTGTCCAGTAGCTGGAAGAAAACCCAGGTCAAATCTGTCTACAAGAAGGATAGCAGAAGTGATCCGCAAAACTACATTCCAATATCCTTGAATCCATTTGTTGTAGAGTCTTAGAACATACCCTGAGCTCAAACATAATGAGGTACGAGGTGCGACAGTAAAGTAAAGAGACTGATGTGAAAAAAATGTTGCTTACCGTTTTAGTCAAGTTTAGTGTTGTCTCCTTCAAAATAGTTCCCTTCTGATTGCACACACTTTTTCCAGCGCTTCTGCCATTCATGGTAACGTTTCTGGAACTCATTTTCTGTAATATCCTCCAAGACCCAAGTCACAGCTTTTTGGACATCTTGTGTTGTTTGAAAATGGTGTCCCTTGACCGCCGTTTTGACTCTTGGAAATAGAAAAAAGTCGGATGGAGCGGTATCTGGTGAATAAGGTGGGTGTGGTAGTGCTGAAATTTGTTTTGAGTTTAAAAATTGCTGTACTGACAGAGCAGTATGGGATGGCACATTATTGTGATGCAGAAACCAATTATCAGCAATGTTGGTACGGACACGAAGAACTCTTTTACGAAGTCTTTCTAAAATTTATTTGTAGTAATATTGGTTAACTGTTTGTCCAGGAGGCACCCACTCTTTATGAACAATTCCCTTGGAATCAAAGATGCACATAAGCATGCATTTCACGTTTCACTTTGACATGTGAGCTTTTTTTGGTCTGGGTGATCCCTTTGAGCAGCATTGCGAACTCTGGCGTTTTGTCTCTGGATCGTACTGAAGAAAACAACTTTCATCACCAGTGATAACACGGCTCAACAATCCTGGATTGATTTCCGTTTGCTCTAACAGATCTGCTGCCACATTTTTACGTGTTTCTCGCTGTTGTGGTGTGAGATTTTTGGGGACCATTTTCACACAAATTTTTATCATACCAAGATCTTCATTTATTATTAGACGAACCGTTTCTCGATTGATGTTCAGTTCTTCTGCAATCATTTTCGCGGATAATCTTCGATCAGATCGTACGAGTTCACGCACCCTGGCCAAGTTGACATCCGTCCGTGAGGTTGATGGTCGTCCACTGCGGTCTTCATCTTCAACATTCGTTCTGCCTTCACTAAACATTTTATGCCAACGAAAAACTTGAGTTCTTGACATAACCTCCTGTCCAAAAGCCTTCTGAAGCTTACTGTAAGTTGTCGTCGGGTTTTCACCCAGTTTTACAGTCTTTTACTTTGAAGTTCTAAGGGAAATTTTGACAATTATCAGATTTGTATTTTCTCTACTCACTCGAACGTAAGGTTGGCAGATATACCAGTTATTGCCGTGAGACAGTGGTGGCAGTAACTGCGCTCCATTTTCGAAAACAAGTTCCGTGACAATCCGCCACCGGTGTCCCCGCAACGAAATATCACTTGAGACTGTAGCCACGCCCCCATCCCCCTCCAACCATCCTAAAAATTACATGTGCAGAGGGGACAATTTGTGTTTACAAAATAAATCCAAGCAACCACAGTTTAAGAGCTCGGGAAATTTTAATAACTGTAGTCTATGCATGAAATATTTTTTGCCTTCTTTCAGTGTTTCGTTTTGTTTCAGGTGGATGAAGGACCTCTTTATTCTCGGCGCTAAAAAGGACCTCGAGGTAGATGACCTGTTTGACACACTTGAAGGTGACCTGTCAGAAGACCTCGGACTGAAACTTGAAGCGTGAGTACCAGAATTTATGCTTTCATATCGACCAAACCTGTCAGAAGGAATGAAGTTTTATTTGTGGTGTATGAATACATCTAAAACTTCATCTAAATCTCTGTATGGTCGAAGACGCTCTCGTAACACTGTTGCTTGTTTTCGAGCGCTGGCTACTTAATTTGTGGAACAATCTATCAGTAGCGTAATTTGCAACTGAATCGTCAATTGAGTAAATTTTTTACCCGTTTCAGGAGAAACAAAGATAAATACTGCCATATGTATTATTGCTACATTACTGGAATTTTTCAGAACTGAAAGTGACTTCGTTCTGCTTTTATTGGGAGAGAAATACTGAACTTAGAGTACATCATTTCGATATTTAATGATTTCAAAGTTTTTTGACCTTTTGGTTTCAACACTTTACAAAATTTTTTTTTTGCTTTTTTAGGATTTAATTGTGTGAACATTTCATAATACATTAACATGCTCTGACGAAATAGAACAAAATGAATTATTTTACCAGCAATAATGAGTCTGACATTACTTCCACTTACTTCTGTCAGGCTGCTTCTGTTTTCTTTCCTATCGTCCTCCCTTGGCCAACTCTTACTCTTTCGACCCCAATGGTATCAGGTTTCGAGGCCTGAGGGTGTCTTTCATTTCTCTTTTCTATTCTCCAACAACCAAAGATTGGCAAAGGACCCTGGAGTCTGCTCAGCTGCCTATACCTGTTTGCAGGAACAAAACTCTGTGAAACGTCCACTGAAAATTGAGAAATCAATCAGGCCTCAAGGATTTCAATCCAGCTCTGCTAAAAAACCGCTCTCACGTCCTTGAAGGCATGAGTCGGGAGACCCCTAGACAGTGTATGACACACAGTGGATACAGTCTACAAACGCAATGGGAGAGGATGAAAGGTGAACTTATTTCCGGCGCATTTAAATAGCCGGAACATATCGGCTAAGGGAGAAAACTCCCGAAAGAAAATCCTGGTCCTCCTAGAAGGGGGTTGAGCAGATGGCTGGTAACCAACTCTCAGAAAACACAGACTACTTCCAGTACCCAAATGAGCCTCGGAAACAAGACGGTCTCAAAGGTAAATGACAAGGCTCTGAAAAAGGACAAACGAAAATGGATAAATAGACACATCAAAGTAGCAACCTGGAATGTGAGAGGAATTTCCCAAAAGGAGGTAGAACAAGTAAATATACTAAGCGACATGAACATTGATGCTGTAGCACTCACAGAAACTAAAAAGAAATTAAGAGGAAATAAATATGTGGGATATTACATTATGTTCTATAGTGGTATTGAACAACATAAAAGAGCAAGCAAAGGTGTAGCACTACTCCTGCATAAAAAATGGGAAAAAGACGGTCAAGATTGTACATACATAAGCGAAAGAATACTTACACTCAGGCTGAAACTGATAAAGGGTAACGCTACCTTTATAAGTGTATAAGTACCTGAAGAAAGGAAAAAAAGATGAGTCTGAAAACTTCTATGAAGAACTACAGAAGACTCTGAGTAAATACAGTGCTACTGATCGGATTATTATGATGGGTGATTTTAATGCCGGAATAGGAAATATCCCAGTAACAAACGTTATAGGTCCGTTTGGAGAACCAATATATAATCAAAACGGAAAATTACTAAGAGATTTTGCTACTTACAACAACTTAAAAATCACAAATTCACTTTTTAAGAAAAAGGATACACACAAGTATACTTGGGCGAGCAGAGGTCTTAAATCGATAATTGAGTACATCTTAGTAAATGATAAGCTAGCGGGCCAAGTAATGGATACAAGAGTTCATAGAGGACAAGATATACGATCAGATCATTTCTTACCCATCTCCAGAATAGATCTTTTTTGCAACATGGAAGAAAATAACCAAACAAATAACAAACCAACAAGATCAAACCGTTTGTAAGATATACTTGCTTGAAGAGGACAGTATCAGACACCTGTACCCAAAGGAGATTAAATGAAGAACTAGCAAACTTACAAACTAAAGACTATATAGAAGAAGAGTGACAAACTCTGAAGAATACTGCATCCAGAGTAGCTGGAGAAGCTCTCGGTAAAAAGAAAAGAATACGAGAAAGAAAAGGCCTAAAAATTTGGAATGAGGATATAATGAAAGCTGTCAAAGAAAAACAGGATGCATATATAAAATACTTAAGCAACCCCACTGTTGAGAACAAACAGTACTATAAGGAGAAAAAAAATAACGCTAAATGTGTAGTAAGGGAAGCACATCAGGAACACTGGGATATGTTTATCTCAGATACCGAACATGATATCCACGGAAGGCAACAAATGTCATAAACCTTAAACACAACAGAAAGAGAGAAGATACCAATAAATAGCATTGAAGAAGAACAGTGGACAAATCATTACAGCAAATTGTGGTATGATCACACAGCACAAGAAACTGAAATTGAACAACTAGACGAGAAAGGATTAGATGAAATACAGTCTGACGAATTAACATCTGCACTAACATCACTTAAGAACAGAAAAGCAACAGGACAAGACGGTATTAATGCTGAATTATTAAAATATGGAGGAATGGTGCTACACCAACGACTGCTATATCTTTTCAATGAATGTTGGGAGAAGAAGAGTATTCCCAAAGACTGGAAAACAGCTAGAGTGATATCAATTTTTTTTGAAAAGGAGATAAAAGCCTATGCAGTAATGACAGAGGAATAAGTTTACTGGACTCAGCATACAAGGTGTATGCTAAGATTTTTAATACAAGACTAAAGCCCGGTCCACACGCAACGATCTGTCTGCGCAGACATCGGCGCAGATGTCTGTACATGCAAAAGATCGCTGCAAATGTGGTGTGTTCACACGACACAAACCCCAATCTACTACTCGCCCGCCATCTGTCGGTATAGAAAAGAAATATCAGTGGCAAGCGACTACGCTCGACGTGAACGTCAAAAATTTAATTCAGTTATTTTGAAATATAGAAACGGAGGAAGTTCTGTTGTGGTCTGTGTTCGCAACTTATTTTGCAAAAAACGTCCAGACCAACCGCAGGAAACAGAGAAAGCGGTCAAAATGGTGTAGACAGTGGGTGCTAAAGCGAAAGCAGTTTTCTCACGTAAATTTACTGCGGGAGTTGCAGGGCGAACCTAGCGACTGGCGAAATTATTTGCGGATGGATGTCGAAACTTATAATTATCTCTTAAAGCTTGTAACCCCTCATATTATGAGAAAAAATACTTGTATAGAGAAGGGCAATTTCTCCTCATGAACGGCTGGCGGTAACATTAAGATTCCTAGCAACAGGAAGGAGCTACAAGGATTTGGAATTTTCAACTGCAATATCGAAACAAGAGTTGAGTGAAATAATACCCGCAATTTTTCAATTAGAGCACTGTATGCTGCTGTCTTTTTGCCTGTGTCACTATATTCTTTACTTTAATCTTCCACAAACATGGGTGGTTTCTGTATATTTCAATGAATTCACTTACAAACTCTCGAGAACACTGACGAGTATCAGCCATTTTAATGCCCTGTACGCACAAATACAAACACTAGACTAAGCAAACAGCTGTTTCGCGCCAGATTTGTGGCGATCTCCTGTCCACACGCTCCGCAGATGTGATTTGACCCCACAGATTTGAGAGGTTTCGCTCAAACCTCCAACTCCAACTTCCAGGTTTGCACACACCTCAGGTTGGTGCAAATCTTCTGTCCACACGCAACGATCTGTCTGCGCAGATGTGATGTGCGCAGACATTTGCACAGACAGATCGTTGCGTGTGGACGGGCCTTTAAAAACATAGATGAAGCAGTACTGCATGAGGAACAATGGGTTTAGGAAAGGACAGTGGACAATAGGTGCAGTTTTTATTCTACAGCAAATAATGGAAAAATGGAGAGAGCATAATAAAGAAACACATTGCTTTTAATGACTTTAAAAAAGCTTTTGACAATGTCAATAGATAGAAACTATGGGAAATAATGACGAATCGTGGATATCCAAAACATCTAGTAAATGCGATAAAAAGTTTATATCAAGACACAAATGTCACTCTAGATCTCAGTGGTAAACAACTAATGAGATACCAACCAACAAAGGGGTACGACAAGGCTACTGAATCTTTCCAACTTTACTCAACATCTACATTAATGAAATAATACATATATGGAAATCAGAATTTCAGAAAGGTACCCACCTAGACAGGAACATTCTTTTAAATAATTTACTATATGCCGATGATGCAGTGATCCTAGCAGATAAGGAAGATGACCTTCAGAAAGGAATCTACGTGCTAAAAGAAATAAGTGCGAAATTTAACATGGAAATTTCAAAAGAAAAAACTAAAACAGTGGCCTTCATAGGGAAAGAACCAATCAGAACCAAAATAGTGATAGAACAGAAGATTTTAGAGCAAGTAAACCATTTCAATTACCTCGGATGTGAAATGACATATGGCTATGAAATTAAGATTAGTAAATTCAGTCAGGTATGCGAAACAATTAACAGAAACCTAAAAAGCAAAACAAGGAAAGACACTCAAATTAAATTTTACAAAACTGCTGCAGTTCCCACACTGCTCTATGGAAGTGAGACTTGGGTGATTACCAAGAAGCAAGAAAGCTGGAGTTAGGCACAAGAAATAAAATTCCTTAGAGGTGTTAAAGGTTGCACAAGAGAATACAGGCTAAGGAATCAAGATATTAGAGAATAACTGCAAATCTTTAGCCTCAGTGATAAAATTCGAGATTACAGAAGAAAATGGAACGAACATCTACAAAGAATGGTGAGTGACTTCCCTTAAAGGCAAGAAATTATAAGTGTCATGGGAGAAGAGACTCAGGAAGACCCCAATAGAAATGGGTACTGTAACAGGTAATTCCTGCCTAATACCTGAAGAGAAGATGAAAATGACGAGTAACTGTGCATTAGCTATAATTTTAGTCACTCACTGGCCAAGAAAGCACTTCATAGAATGATCTCTTTGCAGCAGGCGCATATTCAATGACTTTCTTCACATCTTACATCTTCATTCTGGAAATAGGTACTTGGTATGTTGGGTAGGCCATTGGAATGCTGCCCATTAATCCTGGAATGATGGGCTCATGTAATTTTCTTAAGTGAAAAGTATGTCTTACTCATCCATCGATATACGGAAAGCCAACCACCTCTCCTGTCTCAAGATATTGTTCATTACTGGCCATTAAAATTGCTATACCACGAAGATGACGTGCTACGGACGCGAAATTTAACCGACAGGAAGAAGGTGCTATGATATGCAAATGATTAGCTTTTCAGAGCATTAACATAAGGTTGGCACCGGTGGCGACACCTACAACGTGCTGACATGAGGAAAGTTTCCAACCGATTTCTCATACACAAACAGCAGTTGACCGGCGTTGCCTGGTGAAACGTTGTTGTGATGCCTCGTGTAAGGAGGAGAACTGCCTACCAGCACGTTTCCGACTTCGATAAATGTCCGATTGTAGCCTATCGCGACTGCGGTTTATCGTATCGCGACATTGCTGCTCGCGTTGGTCAAGATTCAATGACTGTTAGCAGAATATGGAATCGGTGGGTTCAGGATGATAATACGGAACGTCGTGCTGGATCCCAACGGCCTCGTATCACCAGCAGTCGAGATTACAGGCATCTTATCCGCATGGCTGTAACGGATCGTGTAGCCACGTCTCGATCCCTGAGTCAACAGATGGGACGTTTGCAAGACAACTATCTGCACGAACGGTTCGACGACGTTTGCGGCAGCATGGACTATTAGATCTGCATCACAGACAGGAGCGCCTGCCATGGTGTACTCAACGACGAACCTGGGTGCACGAATGGCAAATCGTCATTCTTTCGGATGAATCCAGGATCTGTTTACAGCATCATGATGGTCACATCCGTGTTTGGCGACATCACGGTGAACGCACATTGGAAGCGTGTATTCGTCAACGCCATACTGGCGTATCACCCGGCGTGGTATGGGGTGCCAATGGTTACAAGTGTCGGTCACCTCTTGTTCGCATTGACGACGCTTTGAACAATGGACGTAACATTTCAGATGTGTTACGATCTGTGGCTCTACCCCTCATTCGATCCCTGCGAAACCCGACATTTCAGCAGGATAATGCACGACCGCATGTTGCAGGTCCTGTACGGGCCTTTCTGGATACAGAAAATGTTCGACTGGTGCCCTGGTCAGCACATTCTCCAGATCTCTCACCAACTGAAAACGTCTGGTCAATGGTGGCCGAGCAAACTGGCTCGTCACAATACACCAGTCACTGCTCTTGATGAACTGTGGTATCGTGTTGAAGCTGCATGGGCAGCTGTACCTGTACACGCCATCCAAGCTGAGTTTGACTCAATGCCCAGGCGTATCAAGGCCGTTATTACAGCCAGAGGTGGTTGTTCTGGGTACTGATTTCTCAGCATCTATGCACCTAAATTGCGTGAAAATGTAATCACAAGTCAGTTCTAGTATAATATATTTGTCCAATGAATACCCGTTTATCATCTTCATCTCTTCTTGGTGTAGGAATTTTAATGGCCGGTAGTGTATTTCTTTTAAGCTACACGGAGCGAAGGACATGTTTTTATTGCAGTGTTCTGTCAGTGTCTCGCGGAAAACATCGCTTTTTCTAAAATATTTTGGCCACATTTGTCGAAATCTAGTATTCCCTCTCCATTAACTAATTTTACTGTCACATTCCTTTTACTGCTTATTATCAGTTCCATGTTTCATAAGGGGTGTAAATCAGGTCATGAGTTTTCATTTTCGTCATACATTGTCCAAAAAATCGCGATCACACAGGCGGAATGAGTGGCCTCCCTCTGGAAATTTGTGTATTATGCTCTTGAGTATTCCAGCTTGAACCATGCCCATACATATGAGTATAAATGTGTGGCTTTTGTTCTGGCCGACACAGCCATCTGGAAACAAAAGAAGATCAGTCACATTTTTACTGAGATCGCTTTTTATGTAATCAGAAACGGAAGATGCTACTTCGTTCGCACCTTTCTTTCCTAAACCTTCATGGTACAAGCACACAGTGGAGCGTTCAGTTTTCAAATCGTGAACGCTGAAACAGTACTGCCACTGTTGGCGCAGATAGAACATCTGTTGGATAGGGATATGTGGAAGCGGAAAGTTCTGCGTGTAACGAAAAACTATGGCTATAGAGTCACAACATTTCATTCTGCAGCTTAAATAAATTAATAATGTAGGCCTAAGATTGGCATTGCTGGTAATATTGATTTTATTTACATCTGTACAGTTTCCTACGGTTGCTCCAAGAAAGATATATTTACCAGCAAGATTCTCTAGCTGCTTTCCGTGGAACATAACCTCCTCTGTTTCGATAAGGCAGTCCTCTGGTACGAGCTGTCTTGACTTTGTTTCTAACACAATCTGCACTACTATTCTTCCTTTTTGGAGCCATAGTAATACAACCAACTGCCGCTCAGTGAACATCAACAGTGACTGTTAGTGCTACAACAAAGGCTCTGAGCACTATGGGACTTAACATCTGAGGTCATCAGTCCCCTAGCACTTAGAACTACTTAAACCTAACTAACCTAAGGACATCACACACATCCATGCCCGAGGCAGGATTCGGACATGCGACCGTAGCAGTCCCGCGGTGCCGGACTGAGCGCCTATAACCGCTAGACCACCGCGGCCGGCTGCAACAAAGGAAGTTGATAATTTTATCAACATTGTGTAGTATCGGAGGAAAACAGATTCTGTGCGGGAACGAGCAGCATCTGTTGAAGCGAAGTAAGTCAGTAACTTGTTTGGCTTCAACAACAAACAGCGTAAAAGGCAGATCCTTTTCCGCCATTTGCAGTAGCACGACGCGTTTCATTCCAGCACCAAACGATTAACTATACTCTTAAATGTACTACGCAGTGAAAAAACGAAAACTGAAAATTTTGACTTATTTGGTTTCAACAATTTGCGATTCAATTAGAAAAGAGCCTACGTCCAGGTCTTAATTACGGCAGGTTCGACGTCCGGCACTTCCCAGGTAACTTACACTCCTGGAAATTGAAATAAGAACACCGTGAATTCATTGTCCCAGGAAGGGGAAACTTTATTGACACATTCCTGGGGTCAGATACATCACATGATCACACTGACAGAACCACAGGCACATAGACACAGGCAACAGAGCATGCACAATGTCGGCACTAGTACAGTGTATATCCACCTTTCGCAGCAATGCAGGCTGCTATTCTCCCATGGAGACGATCGTAGAGATGCTGGATGTAGTCCTGTGGAACGGCTTGCCATGCCATTTCCACCTGGCGCCTCAGTTGGACCAGCGTTCGTGCTGGACGTGCAGACCGCGTGAGACGACGCTTCATCCAGTCCCAAACATGCTCAATGGGGGACAGATCCGGAGATCTTGCTGGCCAGGGTAGTTGACTTACACCTTCTAGAGCACGTTGGGTGGCACGGGATACATGCGGACGTGCATTGTCCTGTTGGAACAGCAAGTTCCCTTGCCGGTCTAGGAATGGTAGAACGATGGGTTCGATGACGGTTTGGATGTACCGTGCACTATTCAGTGTCCCCTCGACGATCACCAGTGGTGTACGGCCAGTGTAGGAGATCGCTCCCCACACCATGATGCCGGGTGTTGGCCCTGTGTGCCTCGGTCGTATGCAGTCCTGATTGTGGCGCTCACCTGCACGGCGCCAAACACGCATACGACCATCATTGGCACCAAGGCAGAAGCGACTCTCATCGCTGAAGACGACACGTCTCCATTCGTCCCTCCATTCACGCCTGTCGCGACACCACTGGAGGCGGGCTGCACGATGTTGGGGCGTGAGCGGAAGACGGCCTAACGGTGTGCGGGACTGTAGCCCAGCTTCATGGAGACGGTTGCGAATGGTCCTCGCCGATACCCCAGGAGCAACAGTGTCCCTAATTTGCTGGGAAGTGGCGGTGCGGTCCCCTACGGCACTGCGTAGGATCCTACGGTCTTGGTGGCGTGCATCCGTGCGTCGCTGCGGTCCGGTCCCAGGTCGGCGGGCACGTGCACCTTCCGCCGACCACTGGCGACAACATCGATGTACTGTGGAGACCTCACGCCCCACGTGTTGAGCAATTCGGCGGTACGTCCACCCGGCCTCCCGCATGCCCACTATACGCCCTCGCTCAAAGTCCGTCAACTGCACATACGGTTCACGTCCAGGCTGTCGCGGCATGCTACCAGTGTTAAAGACTGCGATGGAGCTCCGTATGCCACGGCAAACTGGCTGACACTGACGGCGGCGGTGCACAAATGCTGCGCAGCTAGCGCCATTCGACGGCCAACACCGCGGTTCCTGGTGTGTCCGCTGTGCCGTGCGTGTGATCATTGCTTGTACAGCCCTCTCGCAGTGTCCGGAGCAAGTATGGTGGGTCTGACACACCGGTGTCAACGTGTTCTTTTTTCCATTTCCAGGAGTGTATTTTGGAGTCACTGGAACGCGTTGGTACCGTAGATTTAATACAGTAAACGTGTATTAAATCGCAACGTAACTGTGATCTGTCGCTATGCCGGCACTAGTGAACGCGACAGTGGGTAACCAACGTGATGCGATGTGCAGGTTTATGGGGCGAGGAACTGTCATAATTCCGTATGTGTGTTTCGTTTTTCCTAAGTCTTCAAGAAGTCCGAATTGTACGTGACACCGGAGGGTCAGGAGTGTCTTCATCGTCATTCATCGCTAAATGTTTGATCATTTAATACTGAACACACGTTCACCAAGCAGCTATTTGCACGTTGCGGCTAGCAGCATTTTGAAAACATGACGTCATAGTCATAGGGAGCGAAGTGACACTGCTACGGAGACAGACGGTAGCATTTGTTGTTTATATTAAGTCTCGTGGTTTTATTGTTTTGACAATAGGAAATTATGTTTGAACTACCTGAGTTTGAGAACAGTACTCGTATTTTTTTAAAATGATTTCTCATTCTATTTTTTATCATAAGTTTTCGAAAATCCAAACTGATTCATAAGCAGTACAAATAAACACAAGGTCCCAAAACACCATACAACAAACCAAACTAGCGTTTTATGTGGAAAAAAATGGAGTCGTTTATCCTCCCAATACTGCACTATGGGTGCAAGCAAGGGGTAAGCGGAATACGAGCAAGATATTTACAATGCAATACAAATAATGCAATACATACAAGAAGATCGTAATAAGGAACAGAACGCGAAGGAACCGGCTTCTGTGTCATGTAATGTAAGATGATTTTTTGGTTCTGACAGGTGCTAAAGCCCAATTATTTCCACCTGATGCAAGCCACGCAGTCGAAAATGCAATATTGAGTTTCACAAGAAGGTACTTTTACAGTCAGAAGGTGGCCACAATGCCACTTACAAAATTTTACGTGACTGTCAACCCCAGCAACGACAAGTTAATATTAGTTTTTGATTGAGATTTCTCGAGTAGCAGTATACACTGAGGTGACAAAAGTCATGGGATACTTCCTGATGTCAAGTCGGACTTCCTTTTGCAGCAACTCGATGTGATAAGGACTCAACAAGTATTGAAAGTCTGCAGCAGCAGTATTGAGCCACGCTACCTCTATAGCTGTTCGTAACTGGGAAAGTGTTGCCGGTACGGGGTATTGTGCACGAACTGAGCTCTCGATCATGTCCCGTAAATGTTCGATGGAATACGTGTCGGGCAGTCTGGGTGGTCAAATCATTCGCTCCAACTGCCCAGAATGTTCTTCAAACCAATCGTGAACAGTTGTGCCCTGGTGGCGTGGCGCATTGTCATCCATAAAAAAATTCCATCATTCTTTGGGAAGATAAAGTCCACGAATGGCTGCAAACGGTCTCCATGTAGCCGAACATAATCATTTCCAATTTCTGATCGGTTCAGTTGGCCCGGAGGACGCCGACTGTTCCATAGAAACACAGCTGATAATATTATGGAGCCACCACCAGCGTGCACAGAGCCCTGTTGACAACATGGCTGCATGCCTTCAGTTGGTCTGTACCACACCCAAACCCTACCATCAGCTCTTACCAACTGAAATCGACACTCGTCTATCCAGTCCACGGTTTTCCATTCGTCAAGGGTCCATCTGATAAGGTCATGTGCCCAGGAAAGGCATTGCAGCTGATGTCACGCTATTAGGAAAGGCAATCGTATCAGTCATCTGCTGCCGTAGCCCATTAACGCCAAATTTCCCCGCACTGTCCTCAAACATATGTTCATCATACATCCGACATTGATTTCTGTGGTCAATTCAAGCAGTGTTGCTTGTCAGCACTGACAACTCTACATAAACGCAATGCTCTCAGTCGTTAAGAGAAGGACGTCGGCCACTGGGTTGGCTGTGGTCAGAAGTTGGTATTCTCGGCAAACTCTTGACATTGTGGATCTCGGAATACCGAATTCCTAATGACTTCCGAAACGGAATGTTCCGTGCGCCCGCATTCAAAGTCTGCTAATTCCTGTCGTGCGACCGTAATCACCCCAAATACCTTTTCACACAAATCACTTAAGTACAAATGACAGCTCCCCAGTGCACTGCCGTTTTATAGCTTGTGCACACAATATTACCGCCATCTGTATATGTGCATATTGCTATCCCGTTGACTTTTGTCATCTCAGTAAAGTACTTTGTAAGGCCACAGACACATTTACAAGTAATGCACTATGAGGCCCACCGATAAAGTATAAATGAAAAACATTACGTCCAGTAGTCCTATTTCTCAGGTCAAGAATATGGATTTTTGCGTCAAATTTACCCCGTATTTGAAGTTCACTGCCAGGCCACTACGAGCGCTACTGTCATTCTGTGTTCCTGTATCGTAATATGGGCCTTGCACTTCTTATTATTTGGTGTCCTGTGCATATTGTCACACATCGCTGTTAACCAGCTAGGCAGCATGAACTGCAGCTGTGATCCATCAGATTTCCTGGGATATCCGTGCGATCAGCGATGAGAGACTGATTAGTGCAATTTGCTCACACAAGAAGATGTGCGATCTATGAAGCCGCCAGTAGGCCATGTGATGGGTCGCTGCGATCAGTCGATGGTGTGTGGTGTCCTTAAGTGTTACTTTTGTCTTCGAATTGCTCTTTCGCATTTTCTTTGCTCTTGAATCAAAACTGCTCAGCTGTTCAGCGACTATGTCATTTCGTGGTAGACTTTTCACATTTCATCTGTTAAAATTTCACCTCCTTTAAGGAAATAACACTTGCCATTTCAGTGAAGTTGGTGCTGGCTTCCGTTATTTTCCTTTTATTTCGGAATTCTACTCCCATGAACAATCGAATTAAACATCCCTATGTAATAGTGTGCAGCATCTCATTTCATCCTGCTGATAGGGGTGACATGCTATGATATCGAATTTTCAAAATCCCGAAATCGATGTTAAACCACTACGATTTGTGATCATTGTATTTCACAAAGTTCTCTCTGTTGTGGGATCACAGCCTCATAGAATTTATTAAATGGCTTTGTAGAGACACTAGTGTCTACATAAAAAATACGTGGACTATCGGTATGTTGATTACAATTTATTACGCACAGCCACAAAACAGATATGTGTAGACGTTAAAGGAGGATATAAGATACATAAAACGTCGTGTGACTAGGGCCTCCCGTCGGGTAGACCGTTCGCCGGGTGCAAGTGTTTCGATTTGACGCCACTTCGACGACTTGCGCGTCGATGGGAATGAAATGATGGTGATTAGGACAACACAACACCCAGTCCATGAGCGGAGAAAATCTTCGACCGAACCGGGAATTGAAGCCGGACCCAAAGGATTGACCTTCTGTCGCGCTGACCACACAGCTACCGGGGGCGGACACGATATGAGATGAACATCAACAAAAGCAAAACGAGGATAATGCAATTTAGTCGACTTAAATCAGGTGATGCTAAGGGAATTAGATTAGGAAATGAGACACTTAAGATAGTAGGTGAGTTATGCTGTTTGGGGAGCAAAACAACAGATGATGGTCGAAGTAGAGAGGATATAACATGTAGACTTCCAATGGCAAGGAAAGCGTTTCTGAAGAAGAGAAATTTGTTAAAATTGAGTATAGATTTAAGTGTTAGAAATTCGTTTCTGAAACTATTTGTTTGGAGTGTAGACATGTATGGAAGTGAAACGTGGACGATAAATACACTCCTGGAAATTGAAATAAGAACACCGTGAATTCATTGTCCCAGGAAGGGGAAACTTTATTGACACATTCCTGGGGTCAGATACATCACATGATCACACTGACAGAACCACAGGCACATAGACACAGGCAACAGAGCGTGCACAATGTCGGCACTAGTACAGTGTATATCCACCTTTCGCAGCAATGCAGGCTGCTATTCTCCCATGGAGACGATCGTAGAGATGCTGGATGTAGTCCTGTGGAACGGCTTGCCATGCCATTTCCACCTGGCGCCTCAGTTGGACCAGCGTTCGTGCTGGACGTGCAGACCGCGTGAGACGACGCTTCATCCAGTCCCAAACATGCTCAATGGGGGACAGATCCGGAGATCTTGCTGGCCAGGGTAGTTGACTTACACCTTCTAGAACACGTTGGGTGGCACGGGATACATGCGGACGTGCATTGTCCTGTTGGAACAGCAAGTTCCCTTGCCGGTCTAGGAATGGTAGAACGATGGGTTCGATGACGGTTTGGATGTACGGTGCACTATTCAGTGTCCCCTCGACGATCACCAGAGGTGTACGGCCAGTGTAGGAGATCGCTCCCCACACCATGATGCCGGGTGTTGGCCCTGTGTGCCTCGGTCGTATGCAGTCCTGATTGTGGCGCTCACCTGCACGGCGCCAAACACGCATACGACCATCATTGGCACCAAGGCAGAAGCGACTCTCATCGCTGAAGACGACACGTCTCCATTCGTCCCTCCATTCACGCCTGTCGCGACACCACTGGAGGCGGGCTGCACGATGTTGGGGCGTGAGCGGAAGACGGCCTAACGGTGTGCGGGACCGTAGCCCAGCTTCATGGAGACGGTTGCGAATGGTCCTCGCCGATACCCCAGGAGCAACAGTGTCCCTAATTTGCTGGGAAGTTGCGGTGCGGTCCCCTACGGCACTGCGTAGGATCCTACGGTCTTGGTGGCGTGCATCCGTGCGTCGCTGCGGTCCAGTCCCAGGTCGACGGGCACGTGCACCTTCCGCCGACCACTGGCGACAACATCGATGTACTGTGGAGACCTCACGCCCCACGTGTTGAGCAATTCGGCGGTACGTCCACCCGGCCTCCCGCATGCCCACTATACGCCCTCGCTCAAAGTCCGTCAACTGCACATACGGTTCACGTCCAGGCTGTCGCGGCATGCTACCAGTGTTAAAGACTGCGATGGAGCTCTGTATGCCACGGCAAACTGGCTGACACTGACGGCGGCGGTGCACAAATGCTGCGCAGCTAGCGCCATTCGACGGCCAACACCGCGGTTCCTGGTGTGTCCGCTGTGCCGTGCGTGTGATCATTGCTTGTACAGCCCTCTCGCAGTGTCCGGAGCAAGTATGGTGGGTCTGACACACCGGTGTCAACGTGTTCTTTTTTCCATTTCCAGGAGTGTAGTTTAGACAAGAAGAGAATATAAGCTTTCGAAATGTGGTGCTACAGAAGAATGCTGAAGATTAGATGGGTAGATCACATAACTAATGAAGAGGTATTGAATAGAATTGGGGACAAGAGAAATTTGTGGCACAACTTGACTAGAAGAAGGGATCGGTTGGTAGGATATATTCTGAGGCATAAAGGGATCAGCAATTTAGTATTGGAAGCAGTGCGGAGGGTAAAAATCGTAGAGGGGAACCAAGAAATGAATACACTAAGCAGATTCAGAAGGATGTAGGTTGCAGTAGGTACTGGAAGATGAAGAAGCATGCACAGGATAGAGTAGCATGGAGAGCTGCATCAAACCAGTCTCAGGACTGAAGACCACCATAACAACAAAACAGACGTTAAAGAAGTACAGAGAACAGGAAACAACAAAGAATATGAGAAGCTGAAGAGACACTGCATTTCATTTGTCACATTGATTTGTTGATTATATCATTCCCATACAGCCCTCCCCCCCCCTCCACCCCATATCAAAGTGCAAAGCACCAGGGACAAAGGGGAATCTGAACTTGACTATGCAGTCAGCTGGTGTGTGGGCAGCTGGGTGTGGTGGGCATATAACTGAAGTAGTTGACACAGCTGGTCCCAGGGAGTTGAGGTTGAAAGGAGCAGCAGCAGCAGACAACAGGGCAGCTGTGTGAAGTCTCGGTTCCTCTGGTGTTTTCACGATGCCCTTTGAAGTTGGTCGTTAAGTCCTTGTGGGATTAACCCTCTCAGTGGCGACGTTGGTCTCATGTAGTCATTCCAGTGTAATCCAACAGATACCTGATGAAAACGGTGGAAAGGGGGTGGTGTGAATGTGATGCAGTGTTATGTATGTGGACACACCCCACGGCTTCACGGTCTGCTGGGCTTCTGAGGATGCTGCTGTCTGAGAAAAGACGGTTGCACTGGGCGATGTCTAAGCCACTCTAATGTTTTGCAGGCTGCTCGTATTTCACATTCTGTTACCATCAGAGTATCTCCCAGTACACTATTCTCCTTAGGTGCCGGTAACACAGTAGTTTCATCCTGTTGTGTCACACAGTCATTTTAAATGCTGTGGAGTTCAGATCCAAGTTCAGTGACAGGACTCTCACTGGCCCCTACGTCGTCCAGCGTAGAAGCACTTAAGTTTTACATCCTGTGAGTGGTGTGTGTAGTCAAACGGTCATTTACACGGGAATAGTGCAACCATCATTGGAAGTGACTCGTTGATCGAGGCTACTGACCACTAAAGTGAACTGCTCGAGGTCATTATAAATTTGTTGCTGGGCAAAAATGTTATCCATTATTGCAAACTGTATATCTCATTCATGAGGCGTAAATGACGGGGCCCTTATTTGCAAACACGACCTGGGAATACTGCTAGAGCTGATGGACAGAAAGTCTGTTACTCTTTAATGAGGTACTGGCAAAGTTGAAGGGCCTAGGATCATGTTCCACCAGTTTGAGCACCTGCCTTTTACTGACATAGCACATATTGACATTTCTTCCTATTTGTCAATAATATTTCTGTGTGTACTTCATACACTGGTATGTGGCAGAAAACAAAAATTGTTTTTCTCAGTCTCTTTTTTGGTTTATTTGTCAGAAAATTTCATAAACATATATATATATATATACAGGGAGTTACTAAAAGGTACGGCCAAACTTTCAGGAAACATTCCTCACACACAAAGAAAGAAAATATGTTATGTGGACATGTGTCCGGAAACACTTACTTGCCATGTTAGAGCTCATTTTATTACTTCTCTTCAAATCACATTAATCATGGAATGGAAACACACAGCAACAGAATGTACCAGCGTGACTTCAAACACTTTGTTACAGGAAATGTTCAAAATTTCCTCCGTTAGCGAGGATACATGCATCCACCCTCCGTCGCATGGAATCTCTGATGCCCTGATGCAGCCCTGGAGAATGGCGTATGTATCACAGCCGCCCACAATACGAGCACGAAGAAAAAAAAAATGGCTCTGAGCACTATGGGACTCAACTGCTGAGGTCATAAGTCCCCTAGAACTTAGAACTACTTAAACCTAACTGACCTAAGGACATCACACACATCCATGCCCGAGGCAGGATTCGAACCTGCGACCATAGCAGTCGCGTGGCGAGCACGAAGAGTCTCTACATTTGGTACTGGGGTTGCGTAGACAAGAGCTTTCAAATGCCCCATAAATGAAAGTCAAGAGGGTAGAGGTCAGGAGAGCGTGGAGGCCATGCAATTGGTCCGCCTCTACCAATCCATCGGTCACCGAATCTGTCGTTGAGCAGCGTACGAACACTTCGACTGAAATGTGCAGGAGCTCCATCGTGCATGAACCACATGTTGCGTCGTACTTGTAAAGGCACATGCTCTAACAGCACAGGTAGAGTATCCCGTATGAGGTCGTGCGGTAGCGTTCTCGCTTCCCACGCCCGGGTTCCCGGGTTCGATTCCCGGCGGGGTCAGGTATTTTCCCTGCCTCGTGATGGCTGGGTGTTGTGTGCTGTCCTTAGGTTAGTTAGGTTTAAGTAGTTCTAAGTTCTAGGGGACTGATGACCATGGATGTTGAGTCCCATAGTGCTCAGAGCCATTTGAACCATTTTATCCCGTATGAAATCATGATAACGTGCTCCATTGAGCGTAGGTTGAAGAAACTAAAATGAGCTCTAACATGGAAATTAAGCGTTTTCGGACACATGTCCACATAACATCTTTTCTTTATTTGTGTGTGAGGAATATTTCCTGAAAGTTTGGCCGTACCTTTTTGTAACACCCTGTATATATATTTATATATATATATATATATAAATTAATGAAAACCGTTTATAATGTTAATATGATCTGTTTTTCAGGAACTGGCAGAAAGAACTGGCTGCAGCAAATAGAAAGGAGAAAAGGAAACCAAGTCTTTTGAGAGCAATTTATCATACATTTGCTGGTCAATTATTATACCAAGGAATACTCTCAGGCATAGCTATATTTGTACTTAGGTGAGTGAACTTAGATGTATCATTAAATGCCAATATAAGTAATAAAGGATATTTGAGTAATGAATTTCTTCTAAAATCTCTGGTTTGTGTTTATTTGATCTGCAATGAAATGCCAGAGTATGAAGCACTCCTGGAAAGCAGTGGAACTCACATAATGCTAGGTACTGAAAGCTGGTTAAAATCCACCATTGATAGCAGTAAGATTTCTGGGGAAATTTAAGCATATAACAAAAGGATAGGCAAGTGCTACATGGAGATGGTCTGTTTTTCACACTTTAAATTTATCAGGATAATAACTACAGCTGCATGCGTAATTGTTTGGGCAACACAACTTTATAGAAAACCTAAAAGTTCCCCACTCATCCTGTCATCATTTGTAATTTAAATCACCCAATCACCCAACTATCAATTGGAATAGTGATAGTTTTGTTGTTGGTTGGCATGACTAAAGACATTCCGCGAAATATTTTAAATTACTTCTCTGAAATCCACGTAGAACAGATACTTTGGAATCCCCTCGTGATTGAAATAAGTTAGATCTCTTGGCAGTCCCTGTTTGCTTTGAGGATGTCCGCTGTATCTGATATCAATGACAGGCCCGGATCTTGGGGGGCACGGGGTAACGGGGGGTATCTGCCCCTAGCGGAAATTTCAGTGGGCGCAAATTCATATTCTCGAAGAAAAAAGCCTTGTTTCACAAAGTGCCTAGCACCAGCGCACTTTGGTCTATCAATTATTCATATTATTTTGAAACGCTTCCCTGTTGGTTTTTGAACACATTCTAAGTTGATTTCTGAATGAATCATAAGTTGATATCTGAATGTGTGCATAGTGTGCGTGATGTCTCCGCCAGGGGAATCCCCGTAGCGTCTAGAAATTAAAAAAAAAAAACTTAACCACAGACAAAAGGGGATCTGACTATAATAGCTGAACAGAACAAACCGGAACGTGTAATGCAAATCGCTGTTTGTTTATGTGGTTGATTGGGTGTGCAAATGATCAGCTTTGTTGTAATTATTAGCAAAATCTTCCAGAGTGGAAATAAACGACTAACAGGAATAACACTTAAGAAAGATTACATATTATCTTCTCAGTGTAGTCAATAAAATGAAGTTTTGACAGAAATTTTTTGCCAGATTGCTACAGTACTAAGGGCTAGTAGTAAATGCAGTCCCCGGTAGCAGCTGCTTAAGATCTTGGAATAACGCGGAAAACATGTTGTACAAGAAATGGGGACATCACACAAATTATATGGAAGAATATGATGATTCCAAATCTTTTTAGAAATTTCATACTACAACTGATTTTCGATCTCGTGCTTGAGAATCTGGAGTGTTTGAATGAAATGTGAAACTATTTCCTAACAAAACTTTCTGTTTTTAGTAGGCCTAATAGGCATTTGATATTGGTACTTCGTGAATTATATTGTCGTGTTATTTATGTAAATGAGATAGATATAAATGACCATTTGTGCCAAAACAGTCTCGCTTGTTTGGCTCATGTTAACAGTTGCTGCAACATTAGAAAGGCCTCTTTCATGTCATGTAGCAGACAGTGGCAAAATAGATGTAATGAAGTCAAGAAATCACACCAGTCTTGGATACTGTTTGTGCTTATGAAGATAGTAACTGTTCTCAAAAGAACAGATACCATTGATGATAGTGAAACTTCTCTAGAATAAATGATAATTAACTGAAAATCTCAGCTGCCGACAGGTGTTTTTGACATACCTTGATTGGGGACAGCTGAAAATGTGTGCCCTGACCGGGACTCGAACCCAGGATCTCCTGCATCTGCCATGTAAGCAGGGGATCCCGGGTTCGAGTCCTGGTCAGGGCACACATTTTCAGCTGTCCCCATCAAGGTTTGTCAACAACACCTGTCGGCAGCTGAGGATTTCAATTAATTATCAACTATTTGTATTAACAGTTTTTTCAGTATTAGACAATGACATTTTGATTTTTCACAGAGCAAAATGTTTTACAAACTTTGATGAGGCAATATATCAAACAGTTCAGAAAGATGTGCACTATAAAATGAACATAGTTTTGAAAGATCGATTTTTTAAAAACAATTTTGACGTCCTACCTTAAACGCTTGAGGGGCACTATCAAATTTTTGCCCTGGTTTGGAAATATCGTAGATCTGATGCAATCAGTGACCATGAGGCAGTTCTAGCAACAATGACTACCATAGTATGAAAGTAAACTAAAACAAGCAGAAAGTATGTCTGTTCAGTAAACTAGATAAAGAGGTAGTAGTGTTATATCTCAGTGAGAAATTTCGAACATTTAGTTCTGAACTGGAGTATGTGAAAGAAGTGCGATTCAAGTGCAAAAGAATAGTTGACCATGCACTGGGTAAATATGTACCAAGTAGAACAGTTCGTAATGGTAGGGACCATTCAAGATATACAGTCACTGCAAGGAAACTTCCAAAGAAACAGATATATTCCATGTTCTGGCCTAGATGGATCACTTGGAACTGACCAACTGGCGTACCATCATCTGTCATAGTCATCTTTTGGATGTACTGTGGAGGAGCATGGCCTCAGCATGACTCTCCCTGCCGCTGTTGGCTTTCTAGACCTGTGAGCTGCTACTTCTCTTTCACATAGCTCCTCAATTCACTTCACAAACCTAAACACACCCTGTGCCAGTCCTTCAACCAAGGAAGAACCCCTGGTAATACCAGGAGTTGAACCCGGGTCCTCTACACAATAGCCAGATACACTGACCACATAGCAATGGAGGCAGACTAAGAAGACAAAAGCTACTGGATAATAGGTATAAACAAATCATTGGGCAATAGATAGATACTGAATGAAATATGTTAGGATGTCAAGAGAGCAATTCATGAATCCTTCTACAATTACTGTAACAGTATATTATTGAGAGATCTCTCACAAACCCAAGGAAATTGTGATCATTTCTAAAGGCTGTTAGTGGTACCAAAGTTAGGGTGCAGACACACATGGATGAGCCAGGTATTAAAACTCAGGGTGGAAAAAAAGCAGAAATTTTTAACTCAGTTTTCAAATGTTCCTTTACAAATGAAAATCCAGGTGTATTAAATTCTCATAGCTCTCCAAATTTGACTGAAATAGATATTAGTGTCACTGGCATTGAGAAACAGCTGTATTAATTAAAACTGAACAAAGCTCCAGAGCCAAGTGAAATCCGTCAGAATGTAAATTTCATATAAATATAACACACAGATAAATAGGGAAAGGTTGAAGGAGTGTCATGCTGCATTCAGTCTATGTGTAAATGTGGAGGAATTGATGTTCTGAACATTTGCATACTAACAATAAATAAAACA
Organism: Schistocerca piceifrons; assembly: GCF_021461385.2. Taxonomy (NCBI): domain Eukaryota; kingdom Metazoa; phylum Arthropoda; class Insecta; order Orthoptera; family Acrididae; genus Schistocerca; species Schistocerca piceifrons. The sequence goes on from NC_060139.1 coordinate 3,542,751, forward strand.
TGATGTAATTTAGTAAACGAAATAGACATCAAATAATGACATTCAGTGACATTAGCTAGTGTCCTCAGCATTCATCCAGCACCTTTATTGTAAAGATCATTCAAAACATTCAAGAGTTGATAATTTATAAGCATTTGCATAATACTGTTCATGTACAGCGCCAATGTAGCTTGTGTAGTTTTTACAATAAAATTGTTGTTAAAGTAACAATACATGCATCTCAGTGCTATGATTATGCTGATATGCTTAGATTTACAATACAATTATTCTGTGATTTAATATGTAATTTCAAGTATTATATGTTGCCATCATCTTCCATATTGTGGAATCCACCACCTTTGGTGCATCAACCATTACAGCTCCTCCTGATGTACGTTAACTGCCTTGCACCCTACTCCAGAAAAAAATCCACTCCTTTACCTGTGAAGACCACTTGCTTGCCTCTTGACTGCTGGCCAAATGCCATTCTGGCCCTGCCCATCCCCAGCTGTGCCAAAATGTAAGATTCCATTGACGCTGTCCCAGTGACAGCTTGTTAGCATAAGCATCAACTTTCAGCTTGGCTACCAGCTGACTGTCCACCTTAATTAATGACAACCAACAAATTGTGGCCGACAAAAACGTAGGCCACCCTGTGGCAGAATGTGTTACTGAGAGCAGATTGTTTGACTTCAGTAGGTTCTTCACAACCTTTGCCATCTGGGTCCTCCCAAATTCCATAATCTCTTTTTTTCATAAAACACTTCTTTGATTCCACAATACTCCTGACCTCAGCCTCCACTAGCCCCTATGCCACATCCACACCTGTTCCCATGGCTCCCACTTCTGACCTTTATTCTACGCTTTGCTGTCCAAATTTTCAATCTTCCACTGATGTCTCTTCCCGTCCTTCATAAACCAACCCACCGCTTCACTTTGTGCTACATGTAACTTCAACCACCTTCAACAGGGTATGTTGACTGGTGCCACACTTCTGTCACATTCCTCTCCTGTCTCTGCCTCCCAACTATCAGCCACCCTTCTCAGCACACTTCTGCATTTCCTTGCTCTTCTCAAACACTTCACTCTACACCACAACTTAACAAAGTTGGGCTGCAGTGATGGGACAATGTTGTTGACTGGGAGAATGTAGCTGTGCATGTGGATCGGTGTGTGTGTGTGTGTGTGTGTGTGTGTGTGTGTGTCATTGTCCAAAAGCTCAGTAATATTTTCAATCTTGTTATATGCCTGGCAGTCACAATTCGCCTTGACTGTAGAGTGAATAGGTACGTACCATTACTCCTTCCATTATTTGCAATTTAAATAATGTGTTCCATCTGTAGTCCAAATTCAATAAATAAATGTCCAGACATATACAGAAATCAAGTTCTTTTTCATTTGAATTAATCTTCACTGTTTGTTTCACTTGTGTTTCTTTATACATCAACTGTACATATTTAGAAACCACGTGAAACTAAATACGATTTCAGAAACAGTTAAATTTGTAGGATCTCCTGTTCTACATAAACAATGCACACATAGATACTTTACAGCAATATTTGACTTTATGAGCACAACTGATACAAAAGCACATGTGTATCATCAGTGAAAACCAAAAGAAACAAGAATCAGAGAATGCAATTTTATAAAGATTCACTGCACTCAGTACACTGTCAATTATCAATTTTGGACTGCGTCATTGCCCCCCCCCCCCAGGCATAGCACAACTGACCAGTGACACTGGGGTCATAGTTACTGTTACAGGCACAGGTGAAGGTGTTGGGAAAGTGTTGAAAGATGTTGGAAGCACCCAAACGGGTTTGACCAACTCTATGGAAACCATGGCTGTTTTTCACTGGAGACGAATATTAATAGTGTATGTGTCACATCAGAAAACAGGGGACGGGCCAGTGTATTGAGACTGTAGGGAGGAGCTTGACATGGGAACAGTTTTTGAGACACCTGTGGATGAAAACTGGGTGAGAACTGTTTCACTACTGCATTAGCATGAGGTTTTGCGATTTTTTCCAGAGCTGTTACCCAAGTTGGATAACTGCAACCATCAGCTAGTGGAACTGGTGCTAGAAATTCCACTAGTACATGTGGTGGTTCTCAGTATGCCAACTACACTGACGAGCAACCAGTGTCAGTGTTCAGTGTGATAAATAGACCTAACAGGAATCTTGTTGGCTCATTAATCTGGCTTTAAGTTGCATTGCCACCTTTCCACCATGCCACTGCTTGTTGTATGGTAGCTTGTGGTTCGATTGCTCTAGAACCCACATAATCTGGAAATGTGATGGTTAATTTGTTGTCCCTTGTTGGTTGTAATGAGAAAGGGGCACCAAAACTGCACCATCTAAATTTCAGTGAATGCCTGTACCATTGCCTTGGCGGAAATGTCTTTGATTGGGATGGCCTCTGTCCACCTAGTGCAATGGTCCACCACTGTCAATAAGCACCTATAGCTATCACACGTGGAAAGGGGTCTGAACTGATCAATGTAACCAAATCTGCATTGTAGATGTCAGGAATTGGCTAACTGGAACATGCACATGACATGCCACTGTGGTGCATCGGCACTGGGTAAAAGTGCAGGCCCATTAATCTTTCTTGATCAAAACCCATGCAGAATGATCTACCACTCGTTTCTCCATGGCACTGGTTCTGCAGGTACCAGGTTAGGCAAGTTCTGTATAGGTCAACAATGGGGATAGTCTGCTAATGCATGAGAAATAGTCTACCATGATACTGTACGAAAAAAAAAAAAAAAAATTACTAGGGTTTAACATTCCGGAACATTAGAGTCTGCAGAGAAGGAGCAGAAGCTTGCATTAATCCAAGGATAGAGAAGGAAATTGGCCGTGTTCTTCCAAAGGAATCATCCTGGCATTCACCTGGAACAATTTAGGGAAATCATGAAAAACCTAAATCAGGATGGCCATATGTGGGTTTGAACCATTGTCCTCCTAAATGGGAGCCCAGTGCACTAATCACTGCATCACCTTGCTTGTTACGATATTGTCAGTTCCATGCATGTGTAAACATGGATAGTAAACTTGCATACCTGTATGTACTCAATATGGTGTAACTGATGAGGGGGGCACTTATCACTGACTTTCCAGAAAGCCACCGTGATGGGCTTATGGTCAGCGAAAGTACTGACACACCTGGCCTCTATGCAGGGGTGGAACTGTTCCATGCTCTCGTACATTGTGAGGATATTCCTGTCGTAAGCACTCTTTCACTCTTTGATGTAGTGCTTCACTGAACACAACCTGGCAGATGTCCACTACTAAGGCCAAACGTGCTCCAGGGTGGGGGTCCATTAAGGACAGCAGTTCCGGGAAAATGTCAACAATAGGAATTTACAATTGTGAGAAACCTCCTGAGGTCTTTGTAGTTCTGAGGTTGAGGGAGAGAAGGTAACACCTTCAACTTTTCCAGCAAAGAAGAGATGCCTTGGGCTGACATTTGGAAGCCAAGAAAAATTATCACTGGTTCACCGAACACTCACTTATCTTTACTCATTGTGACGCCATGGATACTTCATTCAAATGTTTCTCATGGTCCTGGGTGTTTTCATAAAATACCAAAATGTCATCAAGATAAGCAAGGCAGTAATGTAGTCCCACTCAACACACAGTCCAGAAAATGCTACAAAGTATGGGCAGGAGTTTTAAGTTCAAATAGTGTAACCAAAAATTCAAGAAGCCTTAACAGGGCAGTCACTGCAGTCTTTATATGTCTAGCTTTGCGTCAGGTATCTGATTATAAGCTTTACGACAATCTAACACCTGGCCAGTGAATTTGTGAAATCCTGGACAGGATATCTGTCCAGAATGATTCTGCTGTGATAGTAAACCCACCAGCACCTGTCACCATCCAAGTAGGCATGCTGATGTTGTCCACCCTGCAGTATAAGCAAGATGTCAGTTGACCCTTGACCGAGAAAATAATGCATCCATTGGCTGTAAGAATGAGGCATAATTTATACAAGTTCACAGTTAACACATTTTTCATAACGAAATTGGTGCCTGGAATGGCTTGGTCAATGTTAGGAGCACTAAATTTCACCCGTAATTGGTAGAAAGTCCAGTGTCAAACCCCATTGTTTTTGTCTGATTGTATGGTAGAGTCATTGACTGCTTTCAGGGAAGCTGCATCAGTGCATTACACATTGGGAAAGGCACTAAAAGGCAATGTGCTGACATCTGACCTGGTGTTAACTAAAAATGTCAGACCTGTAGAATGATCAGAAATGAAAAGTCTTTGAGATGTAGTGTTTGTGACTGTTGTCAGGGAAGTTGACTCACATATTCTAGCATTCCCTTACTGTAGCCGCTTACGGTTGCTACAATCTTCATACTTAAACAGATTGTGAGAGGCATCTGGATGGGAGCATGGTGTTTTGCACTTCATAGCTTGAAAACTGAAATGCCTATGGAACCAGCAAAATCCTGACCAGTTAGGTTCATGATGTCTGAGATTTTGCGAGTAGTTAGTTTGCTTGACTGAGCCATCTGCCACTGTGTTCTGCAGCTGCAACTTCTGCAGTTGTTTAGTTAGCTGCTTGAAGACAGAGCAGAGAAATTGGAGATCCTCGGTGATGTTTGGTGAGTGTTGGTCAGTCAGATCAGTGGCGCCATGTTGGCGGGCTCTGGTAATGTACTGTACCCTTCCTGAACAACAGTGGTTGTGCACCTCTGATTGTCTGGCAAGCAGGACATGCATTCTGTCGACCACTTTCAGCATAATGGTCGACTTATGTGCACAGTTAAGGTTAAATGCAGCTGTGGAGGTAACTGTTGCTGCCAAATGTGTAACAACAGAGCATCCAAAAGAACACTAGAGTTGACCATAGTGCATAAGCGGCTCCATAAGTCAGAAGGCGACCTTTTGCCTCATGATAAAGAAGCTGTGTTAGGCGGTGATCTGTTGCTTTCTTGCATCGAGATAGCAATGCCATGTTGAGGTGCTGTAGGCTTTCTGTGAAGGGAAGTGTAAAATAATGTGCAACACTACTGAAAAAACACATTGGTTGAAGTTGCAGATCACAAACATAAATTGTTTAAATGCATCATACATCTGCTGTTGCATGAAAATGTTCTCGGTAGTAGCGAACCACATATCTAGCTATTTGGGTGTAAACAGTGGAGTCTGAGTTTGTAATTGTGATGTGTGTGGTCCGCAAGAGCTGTCATTTGGAAAGTTTGTAGCTCGTATGAGCCTCATCGTCGCAGGTGATTGAATGGGGAGTATGTTCACACTTGATTTGATATCACACTGTCATGCTGTCTGATTGTGTGAAACAATGTCCCGTGGCAGTGGAACTGAATGTCATGGCACGATCTGTATTGGTGATCCCATTATGTCTCTGTTGATACTGGCTTGAGGTGCAGAATACCATGACAGCAGTAACATAGAAAGGAGCTGTAGAACCTCGATCTAATTCTTGGCGTCATGAATTGCTCCATCAGTGGCACATACAATAGTTTATGCACAGACAACACACCGATACGTGATGAAGTGAGTTACAGATTAATAATATGTCCTCTACCACAACACTTTAGTTCTGGGTTCACCACTTACATAGGAGCACTTGTACCAGATAAATGACATGTATATAGATATTGTACAGCAGAAACAAGTTTATGGGCACAACCTATACAAAAGTACATGTGAGACATTAGCAAACATCAGTGGAAACAAGAGTCAAAGAATGTAGTTTTATGAAGATCCACTACACTCAGTACAGTGTCAATTACTGATTCTGTCACTCCCACAAAATTTTCCTGAAAAGTTAACTTACACTGAAGCAACTCCTGTAAATAGTTCATAGTAGATGAAAATGGTTTTCTTTGTTTCAGCTCAGAACATCAGTGAAGTAATCTATTTATTTTTTTAAATGAACAGCAAAATATTTGATGCTATGTTAATGAAACACATAATATGTTAATATCATTCACATTTGTTACTATTAAACTGTTTAATTAATAATTCCTGTCTTATGCAGCACAGCAAAACCAGTGCTTTTGGGTTATCTACTGAAGCATTTTAATCCTGGATCAACAGTCACAAGGGAAGAGGCCTTTTGGTATGCAGGAGCCCTCATAGCTGTTCTGTTTGTGAACATGACACTGTGGCACCAAGTTAATCTGTTGGGACAGCGTATTGGAATGAGAGCAAGAATTGCTTGTTGTTCAGTTATCTACAGAAAGGTAAAGAAAATATTTAGGCCTACTTTTCCTTTTAGTTTTATAAATAGTAGTTACTCAATAATTTGTAAGTTTTTGAACTTTTTAGCTCATAAGACACTCCGGATTCCACAATATTTTGTAACATGTATCTCGGAGATATTGAGGACAATATTATGGAAATGGAAGAGGATGTAGATGAAGATGAAATGGGAGATATGATACTGCGTGAAGAGTTTGACAGAGCACTGAAAGACCTGAGTCAAAACAAGGCCCCCGGAGTAGACAACATTCCATTGGAACTACTGACGGCCTTGGGAGAGCCAGTCCTGGCAAAACTCTACCATCTGGTGAGCAAGATGTATGAAACAGGCGAAATACCCTCGGACTTCAAGAAGAATATAATAATTCCAATCCCAAAGAAAGCAGGTGTTGACAGATGTGAAAATTACCGAACTATCAGTTTAATAAGTCACAGCTGCAAAATACTAACACGAATTCTTTACAGACGAATGGAAAAACAAGTAGAAGCCAACCTTGGGGAAGATCAGTTTGGATTCCGTAGAAACACTGGAACACGTGAGGCAATACTGACCTTATGACTTATCTTAGAAGAAAGATTAAGGAAAGGCAAACCTACGTTTCTAGCATTTGTAGACTTAGAGAAAGCTTTTGACAATGTTGACTGGAATACTCTCTTTCAAATTCTAAATGTGACAGGGGTAAAATACAGGGAGCGAAAGGCTATTTACAATTTGTACAGAAACCAGATGGCAGTTATAAGAGTCAAGGGGCATGAAAGGGAAGCAGTGGTTGGGAAGGGAGTGAGACAGGGTCGTAGCCTCTCACCGATGTTGTTCAATCTGTATATTGAGCAAGCGGTAGAGGAAACAAAAGAAAAATTCGGAGTAGGTATTAAAATTCATGGAGAAGGAATAAAAACTTTGAGGTTCGCCGATGACATTGTAATTCTGTCGGAGACAGCAAAGGACTTGGAAGAGCAGTTGAATGCAATGGACAGTGTCTTGAAAGGAGGATATAAGATGAACATCAACAAAAGCAAAACAAGGATAATGGAATGTAGTCTAATTAAATTGGGTGATGCTGAGGGAATTAGATTAGGAAATGAGGCACTTAAAGTAGTAAAGGAGTTTTGCTATTTGGGGAGCAAAATAACTGATGATGGTCGAAGTAGAGAGGATATAAAATGTAGGCTGGCAATGGCAAGGAAAGCGTTTCTAAAGAAGAGAAATTTGTTAACATCCAGTATTGATTTAAGTGTCAGGAAGTCATTTCTGAAAGTATTCGTATGGAGTGTAGCCATGTATGGAAGTGAAACATGGACGATAAATAGTTTGGACAAGAAGAGAATAGAAGCTTTCGAAATGTGGTGCTACAGAAGAATGCTGAAGATTAGATGGGTAGATCACATAACTAATGAGGAAGTATTGAATAGGCTTGGGGAGAAGAGAAGTTTGTGGCACAACTTGACCAGAAGAAGGGATCGGTTGGTAGGACATGTTCTGAGGCATCAAGGGATCACCAATTTAGTATTGGAGGGCAGCGTGGAGGGTAAAAATCGTAGAGGGAGACCAAGAGATGAATACACTAAGCAGAATCAGAAGGATGTAGGTTGCAGTAGGTACTGGGAGATGAAAAAGCTTGCACAGGATAGAGTAGCATGGAGAGCTGCATCAAACCAGTCTCAGGACTGAAGACCACAACAACAACAACAATCTCAGAGATGCACTTTCACAGCAGCCTCTGCATCTTCAGGCTCACAGAGCTTTTGTAAGCTAGCTGTCATTATAGTCAACTTCCACAATGCAAGTTGTGATATCCAGAAAAAAAAGTAGATATTAAATAAATGGTGGCTGATAACGTGAACAGTGTATTCCAATACAAAACTGGTTAATTCAACTAAAGGAACATCTTTATCATTGTCAGATGTATTATGTTGTTTCATACATGAATAAAATATATCAAGTTTGTTTCCATATGGAAACAGATGTGCCCAGCAACTGCATTTATTTCAAGTTAAAGAGTACAGAAACCAGTCACAAATAATGTTTACTGCAAATCCAGGTTTCGGTCACTATGTCGCTACCCTCAGTGCAGCAAATCTAAGTTAAAATATTACAACCACTTATACATACACATAGTTCCAACTGGACTATACATCTCAGAGGTTGAGTCCACATTATGTGTATATATAAGTGGTTGTAAGGTTTCAACTTGCATTGTTGCACTGAAGATGACCACACAGTGAATTGAATCTAGATTTGCACTATTATTTGTGTGTGCTTTACTCTTTACCACTTCCATGCAATACAGAATGAATTAACTGAGGAATACAAGTTAGGTTTGGGGCAGACAACTACTATCACAAGAAGCAGGAACGAAGCTAACTTTAGAAAGCTTGTACAACATTATTGGTTGGACCTTCCAAGGAGTAGGTTTAGCTGCTTAATCAGAAAGGTTTTCTTTCTTTGCACATTTTGGCATCCTTCCTGTGCAGTATGTTGGTGTTTTAATGTATGCAACATGTGTGCATAGAGAGCAGTATCGTGTTCATCTTGTTAGTCTTGTTGATGAAAAATGGGGAAGATTGTCGCATTGCCCATTCCCTTTGAATAACACTGAGGAGGCTTTTGACTTAATGTCCAGATTTGACGGACAGATCAGCAATTTCACTTGTCACTGTCTTCACTCCAGGAGAAATGTTGAAGACACATGGTATTTAATCCATGATATAGGTTCAGGTGCTATATGCCACCACCTCATCTCCCCTCAATGAACAGATACTGGGTTCTTCAAGCAGAAGGCATGGCAGCTATCTTTGTGTCAAGCACTAAAGTACCACTGCAGTTATTGCAGCAGACAGTCACTCTAAGCAAAATCAACTAGTATTGATATGGAAGATAAAAGTTGATGAATTGGAGGTTCTAGGGAAAAAGAGACTCATAAATTGTTCTCCCTGACTATATGTTTTACAAGGTTATGATTCGTTCGTGGGGGGGGCAGAATAACAAAGACATGAAATGAAGAGATTCTCAGTTTAATTTCATGAAGTGAATTAATGTTTATTGACTCAAAAATTAAAATTCCAAATTAAAACTCTATATGTATTCAGTAGTATAAGCTGCTCATATTTGCCTGTTGCGCTGTTGGTGAAATTAGGAGACCAGATCTCTGAAATGTATACGCATAAATCATTTAAAACCTGAAATAGTTCAAGAAACACATAATTTACTTCATTCTTCTATCTATAATTATCTATTACTCAAAATCTATCCAATGAGGTCTGAGATTTTTAGATTTGACATCTAGTTATTCCTTGACTTTTGCTTTAATTTTAAATTTGATAATGCTCGTTCTGTTGCACAGAAAATATCAAGTGATTTGGATGACATATTAAATTTCAGGTACTCCCACAACTGTATTGTTCAAGTGGTATGCGAGTTGGAGGAAGATAATGACATGCTATCTCAAACAGAAATATAGTTACTAGATCATTATGTTTTCATTCCTACCTTTGCTGCATTTCATGCCTCATTATGCATGGTGGGGCAGGAAAGTATCCCTAACTTTGAAGGTTAATCTAAGAAATAAATAAATATATTTTTTCATCAGTAAGGTTCAACTGGAAGTTAAATTCACGAGGTTTTAAAGAAGTTCTGCATAACTTTGTGAAGCATCTGTTGTAAATGTATTCTTCAAGGTTCATAGGGTCCTGGGCCATGGTTTATACACCTCAATCTTGAAGTAGCCCCATAAAAAGTAGTCACATAGGGTTAAATCCTGAGAGCATAGGGCTGTGGAATGTCAGTGCACCAGGAGATCAAGGACATGTGGAAGATTTCCTTCAAAACAGTAATTAAATTTCTAGCAGGATGGGCCATGGTACATCTTACAGAGACCATGAGTAGGAAATTCATTTTTTGAAACTGTGGTTCAAGAAATTATTGGATCATGTTGATGTACTTCTCGGAACTGATGATAAAAATATGCTCATTCTCTTTGGGGGAAAAAAGGTCCAATGATGCCATCACTATTGATTGCACACAAAAGTGTCACTTTTTTACAACACTAACCACATGCACAAAAGTTCTCCACCCTTAGCAAAACTTATTTCCAAACAATTCAAACTCCAGGTTGGAATATCAACAATAAGGAAAAATCAAACAATGGAAAATCCAGGATGGAGTAATGACAATTTTATGAAAAGGATAGTTGCTGCTCACCAAATAGAGGAGACGCTAAGTCACAGATGTTGTTGTTGTGGTCTTCAATCCTGAGACTGGTTTGATGCAGCTCTCCATGCTACTCTGTTCTGTACAACCTTCTTGATCTCCCAGTACATACTGCAACCTACATCCTTCTGAATCTGCTTAGTGTATTCATCTCTTGGTCTCCCTCTATGATTTTTACCCTCCACACTGCCCTCCAATGCTAAATTTGTGATCCCTTGATGCCTCAGAACATGTCCTACCAACCAATCCCTTCTTCTTGTCAAGTTGTGCCACAAACTCCTCTTCTCCCCAATTCTATTAAATACCTCTTCATTAGTTATGCGATCTACCCATCTAATCTTCAGCATTCTTCTGTAGCACCACATTTTGAAAGCTTCTATTCTTTTCTTGTCCAAACTATTTATCGTCCACGTTTGACTTCCATACATGGGTACACCACATACAAATACTTTCAGAAATGACTTGCTGGCACTTAAATCTATACTCGATGTTAAAAAATTTCTCTTCTTCAAAAACGCTTTCCTTGCCATCGCCAGTCTACATTTTATATCCTCTCTACTTTGACCATCATCAGTTATTTTGCTCCCCAAATAGCAAAACTCCTTTACTACTTTAAGTGCCTCATTTCCTAATCTAATTCCCTCAGCATCACCCGACTTAATTCTACTACATTCCATTATCCTCATTTTGCTTTTGTTGTTGTTCGTCTTATATCCTCCTTTCAAGACACTGTCCACTCTGTTCAACTGCTCTTCCAAGTCCTTTGCTGTCTCTGACAGAATTACAATGTCATCGGCGAACCCCAAAGTTTTTATTTCTTCTCCATGGATTTTAATACCTACTCCAAATTTTTCTTTTGTTTCCTTTACTGCTTGCTCAATATACAGATTGAATAACATTGGGGATAGGCTACAACCCTGCCTCACTCCCTTCCCAACCACTGCTTCCCTTTCATGCCCCTCGACTCAGTCACAGATAGGCACAACAAAAAGACTCAAACAAAGCTTTCAGCAAAACAGGCCTTCACCTGATAGACAACAAACACAAATCACAACTCACACAGACATGACCACAGTATCTGGCAGCCAAGGCTAGATTTGGCAGCCAGAGACAGTGTTCATGTTGCCGTGTATGTGTGTGTGTGTGTGTGTGTGTGTGTGTGTGTGTGTGTGTGTGTGAGTGAGTGAGTGAGTGAGAGAGAGAGAGAGAGAGAGAGAGAGAGAGAGAGAGAGAGAGAGAGAGAGAGAGGGTGTGTGTGTGTGTGTGTGTGTGTGTGTGTGTGTGTGTGTGTGTGGTTTTTTTTTGTCTAGTCTGATGATGGCCAGTTTGGCTGAAAGCTTTGTTTGATAGTCTTCTTGTTGTGCTACATGATGAGTGCAGCTTCTATCCTTTTCATAATAGTGTCAACAATAAGTAAAAGATAGATTGCTCCTCCAGGCAGCACTCTTCTCGCCTTCCACCCGTACCTTGCAACCCCTCCCCTTCCCCTTCCCTGCCCCCCCTCCCCCCCAGATTGCTGTTTCCATTCTATGTGGCAGTTGCATTCTGGTCTGAGCTGCTAGAGATGGTGGTCATTGGTGACTGAGGGCTGCTTGCTTGTGTGAATGAATGTGTGTGTATTTTTCATTTTCTGACAAAGGCTTTGGTCAAAAGCTGATGTGTAAGTGTCTTTTCATTGTGCCTGTCTGCAACTCAATGTGTCATCTTTATGGTAAGTAACTATCTATCTTTTCGTTGAAATCAATTTCCAGTCAGCAAGGGGAATTTCATAATGAGGGCATAGGTGCACTGCATGCTGTATTTATGTGCTAGACCAGTTCTGTGAAAAGAATGTATTGATGGCAAAAGTGTATTGCTCATTCATCCAAGCCATGTTCACTACTGACAATGGCACTAGAGGAAACTTCCACTGCCACTGTGTCATTAGAGTCCATTCCCACCCTTCAATAGGTCCCCTCCCTTCACAGTATCATCTTGAAATTAGGGATACTTCCCTGAACCACCCTGTATTAGTGACGTACTGCCATCAAGGTCACCATACAGAGTGTGTTCCATATTTTGAGAGGTGATAATATGGATCAAAACAAGACCAAAAATCCAGTAAAGGAGGGCTCTAAAATGGACTTTGTATGAGCAATGAGCACTTGTTCATCCTCTTTGCTATTACAAACCACCTACAAAATGAAGCAAACAATTGAAAAAAAAAACATTATTCTGTTACTGTGAAACAGCAGAACTTCTAATGTAATCTATCTGCTATTACATATGACTGATTCTTGTCAGCCATCACTAAAGGAGGTGCTCAGTATGATACCCATTCATAGCAAGGCATGCTTCTGTTCAGTGTTTAAGGAGATCATACTCTCTTAAAAACTCTAGTCTTGTCATGGTTATTCTGGCAGGCATAGAGGACGCATGTGCTGGCTGTGAAAATTGACAATCCCACCTCTACTGTGAAAACTCATCACACCTTTTTGATGATAATTGGTGAAATTGCATTCTGGCAGATGTATCTTATGATCAAAGGACTTGTACATGCTGTACACATGGGTATAACAATTGTTCACACAGGATTGTCCAGACTATAGGATGACTAACGTGATAGATGCTGCTATTCTGCATACACTAATTCCAGGGTCTTTTTCTAATATGTGCTGCACTTACCCAGAACTGTGGATATGGTTTACATTAACAACTCTAACAGATGCTTAGTGCACACTGTATTTCATAGACAAATATGTCCTCATTTGTTTACTGCATTCTGTAGGTCATCCAAATTTGCAAAGAGCTTGCAGTAGAAGGGAAGTGTTTCACAGTAGCAAAGATGAACAAGTGCTTGTAACTCATAAGGTTTGCATTTTAGAGCCCTTATTTACTGAACATTTTTGCCTTGTTTTGGACTATATTACCAAAATATAGAATACTTTTTTAAAACTCTGTGTATTAAATCAAAAGACTGGCATCTGGATGTTTGACAAATTATTTAGTTCTTTTTCTGTTTGTTTAACGTCTTCTGATTAAAATTAATATTAAGTTTCTTAACCAGTTATGAGTTGTCAATATTAATTAAAGAAGTGGATTAAGTCAAAAAATAATAATTAACAGTATAAGAGTAATCTTTTTGATTTAGTATTCACTCTCTGATGAAAAGTATCGAGACAGTCATATGTGATGCGGAACTGACAGCTAGATCTCACAAGAGATGGACAAAAATAATTTTTTTAATGGAAATTGAATGTTCTTGAAGTCTTATTTATGATGGCCCTCTTTTTCAATACTGACATTATAAAAATAGTAGTACATCATGACATTTATATCTCTTGCTCAGATAATGAATGTAAGTAGCAAATCAATTTCAAATATGAAGAAATTGTATGTTACATAAAATAAAGCACACAATACATAGATATTTAGAAAATGGACTTTTATTACATGACCAAGTTTACAATGATTTGCTATAAAGTAAGTCATTTTGCTTGACTTGAGCGTTGATAGATAGCCCAATTAAATTTTCAAATACATAAAAAAGTATCAGTTATTTACAATAATATTTGAATAATTATTAAGTTCTGTACGATTCCCCATTAAATATAGGATACAAATATTCTATATAAGATAATACATTTCAAAAATTATGAAAAATTTCTTCATCTTTTGCTTCAGTAATTCCCATTTTGATTCACACTGAACAGCCCCCCAGTCCTTTATTGTGTGCAGCTATGCATTAAAAATGACAGTCAGTTTTAAAGATTTCCATGAGGTATTAACATTTTAGAGTCAGTCTTCTCGTTATACTTGGTACTTGACATAGAACACTTAAGTAATTTTTCTAATGTCAAGACTGCATCATCACAAAGTTCTTACATAAAATTCATATACCTTCACAGTGTTGTGTTACGTTTGCTTCATAAACATTATCAGTCGAGACCAACATTGTATGTTACATCAATATGTACTGTGAGATTACCTTAATCTTTTCTCAGAATCATGTGCAGTATATCATCAGAAACAAGACTACAGCAGATTACATGCTATAGAACCTTGAACATAGCAGAATCTCTATAAACATTATTAAAATACCATCATAGTACTATATATCTCAGTACTATATCCCCAAATAGAAAATACTCTGAAAGTAACTTGTATATTCCATTCATAATAATGATACAAGTGTTCTAAAGTAAGAAATATATTTTTCATTATTTCTAAGTTTTCCAATATTTCATATTCTCCAATGAGTTTTTCTTCTCTTGCAATAACATCACAGTACTAGTTGAACAGACATAGTTTGCAAAAATTCTAACCTTTTCATTTCCTTTAAAGTTTTTCATTTACCAAGATATCAGATGTTTTGTGTATAATCAGCGGAAGGAACCACTCAAGAGTTCCAAAATGCTGCCAACAGAAAGAATAAGGTACAGTGGTCAAACCACTGCTCATAAGTCACACATTTCTGTAAACTGTGCTAAATGATGCTTGAGGTGTTGTAAAGTGCAATGCTACTGGATGTTGGATGACTGGAAACAACCGATTTGGAGTGATGGATCATGCTATACCTTCTAGCAATCCAATGGAAGGGTTTGGATGTGCCAAATGTCTGGAGAACATTACCTGCCATCATGTGTAGTGCCAAAAGTGAAGTACGGAGTAGGTGGTTTTCCAGTATGGGGGTGTTTTTTGTGGCTAGGGCATATTTCCCTTATTACAGTTAAGAAAACATTAAATGTGGAAGGTTATGAACACATTTTACAGCATTATGTACTGAATACATTAGAGGAACAGTTTGGAGATAGTGATCGTATCAGCATGACAGTGCACTCTGTCATAAAACAGCAATTGTGAGGCAGTGGTTTGAGAACCGTAACATTCCTGAAATGGAATGGCCTGCCCATAGTCCTGACCTGAACCCAATGGAATGCCATTGGATTGAGTTAAAAATTGATTTTGCTGCAGACCCCCACTATCTTCTTTGGATTCAGCTCTTGAGGAAGAATAGATTCCCATTCCTCCAAAGACATTCAGATACCCTACCGAAAAAGCCCCCAGCAGAGTTCAAGCCATCATAAAGGTTAAAGGAGCGTACACCCGACATCAGTGTCCACTAATAGGTGTCCAGATACTTTGGATGTGATAGTGAGTATACTGTGACTACATACAGTAGTGCATTGTTCTCGACTTAGTACTCTTCATAGTATGATATTCTGACTGAAATTTTGCATCACAAGAATATATTGTTTTCAGATAATACGTCTGAGTAAAACAGCTCTGGGCCAGACAGCGGCAGGTCAGATGGTAAATCTTCTTTCAAACGATGTGAACCGGTTTGATGTACTACCGCAATTCTTACATTATATATGGATGACTCCAATTGAAACAGTGATTGTTACATACTTTCTGTGGCAAGCAGTGAACTGGGCATCAATTATTGGAGTTGTTGGTTTGTTTTTGCAGACTGTTCCTGTACAAAGTAAGTTTGTTTTTGCATACTAAGTCTACAAAAATATGTTACCGGTATATATGTTTTCCAAACTTCATGTTAGTCATGGTAATGCAATGAGCAATTAATATAACTTCATATTGATGAAGATATTCTATTTCCTCCTTCGGTATATTGTGTTCTGGAGGAAGATGACTTAAATCAGGAGTTCTAAGATTATTGTAATAGTTGCACTGCCAAATTCAAATATAGGGAAATGTTTGCAAAAACTTATATGGATTTCAAAACTCTAAAACATATACATCTTATAATCCCATATAGTTTTTACCTAATGGGATGTCTTCATTTTACTGCATTTTGTATAATTGTATGTTGGTCAATTTGCATAGGCCTGCAGTAGTGACACCTAATAAACTAATAACACAAACATATTTTTGGGGCAAGTGTACCTCAATTTGTTTTGAAGAGTAGCACCATTCATATGATGACTCTGTCGCCACTGTAGCCTATTTCTCACTATATTTAATTATGTGCAGCAATGCTAAGCAGACTTTGTGTGCATGATGATGCTGCTGTGGCTTTGTTATATTAGGACATATACTAAAACAAATATGCTTCATCATATCTTAAGCACATGGGTTCTACATTTTCGTTGTGGCATGGTTTACTATTTTAATATATAGACCACCAGTTAGTTGTTTTTGGTATTTCACCACTGATCTGATGAAAACAGGTACACTGAGGGCAAAAAAAACTTTGTGCTCATAGACTGAAATAAAAAAATTTATCTAAACTATTACTGAAGTTAGCACCACAAACGGATGGACAAACCATTACCACAAATCTCCCATGTTTGCTCATCTCCCAGCATTGCAGAAAGATTTGTTTTTTCATTCAAAATATTTGAATAAAATCTGATAATCAAAAATGTTGTCCCATCATTGTTCTGTGTACCCAACTCTCATTAAGCACACGGTAATAAAAAATACATAAGAGGAGCAGAGCTGAAAGGGGAACCATCCTAGTTACGATGTGAGCCAAAAATGGGAAACTCTACAAACTTTATCGACTTTAACTTAACGTAGATTGTTATTACCCGGCTAGGAAAGACCATCTCGGAAAAGGTGAAGCTTGTCGGCTGTTCACATGCTACTATCGAGAGCATCTATGGGAAATCATTGAAAGATGGTCAAACCACAAGTAGGTGACAGGATTTGTTCCTCACAAGTGAAGAGGGAGGTTAGAGGTTTGCCTGCTCTGTAATGCAAGAGAGGGACCAGTGTGTGGCAGATTTGATGATTTCAGGGTGGCAATTCTTCTGTAAAACCTGAAATTCTCAGGGAATTCTGTGTTTTCAACCTAGCACTGAAATTGAATTTTATTGAGTTTTACAAATGATGTATTTTAAAATATTTCATATTTCAAAACGTGTCAGTTATATATTTTTCCGGATAAATTATTGATGTTTAAAATCTGTGGTTAAACTACTGCTTATGGATGATATTCCCCCCCCCCCCCCCCCCCCCACCCTTTAACCATTATTTATCAGGAGCTTTGTGACACCATCTTCCTCCTCACACCTGGAATTCTCATGGATTTTCCCCCCAACTTTGAATAGCTGCCCTAGACAGGGTATGGTGCTGATGCAAGCACAAGTGTATCAGAGCACACATTTTTGAACATGAGGATCCACAGCCAATGACCGTACAGGTTTCCATGCTGATCAAGTGACATTGTCAGTTATGATTGCAGGCAACACAGGATCATCAAGATTGGGCCAGGAATCAAGAGAAACATGTCACCTGGTCAGATGAATCATGTTTCTTGGTAAAGCAGATCAGTGATTGTGTCTGGATATGCCATCATCTTGGTGAATTGCTGCTCAAAACATGCAGTGTGCCGCAAGTGCAGCCTGGTGGTGGCAGTACTATGGTATGGGGGGGGCATTCAACTTTGCTTCCATGGAACCTGTTGCAACTATCATAATAGCTGTGGACGAACTGAAAACTGCTGCAGACCACCTGACCACCTGATTCCTTTATGCTTGATGTCTTTCCTGATGGTGATGGCATCTTCCAGGAGGACAATGGTTCTCGTCACATGGCTGAAATTACGCTAAAATTGTTTGAGGAATGTAGTAGTGACAATGTCTTATTCACAAACTGTGACCTTAACCTGATGGAACACATCTGGGATATTACTTGTGCCAGCTCTGTGCCATCAAACCACCAGCACATTATTTAAGAGAATTGCGTGACCTGTGTGTGCATAAGGGTCATGGGCCAGATAACTACCAAGAACTTTTTAAATCCATTGGTTGTGAACGGCTGCTGTATTCTGTTAAAAAGGTGGATCAACATGCTATTAAGCAGATGGTTATAATGTTTCGGCTCTGTTTTGGCTCATTAGTGTATAACTTCATTAATTTACAGCCACAGGGCTCATCCACCCTTATTGTGCATAAATTCATATTTATCCATTGGGTTTTAATTCATTATTACCCTAGAGTGCTTGTATTTCACAATACTAAACGACTTGGTCTGGAAATTACATGTATTTCGTGATATTTGAACACTTTTGCCATTATGTCTCAAATGTTAATGACCATAAGATGCTTTCATCCAGAGCTGATTGGCACATAGCATCGCAGTATCTATATTTCATTATTCGAGTTCATTTAGTTGTTACACTGAAGTTTGCTTAGTATAATTATCTGTCATTTAATTATTTATAGGGGCCAAACACTTTTGAACCATAAAATTTTCTTTCAGCATACATGACCAAACTGACTACAAGGTTTCGTTTGAAAGTTGCTGTGAGGGCAGATAATAGAATAAGGCTGATGAATGAAATAATCACAGGAATTCAAGTGATAAAAATGTATGCCTGGGAAAAGCCTTTTGAAAAAATGGTCGAATTGGCTCGAAGGTAAGCATTATTGTGAAATATGATACCAGAAAAAACTAAAAAAATATAATTTTGTTGAAGTCACTGTATAATTATATGGAATACTCTGTTTTCTATTTATCAAAATAGTGCTAAAAAGAAAAATAAGTCTCAGATATGCTCTGATCCACAACATTGCACTTTTCATTTTAAATGTGCAGGTTCATTCTGAAGACTAGTGAGATCAGCTAGTTAGTTAGTTAGTTTTTTGTTCACTCATTATAATTTACATGATGATATGAGATATTTCATCTTAATTGAAAAAGGCAACATTTTTTTTAAAAAATGGCTAATGCATGCATACAGTAATATTACCTTATTAATAAATACGCCATTTGATTATCACTGATCACTCTCTACACTACACTGCACACACAGTCTGCCCCGACAGCTGAGTGGTCAGCAAGAAGGATTGCCTTCCTACGAGTCCGGGTTCGATTCCCGGCTGGGTCGGGGATTTTTTCCACTCAGGGACTGGGCGTTGTGTTGTCTTCATCATCATTTCATCCCCATCAAGCTCGTAGGTCGCCCAATGTGGCATCAAATGTAATAAGACCTGCATCAATGCAGCTGGACCTGCCCCACAAGGGGCCTCCTGGCCAATGACGCCAAACGCTCATTTCTATTTCACTAAATACATACACACACACACACACACACACACACACACACACACACACAGACATCAGTACATCGCACCGTTACATCTGTGCATTCTCTCTCTCTCTCTGTCTGTCTTTCTCTCTCTCTCTCTCCATCTCTCTCTCTCTCTCTCTCTCTCTCTCTCTCATTTTCTTTCTCTCTCCCTACCTCTCTCCCTCCTCCTTCAATTGACCTCAGGACCCAGTATATGAGCCATTCTATCACATTCATGTTGTTCCCTTGGCCCATATGAAACAACTGAGACAGGAAACAGCACCACAGTGAATGGGATGTTAACCTCAAGAAAACGGCAGGAGGTTAGAATTTTCCCCTCACAGAACGTGGGTATAGGATTGATTAAGCTATGACAGTATACTGCAGAATGACAGTTGTTTATTATTAAATAACGTTAATTTTTGCTGTTCTCTATTCTGTGTTATCCAAACAATCTCTGACTTTGTAGTACAAATTGTTTAACAATTATGTTAAATTTTAGTTCTCTCTTCAATCTCCTTAATCAATTTGTAGTCCATGTGTACTCCAGCTTAAGGCAGGTGAATCAAGGTGACATTCGGCTCCATGGGGACTTGGAATGTCAAGTATACAGTGCAATCCATAGCTCAGGGTCTGTGTGTGGTGACATTTGAAAACCAAAAAGGCCACCAAGGAGACAATGGCATTTAATTACACATTATTTAAAAATATTATCTGTGAAACCTAACAAAAAGAGTTGATTCTGAAGAAATTGCAATTACAATGCATTGTGAAATATTTTTAAAAAGTTATTATCTGTAAAATCTAACTAGTTATTAAGAACATTATTGCTATATCACTTCTTATGACTACATACTTGTAAAACTCCCAGAATATCTAACTTCTTGCCTCAAGGGGCATTGTGAAGAAATTACATGTTGTGGTTGATGCTGGTAAGTGCTTTGAGTCTCGTAGATGATCACCGATTGCTGTGTTATTATGTTTTCCAGTATGTTCTCTATACCTGGCAAAAAACGATTGACCAGTTTGACATATATAGATTCAGTTATTTGATATGGCATTATTTTTTAGGGAAACTCAGGAAACGTTACAAGAATTTTAAAGTTGCAGAAAAGCATCATTCACAACATGTACTCTGCACATCCGAGGGCATCGTGTTAACCATTATTTAAGACCTAAAAATATTAACTGTTCCCTCTTTATACATCCTTGAGGTGGTTCTTTTCCTATGCAGCAGAGCTGATCTATTTAAAAAAAATCATTTTGAACACTCATACGACACAAGACATAAAGAAAACTTTATGCTCACCTCTCATCGCTTAAAACTACATGTGCAGACTCCTCAGTATATAGCTGTGAAAATTCACAACACAATAAAAGTGTGTGACATAATGAATATGAAGATAAATACTTTAAAAAGCAAATTGAATGATTTTCTAATTAAACAATGCTACTACTCTGTGGAAGATTTCGTGAAGGATGAACTGATACAAAATTTTAAACAAGCAAATTGTAACCTTGATGTGTCTGCTGTACATCAGACATATGTTCTGAAATTATGTATGTTATGAGATGAATAAAACACATTACACACATCACAAATTTCACCTTTACACTGGTCAAATTCTAGCTTATATGCACTAAGCTCTTTATATTTGTCACTATTTTCTCTGATTGTGTGCCATAATTGAAATCTTAAAATTATTGACAGTTTGAAAAGTTATTGAAATATCAGATTTATAGAATTGCCATTCAATGTTTGTCAAAAACAAAAATCCTCTATGTATTTTTATTTAATTTTATTTTTGGGAGGCTTACTGCTATTGCTGTTGTTCAGTTGCCTTATCAATCTTTTATATAATTTCTCAACTAACTGGCTATCAAATCTATTGTTTAAAACAACCTTCTTCATAAAAATGATTCAGTGACCATAAAGTCTGGTTTTAGTGGTAATTTAAGGATTCTATGAAACACGAAGTTAAAAGATGCATATGTATATCACAGGAGTCTGTCATTATAATGGAAACTGTACACATTAGCTTGAGGAAAATGCTGAACTTATGTTTGCCATTTACTTTTTCAATAGTGACATCTAGGTAATGTATTTTTTTTCTTTTTCTGTTTGTGTGCTAACTTGAATATTCTTATGCATCCAATTTAAAGCTGTTAAGCAATCTAGCACTGTCTGTTTGTCACCCTTAAAGAGGGTAACCATGTCATCTACAAATGTTCTACACTATACAGTCCCATCATTACAACTTATGTTATAAACAAAATATTTTCTAAACTATTAAATGATAATTTTTCTCATAGACTGTAAAATAATTATCGGATAGTGGCAGTTCCAGTAATTCTCTCAATTCTGCAACATCAGTCTGGCTCAATTGTTCATGTGTTAATAAATTTTTCTTCATAATTTTTAAGCATTCCTGAAAGGGGGCTGTTACTATATAAGTTCCCAATGTCAAATAATACCAGTGTGGGTTCATTATGAATCTCAGTGTTTTGTAAAACTAATGCAAGTTTCAGACTGTTTTTAAGATCGAATTTTCAAAAATTTTGTTGAAAGATGTCCAATCTCCACTGTTTCATGTCAGGAATAAGCATTCGAGGCACCCACAATGCACAGTTTTTTGTACTGCAGTTGTGCAATGGTGACCTGTACATGCTCTCATGGTACGCCACACTTACCTGAAAGCTGGTGAATTCATCAGCATGAGTCTCGTCAATTGCCATATGCAGTTGTCTGCTCAGAGCTCTGTTACACACGAGCAACACACTGCTGCACATTGCTGATGTTGATACAATCATCACTTTACACAGTTTTAATTGTTCTATCGATTTCAATTGGAGGCACATTTTCTGTTGTTAGAAACTTAATTACAGCATGCTGTTATTCATTATCTCACATTGTAACATTAAACACAGCCATGTTAAAAGAAACAATTTGGAGGTATGTGGCAGCAGGCAGTTACAATTTACATCAGTGAAGTGGGATAATCAACTGAGTAATATGCATGATATGTAATGCTTCAACCAATATTGAGAACAGAATAAAAAATTTGGAGATGATACTTTTCAGCATGCCCTCATAGGTGATATGCGCACCCAGCGATATCCACGGTGGGACTCTGTACACTATGAGGAATGGTGTATCTGAACAGCTCTGAGCATGTGGTGCCAACATTCGACTAGTCCATTACTTTGTGGTTGATACAGTACTTCATTACTTTGTGGATGATTTTCTGTATGTCATAAATTTTGGATACCACACAGTCTGCACAACTGTTCAAACAGATGGGACTTGAACTGTCAGCCCTGATCAGCAGTTATCAAAGAAGCAGTGTTTGATTTGGCTGTCTTGTCCATCAGTGGAACTAGTTCCATCCAGTGTGTCACTCTGTTAATTGCTAATCATTCATAGAGGAAACCATGTGATTTTGGTAATGGCCCCATCAGATCCAAGAGGATGTATTACTATCCCTTTCGGTAGGCCCAATTTTCCGTGTGGTAGAAACGCTCGATCTCTCTGTGCTGGCAGTCAAGGCAAGGGAGGGTTCACTTCCTGAAGTTGGCCTTAACGTTGGGCCTCAAGAAATGCTCCATCACTAACTTTGTGGTGGATGGCACAGTGTGACAAGTTATGTAAGTTGTCGAAAATAGCTCTGCAGAACTTATCTGGAACCAGTGGACATAATTTGCCTTGTGATACAATGCACAACAGGTGCAAGTCCATGCTATGGATCACTACTTGTTCCACTGTTAATCCAGGGGTGCTGTCTTGTAAGAGCATCATTATCTGTTCACCTGTCTTTGTTCCTTTGCTGTTTCACTGAAATCTATCAAGGCACTATGTGCACTAATGTGTGATAGATCATTGGCGATTACATTGTCCACTCAGTTGACATGGTAGATGTAGGTAGTGAACTGCCCAATGTAATCCAGATGACAGAAGCAATGAGGAGTGGCCATCACTCAGCATCCTCTCAGAAATACTTGATGGCTTCATAAAAGGCCAAAATTTCTTGGTTGTAAGTCAATCAGAGTTGCTGTAATTCAGTAAGTTGTCATGAGAACAAACTTAGACATTATTGTTGTCATCTACAATTTGTTGCAAAGGTGCCCCGATTGCTAATTTAGTAGCAGCCACAATTATGGACAGTTGCACCTAAGTTACTGGGTGTGCAAAAGTGATTGCATTGTGAAGGCACTTTTTGATAGTGTCAAATGCAAACTGCATCTCACAGGTCCACAGTAGCGGCTTTTTATCCCAAATATTTTTACCCACCATCACCCATCACCATGTGTCCCAAGAATGTAATCTTTTCATGCGTAACTGGTATTTGACCTTGTTTACAACTATTCCAAATTCATCCAGTGAGTGGGAGACCAGTTGCAAGTGTTCCTTGTGTTGCTCAGGTAGAGAAGAAAAAAATCAGTGCATCATCTAGGTACAGAAAACAGAACAGAAGGTGTCTGAGAGTGCTATCAATAAAACAATGACAAGTTTGGGCAGCATTTTTAGCCCAAAAGGGATGTGCAAGAATTCAAATAATCCAAAATCTATATTGATGTTTGGCCATGAGAATGTCTTGCGTTGCCATTTGAATTCCGAGGTATGCCTTTTCACAGTCAGTAACACTGAATATGGCAGTGACAGTCATTGAGTGAGAAAAGCTCTTTGTATTAGGGATTGGATACCTGTCTAGTACCATTCTGGCATTTAATGCCCTGTAGCCCCTGCAAGTCATAAATGTGCCATTGCTTGTCGGCACTAAGTGGATGGGTGAGGCCCACGCACTATCTGGTGGTTGTACGATATCCTTATTTAATAGTCCACTGGCAGCTGCTTTCATGACATTTAACTTAGCTGCAGTTAGACATTGTGCTTTCTGGAAGGCTGGAGGTCCTTCAGAAGTGTGTATTCTGTGGACAGCTCTGTCCCTAGTGCCATGCTGTTCTGGGGAGTGTAGAAACACCAGACAACATACAAGGAGGATGAGAAGATTCGCTGATGTCACAGTCACAGACCTGAATATACTCCCTGCCTACTGCATGAACTTCTCTGGTGGGGAGAGTAGGTGTAGAGACTGACAGTTCCAGCTGGGTGATACGTTTGTGAATGTTACATACTGCCTCTTTACATAACTGTTTTACATCCTCTTTATCCCCAGTGTTCACAGCATCCAACTCCAACAAAGTTTGTGAAAGGCAGAGACACGGATTTAGTGGGGAAGTGAGCAGACTGGTTGCACAGTTAAAAGTCAAACACTCCTTATTACAAAAGTTTATCAATTTCCAGTAAGCCATCAACCTTCTTTATACATTGACTGAACAGTCATCACTGTGTCCAACCATTTCATTCATTTTGCTAAAGGCAAATGTTAGTCTATTCCTCTATTTAAGATCCAACAATCAGTAGTTAATCAGTTCCATCTATCACTGAAATCCTTCTGTTTTGTTTTCTAACATTCACTTACAAGATTTTATACAAAGACAACACCCTACCCCCCAAAAATTTAAACAACATCATTAAAAAAAAAATCTCCATTGAACAAAGTTGCATTTAAAAGTACTCAGACAATACCAGAAGACAGGTTTTTTACTATAATCTATAAGTTAACAATTCCAGAGGTCACTTGTAATTACTACACTGTGCCAGTACACACAGACCTCATACAAGAAAAATTCCAGTTTACTATAGATCATACACAGTGAGATGTTACAATAACAGAAAAGACAACTTTTTATCAAAGTACTGTGTACAGACTAACCTCACTTAAAAGTATTTAACATCTACCCACCCCTTGGACCGGTCATGTCTTTGTACTACTCGTACCACATTCTCAAGCCTGACTACCAGAACAACAGGTCCCTCTTGGCCAATACAGCAGGTTGCAGTTCGTGCCATATTTACACCAAACTGAATCAACTTATTCATTACTGGTGCTGTTCATATTTCTCCCCCTCTTAGAAGATCACCTTCACAACACAGTTCTACGAGGTTCTAGACAAGATCACGTCATAAGGTGAAACCCAAACCTGTCCCCTCATTCTCAGTGACCAAAAGTTCCAAAAGCAATATACCATCATTCTACGCAAGATGGATACCATGGCATACCATCTTCTTCCTCTGAATTTGTGAAAGTCTGAGCATGTGCCTTCCTTTACACACACATGCTCCTCTGCTCCCAACAGCCTCACCAGATCTGCCCGCTCACTAGCTGTTACACTTGCAAACTCTTCTTGCGCCTGGAGAGTCATGCCCGCACACACCCTGTCTTTCACTGACCTCTCAGGCTCTATCCATATCACTGAAGACATTCTGTGAAGACAAACCAATCAGTTGATCCCAGTGGAAATCACAAACCATCTAACTTGGTTCAGTCTGAGTGAGCTTGTCTTCCAGGTATTTATATTCCTTATCTTCCTTGGAGGATCCACTAGAGTTGTTGTTGTTGTGGTCTTCAGTCCAGAGACTGGTTTGATGCAGCTCTCCATGCTACTCTATCCTGTGCAAGCTCCTTCATCTCCCAGTACCTACTGCAACCTACATCTTTCTGAATCTGTTTAGTGTATTCATCTCTTGGTCTGCCTCTATGATTTTTACCCTCCACAGTGCCCTCCAATACTAAACTGGTGATCCCTTGATGTCTCAGAATATGTCCTACCAATTAATCCCTTCTTCTAGTCAAGTTGTGCCACAAATTTCTCTTCTCCCCAATTCTATTCAGTACCTCCTCATTAGTTATGTGATCTACCCATCTAATCTTCAGCATTCTTCTGTAGCACCACATTTCGAAAGCTTCTATTCTCTTCTTCTCCAAACTATTTTTTGTCCATGTTTCAGTTCCATACATGGCTACACTCCATACAAATACTTTCAGAAACGACTTCCTGACACTTAAATCTATACTCGATGTTCACAAATCTTCAGAAATCCCTTCCCTGCCATTGCCAGTCTACATTTTATATCCTCTCTACTTCGACCATCATCAGTTACTTTGCTCCCCAAATACAAAAACTCCTTTACTACTTTAGTGTCTCATTTCCTACTCTAATTCCCACAGCATCACCTGACTTAATTTGACTACATTCCATTATCCTTGTTTTGCTTTTGTTGATGTTCATCTTATATCCTCCTTTCAAGACACTGTCCATTCTGTTCAACTGCTCTTCCAGGTCCTTTGCTGTCTCTGACAGAATTACAATGTCATCGGTGAACTTCAAAGTTTTAATTTCTTCTCCATGGATTTTAATTCCTACTCTTAATTTTTCTTTTGTTTCCCTGTACTGCTTGCTCAATATACAGATTGAATAACATCAGGGATAGGCTACAACCCCGTCTCACTCCCTTCCCAACCACTGCTTCCCTTTCATGCCCCTTGACTCTTATAACTGCCATCTGGTTTCTGTACAAATTGTAAATGGCCTTTGGCTCCCTGTATTTTACCCCTGCCACCTTCAGAATTTGAAAGAGAGTATTCTAGTCAACATTGTCAAAAGCTTTCTCTAAGTCTACAAATGCTAGAAATGTAGGTTTGCCTTTCCTTAATCTAGCTTCTAAGATAAGTCGTAGGGTCAGTATTGCCTCACATGTCCCAACATTTCTACAGAATCCAAACTGATCTTCCCCAAGGTCAGCTTCTACCAGTTTTTCCATTCGTCTGTAAAGAATTCGTTTTAGTATTTTGCAGCCATGGTTTATTAAACTGATAGTTCAGTAATTTTCACATCTATCAACACGCTTTTCTTTGGGATTGGAATTAATATATTTTTCTTGAAGTCTGAGGATATTTCACCTGTCTCGTACATCTTTCTCACCAGATGGTAGAGTTTTGTCAGGGATGGCTCTCCCAAGGCTATCAGTAGTTCTAATGGAATGTTGTCTACTCCCGGGGCCTTGTTTCGACTTAGGTCCTTCGGTGCTCTGTCAAACTCTTCACACAGTATCATATCTCCCATTTCACCTTCATATACATCCTCTTCCATTTCCATAATATTGTCCTCAAGAAAATTGCAGTTGTATAGACCCTCTATATGTTCCTTCCACCTTTCTGCTTTCCCTTCTTTGCTTAGAACTGGGTTTCCATCTGACCTCTTGATATTGATGCAAGTGGTTCTCTTTTCTCCAAAGGTCTCTTTAATTTTCCTGTAGCAGTATCTATCTTACCCCTAGTGATATAAGCCTCTACATCCTTACATTTGTCTTCTAGCCATCTCTGACTAGCCATTTTGCACTTCCTGTCAATCCCATTTTTGAGACATTTGTATTCCTTTTTGCCTGCTTCATTTACTGCATTTTTGTATTTTCTCCTTTCATCAATTAAATTCAGTATTTCTTCTATTAGCCATCGTCTTTTTACCTACTTGATCCTCTGCTGCCTTCACTATGGTTCTGTCAGTTTATTCAGGTCCCATCTCCTTAAATTCCCACCTTTTTGCTGTTTCTTTAGTTTAATCTACAGTTCATAACCAATAGATTGTGGGCAGAGTACACATCTGTCCCTCGAAATGTCTTACAATTCAAAAACTGGTTCCTAAATCTCTGTCTTACCATTATATAATCTATCTGAAACCTGTCAGTATTTCCAAACTTCTTCCATGTATACAACCTTCTTTCATGATTCTTGAAACAAGTGTTAGCTATGATTAAGTTATGCTCTGTGCAAAATTCTACCAGGTGGCTTCCTCTTTCATTCCTTACCCCCATCCCATATTCATACTAAAGTAGTTTGTCATAATCTTTAATTTCTCCAAGATTTGTTAGATAGTGTAACATTGAGGACTGAGAGACAGAGAATATTTGGTGTCAGAAATTGCATTAATCCTCAACAGTTACAGCCAATGCTTGACTTCGACTAGTTTACTGCAATTGTCACACAAAGTTTCGTTGACATCAAATTTTCATCCTCTAATTTTGCACATTCCAGTTTCATGTCCTTGTACATCAGTTCTGTTGTACCCAGATGTTTAGTTAGTGAATTGTATGAGTCTTGGAGTTTTTTAGCTGAAGATGAAGAGGGATCTGTTAATATAGGAGTATGAATCAGCGATTTGCTGATAACACCAAGAATGGAATCACCAGTATCTCTCTTGTGGAGTATTTGCCCTGTTAATTAGGCAAAAGGTTGAACTGACCAACAAATCAGCACCAAACAGTGGTTTGTTAATATCTGCCACCATGACTGTAGATACAGGTTGTGTGCCGAGACCTAAGTTGACAGTGCAGATGGTGGTACCACACATCTTAATAAGTGAATCATCTATCACGCAGAGCTGTAGAAGGGATCCCAAAGTTGGAGGTCTGGCAACTGTTTTCAGGATTGTGCTTATTTCAAAGCCTGAGTTGATGAGATGTTTCTATCAAGAACATACTAACTCCTTCTATGCTTCGACCCACGAGGCAAACTGGTTTGGCTTAAGCACATAATATTTATGTGTACTTTCTTATTCATGTGACTTGTGATGCCTACAGGAGTCACAATCAGTGTATGGGTTCAAACTTTGGGTGATACATTTGTCAGTGACTGCCCTGAACACAAATGAAATCAACACCAGCTCATACTTTGTTGGCTGTTGCTGGAACTCTTGGTCAAAGTCAGGAGTGGGCAGTTGAATTGTGCACAGCTGATCATGAGGCATCCAGGGAGTTGACTCGCATGGAACTCTGTCGAACATGTTGTGTTTCTCCAGACGTGTTTGGCTCTTACTGGTCTCCAGTCACTGTGTCGTGGTGTAATATGGCAGCTGCTGCTGTCGACCACTAGTAGCTCCTGGGTAATAATGGCATCCCTCGTAAAGGGCAAAAATTCAGTCGATGATCTATTATTAATTATTGTGTGTGTTGCTCTAGTTAATAATCAAAGTAACTTGCATCTGTGGGGGTAACTTGCTTATCCAATCATCCATTACCCAATCACCCACAATGCATTGTCAGGCATAAGATTAATGTCCACTAATTCTAATAGTTCATGCCAGAACTAGGAAACTGTCCTGCCACTCAATTTTTCTGTATAAATCACTTGACAAATTTGATGTCCTGGTTATTTGCACAACCTCTAGACTAATGCCACCTGTGCTATTTCTAACTTGCAAGTGGTTGGGGGTGACAGAATGAGATCACTGATGGTAGACACATAGTCCGCAATATTATGCAGCAAAGCAGTATCTTTCACCTCATCTTTGATAATGCTGTTGGTAGATATTTAAGTTCCTGCAACAAAGTTTGTGTCTGTTCAGGTTGAAATCATAGTATTTTAGGTAATGCACATTCTGACTCATGAACATCACTGAAATTGTGGCACCAAGTAATGTAATCTGGGGTGTCATCGTATCGAAACCCATTGATTGAGCACATTGCAGTAGATAAACTATAATTCTTCACATGTGACCTGGACAGTTGTGTGTCATAAGGGGGAAGGAATGGGTTTCCAAAGACTGGCATGAAAGCATGACGGTAAGGGAATGAGAGGCGATCAGGATGGTGCACTTTCACACAAAAATCTTATTCAGGAGCCGGAACACGTTTTTAGTGGTCTATTTTGATCTCCTTTCGTAATGAAGTCAATAAGGTCTAAGGTAGATCATTGCAGGTCATCGTACTCACAATTTTATATACAAGGAGGGAGAGACACACTCTTTTTCTGTGTGTGTTCATGTGTTGTGATGATGGAACATTATCCTGATAAACAACAATAGCCTAAAAACATAGGTTATGTACAAACCTCAGTCATTGCTTGCCATGCCCAATCTACAAGGTAGCAAAGGCAATGCTGAATCTTCTCATCCATGTGATTGTTGCATGACTGCCAACTTGATCTGTGTGGCATTAACCTCAGGCAGATGTTACTACTTGAATTCAAAACAGTACATCTCCCAAGTAGCTGCACTCTCTATCACATCTTTTCAAAACTTATTGTCATTGGGTGTGCAGCAACTCAGTTTACAGAGCAAAAGGCCACAGACCAAACAAAAGCATTTTGTCTTGGTACAAATTCAGTGGGAATATATTAAGTACATGAAATTCAGTTCTTCTGGATACAAAACTAATTTCCAGTATTGAGCAGCATGTGCAATAATGTTTATGCAGAACAAAAATCCATAATAACTCATCCAGTGATGCATTAAAAGTAATTTCTAGGCACATCTTCAAATTTGTTTGTGGTGCTCTTGACAGAAGCTGTTTTACATAGAAGAGTTTGCAGACAACAGAAATTCTCCTCATTTCATTTAAAATAGATAGTTATCACCTTCACACTCTTGTGAGGCATAATGACTTCTTGCCACTATCCTAAGTTCCAAGTTTATTTCCTAACCATAATTTTTTATCAATCTTTTGGTAGCTCAGAAGTGTTCAGAGTAACAAAACATGTGATGACCAATGTAAGGCATGAATAATGAAGGATTTTCTACCATGGTTCATTGAAAGGTAAACACTGTTTTATGGCATTTATGTAGAATTTCTGATGCATCATGAGATCAATGTTCAGTTGTCCTAGGCAGTTGTTGTTGTAGTCTTCAGTGTGAAGATTGGTTTGGTGCAGCTATCCATGCTACTCTATCCTATGTGAGCCTCTTGGTCTATGAATAATTACTACAACCCACCTCTTCTGAATCTGCTTACTGTATTCATCTATTGATCCGCTCTAGAATTTTAATCCCCCCGCCCCCCCCCCCCCCCCCCCCCCCCACACACACACACACATACTACCCTCCAATATTGAATTGGTGATACCATGATGTCTCATAATGTGTCCTTTGAACTGATCCTTTCTTTTGGTCAAAATGTGCCACAGATTTCTTGTCTCCCCAATTCTGTTCATTACCTCCTCATTAGTTACATGATCTACCGGTCTAATCTCCAACATTCTTCTATAGCACCACATCTGTTCACATTTTGCCTGAACTGTTTATTGTCCCTGTTTCACTTCTATACATGGCTACAATCCAGCAAATACCTGCAGCAAAGACATTGTAACACTCAAATCTAGTACTCTCTTCTTCAGAAATGCTTTTCTTGCCATTGCCAGTCTATGTTTTATGTCCTCTCTACTTTGGCTATTATCAGTTATTTTGCTGCCCAAATAGCAAAACTCATCTACAATGTTAAGTGCCTCATTTCCTAATCTATTTCCATTAGCATCACCAGATTTAATCTGAGTGCATTCCATTATCCTTGTTTTGCTTTTGTTGATGTTATCTTATACCCTCCTTTCAAGACACTATCCATTCCATTCTTTCCTATGCTGTCCCTGACAGTATTACAATGTAATCGGTAGACCACAAAGTTTTTATTCCCTAGACTACCTCTCTCCATACAAACAGAGTGGCTGTTAATGCATTGGTCTGTTGCTAAAGTCAGTCATCACGCTTTCATTCACAAGGTAAAACTGTTGTGTGTCACTCCAGTAGTGAATCAAATCAGATGCACTTTTAACCTGTTCTTGGACACTGAGTGATCAAACTTAAAGATGCATAGGAAGGTTCATAAAACATTGTATATACAGACAGTAAACAGCATCATCATCATCATCATTTAAGACTGATTATTCCTTTCAGCATTCAGTCTGGAGCATAGCCACCCTTATAAAATACCTCCATGATCCCCTATTCAGTGCTAACATTGGTGCCTCTTCAGATGTTAAGCCTATTGCTTCAAAATCATTCTTAACCGAATCCAGGTACCTTCTCCTTGGTCTACCCTGACTCCTCCTACCCTCTACTGCTGAACCCATGAGTCTCTTGAGTAACCGTGCTTCTCCCATGCGCGTAACATGACCCCACCATCTAAGCCTGTTTGCCCTGACTGCTACATCTATAGAGTTCATTCCCAGTTTTTCTTTGATTTCCTCATTGTGGACACCCTCCTGCCATTGTTCCCATCTACTAGTACCTGCAATCATCCTAGCTACTTTCATATCCGTAACCTCAACCTTATTGATAAGGTAACCTGAATCCACCCAGCTTTCGCTCCCATACAACAAAGTTGGTCGAAAGATTGAACGGTGCACAGATAACTTAGTCTTGGTACTGACTTCCTTCTTGCAGGAGAGAATAGATCGTAGCTGAGTGGTCACTGCATTAGCTTTGCTACACCTCGCTTCCAGTTCTTTCACTATGTTGCCATCCTGTGAGAATATGCATCCTAAGTACTTGAAACCATCCACGTGTTCTAACTTTGTTACTCCTATTTGGCACTCAATCCATTTATATCTCTTTCCCACTGACATTACTTTCGTTTTGGAGATGCTAATCTTCATACCATAGTCCTTACATTTCTGATCTAGCTCTGAAATATTACTTTGCAAACTTTCAATCGAATCTGCCATCACAACTAAGTCATCTGCATATGCAAGACTGCTTATTTTGTGTTCACATATCTTAATCTCACCCAGCCAGTCTATTGTTTTCAACATATGATTCATAAATAATATGAACAACAGTGGAGACAGGTTGCAGCCTTGTCTTACCCCTGAAACTACTCCGAACCATGAACTCAATTTACTGTCAACTCTAACTGCTGCCTGACTATCTATGTAAAGACCTTTAATTGCTTGCAAAAGTTTGCCTCCTATTCCATAATCTCATAGAACAGACAATAACTTCCTCCTAGGAAAGCAGTCATATGCCTTTTCTAGATCTATAAAGCATAGATACAATTCCCTGTTCCATTCACAACACTTCTCCATTATTTGCCGCAAGCTAAAGATCTGGTCCTGACAACCTCTAAGAGGCCTAAACCCACACTGATTTTCATCCAATTGGTCCTCAACTAATACTCGCACTTTCCTTTCAACAATACCCGAGAAGATTTTACCCACAATGCTGTTTAAAGAGATACCTCTGTAGTTGTTACAATCTTTTCTGTTTCCATGTTTAAAGATTGGTGTGATTACTGCTTTCGTCCAGTCTGATGGAACCTGTCCCGACTCCCATGCCATTTCAGTTATCCTGTGTAGCCATTTAAGACCTGACATTCCACTGTATTTGATGAGTTCCGACTTTTTTCATCCACCCCAGCTGCTTTATTACACTGCAGTCTATTGACCATTTTCTCCACTTCCTCAAATGTGATCCTATTTGCATAGGAAGATGCATAGGAAGGTTCATAAAACATTGTATATACAGGCAGTAAACAGCAGTAGAAAAAAAATCTTCTCCCTCTGGCATATTCTTCTGAATGTCTCACACTGACCATCATATCTGCTATAAACCTAATAACTTCCTGTTAATGGAAATTTCCCAGTCAACATAGACTTCTTTGCACATTGGACTGTTGATATTTCTGACCATGGATTCCAGTTGCTAAAGAGGACTAACAAAATTGCATGAATACCAAGAGGTTTCGTTCAGATAATCACTGTTAGCTTCATAAATGTTGTAGTTGGTTAGGCATATATACTATTTGCTCACAAGATCCTGAACCAGGGTTCTCTGCTTCCAAATCAGTAAAAGTTTGAAGAAGTCACTCAACTTGGGCCAAAAGTACACAGTTTATGGCATGTGGAAGTTTGAGTCTGGCCGTGGAGAGTGCTCGGGTAGCCTAATGGTAAAGTGACCACTTGTGATAAACAGGAAATCTGGTTTCGAGTCCTGAGCCAGCACAAATTTTCGTTGTTGTCATTCCATTGTACAGCTAATGGTTGCCCAAGCAACTGCAAATACATTTCTGTCATACTTCTGAACAACATAGGCATAGCAATATTCTACAAGCAATTTGTGTCAATCCCCTCTCAACATCAGCAGTCTCAAAATAAAGTACCAGAGTGTAAAGTAAGAAATGATTGTCATGACATGTAGTGCTGTTTCACAAAGTAACATATTTCCTGATGAATGACAAAGCAGTTCCTTTGATAGTTCTTACTTTTGTAGGTGCACCATACAAACCAGTGAGCACATGTGTAAGAAAGTGTGAGGAAAGTGTAGCTGGTTCAACCTGTACTATAACTCTCTCCACAGCTGTCTGCATGCTGTTAGTGAGAGTTGCTTGCTTGCTCCACTCCCATCATTCTGCTGAGAAGAGTATCAGGGTGTTGCGAACAAATAGTATACCATTCTTTTGAACCAAATCAACTTGATTACAGAACTAAGTTTGTTGTTATTGTCATTCCATTCTTCCTATGAGTAACATATTTGTGATATTTCAGAAATGAAGTCAAGGCTCTGAGAGGATCTTCTTACTTAAGAGGTGTTTACATGGCTTTCATGGTGTTTACAGAAAGAACATCATTGTACATTACTGTGATTGCATACGTTCTGCTGGGGAACACCATTACAGCAGATAGGGTATGTGTCTTCTACATGTCTGAAAATAGGCAGTTCGTTATAGCAATTGTAGTAAGAAAAAACGGAAAATAATTTAAATGGAAATTGTTGCAGGTATTTTCATTGGCACAATTTTTCAACTTACTGCAGTTGTGCATGGCCATATGTTATCCACAGGCAGTTCAGAGTTTAGCTGAAACCAGAGTATCCATTTCAAGAATTGAGGTATTGTTGCTTTTGCATTTAAGACTTGCACATAAAATTACATTACCAGTGAAATACAACAATAAAACAATAGTTTTTAATATATAATGTGCATGTTTCAGTTAATGAATTTAAATCTGGATGAAGAGTCACTTGAAAATTAATGTAGTCATGTGTTCATAGAAAAATCTATTATTTTTGTAATTATGTTCACAAATTTAATCCTTTCAAGATGGAGCCCAAGTATCACTTAGGCACTGCCCCATAGCCAATGCCAAAATGAGACACAGGCTCCACCTCAAAAACATTAATGTCAGAGTAAGAATGAAAACACAAAGTACAGAATGTTCAAACAACTAAATATTCATCAAAATTCCATTACAACTATACTTGCAAATTTTAGTTACTTTTTATCTTTACGTTCTGAGAGAGTACTTGGTGATGACAAAATTAT
The DNA here is from genome assembly GCF_021461385.2 of Schistocerca piceifrons. Classification (NCBI taxonomy): domain Eukaryota; kingdom Metazoa; phylum Arthropoda; class Insecta; order Orthoptera; family Acrididae; genus Schistocerca; species Schistocerca piceifrons. The sequence continues at coordinate 3,578,124 of NC_060139.1, forward strand.
GTATTTTTAGTGTTTAGCATAAACTATTGTTAGCCCATCATTGTTTTGGGAGTGAGAAACACAGTGTGTTTTTCTGTGCTAGTGCAGTTTATAGTATTAGTTTTTGTTGTTTTTGTTTTGATCCAAAAGAACTTTTTTTTGTATATAACTTTTCAAATGAGTGACAGAGTGATTCATGATATTGTAATATCATCTGGTTAATTTTATTTTTCTGTTCCTTAGCTTTTCTTGTTACAAGAAGAACACATACCAAAAATGCCAGTACCAAGTAATCTCAATGGAAGTGAGAAGGAGAAAGAAAAAGAAAGTAAAGTAGGTGTTGTTATGAATAAAGTATGTGCTAAATGGAGCCCTGCTTCTATAACAGAGACTTTAACAGATGTCACTCTGCATATAAAGCCAGGAACGTTATGTGCAATTGTGGGCCCAGTTGGATCAGGAAAGGTATAAAGTCAACTTTCAACATATCTGTTTGTTAGAAATTAAATGGCAGCTCTCAGATGTTTTTGTTCCTTTTCAACCCCATTCAAAATTTTTGTGATTGGCAACTTTAGTTTGGAAGCAGCATTTCAAGACAGAGTACAGTATGTTACCATTGTCATGCTCCCATTGTTGTTTGTATCTTCATAAAACAAGCAACACAGCAAACCCATATACTCAAAAAAGTAGTGTCTCGATGATAATTTGTCCATTAATGGATGAAAGTGTACTGTTTTCTGTGTTTTTAACTAATATGATCTCAGCCATGGCTCACACAGAATTGATGTGACATTTTTTCCCTTGTTGAATTTAATTTTATGCGTCGTTTACTGAATTTACTGTGTCTAATAACTTGTGTGCATATTTCACTCCCTGAGATGTGTGTGTTCCCTCTAGGATGCATGAGATCATGGCCCCAGGTGCATTAGAAACTGCCAGGCTTTAATGCTTCCTTTTCCACATCAGAATTACCGATAAAATTTTAATATTACATTCTGTTTACAATATACACGGAATGATATTTATGAAGGCTATAGAAGAGGCGTTGTATATGCTTTTTAACTGTCTCTTAATTGAAAATATATTCATATATTTGTTACTCATTCATCTCATAATTTTTAGAGCTCACTGATTCATGCAATTCTCCAAGAGTTACCTCTGAGCTCAGGTTCACTGGCACTTGACAGAACCGTCTCGTATGCTTCTCAAGAACCATGGCTTTTTGTTGGTTCTGTACGGCAGAATATTTTGTTCGGACAGCCTTATGAACACAAAAAATATCAACAAGTTGTCAATGCCTGTGCATTGAAAAGAGACTTTGAACTCTTTCCATTTGGAGACAAGACAATTGTAGGTGAACGAGGAGTTTCTCTCAGTGGTGGACAAAGAGCAAGAATAAACTTAGCAAGGTAACAGTAATTTAATATGCAAAACATCTTATTATTAATGTAAATATTTCTTTTTACAAGTCTTATAAATAAATGTATATTGGGTTTTATTACTATTACAGTTAAGTTAAATTATATTTAAGGAACTGGAACTTTCATCTTACTTTAAAATGTAGTACCAATTTCCTTTTTATCAAATACATATACAAATGTACATATAAGCACCATGGATTTGGAAAATGTTAGTCAAGGAATATTTAACTCAACTTTTTGCATGAGACATCATGAAGTCATGGAGTAGGGCAGTCATGAAGATACAGTATTTCTTGACTTCTGAAAAGCATTTAACTTGGTATCACACCATCACTTATAAGTGGAAGTAGAATCATATCAGTATCAAACGATATTTGTGACTGGGCTGAGAAATTATTTCCAAGAGGAAAAGGGGGTCGAGGGATGGGGTCTTTCAAGATGTAGAGGCGGCTCTGCCAGTGATTGTAATGGGTGCAGTCAATTGCAAATTATGGCTCATGTTGGTACAAATGTTGGCTGTCACCTATGTATAGAGGCCATCCTCGGTTTCTGTGGGCGCTCGGCTTCCACATAGGGTGGAAGCTGACTGGTGTTTTGCAGCATTTCTCTCTGAATCAATCACAGTCCTGTGGCTTGGAGATTCATACAGTTTTGTAATGAACTTGGATGTGAAGTTTGAACCTTACCCCAGATTTAAACATAACCAAAGCCTTGTTGACAAACAAATAGTGAGTGAAGACAAACTAAGCATAAGGAGAGCCATGCATGGAGTGTTCTACAAACCTGGAAGTAAAACTCTATCTACTAGTTTGGGGGAAAAAACCCTAAGAAGTTTTGGTCCTACAACAACTCAGTAAATAGAGCAAAGGCATAGATCTAGTAACTCAGTGAGCATAGTGGCACAAAAATGGAGGAGACAAGGCCAAAATATCAAATTCATTATTCCAAAATTGTTTAACTGAGAAAATTGTATTACTGCTCCTCATTTTAATCATCACACTAACACCAGAATAAATGAAGTTAGGTTACTGTGGAAAGAACAACAATGACAATGAATGTGGAGAGAACACCAGTGACATTTGCTCAGTAGATGTAAAGCAATGGGAACTCCTGAGGTAACTAGTCTGTCAGAAGCTGCTGGCAGAACAAAGCTTTGCAAATGGACCAGAAAAATGTGCATGTCATTACCAATTTTGAGGATGCACACAGCTATAGGCTTGTATTGTTGACATCATCTTTCATAGAATCTTGTATATTTTGTGCTCACACGTTACAATCATTCTTGATACGGATAATCTCCTACGTAGGAATCAAAAAGGATCCACAGACAAAAATATTGTGAAACCACTCGTTCTGCCCATCCATGAGACCTAGAAGACAGTAGATACCAGTCCCAGGAGGAATTTGGCACAGTTCCAGACAGTAGCCCAATGAACAAATTTGAGCTTTTGTACTGTCAGTTCATCTCTTTGATTTAATTGAAGAGTTCCTACCAAACAAAACACAGAATGCCTCTCTTAACTGACATAAATCTTCACATGTAAAAGCATTTCATGTATATTCCAAGGAAGTTTTATAGGACCATTACTATTCACAATATGCATGCATGGTCTACTGGTTAATGTGAGAAGTTCCACAAGGTTGTTCAGTGGTGATGTCTCTGTATAAAGAGAAGTGGCAGTGTAAGAAAATTGTATAAAAATGCGGGAAGGCACACAGAGGATTGAAACTTGGTGCAGAGAGTAGCAGTTGACTCTAAAAGTAAACAAATGTATTTCATTCTGGAAAAATAGACAGAAAAAACCATTACTGTTTGATTAAACTACCAGACAATCACTGGTAAAAGTCACATCCAATAAATATCTGGACTGTGAGCAAAGAGTAATTTAAAGAAAACAACTACATAGAACTGATGATATGAAAGGCAGATGCTAGATCAGGAAGTGAGTCCACCTTCGGAGGGTTATTAAATTGTAGTTTCACCAGTACTAGGGTATTCCTCTGTAGTCTAAGAACCTTACCAGCTAGGACTGAGGAAGGAAAGAGAAGATTTACAGCAGAACAGCATCTTTCATCATGAATTTGGCAAAAGAGTCCTGATCAGTCGCCTATTTGGATCTCTGGGAGGGGACTGCCAATGGGAGAGAGGATTGACTAACTAATGAAACAGTAACACTCTACAAATCAGAACACAGAATCTCAGGAGTCTGAATGTGGTAGAGAAGCTAGAAAAACTGAAAAGGAAAATGTAAAGATTCAGTCTAGATATATTGTGTGTCAGTGAAATGAAATGGAAAGAAGATAATTATTTATGGCCAGATGGATATGGGGTTATATCAATGGTGCAACTAGAGTAGGATTCATCATAGGAAGGTGGAAGAGAGTGAGTTACTGTGAGCAGTTTGTTGGTAGTGTTATAGTCATCACAATTGATAACAAATGAATTTCCAGTCATGACGGTTCAGGTGTAAATTCTGATGTTACAAGCAGTAGATGGAGGATAGAAAAAAGTATATGAGGATACTGAATGTGTAAGAACATGTAATTCAGTGTGTAAAAGGAAACGAAAATCTAATAATCATGGGTGACTGGAATGCTGTAGAGGTGAAGAAATAGAAGACAGAGTTGTGGGAGGAAATGCCATTGGTAGTAGGACTGAGAGAGAAGAAAGGCCAATTTTTGCTAGTAATAGAAGACACACCATTAAAAAATTGCAAGAGGAGGCTATAAGACAGGGACTGGTCTTTAGCCTCTGCTGTTTAGTACATACATTGATGAAGTGATGACAAAAAAAGGAAGGTTCAGGACTACAATAAAAATTTGGGGTGAAAGGATATTGACAATAAGATTCACTGATGATATTGCTGTCCTCAGTAAAAGTGAGGAACAATCGCAGGACCATTTGAAAGGAATGAAGAATTTAATGAGCGCACACCATGGATTGAGAATAAACTGAAGAAATATGAAAGTAAATAGAAGTAGCAGAAATGAGTTTAGCGAGAAATTTAATATAAAGATTGGAGACTACAAAGAATGTGAAGTGAAGGAATTTCGCTATCTTGGAAGCAAAATAACACATGACAAATGAAGCAAGGAGGACATAAAAAGCAGATTATCACAGGCAAGAGAGTGCCATCCCTTACCAAAAGATATCTCTTAGTACCAAACACCAGCTTTAGTTTAAGGAAAACCTTTTTGACTATGTATGTTTGGCACATAACATTGCATGGACATGATTCATGGTCACTGGAAAAATGGAAAAGAAGAGAATCAAAGCATTTGAGGTGTGGTGCTGCAGAAGGATGTTCAAAATTTGATAAGATAAAAAGTGAGGAGGTCCTCTGCAGAATCAATGAGGAAAGGAACATGCGGAAAGCACTGACTAGAAGAAGGGACAGGATAATAGGACCTCTGTTAAGATATCAGGGAATAACTTCCATGGTACTAGATGGAAATGAAGAGGGTAAACTAGGTGAAGACAGAAATTTTAATATATCCAACAAATAAAGGTGGATGCAAGTGCTACACTGACATGAAGATGTTGGTGCAAGAGGGGAATGTGTGGCAGGCAGCTTGATGAGTTGAAAAAAAAGGGACATTAATATGCAAGTACATATGGAAGACCTGATCAGGCATTCTTCCCACACACCATTAGCAACTGGAACAGGGAAGAGGGGAAGTGACAGTGGAGCACAAAGTACCCTCCACCATACACCATAAGGTAGCTTATGGAGAATAAGAGTAGGTGTTCTTTATTATTTTGTGCCAGTTCTTCTCACACAGCTTTCAGCGGACTGTACCAGCAGGTTTTTGAGATATGGTTAAGCCATAGCGATTTTTCTAGTGTGGAAATGCAAAAATACTGAGGATCAGATACAAAGGAACATGAGAGCCTTCAAGCTGGCAAAAGAATACTCATGGAAGAATTGGTGCAACACACAAAACTTCATTTTACTTTTATGTAATACTTCGACAGCCTCATTTCTTCTTCATGAAAAGCTTATCAATGGGTTAATGTAATGCAAGTGAAATCAGAAATTTGATCAAAAATGATACATAGACAAGATATGCGAAGAAATTCCATAAACTGTTTTCTTTGTTTCTGTCATGCAACCTTATTAACTAGCTCATCACAATCAATAATTTCAGACACATTTCATATTTATAGCAAAGTGTAAAGTTAGAGTTTGTCATGCCACTCTTGAGCTAGGACTCCAAGTGTGTGCCTGGTGCAACCTCCATTAAATTTGTATCTATTTTTATGTCACTTTGTAATCAGCAGAGTACTGCTATGAAACTTCCTTTGTTTTTAGTTAATCCTGGTGGATGAAGTTGTTTTTGCTATACCTCAATTAAAATAACTTTGTGATTGATGTTTCAAAAATTCAAGTGATAAAATCCAGCTGCCGGTGAATCATAGTTATTTCTCGAGCTCCACATGCTCACTGTGTCACCTGTTTTGCAGGAACTTACAGAGCATTATCAAATGTGGCTGGCTTCAAGCTGGGAACAATATCCCTGCCCATGCAGTCTGTCAATTACTAAGTTATTTTAATCAACTTATAATGTTTCTGTGTTGTACGTAGATGTATAGATTCATATTACCATTGCTACACTCCACCTCTTGCATTTAACTTCTATTATTCAAAATTTCGATGTTAGTGTTGTTTCTGTTACTTATAATACATTTGTTCCAGTTACAATGCTAAATATGTGCTTTTTCATGTTTGTGTGCAGTCTGTAGCTATTCCATTCAGTCAACTACACCTACATTATTTGATTTGTGAAAAAAGTGGTTCTGGAACTGTGACCTAAGTGTGTTGTTAAAAAGTAAGGTTCTATGTCAGAGATAGTGATAAAGGGAAGTATTCTCACAAATAAAGCACAGGATGCCTGAATCACTGTTTATTTTACCGGAAATAAAAAAATTTTTTATAAATTCTTTTGAAATACTTTTAAGTATTGTGTTAGAACACACTGCTGTAAACCAATATCTTAATACTTACAGAGCTGTGTACAGAGATGCTGACATATATTTACTGGATGATCCACTGTCAGCAGTTGACACACATGTTGGGAAGCAACTGTTTCAGGATTGTGTCAATGGTTACTTGGCTACAAAGACACGTATTCTGGCCACTCACCAGCTGCAGTATCTAAAGGATGCTGAGCAGATAGTCATACTCAGAAATGTAAGATGTTTCACCTCTAATTATTGTTAATCAATGCAACTGTTTATTGATCTTTACCTTACACCATACAGTCTGTTCATACAGGATATTGATAGAAAATTAATGTTAGAATATTTATTTGTTTGCATGCACACACACACACTGCAGACAGAACTTAGATAATTACAAATAGACTAATACTGTATAATCGTTGTAAAACCAAATATTATAGAACAGTGTTGTGCAGTCCACTGTCAGTGATTTGTTGGTCTTAGATGTGGATTCCCATGTCAACAGTGAATCTGTACTTTTCCTTAAAAAGTCTGTGATCCTGAGCTGTTAACAAAGCCACCATAGAGGTTGGAACTGGATGAGAAAGCCTCACAAGTTGTTGTAAATGGATTGTTGTGTATTCATGTTGCCTGGGACACTCAAAGAAAAGGTGATATGCATCCACTTCTTCTCCACAAGAGTAGGAAGCCTTTGAAAACGGTTACATAAACATGCATGGTTGAATTGAGTCTGGTCATTTGAGAAGCAAGATGCCTAGGCATTAAATTTGTTTGAAATTTTGTAGACTAGGGGACCGAAGGGTAGATTGTTGCACATTCCTTCCTTTTGTGTCTTGTCGTTTCCTCCCATTCCCCCTGCAACTCTTGTGTCATGCCTCTGTGTAGGACATATCAGTAATCTGTAGTTAGGATTGCAGTCCAGGTGGTGTATTCCAATACTTGGCCAACCTGTATACCATGTGGTTTTCAGTCAAACAGGTGCTGAAATTTTGAAGTACTGTTAGAGCAGTTAATAGTCACTGACTAGGGAATATAGAGGTGCTGTTATCTGTGAGGAGAAATGAAGTGTTTCAAGTATCACAATAAGTTTCGTGGTCATGATACTTATTTCTGTTGGTAGTCAGTACAAATATATGTTGCCTCGGCTACTATCTTAAAAACTGCACCAAAGTTCCGTTGTTACCATGAGTCCCATTGTTCAAGTCAAGGTCAGTTATTACATTCACCTTAGACAATTTCAATGGGAATGGAATGATAATAATACTGTGTCTAGGTGCTCTTATGATCTTCTTGAAGTCTCCTCAGCATCTAAATATGCTTAGGCTAGGGGAGGAAGAGTTCTAGTGATCCAGAAGTGTCCAGTTAAGCACTCTATGGTTAGTTTTGAGATGATTGATTTCAGATTCATATTGTTAGATTTATATTGATTCCTTTTAAGAATAAATTTGGTGCAGAGGTACTGCTGGCATAGATGGACAGTAGGGCATGCGGTCAACCAAGTGTGTGTTGGTATAGGCAGAGCATATTGCTCCCAAACAAGGTCTTAGCACTCTATATTGGCATTTATTAATTCTCTTGTGGTAAGTATCAGGTGCAGATCCATAACAGACACTCCCATAGTCAATGATTGGACATACTGTCGTGCGTTAAAATGTTTGTGCTGTGCCGATGTTCAAATCCCTCCAAGGTTCTGTCATAGCTCTGAATATACTAATAGCCATCTGACATTTCATAGCCACATGTTTTGTGTCCACCTTCCTTGATTTAACAGTGGATATATCCTGTCTATTTCTTCACAGCTACTGTTGGAGCACAAAGCACAAGCAGTGTGGTTGTCATTTGTGATTTACATTCTTCGACGGATGTACTTTCCATGTAAATACAGGTATCATCTGCATGTTGCTGAACTTTCACCTTCTCTAAGAATATTCTATGTCAGTCAGTGTGTAGATATTAAACAGAAGAGGTGTCAAAACAGATCCTTGCAGCAATCACAGACTTGTAGTTTGTGGTCTTCCTATACTCCCTTTATGTACGATTAGTAGCAACAAATCATTGAGAAAAGGTATTGTGTGTAGGATATGCATTGTTCCCGTAGTTTTGTGGCAAGCACTGAGAGCTCTATGTTATCATAGGTACTGTTTAGGTCCAGAAACAAAGCTATAAGGTACAATTTTTAACTGTTAGAACAGTGCTAATATGGACACTACAAAAAATATATATAGGAGTCACAGATTTTGTGGTGACTAACCAGTTTAATGATGCATTCCAATATAGGCCTAATCATCATCAGAAAATCTGGAAAAGTAACAAAACCTCAAATAGCCATGTGCAAATTGAGGGTTTCACATCTTGAATATGTGTCATCGACAGCCAAGAGGCTGTCCTCCTTTGTGGTAGAGGAGTTGGTGGGGACACTGCATGCTGCGTCACCACGGCTGCTGGGCTGCTGAAGGGGGCCATGGTTGCTGAATGTGGTGAGGTGGCTGGCCAGCTACCAGCACTGATAATGGAGGGAATATTGTAGAGTCTTTCATGTTGGTCATCAGCATTGCTGTCATGTTTGTATACTGCCTATTCTCATATGATGCATGAGCTTCTTGATAATCGATGTTATTGTGAGCCATTCTGCACTAAGTGCTCAAGGAAATTTTTATCCATGGAGTTGTGATCTCATTTTCTGTGTATTCGTACAGGAAATGCCTATTTTCACATATGTTAACACTATGTCTAGTAACAACTGACTGCTTCTTGTCTGGCTATTGCATTGCTTGCTACAGTGTCCATAATGCAAATAGTTATAGCAGTGCAGCCCTGGGAAAATGTAAGGCTCTGTTAGGTGCCATACACTGTGTATTTAATGTAGCATGGCCTCTGCTGTGATTTGAATGTATCTGCACACACTGGTTGGGGCCTGATGTCAGCATCCTCATGAATGGCCCTCTTATAATATCCCCTTACTGGCATTGCTGCCATGTTACACTCCAGTACTCGTAGCATCTCCTCCTCTGATAGAGAAGTGTCAATATTGTGCATTATCCCTTACAGTGTTGTTAAAGACTTGGTTATGTAAGCTTCTAGTTTATTGGAGAGATCACTTCATTGCTAACCATGGCATTTGAATTTGCAACATGTCCCTTACATTGTTGTTAAAGAATTGGTTATGTAAGCTTCTAGTGTATTGGAGAGATCACTTCATTGCTAATCATGGCATTTTCAGTTGCAACGTTTGCAGTCTCAATTTTAACATTCTTCCTTCCATATGATAAAGTGTTCAGTATCTGCTTTTATATATTACTGCTGTGCTGTCTGATTATTTAGTCGAGTGCCGTCGAATGTAATCTACCAATGTTTTTATTTGTGCTTTCTGCAAACACTACAAATGATCACCATCATGCAACTGTCATGTTGACTGGGCACTTATCTATAGGTTGAGCATTGCTACCAACACACACTGTCTGTTGCTGCAGACTGGCTGCTGCCAATGTATGTAGGTGAAATTGCCTGTTGACCAATACACATGGGAGCTTATGAGCTGTGTTGAGCAGGTGTTGGTCTTCCCCATGTTGCTGTTCCGTAGACCAATTTGTTACAGGCTACTCTTTGTTCTTGGCTAACTTGAATTCACCAGTGGTTTTGCCCATATGGTCTTCATTACTGTTCAGGAGCTAAAGAGCACTATAAATGCCACTGAAAAATCTGCATGATGCTATTTCCACATGGTTTGCTAATGTTCAGCAGTTCTCCACATTCACCAAACTGCCCACTGTCCATTCTGCACACTTTAGTAGCAGCAAACATGGCAAATGGCTAACACACTGTTAAATCTATCACTAGGAAACTGGAATAATATCCAGAATAAGTTAAATCCTGTAGAATGAATTGCAATTGCAACTTCTGTGGAATGATTGTTGCTATGCTGAAACTAATTATTTTGTTTCATGAGTAAAGTGAATGCACATATTATGGGGACTGATATGGGATGTATCTGTGTTTCTTACTGTTAGATGTAGGGTTACACTTATTTAAAGCTGCAATAAGTGAAATGTATGCACCTCCATGGCTGAGGTCACTAACACATTATTGTCCATTGTCACTCAACTTGGAGGTAAGCTGCTCGAATCCTGCTGGTGAAAATTTTGATTACCACTATTTAACCAGGGGAGGAGAGTTTGCCATAAAGTTTGTGATCAACAATCTTTGTACCAATGTCGTGGATTACATTTGAAATCTTTCTGCAGTGTCTCTTAAAGCAAGGGCATGAGACACTGTTGAAGGTAATCCATTCATTAGATGGGGATGTGAAGCTTGACAGCTCCCTTGTTGTTATTTCAGAAAAGTAGGCTATGTGCCAGCAGCAGGACTCACCCTCTCCTTTTCTTTCATTCATAAGAACATGAACTCAACACTACACTGCACAAGCACTTGTCACTGATATGTACTTGACAGTTCATAAGACATTGGAGGAAGGCTATGGCAAACCACCTCCACTAGGACCTTCCCTGGCATGATGATGCAGCAATCTTGCATCTGCTCCTCACCACCCATTCTCTGAATGCAAGACTGCTTTTAGGAGAAATGTAGATATTTAACTATTATAAAGAATGGAAGTTTACAAATAGAATCGGGACTACAAGCTTACAAATATAATTGCTGCTCACAAAGTCAAGGGAGATATGACTACAGTAAGATGAGATATTTTATCGTTTACTGCTGTGTAATAATAGAAGGCACAATTAATTCATTTTAAGTAGTGTTGACTGCCACTCACATGAAGCATGTACAGGATTGGACAAAGAATGCACCTTTGTGGATCACTTCAGGTTGTGTTATACTGATAACAAATTGAATTAGACGTAGCTGTCATATTGAAGAGACAGTATTCTCACCATTGTAGTGAAATAAACAGTTTGGCATGTTGTGCACTGTGATGTTGTATATCTTCTGTTTAAAATTGCCCATGTCTGCTGCTAGTTATTTGAGTGAAAGTTACACACATCATGGACACAGATACGGATCTCAGTACACTTTTACTGTGGCCTGCCTTTAGCCTCTGAAATTATGGATGTAAGGAGCACTTCATGCATCACTTGCTCAGGGATACACTGTGAGTGGTTTGATTTGTACAGGCCCACGGCCACCAGTGTTGTCTACATTTAAAAACAAAATGTGGAGGACAAGGCTCTTTATCAGCTACGTCAGACTGTAACAGTAGATAGATGAGTCTCAATGCAACAGAAAACTTGTGGGTTCTTTGTGGTACAATAACAACACATTAGCAAAAATAGCATCTATAATCTCATATTATCTCACACACTAATATATTCATATGACCAAATTAATTGAATTGCCACAAATCTTAATAAACAAACTTTCTCAAAGACCACACATATGAAGTTAAGAAAAGCTCTTAAATCGATGCAGTCACTTTGTTATCCACTGTTCTATGTCTTTACATGGTCAGGCCAGTGTGATAGGGGTGCAGTAATTTGACATTGTGATGGAGACAGTCACTGTAGTTTTCTGGGCTTGGCAAATTCATGTACAGGGTTATTACAAATGATTGAAGCGATTTCACAGCTCTACAATAACTTTATTATTTGAGATATTTTCACAATGCTTTGCACACACATACAAAAACTCAAAAAGTTTTTTTAGGCATTCACAAATGTTCGATATGTGCCCCTTTAGTGATTCGGCAGACATCAAGCCGATAATCAAGTTCCTCCCACACTTGGCGCAGCATGTCCCCATCAATGAGTTCGAAACCATCGTTGATGCGAGCTCGCAGTTCTGGCACGTTTCTTGGTAGAGGAGGTTTAAACACTGAATCTTTCACATAACCCCACCGAAAGAAATCGCATGGGGTTAAGTCAGGAGAGCGTGGAGGCCATGACATGAATTGCTTATCATGATCTCCACCACGACCGATCCATCGGTTTTCCAATCTCCTGTTTAAGAAATGTGGAACATCATGATGGAAGTGCGGTGGAGCACCATCCTGTTGAAAGATGAAGTCGGTGCTGTCGGTCTCCAGTTGTGGCATGAGCCAATTTTCCAGCATGTCCAGATACACGTGTTCAACCGTTTCTTCGCTCACTGCAGGCCGACCTGTTGATTTCCGCTTACAGAGGCATCCAGAAGCTTTAAACTGCACATACAATTGCCGAATGGAGTTAGCAGTTGGTGGATCTTTGTTGAACTTCGTCCTGAAGTGTTGTTGCACTGTTATGACTGACTGATGTGAGCGCATTTCACCACGACATACGCTTTCTCGGCTCCTGTCATCATTTTGTCTCACTGCGCTTTCGAGCGCTCTGGCGGCAGAAACCTGAAGTGCAGCTTCAGCTGAACAAAACTTTATGAGTTTTTCTACGTATCTGTAGTGTGTCGTGACCATACGTCAATGAATGGAGCTACAGTGAATTTATGAAATCTCTTCAATCATTTGTAATAGCCCTGTATATGGTGTAAAAAACAGAACTGAATTGGTTACTCAATTTCTCCTAGCTCATTTAAAGGGTCAGGTTCACCTTAATTTTGGCTGACTGACTTCTGAATACTGTGTTCACTCTAAAACTAGAGACTGCAATTGATTGAAATTCTATATTTACAAATAATGTTGCTTGATTATCTAGGACAAACAAGCAAACCATTACAGTGATGAATAGCTGGCCAAGAATGCTTAACACAATAGCAAAATCATTCCCGAGTGTGAAAATAGACAATACGGCAGTAACTAACCACTACTTTAACCAGGAGAGGGAGTAAGCAAGAACAGAACAAAAGTCATTTAACGTATAAAAGCATTTAAAAGTCACACACCAAAGAATAAACAACACATAGAAAAACCATAATGACATATAATAACACAGTACCCCTGGCAGTTGGTGCAGAAGCTGCTTGCCAGTGACGATTCAGTTGTCATCAAGCACTAACAGAACTACACCACAGAATACAAATAACATCTTTGGTTGGCATTAATCCTGATTGACGGCCACAATAACAACATGCAACATGCATAGCATATGATATGTCAATCTCCTCAGTTGAAGTGGAGCATCGTCATGAAAACGGGCAGGGAAGTACAGGTGCTTGCCTGTAGTTGCTGCACTTGTGTTGGAGATTGTGGCACTGGTGCTGGAAGGTGCTGAGGTCTTGGTGGTGCTATGGATGGTGGCACTTGATGGAAAATGTACGAAAGCGTGATACAGTTGAGTGAAATCAGTCTGTTGATTCATGATGTACAGGGTATGTCAGCTGGTCAGGTAATTAACAGTGACATTTGCCAACAGCTGTGCAATTGAGATGTTATTTTATTTTATTCTGACTACCGGTACCAGTTTCAGCATTCCACTATACCTACATATGCATCTCTCAAAAATAAATGATATTGTCATACATTGCTGTATGTTCCTGGATGTCATGAATTCAAAACCATTTCCCAAGAGCTTCATTCGAAGACTTGAATGAAATGGTTGTGGGCTTGCTATTTACCATAACGTCCAGCATCTGTGTACCTCTTCGTAAGATACAGTATGGGTCAGTGCAAGGAGGGCTACAATGGTTGCTTGACACTGTCTGCCCAGAGCATTACATGACTAATGTGGGCTCTTAACCACCATAGGAAATCTGGTCAGTGTTGTGTTGATGTTTCTAGAGAACTGGTGTTGACAAATTCACCAGCAAGACTTGATGTTTCACCATAGACCAGTCCCACAGCTGAAGAGTCCACATCTGGCTTCTTTGTGGTTTGTAAGCCAAGGAGAATGTGAGATGCTGATAATAGTTTCCACAGTGAAACTTTGTCTTGAAACATGGCAGAAAATCCAAAGAGATTCAAATGCGAAATATACTAGACGCATGGCACAATCAATGCCTTCTCTGTGCAGTAGCAGTGGAAATACTATTGATGACAGTGCTGCTAAAGCAGAGTTATTAGACACAGCCTTCCAAATTTCCTTCACCAAAGAAGATGAAGTACATATTTCAGAATGCGAATGAAGAACAGCTACCAACTTAAGTGACACAGAAGTAGATATCCTTGTAGTAGTGAAGCAACTTAAATCATTTAATGAAAACAAGTCGTCTGGCCCAGATTGTATACCAATTAGGTTTCTTTCAGAGTATGCTCATACAATAGTTCCAGACTTAACACTCATATACAACTGTTCATGTGATGAAAGATCTGTACCCAAAGGCTGGAAAGTTGCACAGGTGTCACCAGTATTCAAGAAGGACAGTAGGAGTAATCTGCTAAATTACAGACCACACCCGTATCATTAATGTCAATATGCTGCAGGATTTTTGAACATTTATTGTGTTTGAACATTATGAATTACCTCGAAGAGAACAGTCTATTGACACATGGTCATTATAGATTTAGAAAACATTAGTCTTGTGAAACACAACTATCTCTTTACTCACACAAAGTGTTGAGTGCTATTGACAAGGGATACAAAATTTATTCCTTATTTTCATGTTTCCAGAAAGCATTTGACACCATGCCTCACAAGCAGCTTGTAATCAAATTATGTGCTTATGGAATATTGTCTCAGTTATGTGACTGGACTCTTGATTTCCTATCAAGGAATCCACAATTCATACTAATTGATGGAAATTCATTGAGTAAAACAGAAGTGATTTCTGGCATTCCCCAAGGTAGTGCTATAGACCCTCTGTTGTTCCTTATCTGTATAAATAATGTAGGAGACAGTCTGAGTAGCTGTCTTAGATTGTTTGCAGATTATGCTGTCCTTTATTGTCTAGTAAAGTCATTACAAGATTAAAACAATTGCAAAATGATTTAGTTAAGATATCTGTGTGGTGCAAAAATTGGCAATTGACCCTAAATAATGAAAAGTGTGAGGCCATCCACATGTGCTAAAAGGAATTGATTAAACTCCATTTACATGATAAATCAATCAAACCTAAAAGCCATAAATTCAACTAAATACCTAGGAATTACAATTAAAATCAACTTCATTTAGAATAAGCACATAGAAAATGTTCTGGAAAAGGTGAACCAAAGATTGCAATGTATTGGCAGAAATCTTAGAAGATGCAATAGATCTACTGAAGAGACTGCCTACAATATGCTTGTCCATTCTCTTTTGGAGTACTGCTGCATGGTGTGGGATCCTTACCAGAAAGGATTAACAGAGTGCATTGAGAAAGTTCAAATAAGGGCATCGCGTTTTGTATTATCGAGAAATAGAGGAGAGAATGCTGTGGACACGATACAGGATTTGGGGTGGACATCATTAGAATAAAGGTGTTTCCCATTGTAGTGGGATCTTCTCATGAAATTTTGATCAACAACTTTCTCCTCTGAATGAGGAAATATTTTGTTGCTGCTGAACTACATAGGGAGAAACAATTCTCATAATAAAATAAGGGAAGTCGGAACTTATACGGAAAGGTATAAGTGTTAGTTTTTTCTGTACACTGTATGGGAGTGGAGCAACAATGAATTATTGTGAAGGTAGTTTGATGAACCTTCTGCCAGGCACTTAAGTGTGATTTGCAGAGTAGCATGTAGATGTAGAGAATTACAAGAAGGGTAGACATCCAGGAATTTCCATGGCACATGAGTGTCACCTTCAGTGAATGATACCATTGCTCAGTCGCTCAATTGCTGGTAGGATGATAGCTAGTGGTCTTGAAGTGTACATAATCATAGAGCTTTGTCTGATGGGCATAAAAATCTGATTCAAATTGTTGGACACAGTCGGTAGCTATGTGCAGCGGATAGCCGGACTTAGCTAACTATACCAGTGCGAATGCAGACGGGGATATTCCTGCAAAGATATTGTCCACCGGCACTGCCTCTGGCCAGTGCGTAAAATCATCCATTATTGTGAGCAGATATCGTTGACCGTTTGTGGTCCTACAACATAGAGGTGTTTGTGTGCAAAACAAGGTGGCATCTGGAAAACTGTTAATTTCTGGCCAGCTTCAGCGGTGTTTATGTGACTTATGACTAAATAAGAATGGAATGAAATTCCCCTGATAAATGTTTGTATCTCTTTACCCAACATTACTGACCATTATTCAATTATTTGCTGTGACATTCTTGTCTAAATTCTGATGTAATCTATTCTCTAACACACAATTGATGTATCTCTGGTGAATATCAGTTTAAATCTGCCCTAGATAAGATCATTCCAAATTATATATTGACAAGACTAATGCCACAAACAGTTTTGACTAGTCATAACATGTAAGCTTTCACGGCCGGCGTCTTCATTAATTAAAACTTACGGGCTGAATTACCGCGGTCCATATATAAAATTGCTTCTCCTTCCTGACGTTTCGTTGCCTTCTGCGGGCAACATCTTCTGAGGTGAGTCGGCGACTCACCTCAGAAGATGTTGCCTGCAGTAGGCAATGAAACGTCAGGAAGGAGAAGCAGTTTTACATATGGACCACGGCAAGAGAAAACTTTTGACAATGTTGACTGGAACACTCTCTTTCAAATTCTGAAGGTGGCAGGGGTAAAATGCAGGGAGCGAAAGGCTATTTACAATTTGTACAGGAACCAGATGGCGGTTATAAGAGTTGAGGTACACGAAAGGGAAGCAGCGGTTGGGAAGGGAATGAAACAGGGTTGTAGCCTCTCCCCGATGTTATTCAGTCTGTATATTGAGCAAGCAGTGAAGGAAACAAAAGAAAAATTTGGAGTAGAAATAAAAACTTTGAGGTTCGCCGATGACATTGTAATTCTGTCAGAGACAGCAAAGGACTTGGAAGAGCAGTTGAACGGAATGGATAGTGTCTTGAAAGAAGGATATAAGATGAAGATCAACAAAAGCAGAACGAGGATAATGGAATATAGTCGAATTAAATTGGGTGATGCTGAGGGAATTAGATTAGGAAATGAGACACTTAAAGTAGTAAAGGAGTTTTGCTATTTGGGGAGCAAAGTAACTGATGATGGTTGAAGTAGAGGGGATATAAAATGTAGACTGGCAATGGCAAAGAAAGCATTTCTGAAGAAGAGAAATTTATTAACATCGAGTATAGATTTAAGTGTCAGGAAGTCATTTCTGAAAGTATTTGTATGGAGTGTAGCCATGTATGGAAGTGAAACATGGACGATAAATAGTTTAGACAAGAAGAGAATAGAAGCTTTTGAAATGCGGTGCTACAGAAGAATGCTGAAGATTAGATGGGTATATCACATAACTAATGAGGAGGTATTGAACAGGATTCGGGAGAAGAGAAGTTTGTGGCACAACTTGACTAGAAGAAGGGATCGGTTGGTAGGACATGTTCTGAGGCATCAAGGGATCACCAATTTAGAATTGGAAGTCAGCGTGGAGGGTAAAAATCATAGAGGGAACCAAGAGATGAATACACTAAGCATATTCAGAAGGATGTAGGTTGCAGTAGTTACTGGGAGATGAAGAAGCTTGCACAGGATAGAGTAGCATGGAGAGCTGCATCAAACCAGTCTCAGGACTGAAGACCACAACAACAATATCCAAATGTTAATAATTCCAATTTATAGATATTGTCAGCAGGGTGGCCTCTTAAGGAGACAGTATCATTGAGGAGCTTTTTTTTCTCTCTGAACATTTACCTGCAAAAATATGATCATCATCATCAGTCATGCAAAACTTGATTATTTTTCATTGAGGGAACACTGCCAGATTCGTACATAATCCTTTTTCCATTTTAGTTTTAAAAAACTATAATTTCAGCATTCCATGAACCATGAGTAATTAATGATTACAGTATTAATACAGAATTTGATTACTTTAACATATTGTTTATTCTCAACACAATATTTTGTTGTGCTGATAAATGCCTAAACTTAAAACAACAGCTTTAATTGACATAGAACTATGATTTTCTTTCAGGGCAGAATAGAAGATCAGGGTACATTCACTGAGCTTCTGACAAATAAATCTGACTTTTCAAATTTGCTTGTCAGCAGCCAAGAAGAGACTGAGAAGTTGAAGGAAGCAGTAACAGCCAAACTTTTGAAAAACCAAATGTCAGTTGTATCAACTTATGTAAGTAACTGCCAGTTTCTGTTTCATTCTCACAAACATATAACCCACAAAATCCAAGATTATTAGAGTGATCATCAAAAGGTAAACAGTAGCAATGCTCCTGGTTGGTTATTGAGCTGGGTAATTAGATGAAAAGGGGACTCAGCTCACAAATGTGAACTCAGTTTGCTTTGCACTGTGAACAGCGTCATACTTTATCATACTTGTACAAGAAATTTGACATTTGTTGCATATAATATACTCAGGTATTATGTTTCTGATATTAATATTATATTTCTCCTTCTCAACTATGCCATAATTATAATGTGGAAAACCATTAACAACACCAAATATAGTCATCTGAAGGTATGAATGTTTCGGTACTTTAACATTCAAATCACTGTATGTATACTCAGCAATGGTATTTGTACATTGATGAGCAAATGAATAAGAGACAGCTTTCATATTGGAGGGATTAACCTAATGGAATAGTGCAATCTGAAAAGTGATCTTAATGTCACATGGTTTAGCATTGGCAGTCTGAATAACATTCACTAGGAGGACAAGCAAAATACAAGATCTCACTGCATTTGATTATCATCATATCATCAGAATTGGACAACAGAGAACACCCTTGCAAAATCATTCAGAGAATAGCTGTTTATTGTCTGTAAGAGCATGAGGCTACAATAAATACTTATGTTTGAGTAATACTATCATCACTATGATCAACTTCAAATATCAACAACAATGAGATGACTGTGTCACTCTCAGCTGTTTCAGGTTATAGCTGCAGATAAATAGGGCACAGTCCACTATCTTTTTCTCATTTCAGTGGTAAACAAAAACAACCTATGATCAAACATGTTAACTTACATGATTTTGCTACAGTGCAAGAAAACCATTGTGCCAAATATATCATCTTCTAACAAAATAACATGTAGGTGCTGGTGCAAGAGAACCATTGTCACATGTTTGAAGTATGTATAAGTTGCAATTACATGCTGGTTATTTCACATGGTTATCAGAGAGCAAGTTAGGCACTGAAGCTCTCTTATGAGCACAGTATCTTCCAATTTGGTGAGTCTGTCATTATGTGGCATAGTGCCTTTCTGTTCAAGACCATTAAACTGAAACCAGTGTTCTGGATTCTACTACACATGGCGAACAGGTATGTGACTATTCCTGACTTATGTCTCAGTGTTTATCATACTCTTTTGGCTTTGGTAAAATATGATGGTATGGGTTTTAAAATGAAATTATGTATCTGGAAAGTAACACTGCGTTAAGAATGGAGTAAATAAAGCAGTTCTGGAAAGAACATTCTGCATATTCAAATTCTATTTATTGTTCTTGAACTAATTGTGGTGACTACATTTATTAATTTCTGCCATTTTTGTGTAACTGCTTTACACATTTTTTACTTTATCTTTCAGTTCCACATGTAACAAAAATCATATTTGTAGTTTTTTAATTGCTTTATTCTTCTTCTTAAGAGTTCTGTACCTGATGAAGATGAAGAGGGTGATGAACCAGAAGAAACTGCTGAGATGATAGAAAGAGGCAAATTGAACAAGACCCTCTACAGAGATTATTTCAGGGCTGGCTCAAGCTACTTGCTACTTGCTTGGCTTGTATTTGTTCTTGCAGTTGGGCAGTTTGCATCCAATAGTGCTGATTACTGGGTTACTTACTGGTTAGTATCTTCATAAACTATTTGGTAATGAAGAAGTATTTTTGCATTAGTTGACAGAAGTGGGATGGGCAGCATCAATCAGTTAAATGAAATGCAGTTGACAACTTACTACTAGAATGCTGTGTGGGAATGCATGAATGCTGTGTGGGAATGCATTAGCAGCACATATGTAAGGGGCATTCAATGAAAGTGAGTTGGAAAACCATATATAAACCATTTTTTTTTTATTTTAAATGTAATCACTATAACTATTAACTCGTTTATCCTAGTTTGAGACAAGCCTCCTTGGGAAAACGTTTTCGGTTCCCTGCAGAACCATGACTGGATCCAGGTGTGCACCTCTTTGTCTGAAGCAAATTGGTGTCCACAAATTTCTTTTTTCAAGACTCCAAAAATATGGCGAGAGGTTGGAATTATATGGAGGATGCATAAGGGATTTCCCGCAGAATAACTTCGGCAACATGTGAGCAGGCATTATTCTGCAACAGAATGATGTCCTCTGTTAAAATTCCTGTGTGTTTGGACTTGAAGGTGCACATCAGTTTTTGCAAAGTGTTCACGTAACACTGTGCATCAATTGTGCCACTGTGTTCCTGTAAGTCAAAGATCATCAGGTACTTGCAGTCAAAGAAAAAGATCATCATGACTGTTCTAGAGCTGATGTGTTTTTTTTTATTATTATTATTAAACTGCAGAGGTTTCACTGGAAAACCTTACACGTCCTCCATACAGTCCCAGTCTCGCCCCATGCAGTGTCCAAATTTTTGGAGACCTACAGGATGACACACAAAGCCATCGATTTGTTTCAGATGAAGAGGTGGATTCCAAGGTACAATCACAGTTCCAAGAGAACTACAAACATTTTTCCATGAAGGCATTGACCATCTAGTATCCATAGCTGGGTGATGTTAATCAAAAAGTCAACTTTGCTAATCATTAATCCATTACTAAAAGAGTTAACTTTTAAATGTTAAAATGTTACTTTATAGGAGATTTATCAGAAGTTAAAGTTAATTGTTAGTCATTAAGTCATAACAGAAAAGCTTATGTTGTGGCTGTAGTGAAATTACTAAGTGAAATCAACATATTACCTAAACTTGAATAAAATGTTTTGGTTGGGGAAGTGTAGGTAGCACATCAAAGACAGATAAAAAAACAGTTCTATCATTTAGTTTTATAACTATTTGGTTAACAATGTTAAATCATAGAAGAATCGAAATACAGGAAAATCAAATAGTATGTAACATAAGGTACATATTTTACTTCATTCACATCAACGTGTTTAAGAGACCAAATGTCTTTGCCCAGAGATAAAAGTCAGTTGAGTACAGCTATCAGGGGTATAGGGATATTATGGTTAATAAATAAATGTACTAAAACCTGTCCTCCAAGAAATACTACATCAGTGAATGAGTCTTTTGATATATCTAGACACATTTTGACTAGATTTTGGGCTATACTTTTTACAGATGTATTACCACTAGGCACCCTTTAGGTTGTTGTGAGAGCTAGAATCCAATTCCATGATTTATTTTCCACTGTCAGTCCACTAACAAAAAGTAGTACTTCATGCAAAACTTAGTAAAAAACAACAACAGAGACCCAGCACCCAGTTATCGTCATTCGCACTCAATTGTTTACATCAGTTGCATACACCCCAACATAGCCACACACCTACATGACCCAAACTTGTTAGAACATGGTTTCTACAGCATCATTTTTGTCATAAATAGTAGGTACCTCATTAATGATTAATGGACACAGAGAAAGTTTGCATAAGTTAAAAAAATCCATTAACATTCTATACAGTTAACTTAATAGTTAATACATTACTCTAAAAGTTAGCTTTGTTAATTAACAATTAATGGATTAACGGTCATGTGCCCAGCTGTACATGTCTCGCAGTGGGATAAATAATGAATAGTTATGGTGGTTACTTTTGAAATAATAAACAGTTTACTTACTTTTTGTGTGTATCACTCTTTCATTTGACTGGCCCTTATAGAAAGACAAAATATGTTAAGGTATTAGAGCTACTCACAGACCAAGTTCCTTTATGACAGGGAAAACACAACAGTGTTTATTGTACTTTCTTTCAGAAAGTAAAAGAAACCATTAACTAGCATCAATTTTAGCATCAAGAAGGAGTTATTTTTGCATTTAAAAATAATGTAAACATACAATTCACTTAGTGATTTAAACTGATGCAGCAGTGCATAGAACTCAAGGAGAGTACTTCAAACAAGACTGAATAATGATAATTAAGATAATAATTTCAAATCTGTCAGTGTGCTCCTCATATCAAATGTTCTTATCCATCCAAAAATTATTAGTACAGCAGTAATTTATAAGCTTTGCTCTTGGCATTTTGTTTGCCTTTTACCTCACTCTAGTTTCCATTTTTATTTTCCAAGTCTTAATTTATAAGACCAATATTTGTGATCTGTATTTCTTTTCAGGACAAACCAAGAGCAGCTAAAAATGGATATTATGAATAAGAGAATGTCATTTGAACTGGCACAAGTTATTAATACCACAAATGAAAATCTGCCTGCTAAATTTCTTTCGGGACTGTCAACACCACCCGACTATCAAAACTTTACTAATCCTACAGAAGCAAATGAGCCTGTTTACATGGCTGAAACAGTGAACCAGACAGCTTCAGTATATACTGAAGGAGGTGACAGTGTTACAGAGGTCATCTCTCAAATCTACAATGAAACTGATGGAAAAAAGCCAGAGGCATTTGAAAATTTAAAAGTTTCCGAATTGAATATGAATGAAACAGATGACAAAAATTATGTGACTCCTGCATCCTTCACCAGAGATGAATACATCATTATATACACTATATGTATTGCGGGCAGTGTATTTATTACAACATATAGATCATTTGTCTTCTTTAAAGTCACCATGAATTCATCACAGGGGCTACATAACAGGATGTTTAATGCCATACTGAAGGGTTCAATGAGATTTTTTGACACAAATCCATCAGGTAAGGAAATTATTTTTTTAAATTACTAATCTATCATTGCTTATGCAATATGTAATTTGATGTGTGCGTCACATATTTTATTTCTTTTAAAATACTGAGATATGGTGACACTGAGTACAAAATTTCATATCAGGCAAAGAAAGCAAATTGCAAGGTGTGTCTGCAGATCTGAAATATAGCCAGAAGGTAAACACTCAGCAATATTCCCAAATAAATGTGACTGACAAAAGATAAATATATTCACAATTATGTACATTGAGCTCCCCTTTATGTTCCTTTATGTTTACTAGCTTTACATTAATTTTTACTTATCAACAGTCCATCAAAATAATGCACTATAAGACTGTGAGGGAAATTGGGGGAATGGGTAGTTGAAAAACAAGAAAGGAAATTAATAATCATAATAGAATAATAATAATAATATGGAATACATAACAGAGGAGCAGAACAGAGATATATAAATGTATTATAATGATTAGAAAGAGGTACTTATAAAGGAAATTATTTACAGATGGTGAAATTACAAGAATGATTGTGTATGAGAAATCCAGTCACACAAACAAGTGACAACAATACACAGTAGTAAATTCAAAAAGTACAGGAATATTCTGTTGCATTTCAAAGCTGTAATAGCTGTCTCACTCATTATAATGACCTGTGAATGGTTTAAGACATGTATTTACATACCATACAGATGCCCATGCAGTCCAGAATAAAGGCTAAGAATATACAAAAAATTTTGAATGTAAGTGTATTTGGTTGGTATTAAATATTTGTCAAAATCATAAAGCAAGAAATGAAGCAAGAGGTAGGAAAAATACTAAACCAATATGTTTTAGTTTCAAAACAGGTGTTTCATGAGAAATATTTTGGATTAAATCAGATTTACATCCCTCACTTCTTTCCACCCTAGAGAGTTCTCCCCATGGGATGAGTTCATGTTTTGGTGATGTCCTTGCAGTTGACCAATTTACTAACTCTTCGTTCCCTTCCTTCCCACTTTTTCCACCTCTCTGTACCCCACATAGCTAATTCTACAGAAGCTTTCCCATATGCCTTGCATAATTAGCACCCACGATAGGAATGCTATGAAAGAATGACATAACCATAGAATGTATCAAAAACAGAAAGCTATTGCACCGGTCTGAACCTGCTTGGAAAATTAAAGGTATATACAATGCTACAGAAAGGCTAAAGGCTTTAGCCTCACCAAGAGGGCTGCTCAGACGAGTTAAATTCACGAAGAAAATGCCATGATAAGCGAAGATCTGATTTCAGATAATGATTTGGCTCACAATTTTTCACGAAAATTCATTTTATTATATACTTCTGCAGAGTAAAAGTTTTGTTTAATTGGATAGATAAAAAATCTAGTCACCAAGCAGCAGCAGAACACACACATAAAAGACTGTTTTATGTGTGTGTTCTGGCCGCTGCATGGTGAGTAGATTTTTTATCAATCGAATTAAATAATTTCATCGATAATTGATTGTTTTCGAGAGTAAAAGTTTTGGTTTGTACACATGTAATTGAGTGAAGAATGAAGTGAAGAAAAAGAAGAGGAGTGGAAGACAGTAGGGAAACAAGAAATAGGAATGAAAATTACCTCATGAACAAAAGAAGACAATGCTTTGAAAGTTTTTGTACCTTTAGTATTATTAGCATGCTTTTATTTACAATAATATTACTGAAGCAGTAACAAATGTTTTGAGTTGTCTAAAGTACTTGTACTCTCTCTGTAGGTCGAGTACTGAATCGTTTTTCCAAAGACATGGGAGCCATTGATGAATTGCTGCCAAGAGCTATGCTTGATGCCACACAGGTAACACTGTAAACATACTGTGTATGCAGTATTACTGTGTTGTAGGTTTGGAGAAGCTTGTTAAAATTCCAGGAATCTACAAAGACACTTTTACTGGGCCCAAATTGCTTGTCTAAAACTGTAATGCGTAAATTAAATAGTGCATTCCAGGTAGTTAAAAACTGTACTGGGATCATAAATACTACCTAAAAGCCCCCATCAGCATGCTTTTCAGCAGTAATATAACACACCAATATTCAATTTATATACCTTTGTTTTGCAGTTCATTCAGATGATGTACTTTATGTTCATATTTACGAGTTGTAGTCATTTATAACACAGCTGAGCTGAAGCTGATTAGCAACAAATACAACTAAGGTTTGGTGATACTTGGATATGCTTCTCAGAGTCTTTCATATTAAATATTAATGGTTTTGTTGTGGGAAATTTTTCTGGCTTAATGATAAAAATGACGTACCATCCTTTCACACAACTGAAGCAATGAATCAGACAGTAACGTTAGAATGTTAGAGAGGGCGTGCCTCAAATATATAATGAAACTTAAAGATTAGACTAACATATCACATTGTGGTCAACAATAATATAAAAAGTTGAGACAGTCTAACTTTCAAAATTGCTGGTTCCTTCTTCATTCTTCTTATTTGTAAATGAAGTAAGACACCTTGCAAACATAATGAAGAGAAGTGAAAGTTTATCTGGATCCCATATGTGTAGTCAACATTGGATTCAGTTGCGTGCTGCATTTTACAAATTGTCTTTAAATTACACTCCTTTTGGAAACATGCATTTGAATTATTCACATTTCCCTCATCCTTGTTTCCTGCAGTTCCCTTGTCCACAGGTTAGAGTGGAGTACTGTAGTCTCATCTAAAACATTTTTTCCAGATACTATCAGACTAAAATCAAGAAATTAAGAATGACTATTAATTTCAGATGAAAATTAGTAAAAATACATTATTAGCTACTCCATCACCAAATTATTTGATTATGGATATAATAGAGGGAAACATTCCACGTGGGAAAAATATATCTAAAAACAAAGGTGATGATGTGACTTACCAAACGAAAGCGCTGGCAGGTTGATAGACACACAAACATACACACAAAATTCAAGCTTTTGCAACCAACAGTTGCTTCATCAGGAAAGAGGGAAGGAGAGGGAAAGACAAAAGGATGTGGGTTTTAAGGGAGAGGGTAAGGAGTCATTCCAATCCCGGGAGCGGAAAGACTTACCTTAGGGGGAAAAAAGGACAGATATACACTCGCACACACACTCATATCCAACCACACATACACAGACACAAGCAGACAGCCCAAACTCTTTGCCTTTACAAATGTCTGCTTGTGTCTGTGTATGTGCGGTTGGATATGGGTGTGTGTGCGAGTGTATACCTGTCCTTTTTTCCCCCTAAGGTGGGTCTTTCCGCTCCCAGGATTGGAATGACTTCTTACCCTCTCCCTTAAAACCAACTTCCTTTCGTCTTTCCCTCTCCTTCCCTCTTTCCTGATGAGGCAACAGTTTGTTGCGAAAGCTTGAATTTTGTGTGTATGTTTGTGTTTGTTTGTGTGTCTATCGACCTGCCAGCGCTTTCGTTTGGTAAGTCACATCATCTTTGTTTTTAGAAATAAACTCTTTGATTATGTAGATTTAAGTACGGAAGAACCAAATTAATAACATGTTAAGTAGCATTCCTCATTGTAAGGAGGTCTCTGTTCTTGTGACACATGGATAACTTATTTTGTTATATGATAAATAGTGTTTTGGTTATTTAGATACTAAGTTAACAATTGGAGATGAACAGCAGTCATTATGTATATCTAAAAACACCAGTTGTTCCTGAATTAGTGGATCTACAATTAATTTTAATATTTTAAATTTAGTTTAATTACAAGTACATTATGTTCAAAATATTCATAAAATATTTTACTTTGAAAGCTTAATTTAATTTGTTTCCTTGTATTACTGTGTGCATTTTTATATAATGTAATTTGGTAAGTAAACATTTTCAATCCTAATGCAGTTTTACACTGCAGTATTCACATAATTACAAACCCTGTATTCAGGTAAAATAGAATCCTGATCATTAATTTCTTTTCTTTTTTTTCCTTTGCAGATCTTCCTAGTTATGACTGGAATTCTTGTTATGGTTGTGATTGTGAATTACTATTTCCTAGTAATTATTTTAATTATTGGTCCACTGTTTTACAAAATGCGTGAAATTTATCTACGAACAGCACAGGACATCAAAAGACTTGAAGGAACCAGTAAGTAAAATAACAAAACAGTGCATATGCTTCTTCATCTGCTGTAAATATCAATCATTAAAATAAAACTAGTTTGGACAGTTTTCAAACATATTACTTTCACTCTTTTTTTAATCATTTTCCTATAGTTAGGCCTTTAACAAGAGCAAATAAAGTCTCACCTATTGAACCCTATGTAATAATGAAACATATCAACAAGTAACATGATACAGATTTCAAATCAGTTGAAATATGGCATAAATAGCAAGCCATAGCCATCCTTGAAGAACATTTATCTGACAAAATGGGATTCGCTTTCATTTAAGTTAAAAACACACAATAAAAATGAATACAGATTCAAAATTGGAACTGAAATGAGGAAACAGATTTTGAAGGCTATAAAACAGAAATTTGCTTTTCATCGATAATGAAAAATATATAAGAAGTGTATTGATTAGTGCTGTTGAAGTTCCTTAAAGATGTAGTGTTATTATAAGAAGCTCACTCTGCTTTTATATTCAGTCCCGAAGAATTTTTCACTAACAGACCCAGAGAAACATTTCTTGTCTCTCTGCACTGTAGCTCAGTATTTTGAGTCTTGACTTCTGTGTTGTGCCACAGTCATGTTACTGTATCTTTACCGATCTTTTTTTTTTCTAAACATATTTTGTGTCATTGTTGTTAGTTTAAAACATAGTTAACAGCAGCATTATTAGTAAAGCTTCTATTAATCATTTTCACAGCTCGGAGCCCTGTTTTTTCGTATATATCAGCTTCTTTAAATGGCCTTACCACTATTAGGTCTTCAAAAGCTGAGAAAATGGTTGTGAAGGAATTTGACACCCTTCAGGTAAGGCTTTTATATAATCTATAGGTGTAGACCTAATAAACTGCAATCTTAATGCAGGGTTCCCACCTTGTTGGTATTTTAATTTGTTCATTAGCTTCAGTAACTAAATTTGATCCATTAACACAGCTCATTTTTATTATTATTTTCTCAGACTGAATATCTGAAAAGTTTATCATTCTAACACTGCTTTGAAAGACCATTGTTCTGCAAAGTTTTGATTAGTCCGACAATATTCCAAAAACAATGTGCATTTTTGTTGCTGTGTGCCCTATCAGTAGTTAGGCATATTATCAACTTTAGGTACTCCAGTGCAATAACAGTGCTTTCTTTCAGTAGGGCAAAGTCTTGTGCATCTGTTTTTTTTAGCATTGTGTTTGTCCCAATTTTATACTTTTATGTTACTATTGTTATATTTTTATTATTCTCACTTTTTTTCCCCACTGCAACATCCCATTTTCTCCTGTTCAACTGTAAAGCACCATTTTCTTAGGCATTGTTCATGCTATTATGGAGGAAATGCCACATGTGCCATTAGTTAGCAGAGGAAGATGTAAAGAAGTGGCTGGAGATAGGAAAAGACTAACCAAACATTGCCAATTAACTAATAAATTCACAGCAATAACAATTCAGTGATGAAGCTGCAGAAGTCACTTTTTTGAAACCTCATATCAAAAGTTGCTGTTTGCTATTTACAGATAATTTTTTTCTGTAAAATGGAAAAAGAATATAGTTAGTTTCATATTACATCTGAAGTTTGTGTGGCAACCAATATCTGTTTACTGTAACCCACAAGACACATTATGGTATGTGATGGAGGATACTTCTTTTACTACTATCTTTTTACCCTCCATAATTCTTCCTGAATGGCATGTACAAAGAATGGTTGTCAGTAAAGCACCATATGAGCTATAATTTCTTTGATTTCCTAATCAAGGTCATGTTGTGATACTTACATGGGAAGAAGTGATATGTTGCTCTACTGCTCTTGGAATGTATACTCTTGAAATTTCAACAGTAAACTTCTCCATAATACATAATGCCTCTTTTGTAATGTGTCACATTGAGTACACGATTCTGTGACAATATCTACTGCTCTTTGTTACATCTTTTCTATAAATTCTACTTGTGAGGGGTCTGAGACTGATGAAGTGTACTTGGTAATCAATCGAACAAGTGTTCCATAAGCCAATTCTTTTGTGGATAATTACATTTTATTAAGATTCTTCCAGTCAATTTCAGCCTGGGATGTGCTTTTCATACAATTAGTTTTATGTGGTCATTCCACTTTAGATCACTCTGCATGGTTGCTCAAAGGTATTTTATAGTAGTAAGTGTTTCCATTGATTTGTTGCTGATAGTATAAACAATCAGTAGTGGATCTTTTTGTCTACTTATGCATAATATCTTACATTTATTTACATTCAGGGTCAGCTGCCGGTCCGTGTATTACTCATCAGTCCTCTTTAGGGCGTTCCGAATTTCATGACAGTCTTTTGGGACTGCAGCCCTCCTTATAGGCAACAGCATTGACAATTAAAGCTCCACAGAGTCTATTGTGTTATTCTCTAGATCACTGATACAAATTTTAAATATTAACTGCTCCATAACTCCCTTGAGGTACCCCCATAATTAACTTTACGCCTGTCAGCTTTGTCCCATTAAGAGCAACATAATAGAGTCCTTTCTGCTAGAAGGTCCTGAATCATGTCAGAAATATGGTCTGATAATTGATAATCTTGTATTTTGTTCTACAAATCACAGTGAAAAACTGTATCAAATGTTTTCTGGAAGTTGAGGAACATGGCATCAATCTTCAGGGTCTGCACTTCAGAAACCATTAAATAAAAGTGTGAGGGTGCTCAACCGGTATCTATAGGTCACTTCAGAGAAAGTTTAGGAAATGTAAACTGGGAAGATGTATATAATAAGCCAAATGCTAATGATAAATGCAGCATATTTCTTGATAAATTTATATCACTTTTTGATCATTGTTTTCCAAAGAAAATTACTAAATGTAACACCACAAACTTTTCAAAGAAACCTTAGATTACTACAGGTATTAAAGTGTCTTCAGAAACAAAAAGAAAACTAGTAAAGATCCAGAAGTAGTTTTAGACTATAAAAATTATTGTAACATACTGAGAAAAGTTGTAAGGAAATCAAGAAATATGTATGTTAGAGAAGAAATTAACAACTCTGGCAATAAAATCAAATCAATATGGAATGTTGTTAGAAGGGAGATACGAAAAGTAATGACTGGGGTGGGTAGTATTACTGTAAAAGAGAATGAGACCATCTTAACCAACAGTACACAGGTAGCCAATGCATTTAACAATCACTTCTTAAGTGTAGGAGAAAAAATTGATGAGATTAGTTCAAAAGAAAAAGCCAAGCAGTACATGGAAGTGTGAGTTTTGAAAAATTTTAGTCAGATTAAGTTTCATCTAACAACCTCTTGTGAAATAATGAAAATTATTAAATCTTTGATAAATAAATGTTCTGTTGGAATAGATGACATCTCTAACAAGTTGTTTAAACAATGTGGAGCAATTACAGCTGATATTTTGAGTCACATATGTAGTGCATCACTGACTCAAAGTATTCTTCCAGACAGGTTAAAATATGCTGTTGTCAGGCCTCTCTACAAAAAGGGGGAAACCACAGATGTCAATAATTACCAGCGAGTATCCTTGCTTACAGCATTTTCAAAAGCTTTGAGAAAGTAATGTACTCAAGAGTGGTTAGCCATCTCAACAGTAGTGGGATACTTAGTAAATCACAGTTCGGATTTCAGAAATGCTGTTCCACTGAGACAGCAATATAAAATTTCACTGTCCACATAACAGAGTCTTTAAATAGAAAAATATCGCCAGTGGGAATATTCTGCGACTTATCCAAAGCTTTTGATTGTGTGAAACATGACATTATGTTAGAGAAATTACAATTCTGTAGTATAAATGGAACAGCATATGAGTGGTTTAAGTCACATCTACAGAACAGAAAGCAAAAGTCTCTTTATATGCTTCAAGTGATTCAAAGGAGTTTGCCACTTCATCTGGGGTGAAATTACATTAGGTGTTCCACAAGATTCGATCATGGGTCCCCTCCTGTTCTTGATATATGTGAATGACCGCCCTTCTTATGTGAAACAAGATGCTGAACTGACAATGTTTGCTGATGGTACAAGCATAATTATTAATCCAGTAAAAGAAAGTCCGATAGAAAATGATACAAATAAGGTCTTTGGAAAAGTTATTAATTGGTTTTCTGCGAATGGGCTTGCTCTGAACTTTGAAAAAACACAGTACATCCAATCTTATGGTGCAAAAAGTATAATTCCTTCAATAAACATAACACATCAAAAAAAAGTCAGTAGCCAGGGTAGAGCATACTATGTTTTTGGGTGTACATATAGATGAGAATCTTAATTGGAAAATTCATATTTTGGATCCCCTAAAGCGACTAGGTTCAGCAACTTTTGCAATCAGAATAATTGCCAATTTTGAGGATGTAGCAATTAGTAAGCTAACATACTTTGCATACTTCCACTCTCTGATGTCATACAGAATAATATTCTGGGACAACTCCACACTTAGGCACAAGGTATTCACTGCTCAAAAAAAAGTAGTTAGAATAATGTGTGGGATTCATAGTCGTCCATCTTGTAGGCATCTGTTTCAAAGCTTAGGAATTCTTACAACTGCTTCACAGTACATTTTTTCTCAACAACATGGACCAGTTTAAAATCAACAGCGACATTCATGATTACAATACCAGAAAACAGAAAGACCTACACTATCCTTTACTTAACCTATCTTTGACACAGAAAGGGGTAAAATATGCTGCTATAAAACTTTTTGATAAATTACCAGATGAAATAAAATGTCTGACAGACAGCAGTAATAGTTTCAAAAACAAATTGAAATAATACCTCCTTGACAACTCCTTCTATACCATAGATGAATTCTTGAATGTGAGTAAATAAATCTGGAGATATAATATATGCATTTTGTGCCATTTAAGGGAATGGGATAGATAATAGAAATATTTAGGTATATAGTTATTTCACATAGTATCTATAGGGATGTCATCAGGTCAAGTTCCCTTTCGACTGTCATGTAATTTTAGATGATTTTATGTTTTGTGATGCCTTCTCTCAACATCTGCGATTTTGTCATTCATGCAGGAGTTGAATGGAGGAACCACATTGCAATCTGCAGTGTAAATATTTTAGGAGAGAGAATTCAGCATTTTGGTCCTGTCTCTATTATGTTCTGTTTTGGTGCCAGTAGGATCACCGAGTGACTGAATAGACAATTTCAATCCATTCACTGACCTTATGTAAGACAATAACTCATAGGATTTTTAGTCAGAGCATTTGGCAAATTTCACTTTCAAATTCATTAAATGCTTCTCACAATGCTCTCTTTGTGCTCCTGTTGGCATCATACAGTGTTCATATGTCTATAATATATGTAATTTTATTGTCTTGAATTTAAATTTTATAGTCCCATTGACAGTTAGACTGAAATTTCACAGCATTTATCAGTAACTGAAGGAATGGGAAATAGCAACAACTAATGGTAGAATTTTGTTTTATAGGATTTGCACACATCATCATGGTACATGACTATTACTGCTAACACAGCTTTTGGTTTCTGCCTTGACGTGATAAGTGCAATATTTGTTTCACTTGTGATACTCAGCTTCTTGACAATAGACACAGGTAAACATCATTTTCCTTGAAGATATACTTATGAATTGATTATTGGTCTTATTATTATTTCTTATATTGTTTATAACTATATGATTTCATGGCTGGAGTCCTATTCAGCAAAATTCTTCCAGATGAGTTACCATTTAATGGTGTATAATTAAAACCATTTGTTGTGATTGTACCTCATGATACAGTTGCTCACACGAAGATTTCTGTATCATGTGTATAAAATACAGCTTCGTCAGTAGAAGATGTAGCAGTAAACTGTGTGCCAAAATTAAAAGTTGTTGCAAGTTTTCTGTTATGGGATTTGGAAATAAATGTGATGTCCATGCCAAAGTACTTTGGCAGATATGTTACAGGCAGTATCAATAAAAAATCTGAGTGAGACCAAAATAACGTACTTATAAATTACTACGTTTTGGGAACCATAGATATTAATGTTAAAACACATGTCTTTAGTTGTGAAACAACTAAAGAAGTGTATGATACACTTATTAAGATACATCAGAAGAACATGGAGAGTAGAAGACACAATCACTTGGAGCATTCTACAACTTTGAATAGAACAGAAATATAGATATGATGTTCAATATTGCTAAAGTGCAAATCCTAGCATTCAGATTGGACCACCTGGGGCAGAATATTAACGAAATACGATCAGTCAAAAGGGTATCAATTAAGTTGCCTGAGGAATATAAACATTTTGGAAGTGCAAAAGACTCTACTAGCAAAGGAGTAGAAAACATTGGAAAACCTGAAATCAAGTAGAAGAAGATAAAGTGAAGGAAAATGAAAAAGAAGTACGTATTGTGATCAGAGATGCTGCCTACAACAAGACAGATTAGAGTAAAAAACTGAGACATCAGTGAAGTGCTTTGGATGTGGAGCTTCAGGTCATTATGTAAGTGAGTGCAAAAACAAACATAGTGATAATAAGAACAAAACACAATATTGTACATGTGGTAAATATCACTACAGAGAGAAACACCAGAATATGAAGAAATTACCAAAGACAGTTTTTCTTTCAGACGTACTAGAAAAGCGAGAAAAGAAAATTTATAAAATAGATACCAAGTGTGATGTAGACAGTGGAAGTAATGAGCACATGACACATGAAAGGGAAATTATGTCAAATATGAAGAGCTGTTAAGGTACAAAAATTAAGACTGCAAATGAAAACTTTATGTAGAACACATCTTGTTGTGAATGACTCATAAAAGGTGTCATTGACAGATGTGTCACATGTCCCCCTGAACTGTCAAGAAATTTACTGTCAGTAAATAACCTTACCGTAAAAGAGAGAGTGACGAAAAAGGTGAAGATTTTGAAAGATAGAGACATTATTCTGAAAGACAACAATTCAGAAAACGGACTGTATTTTGTTAACATGAAAAGTGACTATAAAAAAGCAGCACTAATGGCATGAAAGAAGAAAACCATTCAGTGGCAAGAAAGACTAGGACATTTGAATTTTACTTATTTTTAAAAAATACGAGAACTGTGTGATGGAACAGACAAAATTGTTGCGGAAGAGGGCGTGTCTAGTGGTGAAACATGTATCATGGCAAAATAGTAAGATAACCATTCAATATTGTGTGGCACAGAGTAACAAGGCCTCTTGAGAGTATTCACATTGATTT
Organism: Schistocerca piceifrons; assembly: GCF_021461385.2. NCBI lineage: Eukaryota > Metazoa > Arthropoda > Insecta > Orthoptera > Acrididae > Schistocerca > Schistocerca piceifrons. The sequence continues at coordinate 3,612,456 of NC_060139.1, forward strand.
ATGCAGTAAGGTATGCAAGGCAACTGATCTCAGTGAAGGAAAAATTTTAACCTGTCTTGATGGTTACACACATTTATTAAAAGTGTATCTTTTGTGAACAAAAAAAAAATGAAACAGAAGACCACAACAAGGAACATGTAAGTGAAAGGAAGCTCATTCTGAAGACAGAAAAAAGTAAGATGTGGCACAGAAGGAGAATACAGAAGTACTGACTTTAAGGAATGGTATAAAACAAAGTATTGTGAGTGGCTGCACAATTAAAGAATCTCGTCAGACAGAATGGTAAGACAGAAAGAATAAATCTTGCTCTCATGAACAAAGCAAGAACCATGATGTTTGATTCATAGGTTTGAAGCAAAATGTGGTGCTAGACGGACTTGACTGCAGCCTGTATACAGAAATGGCTATGTCCATACGGAATCCTAAGACTGAACAATTTTCTGAAGCAAGATATGTTGAGTTTTCACATCAGTAAGAAGATGAAAAAGAGGAAATCAAAAAAGAAGGAGTAAATCTAACTGGGGGGGGGGGGGGGGGGGGAAATTGAAGACAAAGAAAAAAGAGAAGACTTTGAAGAAGAAGAAGAGAGAAAAGAAGGATTTGAAGAACAAGAAATTAATGAAGAATCAGATGGAGAAAGAAGCTAAAAGCCAGAAAAAGATTTATTTAATTGTAAGGCTAGGGCCCCCATTCGGGCAGACCATTTGTCGGGTACTGGTCTTTCAATTTGGTGCCACTTTGGTGACCTCCAGTTGATGAGGATGATAGGAAGAGGATGAGGACAGCACAATACCCAGTCCCTGGGCGAAGAAAATTCCACGACCCAGCCAGGAATCAAATCTGGGCCCAGAGGACTGAAATCTGCCACGCTGACCATTCAGCCACCGGGTGTGGACCAGAAGAAGATAAAAAAGTATCATAAACAAAGCAGCCAAATAATTTCATCAAAGATAAATGAAGATTACATCATACTTACATACAAGGAATGCACTGAAGATGAAAGCAAGGAAAACTGGATAAAGGTTATAAATGAAGAAAAACCATCATTGAAGAAAAATAAAACATGGACTCTTGTGAATAAGAAACTGCCTATGGAAAAGAAATATTTACAGGAGAATGAATGTTCAAGGAAAAGAAAAGCACAAAGCTAGGCTAGCTGCAAAAACATTTTTTAGTTACATTGTACAAACTAATTTCCTGAGATTCCTATTTGCACTTGCTGCTCAAGAAGGTTTGCTAATTATGTTATTTGATGTCAAAACAGCCTTGCAATGGAATAAGAAAATGAACGAGTTTCTTAGGAATAAAAAACTCATTCAACTGAAATCTGATCATTGTGTTTAAAAATCATATACTCAGAAGAAAATGCTTCTTGCTGCAGATGTTGAAGATGGGATTCTCTTTCGAAAAGACACCTGTCGAATTAAAAATCTCCAGCAAAAACTGAAGAAAAATGTTGACATTGCTATTAGTGAATTGACATTACTTGTTGAAGAACCAAAACTGTATCTTGGATGTGAAATCAAAAGAACAAATCAAACTATCAATATTCATCAAGAAAAATAAAAGCTAAGGAAGTTGTGTGGAAACATAAAGAATGGAAAAATGTGACATTGTAATGGCTCCAATTTCACCACAAGGAGAAATTGAAGAAATCAGTGCAGCAAAGTCACAATTTTCGCGTTGTAAAATGGTTGGCAGTTTTTTGTATTTAGCGTGTAAAACAGACTAGGACTTGGCATATGCAGTGAGCTATGAAAGCAGACACCCAAAATCTGAAGAGAATTTGAAGATACCTTAATTCAACAACAGGTAGAGGAATATTCTACTCAACAGAGAAACAAGAACAAGAGATATTGGCTTATTGTGATACAGATTTCACAGGTGACAAGAAAGATAAAACAAGTGCTTCAGGATATATATCTTTGTTCAGTAATGCTCTAAACACTCGGTGCTACAAGAAAAAATGTGTTGTTGCATTATCTACTACTGAAGCAGAATACATATCTGTAACTGAATGCTGTCAAGAGATGAAAATTTGGAAGACTTTCAAAGAATAGTTGCTGAATAAAAATATGGAAGTGACACTTTGTGTGGATAAGCAATGTGGAATAGCAGTGATAAAATCCTGAATAAGCAAACACATTAATGTGTAGTATCATTTCAGCAGTGATAAATTGAAATATGGCTGGTTCATCGTACAGTACTGTTGAACTCGAGAACAACTGGCTGACGTTCTAACTAAACCCCTTCAAAGTATTGCTTTTAAAAGGCTGTAAGAAAACTTGATGATTAATTGAAATTAAAATCTTTTTTTTGTTTAATATATACATTTGCAGAGACATGGTTACAAATGTTTTGTGAGATACCACCATAGTGTTTTGTTTAAGGGAGTGTGTTTAGACTGAAAGAAAAAGTTAACTGTAAACAAAAGCAGTGTGTGCCATTTAATGCAAGGCCGCTGTTGGTGTGCATTGTTAGCAATAAGAGTTGGTTGTTATTTTAAAAATAAATGAAGTCGGCTGTTCCTTGTAGCTTTGTGCCTTAATGTGCTGTTTTAAATAAAAGACAACTACTGGATTTTATGAGTTATCTTGATATTGTACTATAGCAATAAGAGTGTAAGAGATGTTATCTCAGGGATGTCATGTCACAGTCTCTTTATAGGGATGGAATAGTAGCTTATTTAGTAGCAGTGCCAAGCATACATCACATAGCTGATTCTGCAGTACAAAATTCGATTACTTGCTTTCCAGTGATCATACTTAACACCCCCCCCCCCCCCCCTCACACACACACAAAACACCCCCCCCCTCCCCTCACACACTCACATACACACACACACACACACACACACACACACACACACACAGAGAGAGAGAGAGAGAGAGAGAGAGAGAGAGAGAGAGAGAGAGAGAGAGAGGGGGGGGGGGGAGATAGAATTGAAAATTTCCCTTTATCAGTTTATTTTGGTTAACAAGCTGTCCAAGGATTACTGTTGCTACCAAGATCAGTGAGAGCAATCATATATGGCTGGCATTTTACAAATTCTCAAATAAGGAAGACTGTTTTGCATAAATCTGGATCACTTTAGATGGTTCTTCAAAAATAAAGAAACTGACTAGTTTTCAGTGGTATACCCTGTGCTCACCAAATATTTCAATATTCACATTTGATAACCAGTTTTTCTGATTTCACTACATACCTGTAGTGTTATAATGGATTTTAGATTTTCATTCAGGGAAAAACACTCCCGCTCATAATCATCAAACACATCTCAGTGTAGATAAATTGAATTCAGTATTTTCCAAAATAATAAATCCAGAAACACTCCTATCTTCTTTTTCAAAGCCACAGTCCATTTTGTAACACTAATACAGCCTACTGCCACTTAACTAGTTTTATATACATGTGTTAGCAAGTGTGACAGTCAGAGAACTGAACTTGCAACATTTCATACAATAAGTCAGTCATTCTATTTTCAGTAACAAAATGGGTTACTGGGGGGGGGGGGGGGGGGGGGAAAGAAACTTTTCAATTACTTACAAAAGTGAAACTTTATTAAGTGGCTTAATAACATGTTTTATGAGTTTGTCATGTTTAATTATATATAGAGAGGCTATACAGAAGACAAACACAAACCATTAATAGTGAAAAACTGGCACCAGTGTAAATATGTTTGATAATAGAAGGAAAATTATTCCAGTAAGAAAGAGTCGGCAGACAACTTGTCTGCAAGACAATTGTGACTATGTGGTTACAAGCTGCCATTTACTTCAGCATGAAATATTGTTTTAGTTACTGCAAATGTATTTCAAATGGAAACTTGATGATTAAGTCTCGTATCCAAGAGGTCTCAAATTTCACTCATGGTTTATCTCAACATAAAATTAAATATTGCTTCAGCATTTTTCTTCCATTCATCATGTTCCCTAGATTACATCAAGGAGGAGAAACTTCAGGGATGTGGAACAAAGTATACATCATAGAAACTTAATCTGTATACTTTATTAACAATAAACTATCATTGTTCTACTTAATGTTATCCATGATTATGTCATCCAAATTGAATTAAGTAAGTTATTGAGAAAGCTGCTATTTCCAAAACAGTTACTAACTCCTCAGTTTCACAATATAGTGCTGTTTATTTCTTATTACTAGTTTAATAATCACATGATTACAATGGTATCTTTCAAAGAAAATATTTTTTACATATGTAAATAGAGAGTCAGATTTACAGTACAGTACTACTTGTCATATAGCCTTATAACAGCCTTAAGTGTAAAAGACTGCATGCTTCTAAACAAAAAACCCATAAGTAATTTTATAAATGATCAGCTTGTTGTCAAATTTTCCACTCAGAAGATTTACTATAATCGTAAAACTGGCTAATTCCATGTCATTAACAAGAGGTCACAATTATGTTACACAGAGCTGGCAACCAAAAAACTAAGGTTTCATGCAGGTTCAGTTGAGATATTTGCTCTTAGAGACACTATACATGCTCTTTGGTGTAAATGAAGACTTACTTAAGTATTGGTAACACTTTACTGTGGTTTGCAGAGTACTGATGTAGAATGATACGCATCTCTAATGAAAATAATACCTCTTCTTCACTGGTAGTAGTAGAAACTAAGCTTTCATGTAAATGTAATTTTTTATGGCTTCTAATACAAAACCTTTCTTACTGTTCAGTGAATCCTTCAAGGTATAGTTTTCATTTTGTGCTATTTACAGCATTTTAGGGCTGATCAATGACATTCGAGTTGCAACATGTAATTTTTGGGAAGTCTGAAATATAAATGTACTTCACTTCTTGCATTTTACCTTATTTGTAATTACAGTCGACTTATTCAAATAAAACAAGTTATTTATTCAAACTTTTTATTTTCCAGGTGCTATGAGTGGTTTTGTAGGACTTGCTATTGCTCAGTCACTAATTCTCACTGGAATGCTGCAGTATGGTATTCGGCAGCTGACTGAAGTTGTTAGTCAGATGACTTCTGTGGAAAGAGTTCTGCAGTATAACAATATTGAAAGGGAAGGCCCATTTGATTCTGAACCAGGTAACGGCTGAAGTAACATTGTTGATACTGGTATTGCATTCCCATGACTAATATGTTTTTTTAAGAATCTCTCCATGACTGGACGAGACAGTGAATTTGTTAAATATCTGAATACATTAAGCTGTCACTAATCAGGCTTACAGTGGTCCAGAATTTCAGTAATCAGGACCACATTGGAAATGGCACAGAACAATGAATTTTTGTACACAACAGTATTATTAGCAAATTACAATGTTAAACAGTGCTATACGTATTTGAAATTGTGATGTTCTTTACTGTTCAGTGTCGTGTCTTCTAAAAGGAAAGATATTACACTAGACCTCAAGCAGAAAATTAAAATTTCAGATAAGTTGAACCAAGGTTCTTCACAGAAAGCCATTGCTGCTGAGCACAATATTGGACAAGTAACTATTTATGACATCAAAAAGATAGTATGCAAGTATGCAGTTCAAATGGATAGTGGCTTGTGAAAACAGAAGGTTATACAAAAGAGTGAGAATGAAGAACTGGATGTAGCTGTTTTACATGGTTCATACAACAATGTAGCAAAGCAATTCCAGTCAGTGGCCTGATAGTAAAGGAAAAGTTGCTGTGTTTAATACACATCTTGGCAGTAGGTGTTGTTTGCAGCAAGTGAGAACTGACCAACAACTGGGAAAAAAGATATGGCATTTGGGCAGCTGACAATCACCAGGAAAAGTCACTCAGCTAATGGAAAATGTGCAGATGAGTTTGTGAACAAGATAATAGAGGAAGATGATTTAACTGCTGATGTCTTGTACAATGCTGATGAAACCAGACTCTTTTACAAGATGCATCCTTCAATAATGTTGTCTACCAAGAACAAGAACTAAGCTCATGGGTACAAGCAACAGAAACAACACTTAACATTAATGGCAGGTTGTAACACAAATGGGAATCATTGTCAGCCACTCATGGTGATAGGGAGATCCCAACATTCAAATTGTTTTTGACACACTGACATAAACACATTGCAACTGCAGCAATATTGCACTCAGAAGAAAGTATAAATGGACAGAGAAACATTCTCTCGGTGGTTCCACAAAACAATCGTACCAGTAGTGAGGAAAAAGTTGAAGAAGAAAAAAAATCTTCCACTGAAAGCTATCCTTATTTTTGACAATGCTCTCAGTAGTCCTTCTGATGTGACTCTAAATATTGATGGTACACAAATACTATTTCTTGCATCCAGTGTGAAAGCCCTGATTCAGCCCATCAACCAGGGAATTCTGAAATAAATTAAACATCATTATCAACATGCGTTTCTTGTCTCCTTAATGAAAAAATGTGAAGATGACTCTACCAAGATGTTGAAGATGTGGAAAACAATCAAGTTAAGTGATGATGTTTTCCAAGCAGCTGAAGCACGGGATAAAGTAGAGAGTGATACCATATTGATATGAAATGAGCGTTTGGCGTCATTGGCCGGGAGGCCCCTTGCGGGGCAGGTCCGGCCACCTCGGTGGAGGTCTTATTACATTTGACACCACAGTGGGCGACCTGCACGCCAGATGGGGATGAAATGATGACGAAGAAAGCACAACACCCAGTCCTTGAGCGGAGGAAATCCCCGACCCAGCAGGGAATCGAACCCAGGCTCCTAGGACGGCAATCCGTCACACCGACTATTCAGCTATCGGGGTGGACGATACCATAGTGAAGAGCTGGAAAATAGTGTGGCCATCCATTGATGCAAAGTTGGATCCAGTACTGAGAGACAGTGATGAGCCATTCAATTTGGAGTCATCAGTTGCATACTTTGCGTACTGATGTGTTCCACAAGCTTCCATGAGGAGGAGAAATTGATGCTGATGACATTAATAAGTGGCTGAATGAACAAAACTGTGTGACAGATGAAGAAATAATCAGATGTGTGCAGAAGAGTATTGGTGAAAGTGGTCAAGAAGAGGGCATAGGAGGAGAGAGCATGAAGAGTTTTCACACTGCTGATGCTGAAGCTGCAGCAGTTGTGTGACAAAGCATCGTGTGTCGTCACTGTGACAATTAAAAATTTGGAACATGTATAATTATGTGCACACTCAAGGACAAAGTTTTCTTCAACAATGAATGTATCTTTGGATTTAATAAAGTATATTCCCTGTGTTTTTGAAATAGACTCATTGGGTTTAATGAAGTATATCACCTATGGTTTTATAATTATATCTTTGGAGTATAAAGCATATCCCCTATGTTTTTAAAATAAATTTCAGACCTTTCTGTCACTGAACTCTCTCCCCCTTCCCTCCCCTCCTTCTCTCTCTCTCTCTCTCTCTCTCTCTCTCTCTCTCTCTCTCCACTTTCTCACTGAGTTGAACCGATGAAGTTCTCAGACTTCTCTTCATGAGTCTGACCCACAAGACGGCTGATGTTTCTTATTACCTCAGTCAACTAGAAAGACAAAAATTTTATACTGATTCCTTGCTTGCATCAATTAATTGTGGATCCCTGGTGGCTAATCCATGTCAATTACATTCCTTTCTTCGTGCTTTATCTAGTTACCTTGTTTCTTTATCTTTCTTATACTGTTTTATTTTTGGGTATTAATCTTGCTGTCATTGTGTGTGTTTCTATCAGTGACTGCTAAGACTGACATCACTTGGTTGTTTCAATTAATATATACTCACCATTACCCTATGAAATGTGTGTTAAATTAGTATCTCACTGGAAAAATACACTGCTGGAAAAAAAATGCTGCACCCTCAAGGACTGTGTTCAGTTGCAGCACAGTAAAATGTGGCCACACTGAGGGGTTGCAGGGTTCGTGAATCATTTACCACGGTCACTGGGCGGCAGATGGTGCTCAGGAGGCCTCTCTGTTTTGACTCTGCAGACATTAATTGTGCTGAGTTTAGAGGTGGACAGTGTTTTCAAATGAGTGTGTACTCCTGTCGAACAGCTTTGGCCACTGGAATGGGTTCACATTGTGCACTTAAGGAAACTGGATGGACATTGCTGCACATGTTGACCTCAGTGTGTTGGTGAGATGTTGCTGCTTTCAAAAGTGGTATGTGAAACATTCTCACAACTGTAGACCAGGTTCTGGATATCCGTGTAGTATAGGCGTATTTGAGATCAATGAATTGTGCGAGCAGCTGTGGCTGACCGAACATCACAAAGTATAGGCACATGCTGCACCTGCTAAGTTATCAGGAACCAGTAGAAAATATTCACTTGCAGCAGGGTTAAGACTATGTGTGCCTTTGGTCGGGTTACCATTGACATTACAGCACCACCAATCATGGGAACTCGTGTTGTGAAAGAGTTTACTTCAGTGACTAGAGTAGGTTCCGTCTATATGCAATTGATGGACATACAAATGTATGGCACAGACCCGGTGAGTTGCCTACTCCAGATTGTATTTTCCCGTGACACACAGGTCCCATCTGAGGCCTTGTGGCGTGGGGGACCTTCAGTTACAACTCACGTTCACATCTGGTGTTTCTGCAGGGTGAAGTGCAGTTCCCACCGTGTTGCAAATACTGTTAGCCCTGTGCTACTACCATTTCTTCAACAGGAAGGTGACGTGCTTTTTCAGCATGACAGTTCACATCCACAACTGGCTGCTGCAGTGCAATGTGGTCTTCATGGTGTGCAACAACTGCCCTGGCCAGCAAGATAGGAATATCTCATGCCTGTTGAACAAGTATGGAACATGATGAAGTGGGAATGCACTCATTCTCTGTGGCCTGCAAGGACCGCTGCTGAATTACAAAATACGGCACAAGACTCGTGGGACAATCTACCTAATGATGGCATTTGGCATCTTTATGGTCATTTGCTTGTGAGAATAAATGCCTGCTTGTGAGAATAAATGCCTGCATCGCTGTCACAGGAAGGGGTGGGGGTGGCACATTGCATATTGATGCAACTGTTGGGGCGCCCTTGACAGTGATGTGTGTTTCATTTGATCTGAATTTATTGTCATTCGCTCCCACAATGATGAACTTATTCTTACCTCACTTTTCAACAAAATGATCTTATCCTTGAGGGTGTATAGCACGTTTTGTTTTCCAACATTGTAGATTGGTGCAGAATGAATGTAACATGTAGAATATGTTTTTTCAAGAGCAGCAAAATTTATTATTATTTCCATTTGCAGACGAAACTAATATATTTACTGCTGTATTCCATAAATAATTTTATATGTTATTCTAGGAAAGAAACCGTCAGTCCACTGGCCTACAAAGGGTGAAGTTCGCTTTGAGAATCTAAGTCTCTTGTATGTTCCGACAGAACCACCAGTCTTAAGAGATCTTGATTTCACTATACAAGCTGGGCACAAGGTAAAATCTGAGTCTGTCATTTTGATTATCATTCTCACTTTCTGAAACTAGAGGAGACAAAGAGTAACTGGTATGATATCGTTTAACTGTGCACCAATGTCAGTATATATTTTTACAGGTGGGCATTGTTGGCAGAACAGGAGCTGGAAAATCTTCACTCATTGCAGCATTGTTTCGTTTAGCAAAACTGGAAGGAGCCATTTACATTGATGACATAAATACTAAATCTGTCGGTTTGCATGATCTTAGGAAACGCATTTCGATTATTCCTCAGGAACCAGTGTTGTTCTCAGAAACAATTCGATACAATCTGGATCCATTTCAGGAATTTCCAGATCACCAGATATGGAATGCTTTGGAAGAGGTAGGTTTAGCCCTGCAGTTTGTTTTTGTATTCTTCTTCCTAGTTTTCAGTAGTTTTACATTTCACAGATACTAAGTCTCGTTAAAGTGTTAGTCAACAATGTGTAAGGGATACATTGGTACTCATCACATAGAGGAGGCATTGCATCACAAACAGACTCAATGAAATTGAATACTAAATGTTGCCACTAAAGGACTCACTGTGCCTGTCTTTCATTCAACACCTCCTCTACATGGCGAGTAGCAATCTATCATTTTGAATTTTGTTATTTCATCCTGGACTTTCTGTTGTTTTAGTCAGTGTTAGGGAAGCATAATATTCTATCAGTGCATGTAATATTATACTTAAGGTGCATCAAATGAAAGCAAAGCCAGTATTAATGTATCACACATGCAAAAGTTACAATATTCTACTACCAGTGTGATTCCATTAATTGGTAAAACACAGTATGTAATTACACTGGTGTACAAACCCATAAGGATAGAAGTAACTTTCTCATGATGTTTCACTGGCAAGTAAAATAGTTTTTATAAAACGTGGACCGCTCCGTGCAGTGCACTCCCATGCTGGCCGCAAGGCTGGTGTGAGGGTCTTGTGGTAGGGCGTTCCACTCGTCCAGCAATGAAGTTGACAAACCCTGGACGGTCATTGGTGCATGTGGATAGGCTGCAATACGTCTCCCCAATGCAAACGACATGTGCTCGATGAGGTGTAAGCCAGGGGAGTGTGCGGGCCAGGCCATTTGCCAAATATCCTTTTGTACCGAGGGCTCCTTCACGTGCACTATTTGATGTTGTCATGCATTGACATCTATAAAAATGAAGTCAGGGCTCAGTGTCCACTGAAAAGATGCACACGAGGAAGGAGTATTGTGTCACAATAAAGTTGAGTGGTGAGTGTACAGTTTTCAAAGATTTGGAGGTCAGTACACACATGCAGTAGTATGCGTCCCCAAACTATAACACCTGGACCACCACAATGATAATTTTCAAAAATGTTCCTGGGTCCATTTGCACCCAGATACGCTGAAAGGTTGGAACATGTAATGCACCCAGGAACACTGTCAAACATGATCGTTTTGGTGGTGCAGGTATTATGATGTTGGGAGGCATAATGTTGCGAAGGCTTAGTGACATCCAAATCTGTGAATACTGTACACTCATCAGTCAACATTGTTGTGACACTGTACTGCTTCCCTGTGTGCACCTCTTCAGGGCTGCATTCATCTCTAACTTCATTTTTATGGATGACAGTGCACAAGTACATGAAGCACTGCAGGTGGAGAAGCTTATGGAACAAAAGGATATTTGGTGATTGCACTGACCTGCCCAGTCCACTAACTTAAATCGCATCAAGCACATGTGGGAGGCACTGGGGAGATGTACTGCAACATATCCACATCCACCAATCACCAGCCAGCGGTTGTCAACCACAATGGAGAAGGAATGGGATGCCCTTCCACAGGAACTTCTTACCAACCTTTCAGCCAGCATGGGAGCTGCCACTTGTGGTTATCACACACATTATTAATAATTGTGTCTACCTTTTGTAATGTCCTGGGGACCATCATAAATCACAGTGACTTCAGTGTAATCATTGTCTTTGAATGATATGTCATTTCTGCTCATCTCATTGCGTATATCTTCAGTTACCTTCTCTACTATACTGTAGCAGTTCTTCCTATGTGGTCCAAGTTCCACTGAGCTATGTTACTTGACAGTGACACATCATAAAAACATCACTTTTCTACTTAAGTTTTGCACATCAGTGTGTATCTCTATAGGAATAATACATTTTCGGTTTTATTTCAGATGTAAGCTTATTGTTGTTTATCAATTCTAACGTGATTATTTGTTTTAGGTGGAACTGAAAGATGCTGTGGATACACTGGAGTTCCACGTAAATGAAGGGGGAAGCAACTTTAGTGCTGGACAGAGACAACTGATATGCCTTGCTAGAGCAATTCTTAGAAATAATAAAGTACTAGTGCTTGACGAAGCTACAGCAAATGTTGATCCACAGTATGTATACTACAAGATTAGTACAGAATGTATTGACTTTTTATTTTCATTTACAAGACCAGTCCATCCTAAAGTGGCTGTGTTTTCAAGTATTTCTATGCTGTTGCCATATGAATACAGGCAAAGAAGCCATAGAATAATTCCTAAAACCTTATTTTTCGTCATGCAGCATACAATTTACAACGGAAATGAAGCATTCAGTATTGGAGGGGCCATCAGTGGTGATATTGTATATCCTGAAGTTATAGTAAATGTAAATATGATGGTACTCGAAGAAAAAAATGTGTGTAGCAGATTTAAAGACACTTTTCCATAGTAAAGTGTAGCATCCCGTTTCACCTTGACGATGATGATATGTTATGGCATAGACTCCACTAAACATCAAATGCTTTGGGGAGTCATCCTGACACAGACTACACAAGTGATGCCTTAAAAATCATTGGTTGGTAATGCGTTCTCATCTTTTTTGACAGGGCTCAGTTGGACTGAAGTCAGGTGATGTGAGGCCACACAAATATCTTGGAGTCCGGGGTGTTTTCTCAAACCATTCAAAAAAATCTGGGAGAAATGGGTTTGGTGCATTGTCTTCATGAGAAAACAAGTCCTCTGTGGTGTGCTGTAGGCAAACAAGTAGATAAATATAAATACGAGTAATGATCACCAAATACACTGAGGTGACAAAAGTTGGAAACCTCCTAATCTCGTGTCGGACTCTCTTTTGCCTGGCATAGTGCAGCAACTCATCGTGGCATGGACTCATCAAGTTACTGAAAATCCGATGCAGGATTTCTGCACGAACTGGTCTCTTGATTATGTTCCATAGATGTACAGTGGGATTCACATCGGGCAATCTGGGTGGCCAAACTATTCGCTCAAACTGTCCAGAATTTTCTTCAAATCAGTCATGAACAACTGTGGCATGGCACATTGTCATCCATAAAAATTCCATCATTTAAACTTCCTGGCAGATTAAAACTGTGTGCCAGACCGAGACTCGAACTCGGGACGTTTGCCTTTCGCGGGCAGGTGATCTACCAGCTGACCTACCCAAGCACGACTCACACCCCGTCCTCACAGCTTTACTTCTGCCAGTACATCATCTCCTGCCTTCCAAACTTTACAGAAGCTCTCTTTCGAACCTCAGTCGGTAGAGCACTTGCCCGCAAAAGGCAAATGTCCCGAGTTTGGGTCTCGGTCTGGCACACAGTTTTAATCTGCCAGGAAGTTTCATATCGGCAGACACTCCACTGCAGAGTGAAAATCTCGTTTTGTCAGTTCCGTCACTGTTTGGGAACACGATGTCCATGAATGACCACAAATGTTCTCCAAGTAGCCGAACTCCAGAGGACCCATTCCATTCCGTGTAGTCCACACCATTATGGAGACAGCACCAGCTTGCACAGTCCCTTGTTGACAAATTGTGTTCAGGATTTTGTGGGGTTTGCACTGTACTCCATCCCTACCGTCAGCTCTTACCAACTGAAATCAGGACTCATCTGCCCAGGCCACAGTTTTCCTGTCATCTGATGTCCAACCGATACGGTCACGAGCCCACGAGAGACACCGCAGGCGATGTTGTACTTTTTGCAAAGCCACTCGTGCCAGTCATCTGCTGCCATAATCCATTAGCATCAGATTTTGCCACACTGTCGTAACAGATACATTTGTAGTACATCCCACATTGATTTCTGTGGCTGTTTCACAGAGTGCTGCTTGTCTGTTAGTACTGACAACTCTGCACAGACACTGCTGCTGCCAGTCATTAAGTGAGGGCTGTCGACCATTCCATTGCCTGTGGTGAGAGGTGATTTCTGTATTTGGTATTCTCAGCACATTCTTAATACTGTGGATCTCATAATATTGAATTCCCTTATGCTTTCTGAAATGGAATGTCCCATGCGGTTAGCTCAAACTATCTATCCGTGTTCAAAGACAGTTAATTCCCATTGTGCAGCCATAACCATATTGGGAACCTTTTCACATGAACCACCTGAGTGCAGATGACAGCTCTGCCGATGCACTGCCCTCTCACACCTCGCGTGCACGTGTGGTACTGCTGCCGCCTGTAAAGGTGCTCATCGCTATCCTATAACTTTTGTCACCTCGGTGTAATTCAAGTTAAGTGATGTAAGGATTGTACACTCTCGCATAACTTTTGTAGTGCCATTTTAAATATATCACATTGTGGAGGAATCCTTGAAGATTCTCAATTTGCTGCATATAAATTCATCAAACGTATAGACTTCCAAACAGATAGAAAACTAAAGCCATCCTTGTACTGAACAACAGTTTGTTCACTATGAATAATGAGTATGTCTTGAACTGAGAAAAGTATGAATTTGAAATGAAACAAGGACCTGCTTTACTAGTGACAACTGCAGCTGCTGCAGGGTTGCCATACATAAAAACAGAAAATGATATCACAACCGCTCACACAATCTTTTTTTTTCCTAAAAACTACTTTTACTTCTTTGATTTTTATTGTGGTTCCTTGTAACTTGCCAGTTGTTAATTAGACAGTCTTCATCTCTTCCATGTACGGTCTATGTTTTATTACTGATTTTACGCTTTGAAGTTGGGTATAGGAAAGGAGTTGAAGTTTTGATCATCACCTTAAATAGTTACATAATTGATTTTTGTTTATTTGCAAATTCTTGTCTGGTTAACATTGAAATCCCCATGACAAAGTCCCATAGCATGGTGCTAGAGGAGTGAGAAAAAATGGTGCAGCCCATTGATAAAGTGGAGTATTGTGTGATAATTCATTTCTTGCATTTAAAGGGAAACTTTGTGGAATAGTCCAAGTTGTGTTGGTGGAAATATATAACAACAATGTACCATCATATGACGGAGTGATTAGGTGGTACAGAGAGATTCCGTTTTGGTCAAATAAGTCTGATTAAGAACGAATGGCAGATCGTGTCTCTGAGAGATGTGGAGACCCTGCTGCTCAAAGACCTGTCTATCACAATGGAGGCAGTTTTCAATGCCTTGCATTTTGAACATGACAAAATTCACTGTCTGCTGGATTCTGTGACTGCACGCATCCATACAGTATGCTCATCAAAGTAAGGCAGCAGCAAAAATGTTTTAGTTGTGTCAGGCCAATTCAGATGACTTCTTTAGCCACCTAATCACTAAGGCTGTGTGCTGTGTATATCACTATGACCATGAGAGAAACAAACAAAACAAATGGTGGGAACTTATAGATTAACTATTTCAGAAAAAGGCAAAGACCCAGACATAATTGGGCAAGATGATGGCTGAGTGTTTTTTTGGACAGCCATGGTGTAGCACTAAAAGCTAATGCTTATAGCAAACAGTCGCAAGAGCATAGTACCAAAATGTCCTGATCAAGTTTGTGAGAAGCTCTCAAGACTAAGCATCATAGGAAGCTGTCTGAGGGGTTGGTTATGCTTCATGATAACACCCCAGGTCATTCTGTACAGGACATGTCCCACTTACTGCTTCTCTCGGCTATAAAATTTTGCCTTACCTCTGTATTCTCCTGACATCATGTCCAATGTTTTCTTCCTCTTCCTTCAGATGAAGGAATTACTGCCTGACAGGTGTTTACAGGATGAAAAGAAGCAATTTGTGAGATGGAACAATTTCTCAACAGCCAGAATGCAAACTTCTAAAATGGAGGTCTATTCTAAGTCATTCATCATTCCAAAAAAAAAAAAAAAAAAAAAAAAAAAAAACCTTATATGTAGAGAAGGACTAACACCTTCACCAAGTTTCATAATCATAGCTTGAGGTTGAGGTAGCTTTATGACCACCCCTTATACATGAGAAATGAGTAAGAGCCCATGTCAAAAAAATGGCAAAAGCTACTTTTCCAATATTTGTCTCTGCTTTTCCTGTGCCAGTATTTATGTCTTCTTTTGCTGTGCCATTGTGTAGAGTACCATGAATAGTAATGTGTGAAATATTTTTTTTTAGGACTGACAGCTTTATACAAAAGACCATCAGAACAAAGTTCAGGGACTGCACTGTGCTTACTATTGCGCACAGGCTCAATACTATAATGGACTCAGATAAAGTTCTAGTGATGGATTCTGGGAGAATGGTGGTGAGTAATCTTACAGAAATTTGTCATACTGGACATTTTTTGTCTTTTTCAGCAAGCTTTAGATTACCGATTATCGAAATGAAAAACTTCGGGCTGGTGTGGAGAAGCTTTATGTTTTTAACCCTTTAACTACTCTGGGTGGTCTCTCAGATGGCTACAGTTTCTTCTCTTGCAGTATTTCACACACCCCTGTGACAAACCATAGGGTATGCATGTTGTATTTTTGCTGAACGTTACCCTTCCTCCATGGTGAGGAAAGCTAGACCTTTTATGCAGTGTTTTCTATGCAAGATGGATGTGGGGCTTCAACATTACCTCAATGAATTCTCAGATGAAGACTTTGATGACAGTGATACTGATCCTGATTTTGAATATTTAGTGATCACAATACTAATTCGGAGAAGGAAAATGAAAGTGATGAAGATGTGACAGATGATGACGATGGAGAAGTGTGCATCTTCGGTAAGAACAGACAAATGTTTCCGATAGAGAAAACAGAAGCCGCTAAGTGACGTAAGAACAAGGTGACTCAACATTGTCTTTCAGCTGCCTGGACTGCAACAGATACTGAAAAGCTTCAGAGAAAAGTTGCTGTTTTGGAGATATTAGTCTCAAATACAGAAATAATTTTTTGATAAATGAAAAACATCAGCCTTTTGTTGTCCTTGTTTTAAGTGGAAAACAAAGTATCCACATCAACAGTGTGGTGTTCCAATTTGGTTGGAGAATTGTAGGAGGGTCTGCGTGAAAGGCATGCAGCTGAAAGTGATTAAAATTTGATTCAGGGCATCAGAAGAATACATACTTTCTTCTTGATTTTTAAGCTAAGAATTTGGCAAAATTTCTCCCTTGATAGAATTATGGGGTGGAATACTCGGTCTAAGGCTGAAATAATGAGTAGTAAACTCAAAGCTGATTCCAAAAACAATTTGTCACAACTGAAATGTGTCTTTTTATACAGTCATGTTATGAACCTGTAATACTATCTCCCTGATGATAATCCGCAAGTTAGCTAGAGAGGTAACTGTGTGCTGTTATTTTAGTAACATATAAAATGAAAATAAACTGCAAATCTTGCTGTCGTTTAATTTTCAAAGTGTTTTAAGTTCTGTATTGTTTAAAAATTGCAAATTTCCATAAAGTCAGTTTCCAAGAAGTGTAACGAACAACAGAAAGTCAAGAAAATATATACCCACCAAAACTGAGACTTTATACATAAAAAATAAAAATGTGGCCTGAGAGACCCCTTAGCAATTGTGTTCCTGTCAACATCCATAGTATTTAAGGGTTAACTTACTGATATATTCAGGTCCTTCAGTGCTCTAACATGGTCAGTCACAATATTTTCAATTAATCTTTTTTTTTTTTTTTTTTTTTTTTTTTTTTTTTTTTTTTTTTTTTTTTTTTTTTTTTTTTTTTTCAGTTGTGATATACAGAACCTTTCTTTCAGTATCTTCATATATATGCTACCCAATGTCAAATAAAATCAACATAAAAATTATTACAGACAACTATTGTGGTATGGGATAGCTATGCATGGATATGAGGAAAGAGAACTGCTCTTCAAATGATAGCAAATGCATAAGGTGGTGTTGTCTATAGGTCAAGTATCAAAGTCAAGCACATCATATATCCATTCTCTCTCAGAATGCTGCATTTCAGCTGTACGGGATGGGTATAGTGAATGGGAAGAGACAATGGGTAAGGAAGAACAGCAGGTGAGAAGGAATAGAAATATGAGAAGAGGGATAGTTCCCAGGCGTGCAAAGCTAGAGTAGCAGCAGCAGGTGACACACAGGAGAGAAGGGGAGCAGCATGGAGTAGGACAGGGAAGACAGTTAGTGTGATACTGTCACTAAAATTAAATATCATTGAAATAAGGGATGAGGAGAAATATGAAACCAATTATGCCGAGCTGTAATGGGGTAGAAACAGATATAGATGTAGGGGACTGGGAACCTAATAAAGTCAACTGAAAATCAGGGACTGGTAGAGATTGAGATCAGACAAGTTGTGGAATCTGAGAACATACTGAAAATTATAGTTGCCACATTCATTTAAAAAGAAACTAGTACACGATTTGTGACCAAGCCCACACAGTATCTAGAGCAGTGATTTTTGCTGAGTTGGTACCTGATATGGCAGTTT
This sequence comes from Schistocerca piceifrons, assembly GCF_021461385.2. NCBI lineage: Eukaryota > Metazoa > Arthropoda > Insecta > Orthoptera > Acrididae > Schistocerca > Schistocerca piceifrons. The sequence goes on from NC_060139.1 coordinate 3,630,434, forward strand.
TCTTAAGTGACCCAGCTTCTAATAGAATAAATATTTTTTTGTTATTGGGCATAAATAAAAAGTTATTTCTGTTTTTCCTGATTTAGATGACAATTAAATCAGGACTTTTAAAAATTTCACTATTGTTTGTATTGTAGCCTTTCTGGCAGTCAAAGAGGTTTTTTATTTTTTGGAGATAATATGCTAATAATAAGCCTTTGCAAGAACCCACAGTTCAATCATACACTTAAGCATATAGATGTTAAAATTTTATTTGCTAGGATGAATGTTTCTGCTGAGAAAGTTGTGTTTAAGCACATTAGTACAGATAAGCTACTAGCTGATGTTCTGGTGAGGCCACTACATAAAATAAAATTTTAAAAAATTTATGGTGTAGCTGGGACTTATTTAAATGTTCTAACCTAGTTTTTGTAACACTGATAGTTAACACTGAGGGTGGGTGTTAGTGTCACATTATGTTAATGTTGTTTTAAGGTGGCAACTACTGCTTCCTTTGGTTTATATTAACTTTTGGAATTTGTTTTAGCTTGTGTGTGTCCATCATTGAGCTATAAGCTATTATATATTTAAATAAAAACTGTGCAAACATGCTTACTATTGAAATTCATTTACTGCCCCTGATTACCACATCAGTTCTGATAGCCAGTATGACAATATAATTAAGAGTTCCACATAAAGTGATACTCAATTAATTTCGTCAACAAACAGAATGGATCAAGGAAAATCATATTGTGTTGTTGAATGGAGCAGTCTCATATACATTAAATGCTGCAGTTTAAGAGTACTTATTGAAGCTTCAGAGTGTAGGAATTGTTCCCAACCTACATCAAACACTTTCTGTGCTAACAAAGATTGTTTTTAGAATATTGTGGAATTATTTTAGCCACTGTATACTACTCTTATCTGGATTATGAGCTCATGTTTCTTATATATTGATATGATTTCTTCTTATCTTCTTGATGTAAAACTATATCTGTAAATATATTAAAAACAGAGATTCCATGACTTACCAAACGGGAAAGCGCTGGTAGATAGGCACAATAAAAAACACACAAACACACACATAAAATTTCGAGCTTTCGCAACCCTCGGTTGCTTCGTCAGGAAAGAGGGAAGGAGAGGGAAAGATGAAAGGATGTGGGTTTTAAGGGCGAGGGTAAGGAGTCATTCCAATCCCAGGAGCGGAAAGACTTACCTTAGGGGGACAAAAGGACAGATATACACTCACACACACACATATACAGACACAAGCAGACATATTTAAATTTTATATTTGGTCTTTATTATTTTTTATTTATATTTATATTTTCATTTTTATTTATTATTTATATTTGGTCTTTAAATATGTCTGCTTGTGTCTGTATATGTGTGGATGGATATGTGTGTGTGTGTGCGAGTGTATACCTGTCCTTTTTTCCCCCTAAGGTAAGTCTTTCCACTCCCAGGATTGGAATGACTCCTTACCCTCTCCCTGAAAACCCACATCATTTCATCTTTCCCTCTCCTTCCCTCTTTCCTGACAAAGCAACCAGGGGTTGCGAAAGCTCGAAATTTTGCATGTGTGTTTGTGTGTTTTTTATTGTGCCTATCTACCAGCACTTTCCCGTTTGGTAAGTCATGGAATCTCTGTTTTAAATATATTTTTCCAATGTGGAAAGTTTCTTTCTATTTTATTTATATCTATAAGTAATAATATCCCACTTTCATCAGCAGCCAAGAGTAGAAATGATAAGATGTTGATTGGAGATTTTGTCATCATACCATCTTTTTCAATGTCCATTTGACAGTTGCTGCTGGATAAAACTCTTCTAGACTTTTCGATGCACCCTTCTTCACTACATTTTCATTACAAATGTAATTGTCTCTACTGTTCAGTCTGTTGTGTTGTATACTGGTTGGTTTCTCTGTTTCTACTATGAATTCTGAACAAGAATCTGTCCATTGCTCCCACAGTAACTGTCAGTAATAGAATGGTTTTCACATTAACTCCTACTAGTCAGGACTGGCAATATACAAGGACTGTAAAGCTTTGTTTTCAAATAGCTTAGATTTGAAAACCTTATTTATTTTACTGAAGGTGCTGCAGGTTGTTTTTTACTCTTCTGCTTATTTCCTTGAACATCTAATCTCTAAGTACAAAACATCATTAGCAGGAGCCATGGCTTCATTGTGAAATTGAACTACTTTCTTGTCAATATGTTGGTCATACATTATTTGACATTTGTCATACTGTAAGTAATTTTCAGACGTTCTTTCAATATTTACATCAATTGTTGAAGTTTGGCTGCACTAGAGACAGCACCATACATAAATTAACATGTTCAGGTATGATCCACTGACACATATTCTTTCCCACTTTTGCAGTTTAAAAACCTGAAAACTTCCTCCAGTACTGCTGAGAACAGTATCCTGCTGAATTTTAATGGTAGCAGTAATATTTATCTGTATATTCTTCAGTACTACAATCTAATCTAAGTTGAATCAGTGAATTATTTCACAAGGCCTCTGAGTACAGATTTCTCCGTAGCTGGGTCAAAAGCTTCACCAGAATTTATGATACCACACCAAGTGGTAATTCATACTCATTATTGTACTTTGTTCTATAATTTTATTCATGAGTTGCTAATAGTACCTTTCACTTTAGTCATTTATAATATAAGCATTTTCTTGTATTTGATTAAAATCTAATGTCATCCCCCCGTCCCATGCACTAGATGAAAATTTAGTGAATGGCTCATGCTTTATGCAGAGGAGACTGATTTTTTAACATCTTGTTTGTCACCTTCCTTCTAAAATAGGCAATTGCAGATTTGTTCTTGTTTTTGAAATTGTATTCCACTACAGACATTCTGTAAAACATTGTTAGTTTGTTTTGCAATATTTTGTTTCTAGCTTTAACAACGTCTATTGAAACACCACCAGTTGAAGGCCTATGGTGTATATATCAAACAGATTAGAAGCTTTGGGTAACTCAGAGACCTAGATAAATGTATGTCCTTCTCATTATTATAGATCAGATCATGAAGAAATAAACATATAACATTAGAATCTAATGGTAATGATATGGACAACAGACATCTGTGTGATGAAAGCAGGTCAGGAGCTTGTAGTAATGAGAAGAATAAATTTGTGCTATCACCATTTTTTTAAAAAAAATTGGGATCATTTCATTAGCATTACTGAAATCATAATTCAGTTGTTAAAAGGCATACTACTAATCACAACTGTTAATTCTTAAAGGAATATGCACATCCACATGTGCTTCTCCAAATACCAGATGGACACTTCACTAAAATGGTTGAACAGACAGGAAAGTCAATGGAAGCACAGTTAAGACAAGTGGCAAAAGAGGTAAGAACTGATACAACTTCATTTTAAGATTCTTCTTCAAAAATTAACACCCAGTTTTGTTTAAAAATTCCATCATATTTAACTATTAGCCAAGTTAACGACCATCATTTTAGCTGTTTATTATTCACAAATCAAAATTGGATGAGAAAGGTTAACAGCATAGAACAGAGATGGCATTTACATCAACAGCCTCTTTTTATTATTATTATAATGGTGGAACATGCTGTCCAATAATGGCAGTCAGTGCAAACTTTACCTGTGGAATAGTTTAATTTTCAATTTCTGAAGTTGCTGTTTCACATATATGTGTCTCAGATGAATAGGCCGGAATATTGTGCCATCACAAAATTCTTTTATTTTTGGTCAGTTTACAATTAACATAAATTCGTGTATAGTTAGAGAAGATTTATATGGAGCCTGGTCGTCATTTTCCTGAGTTACGACATTAGCAGGAAAATTCAATATGGCTGTACTTCTCTTCAAGATGATGCACATGAAGGATATCCCAAAAGCTGCTATATGGAACTGGGTGACTGGAAATTGAATGTACATGAAACAGATGATGCATTAGGCATGTCATAAAAAATTTTAATGCAGATTTTGTATTGAGATTTAACTGAAAGAAAACTTTGTGCAAGAAAGTTGTTGTGTTTGATGTGTGCTTAGAAAGAAGAGATACTTCAGATGCAGAAGAAATACTTCAGCTGATTGATGAAAGAAGGAAGTACAAAAATGTTTAGGGAAATTCAGGAATACAGAAATACAAGTCGCTGGGGAATGAAATAAACAGGAAGCGCAGGGAAGCTAAGGTGAAATGGCTGCATGAAAAATGTGAAGAAATTGAAAAAGAAATAATTGTCGGAAGGACTGACTCAGCAAATAGGAAAGTCAAAAGAACCTTCAGTGAAATTAGAAGCAAGGGCGGTAACATTAAGAGTACAAGGGGAATTCCAGTATTACGTGCAAAGGAGAGAGCAGATAGGTGAAAAGACCTCTATGAGGGGGAAGATTTGTCTGATGTAATAGAAGAAGAAACAGGACTCGATTTAGAAGAGATAGGGGATCCAGTATTAGAATCAGAATTTAGGAGAGCTATGGAGGACTCAAGATCAAATAAGACAGAAGGGATAGATAACATTCCATCAGAATTTTTAAAATCATTGGGGGCAGTGGCAACAAAGCAACTTTCATGTTGGTGTGAGACTCTGAGTCTGATGTGCATCTGGTGACATACCATCTGTCATTTGGAAAAATATCATCAAAACAATTCTAAAGACTGCAAGAGCTGACAAGTGTGAGAATTATCCCACACTCAGCATAACAGCTCATGCATCCAAGTTGCTGACAAGTATAATACATAGAGGAATGGAAAAGATAATTGAGGATATGTAGATGATGATCAGTTTGGCTTTAGGTCAGGTAAAGGCACCAGAGAGGCAATTCTGATGTTGAGGCTGATAATGGAAGCAAGACTAAATAAAAATCAAGATATGTTCGTAGGATTTGTTGACCTGAAAAAAGTGTTCAACAATGTAAAATGGTTTGAAATTCTGAGAAAAATAGGGGCAAGCTATAGGGAGAGAGAGGTAATATACAATATGTACGAGAGCCAAGGGGGAATAATAAGAATGGATGACCAAGAACGAAGTGCTCGAATAAAAATTTATTTAAGACAGCGTTCTAGTCTTTTGCCCCTACTGTCCAATCTGTACATCAAAGAAGTGATGATGGAAATAAAAGAAAGATTCAGGAGTGGAACTGAAATTCAGGATACGATTTGCTGATGACATTACTATCCCAAGTGAAAGTGAAGAATTACATGATCTGCTGAACAGAATGAACAGTCTTATGAGTACAGAATATGCATTGAGAGTAAATAGAAGAAAGAAAAAAGTAATGAGAAGTAGCAGAAATGACAACAATGAGAAACTTAACATCAGATTGATAGACACAAAGTAGACGAAGTTAAGGAATTTTACTACATAGACAGCAAAATAACCAATGACAGATGGAGCGAGGAGGACATCAAAAGCAGACTGTCTCTGGCAAAAAGGGCATTCTGGCCAAGAGAAGTCTACTAGTATCAAACACAGGCCTCAGTCTGAGAAAGAAATTTCATTTGGGAAAACCAGAAAAGAAAAGACTTGAAGCATTTGAATTGTGGTGCTACAGATAAATGTTGAAAATTAGGTGGATTGATAAGGTAATGAATGAGGAGATTCTGCACAGAATTGGAGAGGAAAGGAATATGTGGAAAACACTGACAAGACGAAGGGATAGGATGATAGGAAATCTGTAGAGACATCAGGGAATGACTTCAATGGTACTAGAGGAGGCTGCAGAGGGCAAAAACTGTGGAGGAAGACAGACATTAGAATACATCCAGCAGATAATTAAGGACATGGGTTGCAAGTGACAGTCAATACTATAATGAACTTTATTCCCTCTAGTGTGTTATTCTCACAGCTAACACAATGATGTTCATGCATTTTGCCTGAATGTTGCTACATGTAGATGCATAGTTTGACACCATACAGGTTGCATTCAGTGGAATGTCCAGAGCCATATGATTATATTCCACAATTTTAACCAGACATGTTCTTTTTGGCAGTCCTATAGGAATGACATTTCCTTGAGTATTATCTCTGCTTTATATCCAAATACCCTGTGATGTATCTCATTTGGTGTGCCCTATTTTTCAAGTGATATACCAGCATTAAGAGTTTTTTAGAGTTTTCCAATTATTCAAAGTCTTGAAGCAGGTCATTGGAACAACTGCAAACCAGCAATGAAATTCATAGAACATGAAGATTAAAGAGATATTGTGCTCAACCATGGGCAGAGACATACAGGTTTTTAATGGAAATCATGCAAAGCTATATACAGAATAGAGCTAATGATGTACTCTTAAAGTGATAACTCAGATTTAAAAAGGGTGTGGGTGAGAGAGAAAGAGAGACAAATATTGCTTACTGAGAGGGAGGGACCAAGCATATATATCTAAAAACAAAGATGTCAATATAATAGAGGGAAACATTCCACGTGGGAAAAATATATTTAAAAACAAAGATGATGTGACTTACCATACGAAGGCGCTGGCAGGTCGATAGAAACACAAACAGACACATACATACACACAAAATTCAAGCTTTCGCAACAAACTGTTGCCTCATCAGGAAAGAGGGAAGGAGAGGGAAAGACGAAAGGAAGTGGGTTTCAAGGGAGAGGGTAAGGAGTCATTCCAATCCCGGGAGCGGAAAGACTTACCTTAGGGGGAAAAAGGACGGGTATACACACGCATACACACACACACATATCCATCCACACATATACCGACACAAGCAGACATATTAAATGGCAAAGAGTTTGGGCAGAAATGTCAGTCGAGGCGGACGTGCAGAGGCAAAGATGTTGTTGAATGACAGGTGAGGTATGAGTGGCGGCAACTTGAAATTAGCGGAGATTGAGGCCTGGTGGATAATGGGAAGAGAGGATATATTGAAGAGCAAGTTCCCATCTCCAGAGTTCAGATAGGTTGGTGTTAGTGGGAAGTATCCAGATAACCCGGACGGTGTAACACTCTGCCAAGATGTGCTGGCCGTGCACCAAGGCATGTTTAGCCACAGGGTGATCCTCATTACCAACAAACACTGTCTGCCTGTGTCCATTCATACGAATGGACAGTTTGTTGCTGGTCATTCCCACATAGAAAGCTTCACAGTGTAGGCGGGTCAGTTGGTACGTCCAGGGCCTCACTGAGCCAGCTTCATCCTGACCCACAACTTCTTGACTTTCGATGGCCAGACATACCAACAATTAAAGGGAACAGCCATGGGTACCAGGATGGCCCCCTCGTATGCCAACCTATTCATGGGTCGCTTAGAGGAAGCCTTCTTGGTTACCCAGGCCTGCCAACCCAAAGTTTGGTACAGATTTATTGATGACATCTTCATGGTCTGGACTCACAGTGAAGAACAACTCCAGAATTTCCTCTCCAACCTCAACTCCTTCGGTTCCATCACATTCACCTGGTCCTACTCCAAATCCCATGCCACTTTCCTTGACGTTGACCTCCACCTGTCCAATGGCCAGCTTCACACGTCCTTCCACATCAAACCCACCAACAAGCAACAGTATCTCCATTATGACAGCTGCCACCCATTCCACATCAAACGGTCCCTTCCCTACAGCCTAGGTCTTCCTGGCAAACGAATCTGCTCCAGTCCGGAATCCCTGAACCATTACACCAACAACCTGAAAACAGATTTCGCATCCCGCAACTACCCTCCCGACCTGGTACAGAAGCAAATAACCAGAGCCACTTCCGCATCTCCTCAAACCCAGAACCTCCCACTGAAGAACCCCATAAGTGCCCCACTTGTGACAGGATACTTTCTGGGACTGGATCAGACTCTGAATGTGGCTCTCCAGCAGGGATACGACTTCCTCAAATCCTGCCCTGAAATGAGATCCATCCTTCATGAAATCCTCCCCACGCCACCAAGAGTGTCTTTCCGCCGTCCACCTAACCTCCGTAACCTCTTAGTTCATCCCTATGAAATCCCCAAACCACCTTCCCTACCCTCTGGCTACTACCCTTGTAACCGCCCCCGGTGTAAAACCTGTCCTATGCACCCTCCCACCACCACCTACTCCAGTCCTGTAACCCGGAAGGTGCACACAATCAAAGGCAGAGCCACGTGTGAAAGCACCCACGTGACTTACCAACTGACTTACCTTAGGGGGAAAAAAGGACAGGTATACACTCGCATACACACATATATCCATCCGCACATACACAGACACAAGCAGACATTTGTAAATGAGAGAGAGAGAGAGAGAGAGAGAGAGAGAGAGAGAGAGAGAGAGAGAGAGAGAAGTGAGAAATGATGAAATAAGCAAAACTGAAAACAAGAAATTGGACTGATGAAAAGTTCTCAAATTTCTAGCCAGGAGGCAATGTGGGGGCATTTCAGTGAATGTTAAACTCTGTGTCTCTTTCCAAAGATAATGAGTATGAAATTCATCAAAATATTATGGTATCTTAACCTTGACACCCATTTGGGTGAGACTGTATGAAGATAGAGAAAACAAAATAAATAGACAAGAGAATAAAGAGAAAACAGAATGTTAAAAATCAGGAGGTGTAGAAGTAAAATAAGAGCTACACAATGCAAAACTTGAAACTGGTGAAAGAAATGGGGGAATAAAACCTACCCTTACTCACCAAATTTACAGATTTCTCTTCTGATGATCTAAAATTAAGTTATTTGCCTTCTAAACGCTATCTGCTTAGCCTTACTTGACATTCCTTTCATTTCAATGCGTATAATACTGAATGGACTGTTCTACATCTCAGTACCACCTTCAGGTTGTTAAATCCAGTGTTTTTAGTTACTATTTTATTGAAAATTAAAATAATATTATTGTATCATTCAGTAATAAAAATAAGCCTTGTCTTGATTTTCATTCAATATACAGCCAGAAATGCTTCCGTGTGTGTTTAATGTGTAAGATAAAGGAAAGCTAACCCACTTAGAGCAAAAGCTCCAAAGCTAGCATGAATACTGTTTCCTGCTACGTTTCTATGCACCTCACATCTGTCCACTATGCGTCAGTGGTTGCCTTTTCAATATTTTATGAGTTATTCCACTCATGAATTTCATTTTTGTTTGTAACACTTCATGACAGTTGTCATATATTGCTAAGGAACTAAATTTGCAAGGCCTATAATGCTGAAATTATACTGTCCTGTTTCTGTCCATTATGCATATTCATTGATGAGACGTAACCTGTTGTAAAATTTGTAAGTACATAACAATATTTTCATTTGCAATGAATTTAGTGAAACTTATTAATTTTTTTCTTCTAATAGGCATATGATCAACAACAGACTGAAAGTGTGACATGAAATAATGGCACATTTTGTGGGAGGAATTTGTGTTACCAGTATTAAGTAATTTATTTATTTGAAGAAAAAATTTGAAGGCATTTATAATGCTTTCATCATGGAAAGTTCCTACTCGACTCACAGCCACAAAGGGCTCGTATACTTGTAATTACTAGTTACACTATTTCTTTGTGGTCAGATGTTTATTTTGTACTCTAACTGAGTGAGGAAACAACTACAAAGTGCCTGAAGACGTAGAAGACAACTGTGGTTATGCTGTGTGTTGGAAGAAAATGAAGAGGAAGCTCAGGAAATATTGGCGGCTATTTTTCCTTACTGTTATTACTGTGTCAAGAGACAATCCCTGAAATATTTTTCTAAGTACATACTGTTTTCTTATTTTCCTGTAAATTTTCTTTTATATTTTGGTAACTGTAAATGTGATTTTATAAGATCATTGTAGACTGTGAAGCTGTTGTCATGTTAATAGTACTTGTTTACTGTGTCATAAACTTTGATGTACAACAGAGTTTGTGGAAAAGGATAATCAAAAACAGTTTCATCAAATGATAATCAAAAACAGTTTCATCATTCAGCATTTTAGGAACAAGGTCTTCCATTAATAAATTCCATATTCAAAAAGAAACTGCTCCCATAAAAATGCCAGATCACTGTCAAAATTTACTTCCATAAATATAACCTATATTTACACGTAAAAGAAAAAGGAAAATATCAACTATTTGTTTAAAAATTAGAAAATATCATCCTTTTCCCAAAACAGCTGATTTTTGGCAGTTGTCATCCTTTATTGCTGTGTGTTGTTTACATCATGAAACTGTATTCTGTATTATTCTACTACAGTTTTACTTGTAAGCAGTTTTGCATCTTGTAAGTTGTAAGTGTGCCATGTACTTTCTGTTATGGGTCAACAGAGATTGGTCTAGATATGTGGTTCTGACTTATTTTCACAATTTCATTGCAGTTCTGAATTTGTGGAAATATTGTGAATATTGAAACTTGCTGGCAGATTAAAACTGTGTGCCGGACCAAGACTCAAACTTGGGACCTTATTAATTTGTGAATATTGTAAGAAAGTGATTGGAATATATGATGTTTGCTACTTAAAATTTTCTTTACATTTTATACGAAACACAGAATAAATATTTTGTACAAGATGATGTTCCTTTTTATATATCTTGTAACTTTAGTTACAACCTTTAATTATTATAAAATAATAAAATTCTCCAAAACTATGACAGAATGAAGTAATAATAATAATAATAATAATAATAATAATAATAATAATAATTCCCGTGGAGGCCCGGGAAATGAATAGGCCTCCGGTATGTTCTGCCAGTCGTAAAAGGCGACGAAAAGAACAAACCACTAATAGGGCTAACCCCCCTTCTAGTGTGATTAGTTGGTTCAGGACAGAACTAATGAAGCCTCGGACAAGCGCCGTCATGGTCGGGGACGACGCTTGAACCCTATGCCCGCCCACAATGGTAACGACACTGCTAGCCAACTGGAAAATGATTTAAATCCAAATAGAGGTGTTTTGCAGGATATGCTTCCTGCAACCACCCTAGAAGGAAAACAAAGACAGAGGATGAGATGGTCAGATGAAGTTAATCAACACCTCATGTTCTGTTATTACCAAGCAACAAACCTAGGAACCAACACAACTGGATACAGATCACAAGTATACACAACATTTATTACCAGATACCCAGAATTAAAATTTTTAACAGAACAACGACTAGCTGATCAGATCCGTGGAATAATAAAAAATAACAGGATACCCCAGTCAGAATTAGAAAACATCAAACAACAAGTACAACAAATACTCGAACAAAATAATGTGCAATCAGAAGAAGAAGAAAATACAGTAATGGACTCAAACATCCCAGAGCAAACAAACTAAGAACAACACACACCAATTAAACAATCAGAGGAAAACGAAATCTTAAGGCAGCCACCAGAACAAGTACAAATAGAACGTGAAGTGACACACATGTTAGATATAGAAGAAAAATTTCAGCTAACATATATAGAATACAAAGACACAAATACAGACATTAGACCATTCTTGCATAGACCACCAAATAACCCCACAAGTCGAAACAACAATAAAAACTATCAACACAATCATACACAACAAAATAAATGAAAACACAACTATGGAAGAGTTACAACTACTGGTATATATAGGAGCACTCACTACACTAAATATACACACTAGGCAGAGATCAGAACCAACCAACACACAGAAGAAACCCACAAAACCAGCATGGCAACACAGGCTACATATCAAAATAGAAAAACTGAGAAAAGACATCGGACAGCTAACACAATTTATAAGAAATGAAATCTCAGAAAAAAAACGAAAAAGGTTAGGTAAAATCTCACAACAAGAAGCGACAGAGCAATTAGACGAAAAGAAGCAGAAATTACAAGCATTCGCCAAACGACTCAGAAGATACAAAAAAAGTGAAAATAGAAGGAAACAAAACCAAACATTCAACACAAACCAAAAGAAATTTTACCAGACAATAGATAACACACACATTGAAATAAACAATCCACCAAACATAACAGACATGGAACACTTCTGGAGCAACATATGGTCAAACTCGGTACAACATAACAGGCATGCACGGTGGATACAAGCAGAAACAGACACATACAAGATGATACCACAAATGCCTGAAGTGACAATTTTGCAACATGAAGTCACCCAAGCAATTAATTCTACTCACAATTGGAAAGCCCCTGGAAATGATAAAATAGCAAATTTCTGGTTAAAGAAGTTCACCTCAACACATTCACATCTAACTAAATTATTTAACAGTTACATTGCAGACCCATACACATTCCCTGATACACTTACACATGGAATAACTTATCTGAAACCTAAAGATCAAGCAGACACAGCGAACCCAGCTAAATATCGCCCCATAACATGCCTACCAACAATATACAAAATATTAACTTCAGTCATTAAACAGAAACTAGTGACACATACAACACAGAACAAAATTATAAATGAAGAACAAAAAGGCTGTTGCAAAGGAGCACGAGGATGTAAAGAGCAACTGATAATAGATGCAGAGGTGACATATCAAGCTAAAACTAAACAAAGGTCGCTACACTACGCATACATCGATTACCAAAAAGCTTTTGATAGTGTACCCCACTCATGGTTACTACAAATATTGGAAATATATAAAGTAGATCCTAAATTGATACAGTTCCTAAACATAGTAATGAAAAACTGGAAAACCACACTTAATATCCAAACAAATTCAAATAATATCACATCACAGCCAATACAGATTAAGCGTGGAACATACCAAGGAGATTCATTAAGTCCTTTCTGGTTCTGCCTTGCTCTGAACCCACTATCCAACATGCTAAATAATACAAATTATGGTTACAATATTACTGGAACATACCCACACAAAATCACACATTTGCTATACATGGATGATCTAAAACTACTGGCAGCAACAAATCAACAACTCAACCAATTACTAAAGATAACAGAAGTATTTAGCAATGATATAAATATGGCTTTTGGAACAGACAAATGTAAGAAAAATAGCATAGTCAAGGGAAAACACACTAAACAAGAAGATTACATATTGGATAACCACAGCGACTGCTTAGAAGCGATGGAAAAAACAGATGCCTATAAATATCTAGGATACAGACAAAAAATAGGAATAGATGATAGAAATATTAAGGAAGAGCTAAAAGAAAAATATAGACAAAGACTAACAAAAATACTGAAAACAGAATTGACAGCAAGAAACAAGACAAAAGCTATAAATACCTATGCTATACCAATATTGACCTACTCATTTGGAGTAGTGAAATGGAGTAACACAGACCTAGAAGCACTCAATACACTTACACGATCACAATGCCACAAATATAGAATACATCACATACATTCAACAACAGAAAGATTCACATTAAGCAGAAAGGAAGGAGGAAGGGGATTTATCGACATAAAAAACCTACATTATGGACAGGTAGACAATTTAAGAAAATTCTTTCTAGAACGAGCAGAAACTAGCAAAATACACAAAGCAATCACCCACATAAATACATCGGCTACACCACTACAATTTCATAACCACCTCTACAACCCTTTAGATCACATAACATCAACAGATACAAAGAAAGTAAATTGGAAAAAGAAAACACTACATGGCAAGCACCCGTATCATCTAACACAGCCACACATCGATCAAGACGCATCCAACACATGGCTAAGAAGAGGCAATATATACAGTGAGACAGAAGGATTCATGATTGCAATACAGGATCAAACAATAAACACCAGATATTACAGCAAGCATATTATTAAAGATCCCAATACCACAACGGATAAATGCAGACTTTGTAAACAACAAATAGAAACAGTAGATCACATCACAAGCGGATGTACAATACTAGCAAATACAGAATACCCCAGAAGACATGACAACGTCGCAAAAATAATACATCAACAGCTTGCCTTACAACATAAACTTTTAAAACAACACGTTCCTACATACAAGTATACACCACAAAATGTACTGGAGAATGATGAATGCAAATTATACTGGAACAGAACCATTATAACAGATAAAACAACGCCACATAACAAACCTGACATCATACTCACCAATAAAAAGAAGAAATTAACACAACTAATTGAAATATCCATACCCAATACAGCAAATATACAGAAGAAAACAGGAGAAAAAATTGAAAAATACATCCAACTGGCTGAGGAAGTCAAGGACATGTGGCATCATGATAAAGCTGACATTATACCAATTATACTTTCAACTACAGGAGTCATACCACGCAATATCCACCAGTACATCAATGCAATACAGCTACATCCAAACTTATATATACAACTTCAGAAATCCGTAATTATTGATACATGTTCAATTACCCGAAAGTTCCTAAACGCAATGTAACATATACCGTACAGTTAAAAGGAAGTGACGCTTGATCAAGGTCCGCGTCACTTTCATTCCGAACCAGACCTAAGGTCTGAGAAAGGAAAGATAATAATAATAATAGCTTTATTCAGCATCAAATGGTATACTGCACATGTCAAAGAAACAGTAATGATTACAGTTTTTTGTACAATACACAAGACACATTCTTCTGAATACTTCATTAATTGACAACAAAATTACAATAAGATGATTACTGATTTCTATTTACATCATTTCACAAAGCATTTGTTGTTCTTCATATAAGTATGGTACTCTTCTAATGTGTAGAAAGGGTGATCTACTAAAAATTTCTTAAGCTGATGTTTCAGTTTAATTGTGGGAAGAGCCATGACTGCACTAGGCAGTGCATTAGCTAATTTTATACCTGCGTACTGAGGACCCTTTTCGTAAAGTGCTGTTCGGTGGCTGCCAATATAAAATCTTTCTTTATTTCTGGTATTGTACTGGTGGAAATCTGAATAAGTGGTTGGGTGCAGTCTTTTCACAAGCAATATGGCTTTTAGAATTTATGTGTTTATAACAGTTAACACCTCTGTTTTTGGAAACAAGTTGTGACAAGATTCCCTGTATTGTGCTCCACAGATTATCCTCACACCCCTTTTTTGAAGAATGAGTAGCTTATCTAGATTAGCTTTGGTTGTTGCCTCCCCCCCCCCCCCCCTCCCAAATTTCAATACCGTAGTTCAAGTGAGAGGAGAAAAGAGCATGGTATGCAGTCTTTGGGACTACAGTGTCTTTACAGAACTTCCTAATAGTACTGATCGCAAATCTATTTTTTGACAACTTAGTTGCTAGGTAGTCATTATGTGTGTACCATTTCAGGTTGCTTTGGATTGTTAGGCCAAGGAATTTTGCACTAGACTCTTTCTTTATCAGTTCATTGCCAATGTATAATTTAATTTCATTATTCAAACTACTTTTGTTAAACTTCCTGGCAGATTAAAACTGTGTGCCCGACCGAGACTCGAACTCGGGACCTTTGCCTTTCGCGGGCAAGTGCTCTACCATCTGAGCTACCGAAGCACGACTCACGCCCGGTACTCACAGCTTTACTTCTGCCAGTATCTCGTCTCCTACCTTCCAAACTTTACAGAAGCTCTCCTGCGAACCTTGCAGAACTAGCACTCCTGAAAGAAAGGATATAGCGGAGACATGGCTTAGCCACAGCCTGGGGGATGTTTCCAGAATGAGATTTTCACCCTGCAGCGGAGTGTGCGCTGATATGAAACTTCCTGGCAGATTAAAACTGTGTGCCCGACCGAGACTCGAACTCGTTAAACACCATCAAACATATTTTACTGGTGCTTATATTTAAGTGGCTTTGATTAAAAATCTGAACAATTTCTTTTGTCACATTATTACACTCGGCCTCTAGTTCATTACATGATTCCTTTTTACATACAATGGATGTGTCATTGGCATACAGAACAATTTATACTTTATATATATACTTAATTAAACAAGTTATCAGTGTTTCAGTCCTTTTGATATTGTTGTACAGTACTTCCTGTATTGAACTAATTACAAGGGGCAGTCAAATAAAAACAAGACTGACAGAAAAAAAGTAAGTTAACTGGTTACAATGTTAGAAGAAAAGTTGCAGCTCACCATATAGCAGAGATGCTGAGACGTGATAGGAACAACAAAAAGATTCACACAATTATAGCTTTTGGCCATTATGGCCTTTGTTAACAATAGATATACATACACACACACACACACACACACACACACACACTCACTCAAACACAATTTGCACACACATCTGAAGTCTCAGACAACTGAAACCACACTGCGAGCAGCAGCACCAGTGCATGATGGGAGTGGCGACTGGGTGGGGGTAAGGAGGAGGCTGGATGGGGAGGGGGAGAAATAGTATGGTGGGGGTGGTGGGGAGTGAAGTGCTGCAGTTTAGATGGTGGGTAGGAGAGAAGGTGGGGGGGGGGGGGGGGGGAGAAAAATAAAAGAAATTAAAAGACTGGGTGTGGTGGTTAAATGACAGCTGTGTAGTGCTGGAATGGGAATAGGGAGGGGGCTGGATGGGTGAGGACAGCAACTAACGAAGGCTGACGCCAGGTGAGTTACGGGAATGTAGGATGCACTGCAGGGAAAGTTCCCATCTGTGAAATTCAGAAGCAAAACGTGGCACTGCTCCCACACACCCCAACTCGCAGAAAACTGGAACATAAACAGACGGCAGACAACATGGCAAACACCAAGCAAATACCAGTTAATATAAGTTAAGAACCAACAAATAATAATATAATTTAAAAAAAAAACCAATAAGTGCTTTCAATAAAATGACTTAAATTTTGCAGCAATATAATGCTGTAAACATTTAAACTAAGACTTGTACACAGATCAAATGTTATAAAATAGTATCAGACTTTAAGGCCAACTGTGAACAAAGATGAAATGGAAATAATTTCAAGACAATGTTACGTTATTCAAATGCACAACATCACCACAAAGTAGGCTTGGTGCACTTTAACTTCCTTGCACAGGTTTGCAGTGTAACTGCCAATTGTGTAAGCTTGGTATGCAGAAATTACAAGTAGACTATGACCTAATATCTTCAATACCTTACAGTTATTAGATCTTTTGGGGATGCTGATTTCCTTAAAGGAAGTAGTGACTGCTGGTCTCCAGGCAGTCACACACCTTGCCAGCTGCTCTTACTTCAACAACATATACATTAGGGCAACCAACCAATCAAGAAGTGACAGTCACTACAACACAAATGGTTCCACAAAATGAAGGCACCAAAACCACTTACACCTCTGATGGAGAGCATTGTTCAAGATGGTCTCGAGGAAATGGTCTGTCTGAAAAAAACAGGCACCTAAGCAATGCGACGAGCAGCGTCCGGAGTTGACATCAGGCTGGTGCACCGTAAACTCGAAACCGTCCTGCAAGGTAGACCAGGCACGCCGCTGCTGGCTGAGCCCGCGTGTCTTGCTCCTTCGTCTCCTCAAGCACGTCCTAGCGCCTCGTGGCCAGTCCGACGACCAACTCCACAACCGCAAAATACCTGCTGCTAGGTCACAACAGGGCGAAAGATCATAGTACAGCGGGTTAATCAATAGTCATGGGAAAGAGCTGGTGTGTGAGAAAAGGCGCACCGCGGCTCAATGATTGCACCCACTCTTTGACTTCCTCATCCAATTGAAACTGACGTCCACACATTTTTTTTTTTAGGTTTCCAAGGATGTGAAAATCCAATGGTGAAATATCTAAGCTGTACAAGGGATGTTGCAATGTTTCCCAACCAGATCGCTGAAGTGAAACCTTCATCCCATTGGCAGCATGGTGGCGGGCATTACTGTGTAACAGGAGGGTTCCATCTGATAGCACTGCTGGGCATTTTGACTTTATTGCATTTCACAGTTTCTGCACTGTGCACTGACTGGCCAGGCTTGGTGGGCAGAGGGCCCCTGCAGTCAAAGAGGAAGTTTCACGTGCACAGCTTTGGATTTTTTTGGGGCAGGAGATGTGGGATGTTTTCACTCTTGGCTTTGCATTTGTCCTCAGGCTGTCAGAATGCTGTCAGATGGTATCATCTTGTACAATAATACACGCCACACAATGCCTATTGGATCACGTCTATGCTTCAGAGAGTTGGTTGGGAAAGACTGCAACTTGCTTTGTACAGCTTGGATTTTTCACTGTGGGATTTTCAGAGTTTAGGTGACCGGATGAAAGACGTACATAGATGTTGGTTCCAGTCAGCTGAGGAAGTGCAAGAGCAGGTGCAGCTTGTAATCTTACCCTCCCACACATCACCAGTAGTTTTTCAGTCTCTTCAAAAAGATTAATTACTTTCTTTCAAACACATCGAGAGGAGTGAGGGGTACAAATAATTTTGTTACTGATCCCAATTTTTGTTGTTGTCAGCTGCAGTTCATCATGTTTAGGGGTAAAATTTTCAGGCTTAAATTTCTTAACTTTGTGGGTTCCAGTTGACATGATAACTAATGAAGTTATCTCTGTTTCTATGACTTCTTAGTTTACACATCTATGAATGTGTATACTTTCTGAAAACTCGCCAGGAATTTTCAACATCAAATAATCAGGTTCATAACCATGAAACACGGAACAGGGATGATTTTCACAGGGACATGCACAAAGGAGCATTCTACCAAAAAAGTGTAAACTACCAGCCCAAAATACTTTTTAGTGCATTGCCTTCTACAATAAAGAAAATTATAGAATTTCATAAATTCAAGGTAGATCTTAAACAATTTTTACTAACACATCGTTTTTATAACATTGAAGAATATCTGAATATGGAAAAGAAATTGTTTATATATACTGATATAAAATATTTGTATTTATTACCCAAGTTTTTGAAACAAATTAAAGATAAGAAACTATATTGTAATTGACTACATCCATACAATGTATATTGTTAACGGATGAATAAAGAGATTGGTTGATATGACACACTATCTTTACAATCTCCACTTTAAATCACAAAAATGCCAAAATTAAAAACACGTCCAATTCCATCAGAGGCATACCCATTACTACTAAACATTCTGCAGTACTAACAACATTCCAAAGAGTTTACATAATGAAAGAGTTTACAAAATTTCTTGACAAAAGAAGAATCTTCACCATGTTATATCATTATTTTATAAGTGAATCCAGAAATAAATTTAATAATTAGCATCAGATTGCATAAGTAATAATATGAATTTTAAGTGTACCAGATATTTTGTAATTAATAAATTAATTTCTTTTTATACATTTTAGCTTGAATATAATGCATTGTATACAAAATCATATGAAATTTTTTTAGTGAAACAGCTGAGATAATTTTAACCTATACAAGATTCGAAAATATTCCTGGTATCGACTATTTTTGTAAAGAATTGTAATGTTAGAGGAGGGTGTCCTATTACAAGCTGTGGATCTGTCAGCGGCCGACCACATTTATAGAAACAGGAACTGATCATCTCGTCTCCAAGTGGAATAAATATCATAATGCTTGTGGTTATCACTTTTGAAAGGAACCATTTCATGGACCCGCTGTGGCGGATGTTGTGTTTTTATTTGACTGCTCCTCATACATTCCTTACCACGTTATGTGCCCGCATCAGGGCCAGGCAGCATACACTCTCACAATGGGCAGTGGTCTCAACATTGGGTGAACTAAACTCCGCGCACTTGGACACCACAGTGGAATTTGATGCATTATGCTTAAGTGAGCAGTGGTGTAAAGGAAATGAAATATTGTTTCATGTACTAGATGATTTCCACTTAGCAAATAGCTTTGGCAGAGAGTAGCATATTCATGGGGGTGTATCAATTTACATTAAGAAAGAATTAATAAATTGTAGTAATGAACCAGATCTAGGATTTCTGTGCAGTGAGATACATTTTGAAGCCACAGGTGTATATCTGGATCATTTAAAAATTGCTATTGTATCTCTTTATAGATCACCAAATGGAAGTCCACTAATATTTTTAGGAAAACTTGAGACTTTACTAAATTTCTTTCTTAGTCCTCAGTGGAAGAAATATAGTATAGAGATTGGTGGTGACATCAATGGCGCATTTGATGTAAACAAAGACGTGCACACCGTAAAGAATTTAAAAACATGTTACGACTATTCAACTTCATTTTTACAAACTGCAAACCCACAAGACAGTCCGCTTGTCTCAACAACATACTTACAAATGTCAATAGAGAGTTACTGTCTTCAGATGTAGCTGTCTTCGATTTCTCTGACCATGACTCAGTTTGGGTAAAAATAGGTACAGATAGGCCTAATATGGACTATAAGGAGTTTAAAGAGCCTAAAATAGTCATCACAAGACCAATAATGCATGAAAAATTGTCTAATTTCATGGTCTCACTCAGTAATTATGACTGGTCACATATGTTTAACAATAATGCCCAGGGCTCTGCCAATACATAGTTCGATAGATTTTTTCATTCTTTCTTTAATATAATCGAGACCGACTGCTCTCAATACAAATGTAAAGTTAACCCTAAAAGTAACAGTAATAGACACAGGGATAAGAATCCATGATATACCGCTCAACTAGCCAATATGAAAAGAAGGTTGTTGTTGTATAGAGATTCTTACTGACTTCAGAAAACTGATATGGCTAAAAAAAAGGCACTCAAGAGCACAAAAGGAATATAAGTATGCTTTAAATGAGGCCAAAAAACAACATAACCTAGTCAGCATTGAGTCATCAAAAAATAAATGCAAAAAAGCATGGACTATAATAAATTCAGAGGCCAAAAGCAAGCAGAAAGCTGAGGTAGAAATTTCAGCAGATGAATTTGATAACTACTGTATAAAATCTGTTAACCAAATTAAGGACAGCATTGGGACACCACAAGAAACTGTAGCTCATCTCATTAAATATCATAATGTAGACTGCACCCTGAAAGATAGATTCCTTTTAACAGAGGTCACACCAGATGTTGTTTCAACTATTGTAAATAATTTTAGGCCCTCTGATAGTGAAGATATATGTGGTATTTCTTGTAATATGTTAAAAAAGATAATTGGGCACACAGTATATCCTCTTACTAAATGTATAAACAGATGTCTAATTGAAGGAGTATTCCCAGATGTATTAAAATTATCCAGGGTAGTGCCCATTTACAAGAAAGGAGACAAAAATTGTCCCTCTAGCTTTCGCCCAACATCTATGACACCTATTTTATCTAAAGTTTTGGAATCCATCATCAACGTCCAGTTATGTGACTATCTGACATGTAATAACATTATTACTGTGGTACAATTTGGGTTTAGGAAGGACAAATCCACAGTCCATGCCACTGACTCCCTGATTAAAAAAGTGCTTAATGCTTATGACGGAAAACATTTTTCTCAGGGTACCTTTTGTGATCTTAGCAAAGCCTTCGATTGTGTGGAGCATATTTCACTCCTCAACAAACTAGTTGATTATGGAATCATAAACAGTGAAGTTGACAACATCTTCAAAATCTTTCCTCAGCAACCGTAAACAAATTGTTTGTATTGGTAAACAGAGATCACAGCTAGCTGAAGTTAAGTGAGGTGTGCCACAAGGCTCAGTATTAGGACCTCTGCTATTTATCCTAATGACAAACGATCCACCATCTTACATAAATACTCACTCCATTCTCTATGCAGATGATACCACTTTTTACAATATCAGCTCAGACATGGATACGCTCCAAACTGTGGCAAATGACACAATATCACAAGCATCAGTCTGGTTTAGAGCTAATGGGTTCCTGCTTAATGAGAATAAAACTCAAAATATTGTATTTAGTTTAAGAGATCTGCCAGTAGCAGACTTCATGGATAGTGTTAAGTTCTTAGGTATTGTTATAGATAGTAAATTGACCTGGGAGCCACATATTAAATACATTAGTGCAAGGCTGTCTAGAGTGGTGTATTTGTTAAGGAATTTAAACAACCATGTACCTGCGGCCTATGTAAGATTGTTCTACTTTGCTTTTTTTCAAAGCATTACATCTTACGGACTTTTAATATGGGCCAATAGCTCACACCTTCAGGACATTTTGGTACTTCAGAAGAAAGTAATTCGAATTATCACAAACAGCAATAAACTGGCCCACTGCAAACCATTGTTTATCAACTTAAAAATATTAACTGTTATAAACTTGTATATTTACACTTCCCTACTGCATATAAAGAGCAACTTATCGGAATACCGGCATAGAAGAGATGTACACTCTCATGGAACCAGAAATAGTAGCCATCTTGACATACCTTACTACAGATTATCCAAGTCACTGAACAGCTACGAAGTGGTGGGAATGAAGATGTATAACAAACTGCTACTAGAATGGGTAGAAGCTCCGTTTGATTTATTTAAAAATAGATTATTCAGTTGTTTAGCTGCAAATCCTTGCTACTCACTTCAGGAATTTTATGACTGTAAAATATGATAGTGGTACCAGTTTGGAGAGTACAGCATAATTTCTTTAACTGAGTAATTTATGATGCAATGTTTTCACATTATTTGATTTTAAATATTTTATCTCATGGAAAACCAATAGTGACATATTGATCTTCATGTACATGTGCTGTATAACTTGTATATATGTAACTTGACTTTGTCAATTGCTGTAATCGCTAAATGACAATAAAATTCAATTCAATTCAATTTTTTACATACCAATGGAACAAAAATATCTCTGATAATATTTTGTTCTATGCGTATTTCCAGTGGAAAAAGGACATTGGAAGCAACCATGCAGTCATATGCATGACTAGTATCTTGATTCAATGTTCATTAATTGTGCTCTCCAGTTCATGCAGTGAATAGAGTTTTGCCTTTAGAATACCCCAGCTCAGAGTTCTATAATGAATCTAGGTGAATTTTTAAATTTTTCTAATTATGGTCTGTCCAGTAATATACAGTAAGTAATTAAACTCTGATTTCAGACTTTGAGGGCAGGTTCTTCCCACCAAAACATGAAAAAGTGTCTACTAAATATGTGCTCTAAAATGCTCAGCATACTGGAAGATTTTGTTGTTGTTTGTTTTTTCTTGTTAT
The DNA here is from genome assembly GCF_021461385.2 of Schistocerca piceifrons. NCBI lineage: Eukaryota > Metazoa > Arthropoda > Insecta > Orthoptera > Acrididae > Schistocerca > Schistocerca piceifrons. The sequence goes on from NC_060139.1 coordinate 3,653,234, forward strand.
GGTATAAGGAGTGTATCAAAGTCTGTAAAGGGGATTTAGCTACACACTATATAACATTCATTTTTTTTAAACGATACACAACAAACAACTATAGTTTTCTTTTTAACATTGAACTTAAAAATTATTGGTCGGGATATGCTAGCAATATTCATAAAGGGTAATTATCAGTTAAAAATAAACAACAACAAAATTTGCTAATGTTGAGATGTTCCACATAGATTCTACGAGGCATGTTGGAAAGGAATGTCTCCAAATTTTTCATGTGAAAACTTTTAAAACCCATTAAATAAAACAAACATTGTTAACATTCTACGTCTTTGTTCTTCATGCCTTTGTCTTTGTAGCCCTCTGCCACTAAAAGGCTCCAACTTGTAGCATTAACATAGCGTGACCACTAATTCACAGTTACCTAAGTATTGTGGGGGATTCACCTGGGTGAACTTGGTCAGTTCCCAGTGGATCTTGGGGGGTGGGGGAATGGGTAATCTGACACAGGATGTGTGATCTGACACTGGATGTGATAAAATTATCTGCATAACAGCTGAGACTGATAGCCTACTCACAGCAATTACGTGTTCACACTGCCTATATGTTTGTAACAGAAAAGTGTATGCACACCATAGCATTTGAAAATTATTTATATACTGTCACACTCATATCAATTTAGAATATAGTCTCCTGGAGAACTTGGGGTGAGTGGGCACCACTAAGAATTGCTAGGTGGCGTAATATACCAATAATTATAAAGGGAAATACACACAAACAGCAAAACCACCTCAGGATAAGTGTACTGAGCTCACTATAGAAAATACAGGCAAAGATAGTGATGAGAAAATTGTATATAATTTAAGTGCTGCCCTTCCGAGGCAAGAAGAAAGGGTTTCAGAGTAAGTCGTCCCTGCTTAGATCGTAGATGTTATCTTAACTAGTAGAATCAAAACAGGAGAGAATACAATTTCTCAATGTTCATCTTACTAACAGGTTATCAAACACCATTTGATTGTGTGACTGTTCAAATAATTCATAGTCCATGTTGAAAAAGTCAGTAAAAGTTAAGGATAGGCAAACTAAACGAAACACCAAAGTTGTAATTCAGGGAGTAAAATAGGATTGATTGATTGGTTGATTTTTATTTGGTTCCATTTGATTACATTTTGTACAATGTGTGTATTTATTTATTTTATTTATCTTCTAATACAGGACAACTCAACTTAAACCTATTTTCTTGCAATATTTAACCTATTTATTACAATTTAATACGTCAAAGTGGCAATACTTATAATAATGTTGCATACATATTACACCCATTTTTTAGGTCCTGAAAATTATTTACATACTACATCACACTCATATTTACATTTTTCTCTCAGTATTCATGTTCTCAAGTTATTTACATAACATAATATGTTCAATTAGCTACAGTACCTCCATAAAAGTTATAGTAGCATTTTTCATTCATTGATACATTTACTCTTCTACACTACAAAATTCTTTTTCCATTAAATAATCCTTTAAAAGTTTTTGGAATATCTTTTTGCCCACATTAAAACCCAAGAGATATTCAAATGCTAAATCAAAATGTAGACAAAAAACTAACAAAGTAAAGAGGTGGTAACTCCTAGACTAGCCAAAATAAAATGTATTGTCCAAATACTAAGTGACAAGGTCAAAGCTGCTAAAGATATAGACGTTAAGGATAGACTGTACTCTAGTTATTTACAGACAAAAAGGATCTACAGAAAGGAAGTAGAGAAAGCAAAGAAGGAAAGCAGTGCCAGATTTATTGAAGAAGCTCACAATCCTTTACGTAATATAGCAGAAAACGCGAAAAGACCGTACAGTCGTATTTTTTGTTTACGTTCTGCTGCAGCAAATCTATAGAATTTCGCTTAGTTGTTCCTTGCTCTCTCCAGCAATTTAACTTAGCTTACCTCTTCATTATTTAACTAGCATTTCCGGAAAGTAGCGTAAAGTTTAACTTGTTGTTTCAGAAACTTTGCACTTTTGTTTTTGTTTACACACAGTTGCGTATAGGCCAAATTTGTGTAACCATATTTTCGTGTTTATCTGTAATTTAACTGACTTATTCTTAATCAACTATTACGTTTATCATGAGTGAAAAGTGCTTGACTTGCCGTAGAATTGTTAGGTCGGGGCTTTGGTGTGATGGGTGCTGTAGTTTTTTCCATGTGGGTGACTGTAGTGGCGTGGGAATAGGGGAAGTAAATGAGACTCATCAGTGGTTTTGTAGGATTTGTAGTAGAGATAGGAAGATACTGGAACAGGAGGGGAAAATTGCTGCCCTTCAGGCTGAATTAGACAAGGCCAGGGGAGATCTTGACAGGTTAAGGAGGGAGAAGGGTAAAGAGAGGTGGGAAGTGGCAACAGGCAACAGGAGGAACAGGCCTAGAACTTTGTCTGACAGCTTTATGGTGAATGTGGAAAATAGATTTGACCTGTTGCTTCAGTTAGAAGCTGGTGAGCCTCAAGCAGTTGCAGGTGTAGACAGGGCACAACAAACTTTCAGCAGCAGATTGAAAAGTAAGAATGTAGGGAAATCAGAAAAGAGAAAGAAAGTGTTGTTGTTAGGTAGTTCCCATGGAAGAGGTGTTGGCCAACTCTTGCAGGATGAACTAGGATCAGAATACCAGGTCACCAATTTTTTTAAACCTAGTGCTGGTCTGGAGCAGGTGACAGAGGATTTAGGATCACTTTGCAAAGATTTCACTAAGGAAGACACCGTGGTTATAGTGGGTGGGGCAGGTAACAGTATTGACAGAAATCCTGGGTACAGTATAGAGTGTGACCTGGCGAAGATTGCATCAGCATCGAAGCATACTAGTGTTGAGTTTGTATCTGTTCTTGGGCGCCATGACCGACCTCATTTGAACTCTTCTGTCAAGAGAGTTAATTTGGAGCTGGAACGGCTGCTCATGTCGGGTGCGGGGTCACACATTGGTGTGGTTCGTGTTGATTCTCTCAGTAGGTGGGATTATACTAGGCATGGCCTTCACCTCAACAGGAAGGGGAAGGGTAAATTGGCTGGGGAAATAGCAGGAAAGTTAAAGGGGGGAGGCACTGTCATGAGTGGTAAAATACCAGTGGTTATAGGATTCAGAAAAGACCCTTTTTTAGGGTAGGGAGGACAGAAAGAAAGCAAATTTTAAGAGAGGTTAGAACTGAGACAAACCTTCAGTTTGAAAAAGAAATCAAAAAACATAATTCCAGCTTATTACATCAGCATAAACAGCCATTGGTTAAGAATTTTCAACTGTCAGCAGATATTTTAACTCCACCCAATTTTAACTCAGACAACGTGAAATGTCAGCTATCTTTACTGCATCAAAATATTCGAGGACTGAGAAATAAAATTAATGAATTAACTATATGCATAGATGAATTAGAGTCTTCAAACCCAGCTGACATAATCTGCCTCTCTGAACATCATGTGACCACTGGTATAGAACTTTTAAGTGTTACAGGGTTTAGGTTAGCATCTCACTTTTGTAGATCAGAAATGGAGAAAGGAGGAGTTGCCACATTCATCAGGAACTGTCATAAATTTAAGAACATAGACATTCATAAATTTTGCCTAGAACAGCATATGGAAGCATGTGCAACAGAATTAGATTTTCACAAAAAATCTTTCATAATATTAAGTGTATATCGAGCACCTGCAGGTAACTTTAATCTGTTTGTAAACCACCTTGAAGCTGTACTGGCCCATTTAATAACCAAAAACAAAGAAATAGTGGTTGCTGGTGATTTCAATGTAGATTTCCTTAAAGACTCTCCGAATAAGAACTTATTTGAGTTAGTAACACTATCATTCAACTTAATTCCCACAGTAAAGTTCCCCACTAGGATAGCCACTTGCTCACAAACAGCCATTGATAATATCTTTATAGAAAAGTCCAATGAACAAAATTATATTACAAAACCAATAGCCAATGGCCTCTCAGACCATGACATGCAGTTCCTTCTGTTAAATGTTAATACTGAACAGGATATAAAATCTGTTAAATCTGAGCTCAAGAGGGTAATCAGTAAGCCAAAAATTGATTATTTTAGGACACTCCTCAGAGACATTCACTGGACTGATGTTTACAGTGCTCATGGCATGAATGAAAAATATAACATTTTTGCTAATAAAGTGCTTACCTTATTTGAACACTGCTTTCCCCCAAAACTTACCAAGGTTAGAGGAAAATCTACAAAGAAGCCATGGATTACTCGAGGAATAAGGGTATCTTGTAAAACAAAAAGAAAACTGTATCTGTCAATCCGAAACATTTCCAATGTTGATGCTATAGCACATTATAAGAAATACTGCAAAATATTAAAGACTGTAATATGGATGTCAAAGCAAATATATTACAAGGAAAAGATAGTCATATCAGATAACAAAATAAAGACAATATGGGATATAGTGAAGGAGGAGACTGGTAGGACCAGACATGAAGAGGAACAAATAGCATTAAGAGTAAATGATACATTGGTGACAGATGTGTATAGTGTTGCAGAACTTTTTAACAAACATTTTATAACTGTTACTGAAAAGATGGGGTTGTCAGGTTCGGTAGATGCTGCTATGGATTACCTTAGACCAGACATTTCAAGTAATTTCCATAATATGAATTTGACCCTCACTACCCCAACAGAAATAATGTCCATCATAAAATCTTTAAAATCAAAAACATCTAGTGGGTATGATGAAATATCAACAAAGTTAATTAAAGAATGTGATTCTGAGCTAAGTAACATATTAAGCTATCTGTGTAACCAGTCGTTTATCAGTGGAATATTTCCTGAATGGCTGAAATATGCTGAAGTTAAGCCACTGTTTAAGAAGGGAGATAAAGAAATAGCATCAAATTTCCGTCCAATTTCACTGTTACCAGCATTCTAAAAAATTTTCGAAAAAGTAATGTACTGTCGTCTTTATAACCATCTTATCTCAAATAACATACTGTCAAAGTCACAGTTTGGATTTCTAAAAGGTTCTGATATTGAGAAGGCTATCTTCACTTACAGTGAAAATGTGCTTAATTCATTAGACAAAAAATTGCAGGCAACTGGTATATTTTGTGATCTATCAAAGGCATTTGACTGTGTAAATCACAATATCCTTTTAAGTAAACTAGAATATTATAGTGTAACAGGAAATGCTGCAAAATGGTTCAAATCTTATATCTCTGGCAGGAAACAAAGGGTGTTATTAGGAAAGAGCTTGATACATGTCTATCAGGCATCATCCAACTGGGAACTAATTACATGTGGGGTCCCACAAGGTTCCATTTTGGGGCCCTTACTTTTTCTTGTGTATATCAATGACCTTTCATCAGTAACATTACCAGATGCCAAGTTTGTTTTGTTTGCCGATGATACAAACATTGCAATAAATAGCAAATCAAGTGTAGTCTTAGAAAGATCAGCCAATAAAATATTTGTGGACATTAATCACTGGTTCCTAGCCAATTCTTTGTCACTAAACTTTGAAAAAACACACTACATGCAGTTCAGAACTTGTAAGGGGTGTCCCAAGAGTATATGTCTAACATATGATGACAAGAAGATAGAAGAAGTGGACAGTGTTAAATTCTTGGGATTACAGCTTGATAATAAATTCAATTGGGAGGAGCACACCACAGAACTGCTGAAGCGTCTTAACAAATCTCTGTTTGCAATGCGAATTTTGTCAGACGTAGGGGATATAAAAATGAAAAAGCTGGCATACTATGCTTACTTTCATTCCATAATGTCATATGGGATTATTTTTTGGGGTAATTCATCAAGCCAAGCTAAAGTTTTCCGGGCACAAAAACGTGCAGTAAGAATTATATGTGGTGTGAACTCAAGAACATCCTGCAGAAGCCTGTTTAGGGAACTAGGGATACTAACTACAGCTTCCCAGTATATTTATTCCTTAATGAAATTTGTCATTAAAAATATATCACTTTTTCAAACCAACAGCTCAATTCATGGAATCAATACTAGAAATAAGAATAATCTTCACAAGAATTTAAAGTCACTTAGTCTTGTACAAAAAGGTGTGCATTATTCAGGAACACACATTTTCAATAACTTGCCAGCAGCCATAAAAAGCTTAACAACCAATGAAATTCAGTTTAAGAGAAGCCTAAAGGATTTATTGGTGGCCAACTCCTTCTACTCCATTGATGAATTTCTTAGTAAAACCAACTGATTTGTATATAAGTACAACATAACTTCTGCACCATTTCAGTGCAGTAATGTGTTCATTGTAAATAAGTATTACAGTAGTTGTATTACATGTTTATTACCTTATAAATAAATAAAAAAACGTTTTTTATTTTAAATTCAGTGCATTAGTATTTGTAAAATGACTCTTAGTGTTCATTAAAAATGACGATCATTCCACTTGGGACCTGTGGAATGGTACATTACTTTATTTGTTTTAGTTGTAAATATTTGTCATGTATTGTTGTTTTTCTGACATGTTCCACATCCAGGAGGACCTCCTCACTACGGATCAATTGGAACGAAAGTAAATCTAATCTAATCTAACCTTGTAAAGCAGCATGGTTAATGAGCTCAGGAAAGAGCCCATCTCTTGCTCTAATTCTTCCAGTCCAGATGAGTTTAACGACTATTTTATAAAAATCGTGGAAAACACAGTAGATGAAATTCCTGACTTTGGAACAGATCCTGCCAGCCAGTGTGGCTGTGTGGTTCTAGGCGCTTCAGTCTGGAACCACGTGACTGCTACGGTAGCAGGTTCGAAATCCTGCCTCGGGCATGGATGTGTGTGATGTCCTTAGGTTAGTTAGGTTTACTTAGTTCTAAGTTCTAGGTGATTGATGACCTCAGTAGTTAAGTCGCATAGTGCCCAGAGCCATATTGAAACAGATCCTGCATCTGCTGTGAAATCTGAGAATAAATGCAGTATGGTAATGTGGAAGAGAGTATATCCAAAAGAAATAATAAAAATTGTAAAAAGCTACAAATCTTCAGGGAGCCCTGATATTTATGGCATGTCCTGCACTATGTTAAAAACTATAATCAGTGAAATTGCACAGCCATTAGCAGTAGTAATAAATAAAAGCCTCCGTGCAGGGGAATTTCCAGACTTCCTGAAAGTAGCACTCACAGTGCCTCTTTACAAAAAAGGCAGTCCACATGAAGTTCTAACGCCGGAAATGAATATCCTCTTATTTCCATCTATTGTACTATAAATTTTTTTCCATATTTTGTTACCTGAAGATATAACATTTCTGTGTCTTTGTATATTGTAATTGTTTTACTATTTGTATATATATGCATTTATGTCGATGTATAATTGGTTTGTTTTGTGAATATTATTTGTATTTATACGCTGGGTCTGGCCTAGGGAAAACTATGCTATCGAACGAATACATCAATAGGTCGTGTAGAGAACCAAAGTGAATAGGATCTTTGGTAGTGTGGAGCGCGGAGCGTGGAGCACGGACAGAGGGGAGTCTGGCTGGGGTGGTTCAGTGCAGCAGATGTGTTGTGTGACGCTCCCGCGGGTTGCCGTGCTTTCGGGGTTGGGCAGCATGTAATTGCGCTCGACTTGCTATGATAGTTTCTGACATGGTGTCGCGGATGGGAAGCATTAGCTGGCACACATCAAGAGCCCGTTTCGCCTGGTGACCGTGTTGAGAAGAAGGCGCACCAACATCCAGCTTCTGCTACAGTGACGGCGGACAATGAGTGACTGTCACCACCTCCTCGATCGACGACTTCAAACCTTCAATCAACCAACAAGGAAGACTGGAAGCACGTAAAGTTTTAGAACTGTATGGCAGACCTCAGCTTTTCAAACTGTTCAAATCACAAAATTACAGCAACGTAGCATGAACCTTTGTTGCTCATTTGTACCAATTGCATTACCAAGCAGGGTCCCTTCCTTTCCGGAATGAATCCAAGCGTCGTTGAAATTCAAACGCCAGCATCATTCGATTTCACTGCTTTAATTTCAAAGTTCAATTAAGGTATTCATAGCTTGCTACAATATTTAGATTACACAAGCACAAATTAAGAGTGCGAGTTTTGTTACCGTATTTTAGCTTACCTGTGACTGCAGCTCAGCTTGGTACGTACTAAATTTTACTATTGTTAATTGTTCAGAATCATTTAATTCAAGTTCAAAGTTAAGTCTCTTATTTCTAAATTGCGTAGATTCAAGTAGCTTTTGAAATGATTGTTGAGGTAGTCCAAGACTAACCGTATTTTACTGAATTTCGATGTGCTTCAGAAAGAAAGCTCACTATTAACTTCAGTCACTAAATTAACTTTCGATTTTCCGGTTTTATTAATTCTTTTGCTAAATTAAGTCAGAGTGTAGCGAAATTTATTACTTCTGACAAACTTTCAGTTTACACACTACACGTGTCAACCTTCAGTTGCGCCGGCCGCGGTGGTCTAGCGGTTCTAGGCGCGCAGTCCGGAACCGCACGACTGCTACGGTAGCAGGTTCGAATCCTGCCTCGGGCATGGATGTGTGTGATGTCCTTAGGTTAGTTAGGTTTAAGTAGTTCTAAGTTCTAGGGGACTGATGACCACAGTAGTTAAGTCCCATAGTGCTCAGAGCCATTTGAACCATTTGAACCTTCAGTTGCCACGCTTCTAGTGCTAATTATATGTGCAATAACCTTTCTTTTTCAGTTACTATAGTAATTGTCCATAGGACTGGCGACCGTAATTTCCCCCAAATCTCAAATATCTAATTACCGCTAGTTAATTGTTAATATAACTGCCGCACATTTACTTTCTTTATTAACCATACCCCTCTTCAAAATTAATTTCCACCAGTTCCATTTGCATTTTTCCTTTCATTTAGATGTAACCCTTTCCTCCCTCTTTACCGACAGATTAACTTCGGTGGTGATTGCTTTTCCCAAATTTCCATTAGGTACACGCGGTTTAATTTTTCACTGTCGTTAAGGTCGATAAGTGAGGGGGAGGTTACAAAGTGTCAAGCTACACGCCCATATCTACAATACTATCACTAGTGAAGGTGATGGAATCAATAATCAAAGAACAACTATTAAGTTACTTTGAAGGAACTAGTCTCTTTTATGATGGCTTTCGGAAGGGCAGGTCAACAAGAACAGCTGTACTTGAGTTACTTACAAACATAAATCAGGGTTTTGAAGACAAAGAGTCTATAGCACTAGTACTCTGTGACCTTAGTAAGGCATCTGACTGCATCCCACATAAGGCCCTGCTCAGAAAGCTAAAAACATATGGTATAAGGGGATCTGTCCTGCAAACTCTTGAATCCTACCTGAGAAACAGATGACAGATTGTCTCTGTGCAAGGAGCTGATTCAGGTGAGAAGAAGCTACAGCACGGTGTGCCACAGGGGTCGGTAATAGGGCCCCTGCTGTTCCTTATCTTTGTAAATGACGTAGGCTCCAATGGGCACATCTTGCAATTTGCGGATGATACAACCTTGTTCTCAAAAGGAGAGAATGTTGAACAGGCAATCCAACAAGCAGAAGTCTTGTTGAATGAAGCTAAGGCCTGGTTTATCATGAACAAAATGAAAATTAATGAAGAAAAAACTCAGAGGATGGTATGCAGCCTCAGCAATACCAGAGCACTGGGTAACGCAGCAGATGTTAAACTTCTGGGCTTTCTCATTGAGAACAAATTAACCTGGCAACAGCACACCAAACATGTATGTTCCAAACTTTCACTGGGCCTGTACCTCTTGAGGAAACTGAAAAGTATAGTACCAGAACAGTACCTTCTAACTGCGTACTATGCAATGTTTCACAGCCACATCAGTTATGGGCTGTTGTTTTGGGGCCATGCGCTTTTACTGCAAAAGAAAGCAATGAGGATCATTACTTCGACCAAAGAAACAGACCACTGTAAACCAATTTTCACCAGGTTAGGAGTTCTGACTGTTTACAGCTAGTATGTACTGAACTGACTCTTCCACATAAAGAGAAACCATGATATCTACAGAAAGAGAAAGGAAGGTCACAAATGCAGCACTCGCAACAAAAACAGTATCGACATGCCGAGGTGTCGATTAGCAAAGACACAAAACAGCTTCCCAATGGTGGCCCTAAAATTGTTTAATGCTCTACCTGATCACATTCAGTCTTTACCATGGGAGCAGTTTAAAACTACCATTTTGTGTAAACTAAAAGAGCGACCCATCTACAATATTGAAGAATTCTTCTCTAGTAATAGCGTAGTGTTTACTTGAGCTGCACCTCAGTTCCATGACTCCAACAGCAACCATTATATTTAATTTCATCATATACTTGTATCTATTTTAAAACTGTGATATTATTGTAATCCAATTTATAACTTAAATATGTCTTGCGGTATTAAATTACTATCATAGTAGAGTTGTATTCATGTATTTTGATAATGTTATATCTTGACGCTGTCTGTCCAGCTGTGGCTGGTGAATGACTTAGAACTGGTAATAAAGGTAAATAAAGGTAATAAAGAACTCTTTGAACTCCGCTACGCCGGTCCCAAGCCCGGGGCCTCTCCATACAAGAGGTGAGGAAGGAGGAGGGGGAGGAGTAACAACCTCGTTAAAAAACCAAGGTTCACCTGGCCCGGGTGATAGCACCTTGTAAGGGCCCGTTGCTAGGACTAAAGTGAAGACCTCAACGGTAGTGAAGGCGGATGGAATAGTTCTTGGTATGGGCGGAACTAGCGGAAGAGGCAAGCAAAGAAAAAAAATCCACTTGGCGTCTGTCTTGAAACAAGCGGCTGAGTGGTCAGTGTCTGTCCACCAGTGGTGCGGCTGAAAACCATTCCTCGGAGCTAATAACCTCGAGTAGAATCCTTAGGGGACTTGTTCCCCTAACCCAACAAACAATCAACAATGGATACGCACCTTATAAGAGATTTTACCCCAGGGAGTAACCAATCTCCAATTTCTAAGGAAATTAAAAGTAGGCATTCAGATTCTGGGGGCCTACAGCAATGTGCGAAGGATGAGTCGGAGCATCCTCAAACCTGCCTTAAGCAAGCAACAAATAAAATTAAACACAAAAATATAAACTACTTGGCAACGTTCAATGTAAATTCACTTCTAAAAACAGGAAAACTTAAAACGTTAATAAATTTTATAAAACAGAAAAATATAATGATAACTGACTCCAAGAAACAAGGTATACTGATGAACATTCATTTGATTCAGAGGGATTCAGAATCTTCAAAGGGAAGCCAGGAAAAAGAGTTATGAAGAATGTACCGCAATTTGGAACAGGATTCATTGTAAACCAAAATATATTAAACTCAATAGTAGAATTTAAATCTGTCAATGAAAGGCTTTCAACATTAACCTTCAAATCAGTAAACAAACTGTATACCATTGTAAACTCACATGCACCAACAAATGAGAAAAACAGAACACAAAAAGAACAAACAGAAATTTTTTGGCACGAACTGTCAAACACCTTAGACCAGATTTCATCCAAAAACACAATAATATTGTTGGGAGACTTTAACGCTCAAATCGGCAAAGAACATCATCACCAATCCATAGTAGGCAAATTCCCTGCACATAAAAGAACCAATGCAAATGGAGAAAGACTTATTAGTTTATGCAGAGAACATGACATAGTTCTAAAGTCTACATATTTCAAAAAACTCCCTAGAAAACAAACTACATGGGTATCCCCGAATCCAGTCTGTGGGGAGAAACAACTTGACCATGTTGCTATAAGCAGACTGTCTGCATCAGAGATACTCAATGTAGAAGTTGCTAAGAGTGCAAGTTTAGATTCGTATCACTATCTATCTGTCATTAAATTCAAAATTTGACCAATATATAAAAGAAAGAGCGAATATCAACCTAAAAAGTTTGACACTCAGAAATTAACCAAGGAACACAATTTCAGGACACTTTTGGAAAAGAAAACACCTAAAACATGGGAACAACTTCAAAAAGATATAGTACAGACAGCAGAAGAAACCATTCTCCTTACCAAAAAATGGAAACATGCCTGTTGGAATGATGAGTGTGACAAACTAATCCTAACAAGACAACGAGCTTGGAACATATGGAATGCCAACAAAAATGATAAAAATAGGAACTCCCTAAAAGAAGCCTGGAAGCAAGCTTCAAAAGGCCTTAAAAAGATCCAAGTTCAATGCATAAAAGACCAACTAGCATCAATAGACTCCACCTTCAAACAGAACAATGCTAGGGACTTTGACAAAACCTTCAAAAGTAACTTAAAGAAATACTCTCCTCCTAGTCTATTTTTCAAGGACCCAAAAACGCAGGAAACTGCATACAACAACATAGAGAACTGTAGAATACTTGCTGAATATTTTGAAGAACTACATAACTGTTATCCACCGAAAGAAAAATTTAATTTCAATATTGTAAACCCAACACCACCAGACTGCAAGCCGCCAACCACAGAAGAAATAAGAGAAATCATAAAAGAGCTTAAAAATAATAAAGCCCCTGGAGAGGATAATATAGTTGCTGAACTATGGAAGTACTCTAGTGACAACATGATACAGTGTCTATCAGAAATACTAAAAGAAATCTGGACAACACACAGACTACCACCAGACTGGACATCTGCATTAATACATCCACTACATAAAAAAGGGAAGAAAACAGGTCCTAGCAATTATAGGGGAATCTCCCTCTTACCAGTGACCTATAAGATCTTGTCTAAGGCGCTTTTAAAAAGAGCAGAAGAGATACTTGACAAACAGCTAGGAGAGTATCAGGCTGGATTTAGGAAGGGAAGGTCATGTGCAGAACAAATACTAAATTTAAAGAACATAATAGAAATGAGGAAAATCAGGAACTTAAAATATGTAATTACTTTTGTGGATTTTAAAAAAGCCTATGATTCAATTGACAGAAATACACTGCTTGACATCTTAAAAGAATTGGGACTCGATGCTAAAACAACTGCAATAATTAAAGGTACTTTCACAAATACAAAATCAAAAGTAAAATTTAGGGGAGGGCTCTCAAAATCGTTTGAAATAAAGTCAGGTATTCGACAGGGAAATGGTCTGTCACCTCTGCTTTTCAATTGTGTCTTGGAGAAGGTAGTTCGAGAATGGATGAAGGCCATCAATACTAAAGGGATTCAACTAGGGAGAAATCCAAACAAGATCACTGTCGACTGTTTAGCCTTCGCAGATGACATGGCATTGATTACAGATTCACTAGACAATGCCCAAGAACAAATAAGAGAACTACAAAAACAAGCAGCCAAAGTAGGACTACAAATATCCTATGAAAAAACAAAGTTTATGACAAACATCTGTGATGCTCCTCAAAATATTGCAGTTGACAACAACACAATACACAAAACAGATTCCTTTAAATACCTAGGAGAGTGGATTACGTACAATGCCAAAGAAAAGATAGCTATAGGAACTAGAGTGCACAAAATGGAAAGAGTGTTTCATATGACCAAAAACATTTATAATAAAAAATCCTTGTCCTGGAACACGAAATTAAGACACTACCAAACAGTGGCCAGACCTGAAGCTCTCTATGCGGCAGAAACACTTAAACTAACAAGAAATGGAGATCTTGAGAAACTAGAGAAGGTCAAAAGAAGAATTTTAAGGAAAATACTGGGAGCTAAAAGAAACGATAATGCTGAATACAGGTTAAGACCAAACAGAGAGCTATATCTGAAAACGGAGAAACTAACTGATGTAATGAGGAAGAGGAGACTACAGTTTTTTGGACATATATTCAGAATGGACAACAACAGACTAACCAAGCGGATATTCACATTACTCAATAGCTACAAATCCAAGCCAGCATGGTTCATAGAGACTGAAAAGGACATTGAAAATGCTGGAGATACAATAGACACAATAGAAAACAGAACACATTTCAGAAAGGCAGTTCAAAAGGCAGAATTTCAGGAGAGAAAGAAAATGACTAGACGAAAGTGGACTCAAGAAGAAAGGGAACAACACTCTAAAAGGATGAAAGAAATTTGGAAACTGAAGAAATCTAATACAATGAAGAGTAGCCAAAGTTGATTCATCGTAGCCTCCAAATGGGTTATTCAAAATAAAAATAAAAAAGAACTCTTTGGAAGGCATCCGAGTATCGAGGACCTTTTTCAGCAACTCTCATTAGTGTTGTATACTTCTCAGATGGTCTTTATTTCTTGTTTCATATGTATGAACGTCTGCATTTCTTTCTAGTACTGCATTTCCTTTTATTAATGTTATTGTTTTGTAAATGTATAGAGATGGAAATGTCAGTATTTTTAGACTATGGGAAACAATTCAATATCCTTTCTGTATTTTTGATGCTGGAATTTCTCCAAACAGTAGTTCCATATTGTAGGTATGCCTCAAATAGGGTATGATACACTGTACATAGAAGCTCCATGTTGGCATAATGTGCAAGCTATATCATAACAAATATTGCAGTGCTTAAATTACACCAGACATTATCTATATGTTGACTCCAATGGAGCTAATTGTCAACTTTAATTCTCAAAAATTTAATAGAGGTAACTTCTTCCAGTCTTGTTTCATCTATGAATATATCTGTCTATTCTTCCTTTTCTCTATTTGTGAACACCTTGTACATTGTCCTTTTTAGATTTAAAATTAAGTCATTTTGTGTAAGCCATTGTATTATGTTATTTATTGACATAAACGCACTTCTTTCCAGTGTTTCCAGATTTTTTTCTACATTCATTAGTGTCATGTCATGTGTATCTAGTATTTTTTGATATTTCTCATGGAGATCAATATTATTTACAAATAGGCTGAACAGAAGTGGGCCAAGTACAGATTCTTGAGGCACTCCGATTTCAGATCTGCATCCAGTTTCTGTTTCCAGATACTGCTTTCTGCTACTGATGTAGGAATGTGGTCAACCTACTATGCATGAGTACCTCTAGTATTTTTGAGAAACCAGAGATTAAAGACATTGGTCTGTAGTTATTTGATCATTTTTGTCAGCTTTCTTAAATATTGGTACTACTTTGCTAACTTTTAATTTTTCTGGTAATACTCCTTCTCTAAATGAGCAGTTTGCAATTGCGAAAAGAGGTTTGGCTATTTCTTAATTCACATTTTATTAAATAATTTCTTATTTCATCATCTCCTGCAGATGTTTTGGGTTTTAACTTTTGGTATATTGTTATGAGTTCTGTTTTTGTCACTGGTTCCAGGAACACTGAGTGCAATGGTTGGCCAAATGTTTTAGGATGCTTCGCCTGCTGATGATTTGTTTCCTCTTTTATCTTTAGTATGGCGTCTATAAAGTTGTTTTTAGTATATCAACAATTTTTGTTCCATCTGTAACTATGTTGCCATCAATTCTCATTGACTTAATAAAATTGTTGCTTTTTACACTTTTTTGGCTATATTTTTCACTGTTGATTATATCCCTTGTTGTTTTACCTTTTTGATTTGAATTTGCTATGGTTCTGTTTATTGAAATGGCTTTTGCTTCTCTTATTAATTGCCTGTACTTCTTCTGATACTGTTTATATGTCTCCATATTCCCTGCTTGTTTGAGTCCCTTCACTCTAGCCCTGAGTTCAATTACTTCTTTTGTAAACCATTTCTGACTGTGACCCTGCTTTTCCTGGTAAGCTACCTTGGGGAAGACTACATGGAAGTGATGCATTAGTCCATCATACTTCTCACTTGTACCTTGTGCTTGCATTGTTTTGGCCCATTCTTCTCTCCTTAGTGTTGTTTGGAAATGTTCGTGTTTCGTACATTGATAATCATGACTTCTTTCTTATCTTGCATTTCTTCTGTTTTTTGGGCTCCTATTTACGTGGATTTGAATTATTAACCCATGATGGTCAGAGATTACTGTTTTCAATATTTTTGATTATGTTGTCAATGATGGTCTGACTATGATCAGTCACTCTTGCAGGTAAATCTATTATGGTTTTCGTGTTACACTGTAACTATGCCTGTTTCATTTTTTTTTTGTTTTTATTCTTAACCCATATCTATGTTAGGCCTATAGTTTCCACATATTACATCATCTTTCATTTGTATTAATTTTTCTAGTTTTTTTTTCAGAAATATCGTAATATTACCACTTCGGGACCTGTATACACAGATAATTCTGAGCTCTTCACTCTTTACACAGTAATTTGAAAATCTTTTTCAATGAAAGGTGGAATGTTTATGTATTTACAGTATTCTGTATCTTGTTGACTTCCAATTTTCTTCTTGTATATGGCAACACCTCCATCTTTATGTTTTGAGCTACAGAAATAATGAATCAAATCATAGTATCTTTATTATTAGGCTGCAAAGTTCTGCTTCATTTAGCCCATGCTCACTGATATCCAGTTGTGTTTCATTCAGGACCACTTCCACTTGAAGTTTTTTTGTTGCCTAAGTAATGAATACCTCGCTACAAGATTTTAACATTTTTTTTTTTTTTTTTTTTTTTTTTTTTTTTTTTTTTTTTTTTTTTTTTACTGGGTTACTGAATATCTGTTCTGGTTGGAACTTGAAATGTGCCTATGCTGACTTCATTATTATTTATCTTGCCCTTCTTCTCTTTTGTTGGCTGTTGGAATAAAAAGTCTTTTGCTAAATACTCTCCGCAAAGTCCAAGTTGGTTTCATTTCTATTTGTTCATCTTTAGTAGTTGTTTGTTGTATACTTTGATGTATTTCAGAATCTTTTTGTGGTGCTGTGCATGATGGTTTCTTTATTACACTTAAATCCACTATCAGTTGGTTCTGTTCATACATTGTGATCTTCCTGTTTTTTTTTTCAGTATGTTTGTTCCAATACTGCTGTTAATGCTGCATCTGCTTCTATTTTTGCTGATTCAGTGCGGTCTATCTCATTGTTGGAATGTTATGATCCAGTTTTACCATCGTCCTAGTTTTTTGGTTCTGTAGAAGATTTTTCTACTTCTGGCATGATGGTTACTGCTATGCTTTTTCCCATGACTGTGGTCTGCTTTTTGGTTGTTATTGCATACTTTTATTCTCTGCATAATTTCTTTCTTCGTCTTTTGTTTATATGCAATCCTTGACATGTAAAATCTTGTCTTTTTAGGAATCTGTTTACATCAAGTACTGTGGCATGACTGTACTGTTCACCTGCTTTTACAATGTACTTGTTCAACTGATATATGACATAATTTGTCGGTACCCTGTCTTGCTTGTATGGAATTGCACACAATCTCACCCTTGTCTGAAACGTATTCCTGATTAACTCTTCCACATCATATCTGAAATTATAGGTCTTCTTTCAGTTTCTGCTGTCATTTGATCCACCACAGACAATTAGTGTGTCCTCTTTTCCGAAGTGTTTAATTTTGTTATGAATGCCTCTAGTAACTTCGTTACATAACGCGCCTGGTTTAACAAAGGACGTTACAGAGAGCGTTTCTTGTGATTTTAACAGGCTTACACAGTTTCTGCCGTTTTGGTCTGACATAGCTGCATTACATGGATTACTGGTTCCTTTCGCTGCTAATTCCATTTCTGTTTATGTAATATTTACTTTTACTGCGACGAGTGATGTAACACAATTATCGGAACATTCAGCAGTGTCACTGTTTTGTTTTTCTTTTTGCAAATTTAATCTATATTTTCTGACATCTGAACAGATCGACGCATTGTTTGTCGCACTCATACAGTTTAATTGTTCTTTTAGAGCCCTCAAACTATCAGTACGATGTGCAATTACAGCATCCACTCGCAAAATTTCGTCTTTTATTCGTTGTCGTGAAATTTCGTCCTGAGTATTTCCTTGTACCATATTATTGTCTATTTGTTTAGTTCCCAACAGATGATTTCGCTCTGTGCCTTGTGCTGACTAATTTACGTAACGTGCATCAAGACGATAGTTGAAACTTCCTGGCAGATTAAAACTGTGTGCCCGACCGAGACTCGAACTCGGGACCTTTGCCTTTCGCGGGCAAGTGCTCTGCCATCTGAGCAACCGAAGCACGACTCACGCCCGGTACTCACAGCTTTACTTCTGCCAGTACCTCGTCTCCTACCTTCCAAACTTTACAGAAGCTCTCCTGCGAACCTTGCAGAACTAGCACTCCTGAAAGAAAGGATATTGCGGAGACATGGCTTAGCCACAGCTTGGGGGATGCTTCCAGAATGAGATTTTCACTCTGCAGCGGAGTGTGCGCTGATACGAAACTTCCTGGCAGATTAAAACTGTGTGCCCGACCGAGACTCGAACTCGGGACCTTTGCCTTTCGCGGGCAAGTGCTCTGCCATCTGAGCTACCGAAGCACGACTCACGCCCGGTACTCACAGATTTACTTCTGCCAGTACCTCGTCTCCTACCTTCCAAACTTTACAGAAGCTCTCCTGCGCACCTTGCAGAACTAGCACTCCTGAAAGAAAGGATATTGCGGAGACATGGCTTAGCCACAGCTTGGGGGATGTTTCCAGAATGAGATTTTCACTCTGCAGCAGAGTGAAAATCTCATTCTGGAAGACGATAGTTGTTTACTGTTCTGCGTGACTCTTAACAGAAACAAAAATTATTAGAGTAATCATACCTAGCATAATGGTACTCTTGTGTCTCATTTCCATTTCGTTTGTGCTTATTAAACATATAGTTCAGAATTGTACTACACACTTATTTGAAAGGTTTTCACTAGTACATACACTGATTTACACTTACACTGCATCCACACTTTATACAAATTTGACTAGCTCGATATCGTAACAGACTCTCTTGCAACAGCAAAAATTACACCTGTAGTCTTGATTCTTCTCTCGTTTATTTTCGCAAATTTGACTATGTTCGCACAATTATTTCACTAAGCACTTGCTATCTTGGTTTGTTTCACTATGTTTAACTGTTTCTACTTCCTCCTTTCCTCTATTTTTGTGATAATATGGCGCAGTATGCGTAGGAACGCTATGAAAACCGCGACATCTGTAAATTACACATATTTTTCACTCTTTACGTTTATATTTGAAGCGCCAACACACTCACGACTTGTAGTGTCCGCCACACCCATTGTCATTAACATATGAAGTGTCAAATCATTTTAAAGTGGGCAATACGATTTTAAATATACTTTTGCTTTATACTAAATGTATCTTTACTGTTGCGGTAATTAACAGCAAGTAAGCGCAAAACATAGTTACAGACTTTATTCTAAAGATATCTGTTGGGTTTGTCTCAAACATGGAGGTGTAAGAGGGAGCAAAGAAGTGTGGGAACCAAAGGGAATTTGCGCAACACGGAGATTGGACTTCAAGATTTGTGGATTTTATCAACATGTACTGTTTCCAGATGATGATTTATGTTATTTTTAGGTTGGGGAGGTAGTTTTTAATTTGGAATGATATGATCTTCAGAATAAAGCAATGGGATGCGGCAAAGGAACTCGTTAGAAAAGAGGTTTGCAGAATGACAGAGATAACAGAGGTGTAGCTGTGACTGGTGGCACTGGAAAGATGTCTGCTTCTTCTCGTGTCTGTGCATTCCGGATGCTGATGACTGTGATAGCTATATCAATTTTGCTTGTTCTGTAAAGACTGATTACGGTACATTTGGTAGAAACACTTTAAATATTTGTTGTTTATCGCAAAGAGCCTTCATCTCAAAATTCCGACCACTTTGCAAACAGAGTCGAGAAACATGTTACTTCCTCTAGCACATACCTTGCAGTCAAATGCAACAAACTGAACAGAGGGAAGTGCACGGAAATTAATAAACACCAGTTGTTGCCAAACTGCAGCTCCCACGTATTAGTGCGGCCCACGGTTCTCTGACGTATTTTATAACAACATGTATCTAGCAACCAACAGCCGAATCCAAAAACCTCAACCAACATTAAGAGGTTATTGAGAGAGTAGTTCTCCTGTTCGGTAACAAACGTGAGTACTTAGAGGGACAGCAGAGTTTTAAGATGTGTTTGATTTTAACTGACATTGCTAAATTCGACCGTGAACGACGAAGCTGGGGGCACGAGCAGGTTTGTCGTTGCGGCCGGAGGGGACGTCACAGGGGAGATGCTTTCTTGTTTGTCTTCCAGTGCTGACAACCCACGAGTATCATTTCATTTCATTTTTTTTTATTTCATTTTATTATCTTCCTGTAAATCATTTACATGATGTAGGAATTGTCACAACAAAGTTATGATACTAGTACAAGTACTACAGACATAATAATGGAATATCATTTTCAAGTCACTTTTTAAAAGTACAAATTTAGACATATAAATTAAAATTTTTGGCAATAAATTTACACACAATCAAAGTACTCTTCTACGTCATAGAAAGTTTTGCTTAAAAGGTAATTTTCAAACTCAGTCTTAAATTTTATTTCATCTATTATTTCCTTCATGTACACTGGCAGAGCATTGTAATGTTTTATTCCAAAATAACTTACATGCTTTTGGGTTTGTGTTGTCCTTACCCTTTCTACATACAAATTATTACGAGTTCTAGTATTATAATTATGGCAGTCCTCATTTGTACATAGATTTTTCATATGTGCTCTTGTACACAGAATGCTTTTAAAAATATACAGTGATGGTATTGTGAGTATTTGCAGTTCTTTGAAAAGGGGCTTACAATGAGTTCTTGGAGAGTTATGTGTTATGATTCATATAGTTCTTTTCTGAAATTTGAATATATCTGTTAAGCTTGATTTAGTTTTAGCCCACAACACTATGCTGTAAGACATGATGGACTGGAAGTAAGCAAAATACACTAGTCCAGTACAGTCTGTGCTGCATACTCTAGATAATATCCTCAATGCAAAACATGCCGAATTGAGCCTGTGGGATAAGTGCTTGAGATGGTCTTTCCAGCTTAAGTTTTGATCAATGTGCATGCCCAAAAACTTTGTGGATTGTACACTCTCTATCTTCTTATCCATTAGTTTTAACTGGAGGTCCATATCTTGAGTTGCTTTGCCATACTGTATATAATTTGTTTTACTTAGATGAAGTGTTAACTCATTAGCATTAAACCAATGTTGAATATATTTCAGGACTATATCAGTTGTAGTGGTTAATGATTTTTTATCATCACTTATAATTATGCTAGTGTCATCTGCGGACAACATTATTTTGGTAGAAATATCAGGATTTTTAATGTCATTTATATGAAGTAAGAATAATAAGGGACCAAGAACACTGCCCTGTGGGACACCTATTTCCAATTTCTTTGCATCTGAGACCCACTTGATTATCTGATTTTTATGTTCTGCTATGATTTCTACCACCTGAGTTCTATCTTGAAGGTAAGATTCAAACCACTGCTTCACAACTCCCCTTACACCTATTGCCTCCATCTTGTTTAACAGAATTTTGTGATTTACTGTATCAAAAGCTTTAGATAAATCTAAGTTAATTCACACTACACATTTTTTAGCGTCCAGACTCCTGACAATCTCTTTGGTATAGGTATGGATAGCTGATTCTGTTCTGTGGCCCGAGCGAAAGCCATGTTGATTGCAGTTTAGAAGTTTGTGAGCATCTAAGTAATTTATGAGTCTGGTTTTCATTAATTTCTCTAGAATTTTTGAAAATGATTGGAGAAGGGATATTGGTCTATAATTTTCTACCTTGTATGGATCTCCTTTTTTAAACAGAGGTCTAACCTTAGAGATTTTCAACCCCTCTGGAAACACACCTTCGCTGAAAGACAAATTGGCAATACGTACCAGGGGTTTTATAATTTGTTGGGCAATTTTTTTTTATTATTGACACAGGCACTTCATCCACACCCGCAGACATTTTTGATTTTAGACTCTTTGTCACCTTTAATATTTCATTATCAGTTGTGGGAGTTAACAACATATTACTGTCTACTTTTGGGGCTGTTAATTTCTCATGTTTAGTAAAGTTTTTACTTAATGACACTGGTACACTTAAAAAGTAATTATTAATGTAATTTGCCAGAGTTTCATCTTTTAATTCAATATTTTCACTATTTTTGAGTACTATTTCCTGATCCTTGAGGCCCTTACCTTTTTCCCTTTTCACAATTTCTCAAATAGTTTTTGATTTATTGCCTGATTTTCTTATTAATTTATCATTACTTAGTAATTTTGCTTCTGTAATTACTTTTATATATATATTTTTTGTAATTTGTTACATGTTCTTTAAACTTGGGGTAGTCCAACTTTTCAGTCTATAGTTTAGCATTTTCATGGTCCTGGAGGAATTTCCAATACCTGTTGTGATCCAGGAGTTAGCATGTGTATGCCCATATGTGTTTGTTTTGACGTTTCTTAGGAAAACACATTTCAAAATTCAACATAAACAAGGAAGAAAAAACATTATATGCAGTGTTTGTGCTAGTTTGTAACAGTACTCCTGCCCATGATTGGTTAGTCAGTGTATTTATGAAGTGACTGCAACTATTTGGGGAGAAGGTTCTTTTGTGCATTTGGTACGAACCATTTTTGGTCACAGGGGCTATGGGAAATTTAAGGATGAGTGCATTGTGATCAGATATTCCTAGGTCAACATTTATTACATCTATATCTATGGCATCTATATTTGTGAAGATATTATCTATGAGACTTTTTGAAGGATTAGTTATATGTGGATACAAATTGAAGCTCTGTAAAACATTCAGGAACTGATCTTTGGATGCACCTTCAGTCAATAAGTTGACATTAAAATCTCCACTTATAATTATTGTTGATTTTTTGTTATGTAATATTTTGAGCAATGCCTCTAACTTATTTCTAAATATTTCAGGATCACCTCATGGTGACCTGTACACTGACATTATTATCAATTTACTCTTTTGCATATTCAACTGTATTGCTGCAACCTCAAAATGTTTTTCTTCACTCAAGGATTCAGT
The DNA here is from genome assembly GCF_021461385.2 of Schistocerca piceifrons. NCBI lineage: Eukaryota > Metazoa > Arthropoda > Insecta > Orthoptera > Acrididae > Schistocerca > Schistocerca piceifrons. The sequence goes on from NC_060139.1 coordinate 3,676,027, forward strand.
TACAGTCATATTTTTAAACTTTACTCCAGGTTTTACATAAATGCAAACACCACCATGTCTTGTTTCCTACCTGCAATAATGACTTACTAATTTGTGTGGGGAAATGCAAATATTTTCTAGTTCATAACTCATGCACCAATGTTCTTGAATGCAAATACAATCTATACTAGCTTCACTGGCTGCAATCTCTAGTTCTCATATTTTATTTTTAATGCATTGTATGTTAAGGCTCATTATCTTTAAATTATTGAAATTAGATTGAGAGGAGTTTGTACTTATGTTTCCCAATGTTACCGGCTGTTCCTTGCTGAGGCTGGGTACCAAAAATCGTTAAGTATTACACGTTTCCTGCTCCTTATATTTCTTACCCCTGGACGTGCCATCATACTTGTTGTATCTGTAGTTGTAGCTGCTGTTTCAGTGGATGCTGGAGGTGTTTCTGAAGCTGATGACTCTGTGGATGTTGGAGATGCTGCCAGTTTTGATGCTGAGTCCGTTTTTGTAACTGATGTTCCAACTGATACTGGGACTTTTGCTGAAACTGTATTTTCGTTTAAATCTTGAACTAAGTTGGCACTGACGTTACTGTGGACGTTGAAGCTGCGTATGAAGCTGATAAATGATGCTTCGATGGTGCTGATTTTTCTTCTGTTGATGATATATGAGTGGCATTTTGTACCACTGGTCTTGCCTCTGTTCTTCTGATTGATGGACTAGTCACAGATTCTGGACTTGATTTTGAACCTGGTGGGGAAGGTGGTACATCTGCTGCTGATGATAATGGTTCAGCTGTTTTTGATGATTTCGACACTACTGACAATTTGGCTGATGTGGCTGCTGTACTGGACGACACTTCAGAAATTTTTTACTTCTTCTAATGTCAAAAAATCTTCTGTTGCTACCAATGATTGTGGGACATCAGCTCTTCCTATTTCCCCTGATGTTGATACTTTAATAAGGCCGTTTCAGACAGTGTAATAGTGTTTCGTTCTACTTTAGAGTCTTTAATAGCATTCGATATTTTAGCACTCATGGCTTCTTTCCCTTTCATGTTTCTGTGAAGTCCATGCTCTGTAAAATGCTCTCTGCAATCGCTATTTATCCTAACATATGTAGCATTAGGATAACCTCGACATATCTTAGCGAAAAGTCTGTTGGCGGTAATAATCTCAGTATTCACGCAAGAGTTTTCCATGAGATCATACCTATGAGGGCTCCTGACAACAAAAAATTTCACTTCAGGCATTTTACAAATTACTTGCTCCTCGCGCCTCTATTGTATAAATTTCTAACGGAAATGACGTGTATTCGCTAATGAGCAGTATAGCGACCATCATGCCCAAATGAGGTACATATTTGTAGCATGGAATATGAAATTAAATTAAGGTTTCCAGATTTAAATTGAGGATGTTGGAACACATCGCCATAAGTTGAAAAAGAAATAAAATGAAATTCAAAACATTTAGCATAAATTTGCGACCCTGCTTCATGTTCCGTAATCCATTTAAATGTAAGTACACTTACTGCTATTAATCAATCAGTCCTCCGCTCCCACAGACAACACAACACTTGGTCAGGAAATTGCTGTGTCACAACAGTTGGGTTGTTGAGGGTAGTATCAGTTTTAAACAGAGAACACGAGGCGTCCCAAAAGATGCCGACGATCATTACTTGGGTGTAGGTGGCCAACTTACCGCGTCGTCACCATAGCTAGTCCACTGGGGGCTCATAACATGCTGATTTATGTAGGTTACCAGTTAATAATAAGATCGGTATATACGCGGCCCGCGGTGCCGCGCCGCATTTTCAGTATGACTCTTGAGAGAAAAAAAAGTTTGACGATCACTGGGCTATACGATTTACTAGTAACATACAAAAATTTGTACCTGACCGAGACCCATACGTCGCCGTTCGTGCCTCACAAACTGTACTCGTAGACGCATTACGTAATTTCCCTGCAAGGGAGGACATTTTAATTGAAAGCTGTTGCCTGGTATCGGCGGATAAATACGATATTGCAGTGACTGTGTTGTTAAGAAGAACGATGCAATGTTCCTTCGGAGGTGCATGCATGTCGGAAGCCCAGAGCGAGGTGGCGCAGTGGTTAGCACCCTAGACTCGCATTCGGGAGGACGACGGTTCAAACCCGCATCTGGCCGCCTCATTCTGGTTTCCCGTGATTTCCCTAAATCGGTTCAGGCAAATTCCGGGATGGTTCCTTCTTTGTAAAAGCACGGCCGGCTTCCTTCCCCATCCTTCCCTAATCCGATAGGACCGATTTTAATACATTTTGTGTGGAATCTAAAATTTAAAAACCTCTCTCACACCGGTCTGATTTAGCTTCACTGATCAGGATAGTAAAAACATACGTATATTAAGGGAATTTTCATTGACAAAGCAGGCTTATCACATTCACACAGTTCAATACTGTTCTATCCTGATTAAATTGAGCTTAACTTAAATTCCATAAGGCAGTGAAGCAATTTCGAAGTCTCGGTGCGACAAAAATTGTCAGTCGATCTCCTGGAAACATTTGTAATAATTATTAACTTTCGGTGATCACATGGGGAAGACCGGAGATCTGCTGGTAAGACCGTGTTAGCCTATTTATTTGAAGTAACTGGACATCTTGAGCATACAAAACGGCAGGTTCGTCCAGTGTAAATCAGACGTTCCCCACTGATCCTGTGCAACACAGCGTAGTAAGCAGACACTGTCAATAATAATCAGTTAAATAATACGCGAACACACTTACTTTAGTTTAGTTCATGTATTAAATCCCTTCTCATACAGAATCTCATCAAGATGGCGACTAGCTCAACAATACATACATATACATCCTTCTTTCACGACTCATCGCCAAGCAGTCCTCTATTCCTTTCCTAAGAGAAAATATAGATAGCAGAGAAGCTATTCCATGGAGTAAATGGACGCTCCAAGGAATAATTGGGCTTGAAACTACTTTGCATTGATAATCGGTAAGATAAGAAGAGATATTTCGAGATATGTACTGAGTTTTATAATTTATAAAGTTTCTGAAAATATCGCGGAGAGACCGCTCCAAGAGACATTACACGATGACTTCGCCGTTTGGTCCCCCCCCCCCCCCCCCCCAAGTCAATCAACCAACCATGTCGGAAGGAACATTGTGTCGTACTGCACAGACGCTGTAAAATACAGTCACTACCCTACTGTATTTCATGCCAAAGCAAAACAAGCTGGCGAACGAAAAATAATGTTTCTCCCAGAGCATGAATCATACGATGTGTATGTGAGCTCTATGGGACGTAGACACTGAGCCATAAGGACGTCTTGGTGTGGCCCTGAATCGTGTGCTGGCAGCCAGGCCGGTTAAGGCGACCCGTCACGTAAAGCGGGAAAACCAGGGTCGGGTCCCAGACCGGCACAAATTTTGGTACGTTACTAGCCAAATATGTAGCCAATGTACAATCGTATTTGCAATTTTCGAATACATTTCATAAAACTGCCTGTATTATTATTTATCAAAATACTTCATAGTTCGAGTACAGAACACAATTTGCGCACTATCTGTTCTACAGTGGAACAAAATATACATAGATCACATACTGATGCTACCGATAAAATTGCGTTACGTGATTGATTGGTTATGGCTCACCCACTAAGCAGCTGCACCAATATAACATAAAAGACCCAGAGGATGATGCCGATCGCAGATGCCGCAACTGTCCGCAAGAAGTTAGTGACGCCAGAAGACTGTAGCAAATCGCTGGAAGACCTGCAGATGATTGATGAATGGTACACGGACTAGGCGTCGAGCTGAATGTAAATAAATGTGACGAAGTGTATGCATAAATACGCCAACAGTACAGTACAGTACAGTACAAATGTTGACCAAGGTTTGTATTTGGGTCAACATTTGTAAAACTCTTAATTCCTCTCTCTCAGACAGCACCCTGTGGGGACAGAGGGAATGTTTTAGTTTTAGTGAATCAAAATTTACGAAGTAAATAAGTATTTTTTATTTATCCGTAACCATTTTCCACGCAAAGATGGGAACATGGATTTTCTTGAATTACAGCGCCAACTACCAAAAATCAAAACAAATGTTTAAGACAAAATGTACGTAGTTTTTTATGTAGAATCTGATTCTGCAATAAAAAATGGGAGTTTCCATTTGAAATTTTAAAGTTGCCTCCAGCCCCACCACCAGGGGACTGGGGTAATCTTAGCACCACCACATGTCCCCCTCGAAAATAATCAACTTTGGATTCTACACATTTTTTTGCTGTGAAGCTTATTCTTCGAGTTATTCTGATTTGTCAACTTAAAATTTACACCCTGTATATTGCCACGTAAAAGAAGGTGTAATTAGATGAATGACGAACACTAACTTCACTTAACGAAGGTTTATTCAGCACTTGCACGTACAGGAGCGGGGAGAGGACTGCCTCCGGCCAGAACACATACGGTATATATATAGCTACAGAACATTCCAGTACAATGATTCTTGACATTTGTGGATACTTCTGCAATGTACTCGAACCGAATATAGAAATTAAAATTGGACATTGCAGTTGAATTCTGAACTCACGACCCCCCAGCCAATAGTTTAATGTCATATCCACTACACCACGGTGCTACTCAGCGTCTGCTCCGCCATTGCTCCCTCCTTAAGAGAACAGCGTCTCGGTGCTACGTCCTCCCAGTCCGGGAACGAGTCATCCGATCCTAAATACTCCGACTCCCGATGACTGATGCTCGCGCTGGCGGTGATCTTTTTAGAACCTCTTTTGCCGCCACGCTCTTCGTCACCTTTTCGCTTGTTGCCTGTCGCTGGAGCTTCGAATTTACCCTCGGTTGCAGTATCTTTATACGACTTCATTCGAAGGACGTGGACCGTATCGCTGATCTTTCGTCGTCTTGCGTCGGGGTCTAAATCTTCAACTTCATAAGTAACGTCAGACAACTGTCTTACAGCCTTATAAGATCCAAAGTAGCACCCGAAGAGCTTCTCAGAGAGACCAACCTTCCGAACAGGAGTGAAGATCCAGACGAGGTCACCAGGTTGGTAGACAAGATGGGCGGTGGCTCGCGTCGTACCTTCGGCGATCGCTTTCTCGAGCCTGCAGCGTGCGGAGTCGAGCTGACTGCCGAGCTTCCTCAGCTCTGGTTAACATCTGGCCGATGTAGTCGTCGTCCACGTCATCAGGATGTAACGGAAACACAGTGTCCATCGTCGTAGTCGCCTCACACCCATGCGGCAGGAAAAATGGCGTAAATCCTGTGGTGCCTTGTTTGTCGTGTTGTAGGCAAACGTCATGAAAGGTAGCACCTCATCCTAATTGCTCTGCTCAACATAGACGAACGTTGATAGTATGTCTGCCAAGGTCTTATTAAGGCGTTCAGTAGGCCCGTTAGTCTGTGGATGGTAGGCAGTCGTCATGTGATGAGTAATGTTGTACCGACGGTTTATCTCTGCCACAAGATTCGATTGGAAAACTTTCCCTCGATCTGTAATTAAAGACCTTGGGGTACCGTGTTTTAATACAATGTCTTCCATGATGAATGTGGCTACCTCGTATGTTTCGGCTGTTTTCACGGCTTTTGTAGTGGCATAGCGTGTCAGATAATCAGTGCAAACAATAATCCATCTACTGCCACTAGCAGATGTTAGAAATCATCCGAGGAGGTCAATCCCAACATGCTGGAAAGGCGTTTCGGCTGGTGGAATTGGTATGAGTCGGCCGGGTGGTTTCTGAAGAACTGCCTTTCTCCTCCGGCGCTCTCTACAGCGCGACACATACTGACTGACTCCTAAATAAACCTGGCCAAAAAAAATCTCTTGCGGATCCTATTGCAGGTCTTAACAAATCCTAAATGTCCGGCCTCAGGTTTCTCATGGAATTTCTGTAGAACAGCTAAGCGCATTTGTTTAGGAATCACTGGTAGCCACCTCTTTACAAACGGATCAAAGTGTTTCTTGCAAAGTGATCCATTAACTACCTTAAGTTGTCCTTTCACATCCTCTGATCGATTTAAGGCAAGCACAATTTGAGATCTCTTGGCGTCCTTCTTCTGCTCAGCAGAGAGATCCTGGAGTGCAGCGAGACAGTCACTATCTTCATCAAAGTCTTGATGATCTTGCACAAGGTTTCTCGAGAGACAGTTGGCATCTTGGTGTTCCTTCCACTTTTGTACACTATGCTAATGTCATACCCTTGAAGGCGTAGTGTCCACCTGGCGAGTCGTCCTGTTGGATCTTTAAGGCCTGTCAGCCAACGAAGTGAATGATGGCCTGTAACAACTGTGAATGGCCTTCCATAGAGATACTGTCGAAATTTGCACATGGCCCAGATCACAGCAAGACATTTTCTTTCTGTAGCTGAGTAGATTATATCGGCTTTTGTAAGTGTCTTAGAAGCATAGGCTATAACCTTCCCTTTTCCATCCGAAATTTGACCAGAACAGCACCGATCCCATACCCACTGGCATCCGTGTGTAGGTCTGTAGGTGCTCTCTCATCATACAGACCAAGTACAGGGTCAGTCGTCAGAGCTTTTCGCAGCACATCGAAAGAATCTTGTTGAGCACCACCCCAGATAAATTTAGCATCAGCTTTTAACAACTCTTGGAATGGCCTGGCTTTGATACAAAAGTCTTTGATACAAGGACAGTAATAAGAAAATTATCCGAGGAAGCTTCTCACATCTCTAATACTTTTAGGAATAGGAAATTCCGTTATAGACCTCAACTTTTCTGGGTCTGGCCGCACACCTTCGTTTGACACAAGAAGTCCAAGTACTTTGATTTCTTTTGCTCCAAAGAAACACTTTTTTGGATTGAGTTTCTGTCCGCCTTGTTAGAGACACTTACGAACACCCCTCAGTCTTTTTATATGTTCGTCAAATGTCTCTGAGAACACTATAACGTCATCTAAATAACAAAGACACATCGTCCACTTCAGGTGACGTAGGAGATTATCCATCATCCGTTCAAAAGTTGCTGGTGCATCACACACACAAAACGGCATTACCTTAGACTCATACAGGCCCTCAGGGGTGATGAATGCAGTTTTATGACGATCAGCCTCATCTACTTCGATTTGCCAGTATCCCAAGTACATGTCCACGGTTGAGAAAAACTTGGCCCCCTTCAGACAATCTAGTGTATCGTCAATTCGTGGAAGGGGGTAAACGTCCTTTCTAGTTACCTTATTAAATTTCCTGTAATCAACACAAAAGCGCCAACTGCCATCCTTCTTCCTGACGAGGAATACTGGTGACGACCACGGGCTCTGCGAAGGCTGAATGATGTCATTCTTCATCATTTTCTCTACCTCGCCGCGAATTATTCGACGTTCCGTTGCCGACACACGGTATGCTCTCTGGCTTATTGGTTGATGGTCTCCAGTGTTAATCCAGTGCTTCACCGTCGATTTGTCTAATTTGCTCTTCACCTGTGGACTGAAGCATTCAGAGAACTCTTGAAGAATAGCAAGTAGCTTCTTCTGTTGTTCCTTAGTGACATCTGGTGATAGTCGAGCTAGAAGATCTTGTCTCGTAGTGGTAGCGCTAATTTCGCCCACAGACTCGGCATGAGAGGTTTCTATGATGCTCATCTGTTCTTCAATTGACGGCTCAGCGTTTGCTATGCACATGCGTCTTGGAAGGATCTGCAGTTCTCGGCGACAGTTTGTAAGTAGGCTGTTTAGGTTTTTTTATTGGTAACGCCACCTCTGTATGAAAATCACTGGCTGTGCTGTGTGCAGTCTCTGGCTGCTTTGCATTGTTGTAATACTCGCCATTGTAGTGTTGGGCAGAGGCAGCTGGATGTGAACAGCGCGTAGCGTTGCGCAGTTGGAGGTGAGCCGCCAGCAGTGGTGGATGTGGGGAGAGAGATGGCGGAGTTTTGAAATTTGTCATGAACTGCTATATTTATATATGATGATATCAAGGTAAATACATTGTTTGTTCTCTATTAATATCTTTCATTTGCTAACTATCCCTATCAGTAGTTAGTGCCTTCCATAGTTTGAATATTTTATTTAGCTGGCAGTAGTGGCGCTCGCTGTATTGCAGTAGCTTGAGCAGCGAAGATTTTTGTGAGGTAAGTGATTTGTGAAAGGTATAGTTTAATGTTAGTCAGGGCCATTCTTTTGTAGGGAATTTTGAAAGTCAGATTGCGTTGCGCTAACAAAATATTGTGTGTCAGTTTAAGCACAGTCATGTATAATTCTTCAAAGGGGACGTTTCATATGGCGACCCTGCCAGGATACCTCACTGGAATCTTCTGATTTTTTTTTCTTGTAGTTTGTGTAATTAGTGTAGCTATTGTTTATTGCTAGCGCGCAATTGTAGAGAGAATCTCCTTTGTAGTTGTAGTTTTTCATTGTTGTACACAGTTGTGGCATGCATGTAGATTTGCACCTAGTATTTCGCAGCTGCAATTAACTAGATATTATTTTCAGTGCTATGTTAATGTGTTCTCTTATTTTTTCTCTTCAAATTGTGCTTTTCTGTGTTATCGTGTGAAATATTGTGACAATAATGGCGTGTGAAAAACGTAACACTAGGCTCCAAAGTAAACTGAGAAATAATAGTGACGACGAGCGTAGCTTGCCAGCACCACTGTGTAAGGAATTAACAGACGTTCAAAGTAGTAATTTGGTAACTGTGCATAGGGAAATGGAGCGGGCTGCAAACAATGGTGTAGACAGTGAAACAGGTAGTGAACAGGGAAGCATTATCGATCGATCGGTCGGCAACAGCTCGCCTCAGGAATCCGAAATGACAGGACACAATTTCGCAAATACTGTAGATTCAGGTTTTGGGTCATCACCGTTTTCTCAAATAAGTCAAGACACATTTTCTGCTTGTCAAAATGTGAATGTTGCCAGTGCAAATGCACTGCCGAAAAGCGTAGAGAAACAGATTCCAGACACTAATACATTATTATTGCAATTAATGCAACAAATGGAACAAAATCAGAGACAAACACAGCAAAAGCTTCAAAAGTTAGACACAATGGAACAACACCAGAGACAAACACAGCAACAGTTAGACGCAATGGAACAAAATCTTCACACCACGCTTGAACAAACATGTGAAGATTTAACTACTGAGTTACATAACATCGAATCGAAATGTCAAAAAGTCTGTAATGACGTAAAAACACAAATTTGTGAGCATTTCCAACCTATTTTTTCGCGTCATGAAAATGCATTACAAAATCATGAAGCAGCCATAAAAGAACTGCAAACTATTGTTCATGAAAATCACAACACCTTGCAAGCTAAAATTGACTCAGTTGCATCTACCGATTCGGTTACGCAACTTGCAAAAACTCAAGAAAACTTAAAGGACACAGTAGATACGATTTCAACAGAAATGGACACTCTGAAACTTGGTTCAGAAAAACACACTGAGGAAATAAGTACACTATCGGAGAAAGTAGCCGAACTTTCGGATCAGGTCACTAATCTATCTACGAAGGTAGATGATAATCTGAATGACACAGAAGAGTGCAAACAAATTAGGAAATTCAAACAAAATCAGAATCAGATTAATACGCAACACCAAAGAGAAATCCGGGAAGTACAAGATCAGCTGACACAGTTAATACAAGAATTACGTTTTTCAGAGGACACTCGCGCTCCAACACGGGAAGAGGGACTTAGAAATACGGAAAAGCCGCAAAATAATAACACAGCGCATTTCGGAAATTATGAAAGAAATTGGCAAGGTGCACCGAATTTTGAGATGGAACGGCCGACACGACCTAACAATGACCGATATGCGACTCGCCGACATGATGATTTTGACTATAAGCTGTTCATTACTACACGTAAATTCAAAACATTTAAGAATTCTGGCAACGACATTCATCCACAAGCATGGCTCCATCAATTCTCGCATTGTTTTCCTCCCAACTGGTCGTTAGAACACAGATTAGAATTTATGTGTGGCTACTTGAAGAATGAACCAGCTGTAAGAATGCGATCGGTAATTCACGATTGCCACAGTGAAGGAGAGTTTTACCATGCCTTCCTCTCAGCATATTGGTCTCAAGCCACACAAGACCGAGTAAAACATAGCATCATAATGATGAAACGTTTCGAACAATCTGAATTTTCCAGTCTTATGAAAGATTTTGAAGACATGTTGCATAAGAATCAGTATCTTTCAAACCCATACAGCCCCTCAGAACTCATCCGCATTTGCTTAATCAAACTGCCTGAACATTTACGACATATTATTTTGGCAGGACGTTGCAAAGACGACATTGAAGCATTTCAGGGACTCTTACAAGAATTAGAAATTGACACTGACAATCGCGGACGCGAAACCAGGGACACAACAATTACAGGTCACATCCGTCGCAATTCCGCGATGAAAGAAGTAATAACTTGACACGACAAGGCTATTCTCACAACACAAACCGTGACCAAAACAGACACCACCCGTATGACAACCGTTGGCAGAGTAGTAATAACTACAGGGAAAGGTCACCTCTCCGTGGTAATGACTATCACAGAGACAATAAGATAAACAGACAATATGGGAACCAAAATAAATACTATCAAGGGAGACAGAATAACTTTAGACACAACGGACCAGCGCGCAGTTACGATTCAGGGAGAAATTCTCCACCATGTGACCGACAAGAAAGAAACTATGGAATCTACCGACATGACGACAGACGATATGATCGTAACGACAGATCTGAATTGCATCAGAACTGGCGGGATTCAAACAGAGCAGGGCCCTCTCGTCACGGTGAATTTGTAGAAGTTAGGTCTCCAAATCCCAATAACGACGCGCGCCAACAAAGAGACAATAGGCAATGACTCACACCGCTGGCAGCAACAAAACGTACTTATGAAACTGATGACGCAGCTGCCGTAGCTAGTAATTACGTAAAAATGGAAGACATTAGGGACATCTTACTCCAGGAACACGACGTAAAACTTAACAACATTGCATATCCTGTGATGCACATTACTGTAAATGACGTAAAATTTACGGCAGTGCTTGACTCTGGCAGTCCCATCTCAGTAATTAGTGAAACAGCCTTTAGCAAATGCAACAAATCGAACGATTGCCCCACACTTCCGTTACGTAAGATTAAATTACAAGGTGCAATCTTTGGAAAAAGTGTAGATGTACGCCAACAAACCAACTTAGAATTCTTTTGTCAAAGCCACAGCTTCTCTACGAACTTTCTTATTGTTCCATTATTGTCGACGGAAATTATATTGGGAGTAGACTTTTTGAATGAATTCAAAGCAATCTTAAACTTTCACGATGCTGAAATAAGTTTAGAGAAGGAAGGTAAGTCAATAGCTTTGAAATTTGAAGATTGGCTCTCAAACCATGACGAAGAAATCAATCGGCTTTACCTTCTGTTGGACAACAGTTCGGAATTTTCTACGGAACTAGACACTAACAATCACTCTGCAAGAACTGACAGGGATGATATCGACGGCATATTTGAAATTAATGAGTTAATTCAGAATAAAATTCAAACAATTGAGAATTGTAATGACACTGATAGGCAGGACCTTTTTGAGATTTTACAAGCACATTCCACAGTTTTTACTCATAAAACAGGAACAATCAAGGGATTTCAATACCAATTTCGTGTTCGTGAGCATACTAAATTTTGTGTTAGACCATGTGTAATTCCAGCACATTATAGGGACCGTGTTAGAACAGAAATACAATCTATGCTTGACGAGGGCATTATTGAGCCTGCAGTAAGCTCATACAACAATCCATTACATGTTGTTGAGAAGAGAAATGGATCGATCAGGCTTGTCTTAGATTCGAGACAAATCAATACGATCATTATTCCTGAAACAGACAGGCCGCAAACGTTGGAAGAACTTCTTCAAAATTTTAATGGTGTAAAAGTGTTGTCTTCCATTGATCTCAGATCCAGCTTTTATCAGATCGAACTTCATCCAGAATGTAGAAAATACACAGCTTTCCTTTGTTTCGGCGTTTGTTATCAGTTTCGGAAACTTCCCTTTGGTTTGAACATTTCTTCAGCAGCATTCATTCGTGGGCTAAATTCCATATTACCTGAGTTCTTAAAACGTCACATCACCTTATATGTGGACGATATTCTAATAGCAGAAGCTTCATGGGAACTACATAATCGCATCCTCAACAGTTTGTTACGTATTTTTGCAGAATCTGGAATTACAGTTAACTTGGAAAAGTCTGAATTCGGTAGGACAAAGGTGAAGTTTTTGGGACATATTATTTCTTCTGAAGGGATTCAGCCGGGTCCTGAAAAGTTAGAAGCAATCAGAGCCATTCCAGTTCCATCCACAAAAAGACAAGTCCGCAGTTTTCTAGGTCTCGTAAATTTTTACCGTCGTTTTCTGAATATGCAAATTCTTGTTACACCAAAACTTTGTTCTCTCACTGGAAAAAATACTATTTGGAACTGGGACGAACAAGCACAATTGGAATTCAATTCTTTGAAAGAAGCGTTACTTCACGCGCCAATCTTAGCTCATCCAGATCTGTCACAAGATTTCTGCCTTAGCACGGATTCTTCTAAAGTCGGTCTTGGTGCCCATTTATTTCAAGAAGCCATAGAAAATGACACTACCATTCAGAAAACCATTGCTTTTGCTAGCCGAGTGCTAACAACATCTGAAAAAAAATTATTCCGTTACTGAATTAGAAGCTTTAGCTATCGTTTGGGCATTTAACAAATTCCGTTTCTTTCTTTCTGGTAAGCACGTAAAAGTATACAGTGATCATCGTGCATTACAATTTCTTATGTCTTCAAAATTAAATCATGACAGGTTAAAACGTTGGGCATTGTTTCTGCAAGAATTCCGCTTCACAATAGTCTACATTCCCGGCAAGGAGAACATTGTTGCGGACGCACTGTCACGCGCACCGGCTGGGCTTGAGAAAAGTACCACAGAAGGCAACCTCGAGAAAAATTTCAGTATTCTTTACATTCAGAAAGTCGCCTTTGAAAACTTCATCACCACATCTTTAAAGGACATTGCTCATGAACAAGATAAAGATCCGATTTGGAAAGACATCAAGAGCAAATGGCATGAAAAGACACACACACAGATTCGGCATTATTATCTGGTTAGAAACAACATACTGTTCAAACGCTGCACTGTTGATGACAAGCTATGGGTACTTTGCATTCCTGACGATTTTGTTAATAAGCTCATTTGGTACATTCATTTCAGCTACGCACGTTTTGGTCCACGAAAATGTTATCATATTCTTCGAACGACTTGTTATTTTAACAATATGGAAAAGCGAATTCGAAGAGTCTTGTCTATTTGTAAACTTTGTCAAAAGGCGAAACCATCTACTGTCTCACATCGTGCTCCGTTGTTTCCTATTATTCCTTCTAAATTAAAAGAATTTGCTGCTGTTGATCTCGTGGGACCGCTTGTCAGAACATCCAATGGATTTTCGTACGTTCTAGTCGCTGTTGAACTTACTTCAAAATTTGTTTCTTTCACTCCGTTACGTAAAGCCACTGGACGATCTGTCTCCAACGCCTTTGTTAAAAATTTCTTACGTGAAGTTGGCCACGTTGCTAAAGTCATTTCAGATAACGGACCGCAATTTAGATCTGCTGTTTGGTCACGCACGCTTCGGAATCATAAAATCAAACCTGTTTTTATTTCATTGTACTCACCACATTGCAACCCGTCTGAACGGATTATGAAATAAATCAATAAGCTTTGCAGACTTTATTGTCACAGAAAGCATCAGCATTGGGACAGATATCTACAATTATTTCAAAATGTGCTGAATGAAATGCCTCATGATTCCACTGCTTTACCACCTACTCTTGTACTGAAGAATGAAGAACCACCGAACAGAATCAGAGAGCTTGTACCTTTCCCGAATACACGTAAACTTCGACACAAAGACATAATTGATTTGGCTCTTAAAAATATAAAATCTGCAGCAGACAAAAGGAAAAAACTACACGGTAAAGCAAATGCAAAGAAATTGTATATTGGTCAGAAAGTTCTCATTAAAGCTCATTCATTGTCACATAAGAAGAAACACTTGAGTCACAAATTCTTTCTAGTTTACAATGGACCTTACAGAATCCGACGTATACCACATGATAATTGCGTTGAAGTTGAAACTCTGCGTACTAGGAAGAGTAAAGGTTTACACCACATTTCACATGTAAAACCGTTTATTGAAAGATAATCTGCTTTTTAACTTTGTCATTGCCATAAAACTTTTCACTTTACATTACTAGTATGCTTGTCAGACTTAGAATCTGTTAACATGCAACAATGTTTGAAGTTAAATATCCAGTCAAGAACCAAGAGAACTTATTGAAACAGAAATGACGAATGCATTGTTATAGTGAACAGACGTCACAGTGTTATTGTGTGTGTACATTCTTGCTTGTTAGTTGCACGATTATGGAACAACTATAAGGCTTACATATTTAGAACATTTACCAGTACTGCTAATGAGATTTTAATGCAACATTTTGGTTTACTGGAAAATATATTCTGGATTTAAAGTACTTTCAGTGAGATACCAGATGGCACAGTGGTTAGTTTATGTGACAGCTACACGATTTTATCACGACGCTACTAATGAGTGACAATTTACAATGTTGCTTTTGCAGTGTTTCTGTTTTATATCTGCACAGTTTTCTGTTTTATTCTGGAAAGTAAAACAGGTTTTAGTAGTAACTTTTGTGGTATAGCTACAATGAGACTGCCTTTTCCGTAGCACAACAATACGTTACAGCACAGTACTTTCATCATCACAACAATAAGCGTAATAACTAAGATATCTCTACGCAAAGCATTTCACTTTTGTTTATCATGAGGTAAGTACATTGGCTTCTGCAGAACTTAGCTTTCGGAGGAAAATAACTACGACACTTCCACAGAGATTATCTTACAACAAGATGCACATTTAGCGCTACAGGACACGCATTTCAGTGATTAATTTTGTACTTAAAACATTTATTTTTAAAGAGTTTTGAATTACAAAGAAAGTTTTCCGTGATACATTTCATTCCATTGCTGTAATCTGTAACACCTGAGGGTATAATTACATTAATCCTCAGGGGGGTACACGCCTACTTTGTGTACCATGTGTGTGGCAACCACAAGGAACCCTAGCTAATATGGTATTTGCTTATACAACTTTACACATCGGTACCATATTTCTCTAACACACAAATTACACAGCTATCTGATCATTTAACTGAGAGATAAACTTTTTTTACTACATCAGTGACACATGTTTACGCAATACACAGTTGGGTAACTTCACACTTATGAAACTCTATTTTGTCTGTACTTTGTAAACTGTTCATATTTTTTCGGAATCATTGTGATACTATGAGAGCTTTGAATGATGTATTTGGTAAGGGAGCATGATTTTAAAGTACGTTTGAGGTAGATGACACTATTGAAATGAGCAGAGAATTTTTTTTAGGTTTTGAAATTATTGCAGAAAGCTACGACGTTTTTGAGATTTGACTGAGGTGTTATGATGTTATTATTATGACGACGATGTGTACTATGCTGTTGAGATATGTTTATGATCAATAAGATGATGCTAGCGTATATGAGGAATAAGAAGTATGTTGGAAACCAAGAATCGTGCTTTAAGAGTTATGAAATGTGCGTAAATGCGTGACTGTATCACAATGCTGACGAATATTTTATTTGGACACTTATATTTATAGGATTTTCTTTCTACAGATTTGCAACGCTAATTCTTGACCTGTGAAATATTTTTATGTGAGACTGTCACTGTAGCGGAAACTGCTGTCGTAAATATTTCCGTAAGAAAGTTAAGTGACCACCTGCACGTGCGTCGTCGGCACACCGCTGTGTCAGACACCTGGAGAACAAGCCATTAAGGTGTGCCTTTCCGGAAGCACAGGTAGAAAAAAAAAGGGGGAGGCCATTATCCTCGCTATTGACATTTCCTTGTTGAAAGCATACTGTGGAGCTCGTAATTTATGATATTTACTGAAATGCCTAATGAAATGACGAGAAATATTTTTACATCTGCACACCTGATTACGACAAGCGTCTTTCTACGAGAGTTGAGAGAATTTCTACTAACTTATGAAATGTCACATGACTATTGAATGATATTTTTATGCTTTGGTTTGCGTAATTGCTTATTTCATTTGATACCTGTTTTTCAGCTGTGTTACAGCATTAGTTTTATAAAATAAACTTAGATGCATTTGCTAATGTGAACACTTTCTGTCAACAGATCTATTAAATGATAATTTTGTAATCCACATTCTTTAAAAAAAGGAGCACTTGGAAAGGAAAGAACAATAAGAAGGGACTAGTAACAGTAACTGGACACATAATTTTCTTTTCAAGTACATGGTAATATTTCTTTTACAATAAGTTGTTGTGGTGCACCACTTTAATTACTTAGACATTAAGATGTGATTATACATTTCCCTTATCTGCATTGTTATCTTTAGTGTACTATTTTTTCTGCTTGAGCTATGTCATGTTTAGATATAAGCTGCTGTTTGCCAGGCATAGTGCTACTGAACTTTAATTTGTGTTACTCTGCTAAGCCAGATTTATTTTTTTGTTTGCTGCGTATTGCCTCATATTAGTTGTAATGTTGAACTGCTTGGTAATTTAGATTTACTGTAGCTTGCTTTGCGATTTTCCATTATTT
The DNA here is from genome assembly GCF_021461385.2 of Schistocerca piceifrons. Taxonomy (NCBI): domain Eukaryota; kingdom Metazoa; phylum Arthropoda; class Insecta; order Orthoptera; family Acrididae; genus Schistocerca; species Schistocerca piceifrons. Next base: position 3,692,709 of record NC_060139.1, read on the forward strand.
TTCATTGCTGTTTATATTAATTGTTTTATGTGCTGCTGCATTGCCTCGTCCCTTAGTTTAGCATCTGAGCTCAGTAGATTTAAGTTAGCTTAAGAGGGGGTAGCCTATAAGAGAATGAGTTGCGATGAATTTGAATAAATGCACTGAGAAGCTATATGAGAAAATTACAGAAAGCAGGTATAGATAGGACTTTTTGGAAATAATGAAGAACGAAGGGAGATCTCCGAGAAGTAAAGAAAGTTTTGTTTGCAAGATACTGCAGTAAAACAAACCCTGTCCTTTCCCTTTCTGTTATTCCGCTATGTGTTTGTGTACTCTTGTATATTTGTGTTCTTCCTGTCTTTATGTGTTTATCGGATGAGAGTTACATTGTAGAATTTTTCTGATAATATGTTATTTACTTTGTAAAGATGTTTAGACATTATTTATTCTGTTCTGTTTTAATGCTCATGTGTGAAGTTGATGTTTCAAAAGTTATTCTGATCTTTTATGTATTTACTTATGTCATAACTCCTGTAACACTGATGTATATGTTATTTCTATTCTTTTGTAAAGCCCCTATTACTACAAATGTTATCTGTATTATTATGTTTTAATGATGTATTTTGTACCTTTGTTATTGTATTCTTATGTTATAAAATTGTAATTGATACCAGTTCATCATATTATTAACTTGTAAGTTACATTTCACTGCACACGTTTCTGTTGGTCATAGTATATGGACAATATGTGAGAAGTAGGGACTGTTAGTGTTTGCACGTGTGTTAATAATTCAGCAAGGGACTGGATAACAGCATTGTTGGTTCTAAGGACAGTTCCGAAAACTTTGTGAGTGCACAAGTGGTGGTTTATGGACTTGCTATATTATCCGCAAGACTCTTCAATGGTGATTGTGCACCTGCACAGTCACAACAGATGGCTGCTGGCTATCTCTACAAGGACTGCAGTGGGTCTGCATCTATGATGACCCACCAATGCCATTATTTCTACAAGGACTGCAGTGGGTCTGCACCTCTGGTGGCCCACCAATACCACAATCTCTACCAGGACTACAGTGGGTCTGCTCTGTGATGACCTACCTACCAATACTCTTCAAAATTTCGACTGACTCTGCTGTGGGTTTGCTCTGTTGTGGCCCATTACCTGTATGCATGTCAAGAGTCAGCACTGTCTTTCCGTTGGAAGGACAACACTACTTCTTCAAGACTGCATGGAAATCCATCACTTCTGTGTGCATTTTCTTTTACTGCTCAGACTTTGAGAAAAACTCTGCATTTTTACTGTGATGAACAATCTGGACTGTCTTTATGGACTGTGAGAAATTTTTAGCTTTTGACCAACATTGTATCAATAAGTGTGTGCATTTGATTTCTTTGTTATTGTAATTATGAAAATTTTTTTTCAAATCTGTATTGGCCACTGCCCAATCCAATTTGTAAATTTTTTTTGTGGGGAGCATGGGGGCTATGTAAGTAGGCTGTTTAGGTTTTTTTATTGGTAACGCCACCTCTGTATGAAAATCACTGGCTGTGCTGTGTGCAGTCTCTGGCTGCTTTGCATTGTTGTAATACTCGCCATTGTAGTGTTGGGCAGCGGCAGCTGGCTGTGAACAGCGCGTAGCGTTGCGCAGTTGGAGGTGAGCCGCCAGCAGTGGTGGATGTGGGGAGAGAGATGGCGGAGTTTTGAAATTTGTCATGAACTGCTATATTTATATATGATGATATCAAGGTAAATACATTGTTTGTTCTCTATTAATATCTTTCATTTGCTAACTATCCCTATCAGTAGTTAGTGCCTTCCATAGTTTGAATATTTTATTTAGCTGGCAGTAGTGGCGCTCGCTGTATTGCAGTAGCTCGAGCAGCGAAGATTTTTGTGAGGTAAGTGATTTGTGAAAGGTATAGTTTAATGTTAGTCAGGGCCATTCTTTTGTAGGGAATTTTGAAAGTCAGATTGCGTTGCGCTAACAAAATATTGTGTGTCAGTTTAAGCACAGTCATGTATAATTGTTCAAAGGGGACGTTTCAAGTTCACTATCCACAATTCACCGAATCCGTTCTTAAACGAGGCGACAGAAGCTGGGATGATCAAGTTATTCTGCAGTGGTATACTTCCCTTACATTCCACTACAAGATCCCTGGGCTGATGCATGGCATGACACGTGACAGCTGACTGCAAGAATGATCACTTCATCCAGCACACATAGTCTCCACACACTCGGATGCGCATCTTGCTGTCCACAGTATCTCGTCTCGCATAATCTTCGAGCGACCACGATCTATAACTGCCTGAGAACCTTTCAAAAAGGCCCATTAGAGAATGTCGTCATGACTACACTCTCGCAAGATGACGAATTCTAGGGGCTGTGAATGGCCACTTATACCCACACTAATGGTAGATATTCCTGTAGATTTTACATATTTCCCATTAGCCACCTTGAGACGAATACGGTTTTCTGCAACTGGCGACGATACTTCCCCGAAATGACTGAATATGATGCTCCAGAGCCCACAAGAACTTGTGCTGGTCGGCCATCCATCCACGAGGATATCGACGTAGTTTCCTATCATTTTTGTAGTGATCGACGGCGGAGGATCTTTCTCTTCGGAGGCCTCAGCTCCATGGAAGGTCGCACCCTTTAGTTTTCCAGGTTCCGGCGGCTAGGTGATCGGCTGGAGCTTCTAAACGGCGATGGAGACCTTGATAGCCGTGTTGGGGAGCGTCCTCTCCAGCGGCTAGCTTGCGGTGATGGTGACCTACGTCGTCCTGCACACACATCTTCTTGTTCATCTTCGTCGTTCCGCAGTTGGCGTCGGCTAAGATCGGTCTGCCGTCTTCTGGCAAGGGCGTCATCAAATATCCGCCGCCTTTCTCGCCATAGAGCACCACATGTCCCGGTCGTCCACAGTGGAAACATACTGGTTGGTTATCCTGGGTCCTCCAGACGTCAGTCTTACTTGGTGCCGAAACAGGTTCCTCATGCGGCATTGCAGGAACGTAACTCCGCCTGGGTCTCGACTTTTTCACCGTTTTAAAGGGAAATGAAGGACAAGAGACTGGGTTCAATGTCTGTTCCACGTCCTCCCTTATGACCTCTTGAAGCGTCTCGGTTTTTTGCTCGCCGTGCAATCCAAGTGCGTTCTGAACTTCCTCTCTCACTATCTGACAAAAAACACTTGTGAAATCAGTTGCTTCCTCCATCATAGACATCGATACGGCGTTTGGAAACCGTTCAAACTTCTTGCGTGTAATCCTTTTTTGATGTATTGTCTCAATATACTGGCACCATTTTATGAAGCCGTCTGCTGTCGAAACCTCCATCAGGAGTAGGGTTTGATACATGTCCTCAGCAACACCCTCCATTAGATGTGCAACCTTATCTTCCTCCTTCGTTCTAGGATCCACTATTTTACACAGTTCCAAGACGTCTTGAATGTAGGATGCCGTAGTTTCTTCCGGACGATTTGCCCTGCACTTTAATTTATATTCAGCCTTGCACTTCTGTCGTTGTGTGTCGACGAAATACTTGCGCAATTCCGCCTGGAATACTTCCCAGCTTGTGAACTTCTCCTCGTTGGTCTCATACCATTGCTTGGCAGTGTCCTCCATGTAGAAAAATACGTTAGCCAAACGCACGGTGTCATCCCATTTGTTAAATTTGTCTATACGCTCATATACCTTCAGCCACTTGTTTGGATCTTGCCCATCGTTACCAGAGAGTCCGGAAGGATGTCATGTGGTGACACACAGTTGCTGTCATCGTAACGTTCTCTTCTTCTTCTGTCTCTTATAGATTGCGATTTGTTGAATATAGCCCGAACTCGGGTTTCTCGCCACGTAAACGGCGGCTCTACTCGTGGACTGATGGGAGCCACTGTGCTCGTCGATAATGTGCGCTGTCACAAGTTCCAATACGAATGACGAACACTAACTTCACTGAACGAAGGTTTAATCAGCACTTGCACATACAAGAGCGCGGAGCGAACTGCCTCCGGCCAGAACACATACAGCTACAGAACATTCCAGTGCAGTAATTCTTGACATTTTTGGATACTTCTAGACTGTACTCGAACCGAATATAGAAATTAAAATCTTTCAGTGGAGTTGAGTTTTGAACTCACCACCCTCCACGCCACTGTTTATTGTCATAACTACTCCACCACGGTGCTACTCAGTTCCTTCTGCGACAGTGTAAAGATCACTGGCATGTCAGCTTATGCGTCATGTTTATGGAGCTATGACAGGAAAGAGGAAATCTTGCATGGCTGCGAATTTTGTATGTAATTTTGACAATTTATTTTCTCGTTGTGATAGCAGCCCACGTAGTCACAGGCACATTGGCGTAAACATGGCTTTCTATATAATGGAATGGTACTATTATGTCGTGATTAGATTCCAAGACAATCACCCAGAATGTTACGCTACACTTCCTTTAGAACGAAACACTCAAAACGTATATCATAAATTTAAAATGCAGAGATGAGAAACCACCATGGGAGCTTCGTATGCAGGTGTCAGAAAGCAGTCAAAACAACACTCTCAAGCTAAACTGTGCACCTGACAAAATGATCGAAAATCCCATGAGAGTAAGTAAGGGATTTGTTTATAATGTAACTTTCCTCTACTGCCAGTCGAGATTCTATTTACACACACTAGTAGGTGTCCAGATACTTTAGATCAGTGCACAAAGGAGATCACACGGGGCGCTACGAGCAACAAGGAGACACCAACTTCGTGCAAGCACGCTGCCCAAGTGGCAGGAGGTGTACGCTACCTCTGGCTGAAAACCTACACTATGTGATCAAAAGTACCCGGACACCCCCAAAAACATACGTTTCTCATATTAGGTGCATTGTGCTGCCACCTACTGTCAGGTGCTCCGTATCAGCGACCTCAGTAGTCATAAGACATCGTGAGAGAGAAGAATGGGGCACTCCACGGAACTCACGGACTTCTAACGTGGTCAGGTGATTGGGTGTCACTTGTGTCATACATCTGTACACGAGCTTTCCACACTCCTAAACATCCCTAGGTCCACTGTTTCCGATGTGATAGTGAAGTGGAAACGTGAAGGGACATGTACAACACAAAAGTGTACAGGTCGACTTCGCCTGTTTACTGACAGAGACTGCCGAAGTTAAAAAAAAATGGTTCAAATGGCTCTGAGCACTATGGGACTTAACATCTGTGGTCATCAGTCCCCTAGAACTTAGAACTACTTAAACCTAACTAACCTAAGGACATCACACACATCCATGCCCGAGGCAGGATTCGAACCTGCCACCGTAGTGGTCGCGCTATTCCAGACTGAAGCGCCTAGAACCGCTCGGCCACATCGGCCGGCCCCGTCAGTTGAAGAGGGTCGTAATGTGTAATAGGCAGACATCTATCCAGACTATCACACAGGAATTCCAAACTGCAGCAGGATCCACTGCAAGTACTGTGACAGTTAGGTGAGAGGGGAGAAAACTTGGATTTCATGGTCGAGAGGCTGCTCATAAGCCACACATCACGCCAGTAAACCCCAAAATATGTCTCGCTTGGTATGAGGAACGTATACATTGGACGATTGAAAAGTGGAAAAACGTTGCGTGGAGTGACGAATCACGGTACACAATGTGGGGATCCGATGGCAGGACGTGGGTATGGCGAATGCCCGCTGAACATCATCTGCCAGCGTGTGTGGCGCCAACAGTAAAATTCGGAGGTGGTGCTGTTGTGGTCGTGTTTTTCATGGAGGGGGCTAGCACCCCTTGCTGTTTTGCGTGGCACTATCACAGCACAGGCCTACACTGATGTTTTAAGGACCTTCCTGCTTCCCACTGATAAAGAGCAATTCGGGGATGGCGATTGCATCATTCAACACGATAGAGCACCTGTTCATAATGCACGGTCTGTGGCCGAGTGGTTACACGACAATAACATCCCTGTAATGGACTGGCCTGCACACAGTCCTGACATTAATTCTATAGAACAGCTTTGGGATGTTTTGGAACGCCGACTTCGTGCCAGGCCTCACACCGACCGACGTCGATACCTCTCCTCAGTGCAGCACTCCGCGAAGAATGGGCTGCCATTCCCCAAGAAACCTTCCAGCACCTGATTGAGCATATGCCTAGGAGAGTGGAAGCTGTCATCAAGGCTAAGGGTAGGCCAACACCATACTGAATTCCAGCATTACAGATGGAGGGCGCCACAAACTTGTAAGTCATTTTCAGCCAGGTGTCCGGATACTTTTGATCACATAATGTATATCAAATCAGCCATATCTATCATTCCACTCACGAATGTCACATGGTAAAAAATAAACAATGAGTGTTTTAAACACTCTTAAAGTAGCTTTGCGCTGGGTGCCGCCATCTCGCAGGAAGATGCTGTTGTATGAAGCAATGGTGGCCTGGGGATGCGATACGGAGCAATGTATAATTATTACTAACTTATGCAATGTAATACTGACAACACAACTCACTCTTAATGGAGCAGAAGAAATCAGTGTTTCCCATATTATTGTGTTTGCTACCTCATCACTGGTTTTGGCAATAAAAACTACAATATTATTACAGCTAACAAAGCTGTCTGGATCTGTGCATAAGAAGCAATGCGAGATTGGTGCCACATGACAATTAGTTGTAATATCTAAGCTTGCTCGATAGCTGCTGTAGACAGTATTGTGTTTAAACAAAGTATAGCCATGGCACCCATCCTCTTTATATTCACCCACACTATAACAAGACGTGAGACTTGTAAACCAGTGCAGCGCGATTATTGGGAACCACTCTCTCCATGTAGTAGTCGAGCCAGGCGCTGCTTCAGGCTGGTAGCGCGGTGGCTCGAAGACGCTCACCTGTTCCTGTCTGGGATGGTTGGTGGGCTGCTTCAGATGTTCATTCAGACTGCACTTGGCAGCAGCCGGCCGCGGTGGCCGAGTGGTTCTAGGCGCTACAGTCTGGAACCGCGGGACCGCTACAGTCACGGGTTCGAATCCTACCTCGGGCATGGATGTGTGTGATGTCCTTAGGTTAGTTAGGTTTAAGTAGTTCTAAGTTCTAGGGGACTTATGACCTCAGATGTTAAGTCCCATAGTGCTCAGAGCCATCTGAATCAACTTTGCAGCGTCCCGCTGCTGTTGGGACGCATGGACAGCGGCTGAACCGCCCACTCTTCGCCGCATAATATGCATCTGCTCAAGCGTCTCTAACACTATCAGAGATAATTAAATAATTGTTTCACATGCCCTAAGGGGGGGTAGTGGGGGTGGCGACAATTATTAGATCTAGAAACAGGGAGCTATCTGTGTAGGGAACTTCACAGCAAACATAAACATAGCCAAAGCCTTGCAGACAAACAAAAATTACACGAAGCTAAATCTAGTGTGAGGAGGGTTATGCGAGAGGCATTCAATGAATTTGAAAGTAAGTTCTATGTACTGACTTGGCAGAAAATCCTAAGAAATTTTGGTCTTACGTCAAAGCGGTAGGTGATCAAAACAAAATGTCCAGACGCTCTTGACCTAAATGGTACTGAAACAGAGGATGACAGACTAAAGGCCGAAATACTAAATGTCTTTCTCCAAAGCTGTTTCACAGAGGAAGACTGCACTGTAGTTCGCTCTCTAGATGTCGCACAGATGAAAAAATGGTAGTTATCAAAATAGACGACAGAGGGATGGAGAAACAATTAAAAGCGCTAAAAATAGGAAAGGCCGTGGGACCTGATGGGATACCAGTTCGATTTTACACAGAGTACGCGAAGGAACTTGCCCTCCTTCTTGCAGCGGTGTTCCGTAGGTCTCTAGAAGAGCGTAGCGATCCAAAGGATTGGAAAAGGGCACAGGTCATCCCCGTTTTCAAGAAGGTACGTCGAACAGATGTGCAGAACTATAGATCTATATCTCTAACGTCGATCAGTTGTAGAATTTTGGAACACGTATTATGTTCGAGTATAATGACTTTTCTGGAGACTAGAAATCTACTCTGTAGGAATCAGCATGGGATTCGAAAAAGACGATCGTGTGGAACCCAGCTTGCGTTATTCGTCCACGAGACTCAGAGAGCCATAGACACGGGTTCACAGGTAGATGCCGTGTTTCTTGACTTCCGCAAGGCGTTCGGTACAGTTCCCCACAGTCGTTTAATGAACAAAGTAAGAGCATATGGACTATCAGACCAATTGTGTGATTGGATTGAAGAGTTCCTAGATAACAGAACGCAGCATGTCATTCTCAATGGAGAGAAGTCTTTCGAAGTAAGAGTGATTTCAGGTGCGCCACAGGGGAGTGTCGTAGGACCGTTGCTATTCAGAATATACGTAAATGACGTTGTGGATAACATCGGAAGTTCACTGAGGCTTTTTGCAGATGATGCTGTGGTGTATCGAGAGGTTGTAACAATCGAAAATTGTACTGAAATGCAGGAGGATCTGCAACGAATTGACGCATGGCGCAGGGAGTGGCAATTGAATCTCAATGTGGACAAGTGTAATGTGCTGCGAATACACAGAAAGAAAGATCCTTTATCATTTATCTACAATATAGCAGGTCAGCAACTGGAAGCAGTTAAATCCATAAATTATCTGGGAGTAGGCAGTAGGACTGATTTAAAATGGAATGACCATATACAATTAATCGTCGGTAAAGCAGATGACAGACTGAGATTCATTGGAAGAATCCTAAGGAAATGCAGTCCGAAAACAAAGGAAGTAGGTTACAGTACACTTGTTCGCCCACTGCTTGAATACTGCTCGCCAGTGTGGGATCCGTACCAGGTAGGGTTGACAGAAGAGATAGAGAAGATCCAACGGAGAGCTGCGCACTTCGTTACAGGACCATTTAGTCATCGCGAAAGCGTTACGGAGTTGATAGATAAACTCCAGTGGAAGACTCTGCAAGAGAGACGCTCAGCAGCTCGGTACGGGCTCTTGTTGAAATTTCGAGAACATACCTTCACCGAGGAGTCAAGCAGTATATTGCTCGCTCCGAAGTACATCTCGCGAAGAGACCATGAGGATAAAGTCAGAGAGATTAGAGCCCACACAGGGGCATACTGACAATCTTTCTTTCCACGAACAATACGAGACTGGAATAGAAGGGAGAACCGATAGAGGTACTCAAGGTAACCTCCGCCACACACCGTCAGGTGGCTTTCGGAGTATGGATGTAGATGTAGATGTAGATGTAATGCTGCCACACATTTTGAGGAGACAAAAGTCACAGGATACTGTCTAATACTGTGTCACACATCCTTTCGCCCTGTGTAAAGCAACATTTCGACGTGGCCTGGTCTCAACAAGTTGTTGTAAGTCCCCTACAGGAATACTGAGCCATGCGAAATTGTTGCCAGTGCAGGATTTTTGTACCCGAACTGACCTCTCGAATACGTCCCACAGGCAATCTGGGTGGCAAACTCATTCGCTCGAATTGTCCAAACGTCTTCAAACCAGTCGCGAACAAATGTGGCCCAGTAACAAGGCGCAATCTCATCCATAAAAATTCCATTGTTGTTTGGGAACATGAAGTACATATTGTCGGAAATGGTCTCCAAGTAGCCGAACATAACCATTTTCGGTCGATGACTGTTTCAGTTAGACCGGAGGACCCAGTCATTCCGTGTAAACACTGCCCACACCATCATGGAGCTACCAAATGGTTCATATGGTTCTGAGCACTGCTGTGGTCATAAGTCCCCTAGAACTTAGAACTACTTAAACCTAACTAACCTAAGGACATCACTCACATCCATGCCCAAGGCAGGATTCGAACCTGCGACCGTAGCGGTCGTGCGGTTCCAGACTGTAGCGCCTTTAACCACTCGGCCACTCCGGCCGGCATGGAGCTACCACCAGCTTGCACAGTGCCCTGTTGACAAGTTGGGTCCGTGGCTTCGTGGGGCCTGCGCCACACTCGAACCCTACCATCAGCTCCCTCCAGCTGATATCTGGATTCGTCTGACCAAGCCACGGTTTTCCAGTCGTCTGGGATCCGACCGATGCGGTTAAGAGACCAGGATGGTCGCTGCAGCTGATGTCTGTGCCGTTAGCGGCGGCACTCGCGTTGATCGTCTGCTGCCACAGCCCACTGACGCCAAATCCGGCTGCACACTGTCCCGCAAGACACGTTCTTAGTACGTCCTGTATTGATTTCTGCGATTATTTCACGCAACGCTGCTTGTCTGCTGGCACTGACAGGTCAACTCAAACGTCGCTGCTCCTGGTCGTTTGCTGGAGGCCTTAAGTCACTGCGTTGTCTCTGGTCAGAGGTAATGCCTGAAATTTGGTATCCTCGGCACACTCTTGTCTCTGTACCTTTCGAATTACTGAATTCCCTTCGGATTTCTGAAGCGGAATGTCCCGTGCATCTAGCTCCAACTACCGTTCCGCGCTAAACTCCCGTCATGCGGCCACAATCACTTCGGAAACCTTTCCACATGAACTGCTGGAGTACAAACGGCTGCTCCGAGAATGTACTACCCTTTTATGCCTTGTGTACGCGCTACTACTGCCATCTGCATGTACGCATATCGCTATCCCCTCACATTTGCCACCTCAGTGTACACCCCTGAAGGGACTCAGAGCAACGTTCGTAACGTGTTGTAGGTAAACAGACCATGCAGTATGTATCTATCTATTGACCTATTTACTTGCATTTTTTAAATTTACCACTGTTCTTACAGTCCTGGCTTGTTTTAATGTAATGCTGCTATGTAAATGTCTGAAGCGACCCAGAAGCGTTTGTATATAAATAGACTGCGCAATACGCAAGCTATGTCAGAAGGATTTTTTAAATTTCTCTCCATTTCGTTTTTACAGAGTTATGTCAACTGTGACGTGATTGTGTCGGACTTATCTTGGGCGACAATGTTTGATTGTGGCAGACATACTGGGTTATAAATTAAAACAATAGAGATCGTAAATAATATCCACAGCCTACCATAATTTGGTAATAAACTTTAGTGATACGGATAATTAATTGGGTAATAAAGTTGATCCTAAATAAACACCAACATCTAGCCCGCAATCAGTAGCATAACACCAAAGGGTAATAAATTAGATCCTAAGCAAACACAGCACAAGTGTGGGAGAGTAGACGGGGTGGACGAGGTGAGAGGGGAATGCGGCGACCTTGAAGATGACAGTGAGGGAGAGAAGTCGTAAATCAATAAGCCAGGACTGGTACAGCCACCATACTGTCATTCTCATATAGTTTCATCAATTATTCAGTGATCTACAGCATTAAATAATTGCATCATACAACTGTAGCACACCAGTGTATTGTCTCACATTATTAACTCACCGATGAACTTGTGCTTGATAACTGTTTTGTTGTCATATTTTGCAAAATAATGGTTCAAATGGCTCTGAGGACTATGGGACTTAACCTCTGAGGTCATCAGTCCCCTAGAACTTAGAACTACTTAAACCTAACTAACCTCAAACATCCATGCCCGAGACAGAATTCGAACCTGCAACGTCAGCGGTCGCGCGGTTCCAGACTGTAGCACCTAGAACCGCTCGGCCACTCCGGCCGGCCCATATTTTGCACCTTTAATTTATTTAATGATAGGTTTGCGTATTTAAGCTTATAATGTGTACCTTCGTGACTAAAATTTACTCATTCAGAATACATACACTAAGTATTTGTTACCGAAAGGTAATGGAACTGCTCAAATCTCAGGGGGAAAGAGCAACACAAAAAATTATGTTATAAAAACGATACAGGCATGGTTAAAATAATAAAAATCCAGATAAATGCGTGTAGGACTCGTGGATTGGGGGTTCCATACGAATTTAATTACATTTATCGTTATTTCATTCATCGTGGACAAGAGAATCTCGATGGTTTTTGCCTGTTTCGTTATTGTTACAGGCAAGGTACACGTCTACCTATTCCTGAGAAAAAGGGGTGTCAACCCAAGGAGAGACAAACAGCCTTATAACAAATTCATGTGATGTCATTGCGAAGTAAAAATTTTCGGATTTCTTCCTTTGCTTGTACTATGCACCTTGTTTCTCACCAAATATCACGATTGTAGAGCAACGGGAAGCACCCTATAGGACTTGATGACTGACTTTGCGAATATCAAAATATACAGCATAAATGAACGGATCTTTTGACTGTATTGACTTAGAAGCTTCAACTTTTTAGACCGCCATGGGACCATAGATTTTAATATGTGACATAAATTTCAACTACGTCTGCCTGTCGCTGAGAAAAACGAGTTTTAACAGTCAGACAGACAGCAAAGTAATCCTAGAAGGGTTCCATTTTCACCGATTTTGGTGCAGAACCCTAAAACACACACAATTGAGGCATATGGTGAGTTTCATTTTTGTTGAGATTGACACTGAGTTGACGAATTTGTAACATTTTTTACGTCTGGTGGGAAATTTGCACCAGTACATATGAGGTTTTCAATAGTCACCAGTGATATGTGAAAATTCCAACGTGCAGCTTGTTTCAGAGTCCATGTTTATGTGTAGCTCCCCCTGCAGCTCGCTGGTTAAGTACTTTCAAAGGTCATGGACACATCACGTCCATCTTTTTCATTAACTCTAAATATCAAGCATTGTGGTATTCAAATCAAATATCAGGTTTACTTTAAGCTTACTATATTCCAAACTATAATAATGACAGGTGTTTCAAATGTGATGAAATAAATTCGTATTTTCGCTATGCATCATAGCGGACTGGTGGGAATGCAGCTGTTTGTAATAATGAAGATTATTAAAACAGCCTCAGGCTGCAAGACTGGTTTTATAACTTCTTTATAAAATGATTGTCTGTTACCCACCACTGAGGTGTCAAACAGTGTACGTGGTATTGTGGAAGTAGGGCGCACACACCTGCAATTCGTTTTTGACAGCCTGCTGTGATCTGGGAAATGATTACTTAACACCGACTACAAGTGTACAGAGATACATCTGAAAATGAGATGTAACGTCTCGAAATCGATCATGGAATAAAAAGAGTTGTAAAAGCATCCTTGCAGCCTGAGGCTATTATATTAATTGCTATACAGTCGTGAGTATCTTTATTCACCTATTTACTATCTTTAACGTTAAGTGAATTCTCTGTCATACTTGACAGAACAAGACAATAATATTAAAAATGAAATACTCTTCTGATGTGCAACTGTTATTAATGTTATCATGACCCGCATTTCAGCTTCTTGAGCCATCATTAGATGATAACAGAATTTCGCAACCACCAATGAAACGACATGTGACTTACGCAGTTATTAGTCTTACATGTACAGAAGATACGTAAAATGACAAGATACAAAGTGTTTACATAGGCACATATTACATTGTACGTCAATTGGAAATCGTTACATTTAACAAAAACTGGAAAATAAAGCTTAATTTTTTACTGCAATCTAAAATTTCTGTAACAGAAATTTAAACTGACGCAGAAGAAAAAGGAAATTGCATTTGGACGTTCAAAACTAAGCTGGCATTCTGCTGTAAGGTAACCAGATGGTCCGAAACCTCCACTGTCAAAAAATGGTTCAAATGGCTCTGAGCACTATGATACTTAACATCTGAGGTCATCAGTCCCCTAGAACTTATAATTACTTAAATCTAACTAACCTAAGGACATCACACACATCCATGCCTGAGGCAGGATTCGAACCTGCGACCGTAGTGGTCGTGCGGTTCCAGGCCTCCACTGTCACCCCAAAGTTCTGCTAATTACCAGTTGTCTAAAATTTTGTCTGCGTAAAGTCATATTTAAATTCACCCTGAACTCAGCCACAATTTTACACAGCAGTTTGATGATAAAAATGACCATTAAAAAAAAAACCGGTTTTTCGGAACAATGTTGGATACTTTGGTAGATCACATGAAAGGCACATGAGTTTTTTTCTGGATGTCAACCCCATGGGAGATATACGTAAGCATAGTATGCGACATAGGAGTGCTAACCCGCTCCACACCACGGCAGGGTCACAATACATCAGAGAAGATATACCCATTAAATGTCTTTATGTTGTTGTATGCTATCGAGAGCTTGCTTGCGTTTAAAGATGCAATTAAGAGTTATTAAACTCGTCTGAAACAGTTACCCGCTCTCCGCCGGGGATGGCGGATGGCACTCATAGGACCTGCAGTGTCACGTGCTGTGACGTAAGCGGCGCAGCCTGCCTTTCTCGAAGGGCCTTATGACGTCACAGTCTGTTACTCGCCAGTGCGCCTATATTCACTTTCCGTTGGAGAGGAGAGGTGACCGCCAACGGTCATCCTGCGGAAGCTGACACTGCAAAAACTCGACTCTCACACAGGAAGGACGACCCACCCCGACAGCCGGGAGCTGAAGCAGTTTAAACACAACGTGAAATTATTGAAAACGAGGGCGACTAACAATTCGAATCAGTCCAGAAACAAGTGAAGTATATAAACGAAAAGCAAGGTGGGACATTAACTTAATTACAGCAAACAGTGGAAGAGAGACTTCTCGAACAAAAATCATCAGTAACCAAGATTGAAAACTCAGCGGAAAATGCAAGTGACATGACAAATGCATTGACGGCCATGATGCACGTATTACTGAATTTTTTAGGACGGTTGAGCATTCTATTACAGAAATATTTCACTGAAGTCAAGGTGTGACTCAAACAGACACCCAAGTGCAGTAGTACTACGTAATGGAAGTGAAGGAAGAACTTCGACATTAGATGGACATCTTAAGACACTGAAGTTAGAATAACAGTAGCAGCTTACTGATATTAGAGAATTCTTAGCGAAACACAGGAGAAAATAACTGGGGAGAAGAGTCGAGAATACTGAACCTGTAGCGGTTGTGCATACTGTGGAATATCAGAAGAACAAGCAACATGTTAGCTAAAGTCCTAATGTGGACATTGTTAACAAAGAACGTAATCTTATTAAGGCATGAGCGACGAGAATCTGACGGGTATAAATTTTCGAAGCAACAATCTCTTACGTAAATCCGCGATGGAAGATTTCATCAAGTAATATGGGCGATTCAGTTCCGTATTGAGAGTTCGTCAAACTGGATAGGAGATAGAAAGATGGATTTTATCGAGAATCATCCAAATGAGTACACAAAATATCAAACAATGTCGATGGCTCAAAACTGCCATCCTGATGAAGTTTGTAGAAAGATTCTGCTCACGAAGTGGTTGTTTAAGGAAATGGCTGTTGTTTTCAGTGCATGTAATATCCATATGGTGGAAAATACAAAGCAAAGGGGGAATTTGTTTAATTATTATTATCAAAAGAATTTATTTTTGTCACAACCATTGCAACTCAAGTATTTAAATCTTATACTGATTCCAGATTTGCAACGGCACATTCAGACGACTGAAGCATTGCAGAAGTGGCAACATTACAGCGATAGTAGGGTACACTTTCAGCCAGTTATGAGCAGCCACAAAGGAATTTCCAACAATGAAATCAGAATAATATGGATGAAACAAATAGATGGAACAGGTTTGATAGCAAGTGGGTGAGGAACAAGTTTTAGAGAAGACAATCGTTATCCCAACAGCTCTCAACAGTGGAAAAAAGAGATTCTCAAAATAGTAGTGTTGAAATAGAACCTACTGCTCCACCTGCAGGTGAATTGCAATGACGGCATTTAGGGAGTAGATCCAAGTACGTGAACAGGAAACTGATTAATAGAATGACTTGGTACCTGACTGGTAGCGGAAATGCTGATGCAGATTGTTTATTTATAAAAAAGTCAGTTTGTGGGGGTTGATATCATTTGCTCATCATTCTCATTACATGGGGCAAATGTGTTGCAGAACCGAATGTTTGGCACTGCACTCTGGGTGTCTTAACGTAATGTTCGACCCTTTGTCAGCACTTAACCTATTGTTCTGTTAAGTGGCTTTCCATGTCACCTCCATCCCCTTAAACTATTGTACTGCTTATAATAAGAAATTAAGTTACTAATTAAATCCTCCCACCATTTTCTGGAACACTTTTCGAACTTCACACCCTTCTGAACGCCATGTCTGGTGCACTCTTCTTTTTCTCTGAACCCCCTCCCCCCTGAATTAAACTATTGTACTGTGTTTTACACCCTCCCCTCAACTACTGTACCGCCAACACCAAGTTGGTATAAGTGATGAAAGCTGGGGTCAAACCCACCTCTCTCACATAACTGCCGCCGGCGGCAAGTGGGTGAAAGTTGTGTCCATTTTCAGGTATACAGTTAGAATTCTTTCAGTGCTGTACTGACATCACTGGTCTATGTAAGTAAGAGCTAAGTCTGGACCCACTATAGAAATGTTTTGCAATGCTTCCCAGAACAGCACAGGATGCATTGTTCCTAGCGATCATAACAGGACATGAGAGATGCCTCTAGCCCTGCACGTGTTTACCCAGCCACCACACATAGCTGCTGGTCCAGCACAGGCCTAATTGCCGAGCGATAGTCCTCACAGCACTATATATTTCCCGCGAGGCCAAGCGGTCATCCACCGCAACCGACGGTCACAAGTCATCCACTACCGATGCATGACAAGAGCGCCCTCAGCAGACCAAAGTCACTCTCTGAACTCTTCTACCAAGGTTGGGCTTGTTTCCCCTCGGCACAAAGGCATTAATTTTTCTGGCGCTGACCTGCTTGCTTGCTTGCTTTCTACAGCCATCTCCAAACTCTGAGATTGGAAGAACATATGTTATTTCACATGGTTTGCCAGAATATTATACAATTTACACGATGCTTCCCAATATCAAGCACACAGCAATAGCATTTGCATAGCAGTATCACTTGCACAGTATAATTCTGTAGATATAGACTAGAAATTATTTCTCTACAAACTCCAAACTTTTGTGAGGTGGAGCTTGCTGTAAACCACTGAGTAACTATAAACTTATCCCACCTGCAAAGACATTTACGTGAAAACGAGAAAAAAGAGAGGAAACTGATATTTCCATTTGCGAATACCGATGTCGGTGATGTAACAGATTCCAAATAATCCCTATAATTTACAAAGTCTACTAAGGTGTTTCTCATATCTAGAGAATCAGCAAATGTGTCTTCCACTTATCTTTCACCTGCTAGATGCACACACCACAATCGATGTTCTCTGAACTTAATAAAGGCGCGAAATGTTCAGAAGCAGTCAACTGGACAATTTCCGTGGGAGGGAATAATGCTTCAGCGCAAACACACGCACATATTGTATCTTCTCAAATTTCCATGCGAACACGAAAGCTGTCCAACACATACTGAGTATTAGTTCGCTATTCGCCCGTCTGGAGGACGACGCGGTTTACTCAGCTACATTCCTGCATCCCTACAGGCTTTTCCATTCGAACAGCTACTGCCGTATGAAGGAAACATAAAACTTTCCCGCCCCAGGGAACCACCCGCACCCCTAGACAGTATCGTCGTAGGAAACTGGCCACATACATATGAAGGGCTTAAATCAAATAAAGGCACATTTATAATTGTAACTGTATATAGGTCCCCGTCAGGAAATTTTCATCTATTTCTGAAAAATTTGGACTCCTTGTTGTGCTATCTGTCAGACAGGGGGAAGCAAATTATTATTTGTGCGGACTTCAATGTAGATTCTCTGAAAGAGGGTAATAGGAAAAATGACCTTGAAATATTACTCGGTTCTTTCAATTTGACACCCGTTATTGATTTTCCTACTCAGGTGGTAAAGGATAACAGCTCACTGATAGATAACTTCTTTATAGACCAAGATAAGTTTAACCAGATAAATGCTCAGCCTGTTGAGAATGGTCTTTCTGATCATGGTGCACAGCTAGCTACAATATATGACATAGCTCCATTCAGCAATACTAAACAGTCCTCCAAAGTAGTACGTTCAGTCAACGATTTAACAATTGCAAATTTCAGGGAAAGCCTGCAGCAGTTAGACTGGGATGAGGTGTACCGTGAACCTGATGCCAATTTAAAATATAATTTATTTCATGACATTTTTGTAAATGCATTTGAAAACTGCTTCCCCATGAAAATAGTTAAATATACTCGTAAGAAACCTTGTAACAAACCATGGCTTACTAAGGGTATAAAAATATCTTGTAACCGGAAAAGGGAAATGTATCTGACAGCAAGAAAGAGTAGTGACCCAGAAACTATCAAAAATTATAAAAACTAGTGTGTTATATTAAGAAAAGTTATTAAAAAATCCAGGAGTATGTGTATCATGTCTGAAATCAGCAACTGTGATAATAAAATTAAAACAATTTGGAATATTATTAAAAGAGAAACAGGTCAACCAAGAGCAGAGGAAGACAGTATTACCATCAAATTGAATGAAAACTTTACGAAGAAAAAGTCAGAAGTTGAAAATATTTTTAATAATCATTTTCTAAATGTTGTGGATATAGTAGGATCCAGGTGTTCATTAGAAGATGCTAGGCTGTTAATGGAAGAGGCCATACCTATGCAATTTGATACAATTGAAATCTCACCCACTTCTCCCTCTGAAATTAGGAAAATAATAAACTTGCTTAAAAGCAAAAACTCACATGGAATTGATGGCATTTCCAGCAAAATACTAAAAGCTTGTTCTCAACAGATAAGTAAGATTCTCAGCCACCTGTGTAATAGCTCTCTGGAACAGGGCATTTTCCCTGATAGACTGAAATATGCTATTGTTATACCTTTGCATAAAAAGGGGGATAGATCTGATGTCAACAATTACTGTCCAATCTCCCTTCTAACAGCTTTATCCATAATTTTTGAGAAAGTAATGTATTCAAGAGTAGCTTCACATATCTGTAAAAATGAAGTACTAACAAAATGTCAGTTTGGTTTCCAGAAAGGTTTTTCAACAGAAAATGCCATATATGCTTTCACCAGTCAAATTTTGAATGATCTGAATAACCGAACACCACGCATTGGGATTTTTTGTGATCTCTCAAAGGCTTTTGATTGTGTAAATCATGAAATTCTGCTAGACAAGCTCAAGTATTGTGGCATGAGTGGGACAGTGCACAAATGGTTTAATTCGTACCTAACTGGAAGAGTGCAGAAAGTTGAAATAAGTAGTTCTCGTAACATGCAAAGATCAGCACATTCCTCAAACTGGGGAACTATCAAGCATGGGGTTCCACAAGGGTCAGTCTTGGGTCCTTTGTTGTTCTTATTATATATTAATGACTTGCCATTCTATATTCATGAAGAGGCAAAGTTAGTTCTCTTTGCTGATGATACAAGTATAGTAATCACACCTGAGAAACAAGAATTAACTGATGAAATTGTCAATACTGTCTTTCAGAAAATTACTAAGTGGTTCCTTGTAAACGGACTCTCACTGAATTTTGATAAGACACAGTACATACAGTTCCGTACAGGGAATGGTATGACGCCATTAATAAATATAGACCTTAATCAGAAGCATATAGCTAAGGTAGAATATTCCAAATTTTTAGGTGTGTCCATTGATGAGAGATTAAATTGGAAGAAACACATTGATGATCTGCTGAAACGTTTGAGTTCAGCTACTTATGCAATAAGGGTCATTGCAAATTTTGGTGATAAACATCTTACTAAATTAGCTTACTACGCCTATTTTCACTCATTGCTTTCATATGGCATCATATTTTGGGGGAATTCATCACTGAGGAATAAAGTATTTATTGCACAAAAGCGTGTAATCAGAATAATAGCTGGAGTCCACCCAAGATCATCCTGCAGACATTTATTTAAGGATCTAGGGATATTCACAGTAGCTTCTCAGTATATATACTCTGTTATGAAATTTGTTATTAACAACCAAACCCAATTCAAAAGTAATAGCAGTGTGCATAACTACAATACTAGGAGAAAGGATGATCTTCACTATTCAAGATTAAATCTAACTTTGGCACAGAAAGGGGTGAATTATACTGGCACTAAAGTCTTTGGTCACTTACCAAATAGTATCAAAAGTCTGACAGATAACCAACAAGTATTTAAGAAGAAATTAAAAGAATTTCTGAATGACAACTCCTTCTACTCCATAGAGGAATTTTTAGATATAAATTAAGAAAAAAAAAGAAAAAATATTTAAAAAATAAAAAAAATAAAAATAAAGAAAAACAAAAAACACAAAAAATAAAGTTGTTATATTAACTTAAGTATGTTGTTAAATTAACCTAATTATGTCATGTATTAGAAAATTCGACTCGTTCCACATCATTACGAAATATCGTATTCATGATCCATGGAACTAGTATTAATCTAATCTAATCTAATTTCAGTAGTGGTGCAAGTCCATTACCTCCACTTTTCCGTCTATAATGCTTCTGAAATTAATGACCTAACAAACAGAAAGGTTCATCTCTAAGACGAAGCCATTGTTGTTGTTGTGGTCTTCAGCCCTGAGACTGGTTTGATGCAGCTCTCCATGCTACTCTATCCTGTGCAAGCTTTTTCATCTCCCAGTACCTACTGCAACCTACATCCTTTTGAATCTGCTTAGTGTATTCATCTCTTGGTCTCCCTCTACGATTTTTACCCTCCACGCTGCCCTCCAATACTAAATTGGTGATCCCTTGATGCCTCAGAACATGTCCTACCAACCGATCCCCTCTTCTGGTCACGTTGTGCCACAAATTTCTCTTCTCCCCAATCCTATTCAATACTTCCTCATTAGTTATGTGATCTACCCATCTAATATTCAGTATTCTTCTGTAGCACCACATTTCGAAAGCTTCTATTCTCTTCTTGTCCAAACTATTTATCGTCCATGTTTCACTTCCATACATGGCTACACTCCATACGAATACTTTCAGAAATGACTTCCTGACACTTAAATCAATACAGGATGTTAACAAATTTCTCTTCTTCAGAAACGCTTTCCTTGCCATTGCCAGCCTACATTTTATATCCCCTCTACTTCGACCATCATCAGTTATTTTCTCCCCAAATAGCAAAACTCCTTTACTACTTTAAGTGCCTCATTTCCTAATCTAATTCCCTCAGCATCACCCGACTTAATTAGACTACATTCCATTATCCTTGTTTTGCTTTTGTTGATGTTCATCTTATATCCTCCTTTCAAGACACTGTCCATTCCATTCAACTGCTCTTCCAAGTCCTTTGCTGTCTCTGACAGAATTACAATGTCATCAGCGAACCTCAAAGTTTTTATTTCTTCTCCATGGATTTTAATACCTACTCCGAATTTTTCTTTTGTTTCCTTTACTGCTTGCTCAATATACAGATTGAACAACATCGGGGAGAGGCTACAACCCTGTCTTACTCCCTTCCCAACCACTGCTTCCCTTTCATGTCCCTCGACTCTTATAACTGCCATCTGGTTTCTGTACAAATTGTAAATAGCCTTTCGCTCCCTGTATTTTACCCCTGCCACCTTTAGAATTTGAAAGAGAGTATTCCAGTCAACATTGTCAAAAGCTTTCTCTAAGTCTACAAATGCTAGAAACGTAGGTTTGCCTTTCCTTAATCTTTCTTCTAAGATAAGTCGTAAGGTCAGTATTGCCTAACGTGTTCCAGTGTTTCTACGGAATCCAAACTGATCTTCCCCGAGGTTGGCTTCTACTAGTTTTTCCATTCGTCTGTAAAGAATTCGTGTTAGTATTTTGCAGCTGTGACTTATTAAACTGATAGTTCGGTAATTTTCACATCTGTCAACACCTGCTTTCTTTGGGATTGGAATTATTATATTCTTCTTGAAGTCTGAGGGTATTTCGCCTGTTTCATACATCTTGCTCACCAGATGGTAGAGTTTTGTCAGGACTGGCTCTCCCACGGCCGTCAGTAGTTCCAATGGAATATTGTCTACTCCGGGGGCCTTGTTTCGACTCAGGTCTTTCAGTGCTCTGTCAAACTCTTCACGCAGTATCATATCTCCCATTTCATCTTCATCTACATCCTCTTCCATTTCCATAATATTGTCCTCAAGTACATCGCCCTTGTATAGACCCTCTATATACTCCTTCCACTTTTCTGCTTTCCCTTCTTTGCTTAGAACTGGGTTTCCATCTGAGCTCTTGATATTCATACAAGTCGTTCTCTTATCTCCAAAGGTCTCTTTAATTTTCCTGTAGGCGGTATCTATCTTACCCCTAGTGAGATAGGCCTCTACATCCTTACATTTGTCCTCTAGCCATCCCTGCTTAGCCATTTTGCACTTCCTGTCGATCTCGTTTTTGAGACGTTTGTATTCCTTTTTGCCTGTTTCACTTACTGCATTTTTATATTTTCTCCTTTCATCAATTAAATTCAATATTTCTTCTGTTACCCAAGGATTTCTACTAGCCCTCGTCTTTTTACCTACTTGATCCTCTGCTGCCTTCACTACTTCATCCCTCAAAGCTACCCATTCTTCTTCTACTGTATTTATTTCCCCCATTCCTGTCAATTGCTCCCTTATGCTCTCTCTGAATCTCTGTACAACCTCTGGTTCTTTTAGTTTATCCAGGTCCCATCTCCTTAAATTCCCACCTTTTTGCAGTTTCTTCAGTTTTAATCTACAGGTCATAACCAATAGATTGTGGTCAGAGTCCACATCTGCCCTGGGAAATGTCTTACAATTTAAAACCTGGTTCCTAAATCTCTGTCTTACCATTATATAATCTATCTGATACCTTTTAGTATCTCCAGGGTTCTTCCATGTATACAACCTTCTTTCATGATTCTTAAACCAAGTGTTAGTTATGATTATGTTGTGCTCTGTGCAAAATTCTACCAGGCGGCTTCCTCTTTCATTTCTGTCCCCCAATCCATATTCACCTACTATGTTTCCTTCTCTCCCTTTTCCTACACTCGAATTCCAGTCACCCATGACTATTAAATTTTCGTCTCCCTTGACAATCTGAATAATTTCTTTTGTTTCATCATACATTTCTTCAATCTCTTCGTCATCTGCAGAGCTAGTTGGCATATAAACTTGTACTACTGTAGTAGGTGTGGGCTTCGTATCTATCTTGGCCACAATAATGCGTTCACTATGCTGTTTGTAGTAGCTTACCCGCATTCCTATTTTCCTATTCATTATTAAACCTACTCCTGCATTACCCCTATTTGATTTTGTGTTTATAATCCTGTAGTCACCTGACCAGAAGTCTTGTTCCTCCTGCCACCGAACTTCACTAATTCCCACTATATCTAACTTCAACCTATCCATTTCCCTTTTTAAATTTTCTAACCTACCTGCCCGATTAAGGGATCTGACATTCCACGCTCCGATCCATATGCTTGAATATTTCTGGTATCTCAACTGCAGATTTTTCAGCGCTCATTTAAGTTTAGGACTCTGTTTCTCAATATGAACAGAAATGGACTTGTACCACTATTGAAATAAGCCCTTCATATTTGATCGCTATACTTACAATTAAATATTATGATCTTAGTCTCAATTGGACAACATTCGACAATGAGTGAAGTATCGAAAATACACCCTGCTGATGGCATTGGCAGTGGATATAGAAATATCTGTACTATTCTTATGCTTTAACATACTTTTCCCTTTTCTATCACAGTGTTCCACATCAAATCCATACCTTCCTTACGACTGACTGGACATAGTCATTTCCTCTACAGATGTCAGAACACATACACATACTTTATAAGCCTGATTCTCAAGGCGAAACTATCATGCATTCCCTACCACTAAGGATAATACTTCACCAATAACTGATTGCTGGGGATACAAAATAATACTGACCATAAATCAGCGATGGGTGGACGTGTCTCATAAGTTTTTCCTGCGAGTGTTGATTGCCACATGATGGTTGACTGACCACTTGTTTGAGATGGAGGAAGAGTCTTGGTGGAGAGGTCAACACCTTCTGGGGGGCGGCTAGCACCGAAACAGTGATCATGTACATGACCACAGTATGAGGAATCAATTGAAACGGAACACACTCAGTCATCAGCTACCCCCCGTCGTTGTGTGACAGATGAGTTTAAATGTAGAGGTTGTCAGTCACCCTTATGGAGAACAGTTTTTTGGAAATGCTCCACAACGCCGCAAAACTCTTCCAGTTTCCTTTATGTTGTAACTGTCTTTTATTTAAAATCATCCAGTGTGTGTGTGTGTGTGTGTGTGTGTGTGTGTGTGTGTGTGTGTGTGTGTGTTATGGTAGCAGCAGCAGCAACATGATTTACACTGTGCGATGTTTAGTTTTCTGTGGGAGGCAATGGATCAGAATGTGCAGAATGTGTTAATGTCGGTTTAGAACCTGACACAGACCTGTAAGTCGTGTTGGAAGAAACAAAATGTATGGCAGTGCGCAACGCGTGTTACAGCAGTCTCTTTGACTGATAGTGTTGTCTGTGGGATACGGCCATCCTACTGCAGTACAGGCGATGAAACTTTAAACTGGTCTGTGCAGTGGGTCAATACCTGTGTATTTAATAGGATCGACACATGTGGTCGATGCCGGCACACAGACGGTATTTGTTTTCGATATATGGGAAGAGAGAGAGACGTGATAAAAATCTTATCGAGTTCTGTATTGGATGAAGTTAATGGAGCTTTCATAGTTCGTAATTTTTCTCTGTCGGATGATGCAGAATAATGATGATGGAATGCTGGGGTGATAGATGTGAATGGACTCTGCTGTGATCCAATGCAGGTATTTGCTTGAATGCAGGGACTTGATTCCAAATCCCGGACAGCATTTCTAGCGGATAGCGTAGCACTAGAGATCTGAAAAGCTTGTGCACATTTCTTACGACCTCAATCAGCACACCATCTACTGTATGTGATCGTTCTCAATCAACCTTCGCCTATAATCCAGTGGATATATCACCGAACATCTGACATGGCATCGAGAGAGAATGCATTACAAATACTGGAGAAATATCTAGCGGCAGCATGAGAGAGTCACAAATACCAGTTTCATACCACACTCCTTAGCCGAATCACTTTCTACATATGGTGATTTTATCACGAGGTTGCATCGTCGGCGGCCTGTAACCACACTGTTGGTGTGATAATATACACCCCAGCGATCACCGTCTGTATTCAGTGTCTCGGTATTTGTCTGTAAAAACCACTTCATACGGAGGTAATACCATACCTCGATTTATAAAGCCATTATAGCTTTTAACATGGATACATGTGTGCATCTGTAGAACCAAGACCGATTGTGATGGAAATACAGTCGTTAAGATCGTGGTTTTTTTTAAACATCTGGTGCTTTGTAAGACGATTACGCCTCTCTTTCTAAGACATAGTGGTACCACTTGCACGAGAAACATATGAAACATGTCCGCCCATCGCTGATTTTCGGTCAGTATTATTATCTATCAGTTATTGGCGAAGTATTATACTTAGTAGTAGGGGATGTGCGGTAGGTTCACCTTGAGCATCAAGCTTATAAAGTACGTGTGTGTGTTCCAACATGCGCAAAGGAAATGACCATGTCCAGTCGTAAGGAAGGTATGCATTTGATGTGGAATACTGTGATAGCAAAGAGAAAAGTATATTAAGTTATAAGAATCGTATAAATATTTCTATTTCCAGGGTCACAGACGTCAGCAGGGTGTATATCCGATATTTCACTCAATGGCGAATGCCGTCCAGTTGAGAGCATGATCGTAATATTTAATTGTAAGTATGGCGACCAAATATGTATGTTGCCAGTTTCCTACGGCGAATCTGTCTAGGGGTGCGTCGCGAGCGGCGGCGGCGGTGGCCTGTGGGCGGGATGGTTCACGTTTCCCACTAACGGCAGAAGCCGTCCAAATGAAAGGCTTGTTCAGATGCAGGAATGTAGCTGACTTAACCTCTAGACGGCCGAATAGCGAACTAATACTTAGTATGTGCAGGACAGATGTGGTTCATCTGTAAAGGAGACCGCTTATAAAACACTAATACGACCTATTCTTGAGTACTCCTCGAACGTTTGGGATCCTTATCAGGTCGCATTGAGGGAAGACATAGAAGCAATTCAGAGACGGGCTGCTAGATTTGTTACTGGTAGGTTTGAACATCACGCGAGTGTTACGGAAAAATGCTTCAGGAACTCGGGTGGGAGTCTCTAGAGTAAAGGAGGCGTTCTTTTCGTGAATCGCTACTGAGGAAATTTCGAGAACCAGCAGTTGAGGCTGACTGCAGTACAATTTTACTGCAGCCAATTTACATTCCGCGGAAAGACCACAAAGATAAGATAAGAGAGATTAGGACTCGTACAGAGGCATATAGGCAGTCATTTTTCCCTCGTTCTGTTTGGGAGTGGAACAGGGAGGGAAGATACTAGTTGTGGTACGAGGTACCCTCCGCCACGTACCATATGATGGATTGCGGAGTATGTATGTAGATGTAGATATGGATGTGTGTTTCCGCTGGACCATTATTCCTTCCCATGTATATTGTCCAGTTGACTGCTTCTGTACATTTCGCGCCTTCATTTAGTTGACAGAACATCGATTGTGGTGTGTGCATCTAGCAGGTGAAAGACGAGTGGAAGACACATTTGCTGGTTCTCTAGGCATGAGAAACAATTAGTTGGCTTTGTAAATTATAGGGATTATTTGGAATCTGCTACATCACCGACATCGGTATTCGCGACTGGGAAATATCAGTTTCCTCTACTTTTTTTCTCGTTTTCACGTAAATGTCTTCGCAGACAGGATAAGTTTATAGTTACTCAGTGGTTTACAGCAAGCTCCACCTCGCAAAAGTTTCGAGTTTCTATAGAAATAATTTCCAGTCTATATCTTCAGAATTATACTGCACAAGTGGTACAGCTATGCAAGCGATATTGCTGTGTACTTGATGTCGAGAAGTATTGCATAAATAGTATGATATTCTGGCAAACCATGTGAAATTACATATGTTCTTGTAATCCCAGAGTCTGGAGATTGGTGTAGAAATCAAGCAAGCGAGCAGGTTGGGGGCCAAAAACAGTAACGCATTTGTGCCGAGGGGAAACGAGGCCGACTTTATACAACAGTTCGAGAGTGACTTCGGTCTGCTGAGGGCGCTCTCGTCACGCGCCAGGAGCAGATGACTTGTGACCATCGGCTGCAGTGGATGACCACGCCGCCTCGCAGGACATATCTGGTGCTGCGAGGAGTATATACGGTGCACGTGCTTATGTTGTCTGTCTTCGCAGTACCTGTACGAGTGTCAGATGGCCGATAACTATACGCACGATGCAAAAGGGGCGATTTTGTGCGGTGCAGGATACGAGTTGCTTGTTTACTACATCGATATGGTACGTGGAGATAGGTTTCATGCTGAAATATTCAAGCTTCTGTTGCCAGTCGCAGAGCAGTGTAATTGAGGAAGAGTGTTTCTCTATTTGACAATCTGTAAGCCACTTTTGCATAGTTTAACTGTCAGTGCAAAATAGCGATCTGTAAAAAATAGTTATGCTGCTGAAAGTCTTGTCTCCAGACAAAAAATGGTGGACAGTGCTCCCGCACAAGCAGCAGCAAAAGTTTGGCGGGTAAACTCAGTAAGAGCCAATCAGAATGCTCCATTCATTCACAAGACATCCTTTGTGCTGGGAGTAGGAGCCTCTACATAGTGGTGAGAATGTTTACCGTTTCGAGACATATGTTGAAAGCAGGACTCGGCGATTTCCAGGAAGCGGAACACGTGATGGATGGGATGCCACATTAGGACCATCAGGAGGAATGCATTCGGCGTTAATCTGGGCTATTTTCGTGAACAGCTCCAGTTAGGACAAGAATTTCCATGCACAAAAGTTGAGGCATCACAGAAGCTCCTACAAAAGCTATTTCTGTGTCACTTTACTATTTCTGAGAGGTAGATGATGATGATGATGATGATGTTTGGTTTGTGGGGCGCTCAACTGCACAGTTATCAGCGCCTGTACAAATTCCCAATCTTTGCTCATCCAAACTCGCCACTTTCAGGAATGATGATGAGATGATGAGCACAACACAGACACCCAGTCATATCGAGGCAGGTGAAAATTCCTGACCCTGGCAGGAATCAAACCCAGAACCCTGTGCTCGGGAAGCGAGAACGCGACCACAAGACCATGAGGTTCAAATGGTTCAAATGGCTCTGAGCACTATGGGACTCAACTGCTGAGGTCATTAGTCCTCTAGAACTTAGAACTAGTTAAACCTAACTAACCTAAGGACATCACACACACCCATGCCCGAGGCAGGATTCGAACCTGCGACCGTAGCGGTCTCGCGGTTCAGACTGCAGCGCCAGAACCGCGCGGCCACTTCGGCCGGCTAAGACCATGAGGTGAAAGGTACACTTGGCTCTTATTTACATAGCAATCTGAAATCAGTAAAACACTGATAACCTTTTAGCTTTGCCTGCGATGGCGAGTAGTGAGTCACTCATCTCTCGCTCGGCAATTAGGCCTGCACTGGACCGGCAGGTACACATGATGGCTGGGTAAACACATACGCAGCTAGACACATTTCTCATGTTCCGTTAGGATCGCTAGGAACAATGCATCCTGTGCTATTCTGGGAAGCACTGCAAAAGATTTCTATAGCGGGTCCAGACGTGGCCCTTATTTACATAGACCTGTGATGTCAGTAAAACACTCAAAGAATTCTAACTGTATACCTGAAAATACACTACTGGCCATTAAAATTGCTACACCGAGAAGAAATGTAGATGATAAACTGGTATTCATTGAACAAATATATTATACTAGAACAGACATGTGATTACATTTTCACGCAATTTGGGTGAAAAAATCCTGGGAAATCAGTATCCAGAACAACCACCTCTGGCCATAATAATGGCCTTGATACGCCTGGGCATTGAGTCAAACAGAGCTTGGATGGCGTGTACAGGTACAGCTGCCCATGCAGCTTCAACATGATACCACAGTTCATAAAGAGTAGTGTCTGGTGTATTGTGACGAGCCAGTTGCTCAGCCACCATTGACCAGACTTTTCAATTGGTGAGAGATATGGAGAATGTGCTGGCCAGGGCAGCAGTTGAACATTTTCTGAATCCAGAAAGACCCATACAGGACCTGCAACATGCAGTCGTGCTTTATCCTGCTGAAATGTAGGGTTTTGCAGGGATCGAATGAAGGGTGGAGCCACGGATCGTAACACATCTGAAATGTAACGTCCACTGTTCAAAGTGCCGTCAATGCGAACAAGAGGTGACCGAGACGTGTAACTAAAGGCACCCCATACGATCACGCCGGGTGATACGCCAATATGGCGATGACGAATACACGCTTCCAATGTGTGTTCACCGCGATGTCGCCAAACATGCATGTGACCATAATGATGCTGTAAACAGAACCCGGATTCATCCAAAAACATGACGTTTTGCCATTCGTGCACGCAGGTTCGTCGTTGAGTACACCATCGCAGGCACTCCTGTCTGTGATGCAGCATGAACGGTAACCGCAGCCATGGTCTCCGAGCTGATAGTCCATGCTGCTGCAAACGTCGTCGAACTGTTCGTGCAGATGGTTGTTGTCTTGCAAACGTCCCCATCTGCTGACTCAGGAATCGAGACTTGGCTGCATGATCCGTTACAGCCATGCGGATAAGATGCCTGTCATCTCGACTGCTAGTGATACGAGGCCGTTGGGATCCAGCACGGCGTTCCGTATTACCCTCCTGAACCCACCGATTCCATATTCTGCTAACAGTCATTGGATCTCGACCAACGTGAACAGCAATGTCGCGATATGATAAACCGCAATCGCGATAGGCTACAATCCGACGTTTATCAAAGTCGGAAACGTGATGGTACGCATTTCTCCTCCTTACGCGAGGCATCACAACAACGTTTCACCAGGCAACGCCGGTCAACTACTGTTTGTGTTTGAGAAATCGGTTGGAAACTTTGCTCATGTCAGCACGTTGTATGTGTCGCCACCAGCGCCAACCTTGTGTGAATGCTCTGAAAAGCTAATCATTTGCACATCCCAGCATCTTCTTCCTGTCGGTTAAATTTCGCATCTGTAGTACGTCATCTTCGTGTTGTAGCAATTCTAATGGCCAGTAGTGTAGATGTGACTTTCACCTGCTGGAGCCGGCCGCTGGAGCCGAGCGGCTCTAGGCGCTTCAGTCCGGATCCGCGCTGCTACTACGGTCGCAGGTTCGAATCCTGCCTCGGGCATGGATGTGTGTGATGTCCTTAGGTTAGTTAGCTTTAATTAGTTCTAAGTTCTAGGGGACTGATGACATCAGATGTTAAGTCCCGTAGTGCTCAGAGCCATTTGAACCATTTTTCACCTGCTGGTTGTTGGTGGCAGCCCCATGAGAGTGGATGGTCGCGCACCAGCGTTGGTCAGTTCCCGGGGGCCGCCGTTGCTTCCCAACTCCTTGCAGCATGTGCGGAGTTGCTGGTGTCAACGTCGGGTGTCGGGTGGTGGGATGCGTCTTTTATTAGCGATCTTTCGTTCAAACTACATTCCAACGATTTCCCCTACCACTTAAAAAAACAACCCATACATATGAAGGATATCGACTTAATTAATTTGCATAAATTTTTTATATCAATGTGCTGTTAGCAGTACAGTAGTTAAGGGGAGGGTGTGGGTAAGTGGGTGATATTGACAGTGCAGCTGGTTAAGTGCAGAACACTAGTTTAATTTGCATAATTAATTTGTGTAATTTTTATGTAAAATGCAGGTCAATAGTTTAAGAGGGTGGGGGCAGGTGACCAAGAAGAGTTCACCAGACATGGCGTTCAAAAGCGTGTGAAAGTCGAAAAGTGTGCCAGAAAATGCTGGTAGGACACAACTAATAAGTTAATTTGGTATCAAATGCAGTACAATAGTTTAATGGGATGGAAGTGACATGTAAACCCACGTAACAGAACAATAGGTTAAGTGCTGACAAAGGGCCGAACATTACGTTGAGATACCCACAGCACAGTGCCGAACATCAGGTTATGCAACATGTTTGCCCCATGTAATTACTTCTTACAAGACCTACATCTTTCCAAACAGCTGAGAATGATGAGCAAGAGATTTCCAACCCCCGCAAACTGATTGTTTTAAAATAAATAAACTCTTGAATTTCCTGTTAAAAGATCCTTCCTCTCAACCACAGAGCCACCAGTTTCATATATTCCGTACACTGCCTTGAATCCCATAAATTGTTTAAATTAAACAGTATTCCACACATTGTCTTAATTGTTTAAACACTATTCCATAGACTGCAATCGATTTCCTGACAAATTCTATAACTAAATAAATAAACTATATTTCATACACTTTCATAAATAATTAATCAATATTACATACCTTGTCTAAATTGTTTAAACAATATTCCATATACTGCAACTGAACTCGCTGCAAATGACTGACCAACTGACACTTTTTGCTGCCAACCTCCAGGAAGGGGAAGAGGGGTTTTACCAGAGAGGGAGGGGTTAATTAATTGATCAATTTAATTAAGTAATCAATCTAATTGATAAGAGTGAGAGAGGCTATTCCAATAACTCAGACCTGAAAGTGTGCCTGTAGTAGCGAGGGCGAGAGAATGGGTTGGTGGTTTTTGAGAGGGTTGGGGAGGAGGGACAGAGAACAATATTTTAAGGACCTGTCAATCAAAAGGAAGGACCCTTTTAGTAGAACAATAGGTTAATGACCTGTCAATCAAAAGGAAAAATTCTCTTAGCAGAACAATAGGTTAATGACATGTCAATCAAAGGAAACAGTAGGTAAAAGGCTTTAAATTAAAGGAGAACAATAGATTTGCCCCTGAGTGTATACCTGCTCCTGATGTAGGTACACTAACAAAACGCTCTGGTAGATAGGTTGTCCCACTACTAATGTCAACGAAAGATACGTTCGTTTATGTCACATATTTTGGTACTTGAGAACTTACTAATCAAAACCTATAGTCCCGTTGACAGAATCTTGAAATTTGGCAGGAATCAAGATTTTACAGTACAAGTACAGGGAAAAAATACAAAAATTATTCATTTGTTATTATATAACACGAAAAAATATTTTTTATCATTTTTTACCCATGCGGCTGTTTGCCTGTCCTTCTGTTAAGACCCTTTTCCTCTGGAACAGATTGTCGTATCAAAAGTTAAAATTTATGTCACATACTTAGGTCTATAGTCCCTCGGTGGTGCAAAAATTGTAAGCTTCTATGTTAATGTAATCAAAAGAAACAGCCATTTATGTCACGTACCTTGATACTCCTAAACTCGCTCATAAAAAACTATACGGTGCTTTCCATTGAACTAGAATCATGAAATTTTGGAAGAAACAAGGTTTCATCGTAAAATTTAGGTAAAAAATCCGAAAATGGCTAATTTGTTATATGCATTAATGCATATAACAAAATATATATATAACAAAAATGCATATAACTATATATATATATATATATATATATATATATATATATATATATATTACAAAAATATCTGGAACAGATTGGCTAATGGCTAATTTGTTATATGAATTTTTGTTATATATATATATATATATATAACAAAAATGCATATAACAAATTAGCCATTTTCGGCTTTTATATATATATATATATATATATATATATATATATATATATATCTGTTTGTCTGTTCATCTGTTCAGAGTTAAGACACTTTTTCCCTGGAAGAGGCTGGTGTATGAGGTTGAAATTTGTGTCACGTACTAAGGTACTTGGCGATGAAAAGATTCGGCCATTTGTGTCACATATTTTGAGACTCGTGAACTCATTCATTAAAACCCATAGCATACTTCTCATGGATCCAGAATCACGAAATTTGGCAAGAAGCTGTATTTCATACTACAATTAACGGAAAAATCAGGAAGTTGTTAATTTGTATTTGTGTCACACGAAAAAAAAAAAAAAACATTTTTTATCCATCTCCCTGTTCGTTCGTCCTTTAATCCCTCTTTTTCTCTGGAACTGTTTGGTGAATCAAGTTCCAATTTATGGCACATAAAAATTTGAGCTTGTAAGTCCATGCTATGAGATGATTCGGCAGTTTATGTCACATACCTTGAAATCTGCAAACCTACTCATCAAAAACTATAGGATACTTCCCTTTGACGTAGAATCATGAAATTCCGTAAGATGCATGATCTCACTGTACAAGTAAAGTAAAAGATCTGAAACTTGTTAAATTGTAATTATATCACATAAAAAAAGTCTTTTGCGATTTGAACATACATTACACTCATCATCTGTCGAAAGTGTAATAGAGGAACATTGCTGTAAGCAAACGCAAAATGAAAGTAGTAGTCATGTTTTATCAGGTAAATAAAAAATATTTTATTAAATCTTCTCTCTCTAAATATGTAAACTGAAGTCCTCTGTTCGCTTCTTTTTATACGGTCGGGCTAGTCTGAGGCGCTACTGTATTGATTTTGAAGCATTCTTGGAGTTGTCGGGACCAACATCTTGCCAGTATCGACATCGATAACAGATAAAAATCGTTGTAATTCTCCATTGCCAGGATGTATGAACTAAGTTTGTACGTAGCCCTCAGTTCGCGTGTCGTGCTCGCACTTGGCCAACGTTTTGTGGGTGTCCACCCCCGGGGAGATTTACGTAAGCGTGCGATGCTGGACGGAGGCTAGCGTGACGTCACAACACCTAGTACACGGCGAGGGTCGGGTGGTGGCGTGAATAACGATACGTGACATGCGAGAGCATGTGAAAGTTATGAGGAAATTACCAGTTCAGGGACGAAATTCTGGGAGTGTAAGATAGGAGTGACTATTGACATGAAAAACTAACCAAAAAGTTTTTTCAGCGAAGTGCTGAAGTTCGTGAAACAACGTGGTGCAATCGATGTTAATCTTGTATGTCGACAGCTGGTGCTATCAAAAAAAGGGTAAATAATAAGTTACGATGTAAAATAGAGTCATTGTGGGTCTCTGCTTTCATTCAATCGTTTTCGTACGAATCAGCGTTAAGGAACATTGACGCACTCAGCCAGAGCACAATATTATCTTATAGATAACGAAGAGAATATTACACGCACGTGTAAGCGCAAGATTGCTTCAGACATAACTGTTACATCGGAACACTCAAGATAAACACTATGGAATTCACTGCTCAGGATTAAATATTGCATGTCACACATTTTTATCACTAACGTTTCACTGCAGTCAGATTACATCATATGAACAGATATAAATTCCGTTTCACAAATAAACAGTAATATTGACATTTAACAGACATAAAAAAATTTAAATAGTTGACATTTTCTGTCAGATCAAAACTGTGTTCTCTACTGGGACTCGATGCTGAGAGCTTGCCTGAAGTAGTGGCCACAGTCAAGCTGCGGCGACGGCTTGTGCGCCCTGCTCGGATAGCTAAAGCGAAGCATTACGCTGTGTGATGTACTTATTAATTTCAGGTATTTCCAGTAGTGCCACCTTTCTGCTCTTCTTGAGCGTACGTAAAACGTCACAGTCTACACCGAATGTGCGGCTGTCAATCAAAAGATGTCCCACTATGGTTAGATCTGTCTTTACTACTCTCCAATTTCTCACACGTACAAATAATATAGTCGCCACAGCTCTACCTTATTGACCAACATATACTATTCCACAGTGCTTCAATTGATTGTATTCACACAAGTGTGTGCTAAAGATTTCTTTCTGTGTTTAGTTCTGAATAGTAATTTAGCTACGTTTTAATGTAAAACGCAGAACTGTAGTTGCGAGACTGAATTTTCTGATAGGGTATCTGAAAATTTGCGAACATATGGGCAAGTTTTGTAGCAACTTGTTGGTTCTTGTTGGCCAGCGTAGAGAAGCCGGTAATTTTGCCCATTTCCTTTTCAGTGGGATGTGTAGCTACAGCCGTTTCTGAAATCGGTGAGTTTTATTGTGGCTCGGTTGGAAAGACAGCTTGGGTCATGGGACTGATACGGGACGCTGCGACTTTTTTGAGTGCTGGGAGCTTGCGGGAATTACATTCTCACCAGCTGTTGTGTTTCCGTAAAAGCTAAACGAGTGTTTCTTTGTGTTGATGTGTACATTAAGGTCCAAGAAATTTATAGATGAACTTCTGAGCTCTATTCTGAACTGAATTTTATTATCTTGGGAGTTTAAATGTTCTTGGAATATATTTAGCTACCTAGTTGTACCATTCCATAAACTCAGAACATCACCATCGTTACACTTTCGTCATCTACATCTACATCTACATGATTACTCTGCAATTCACATTTAAGTGCTTGGCAGAGGGTTCATCGAACCACAATCGTACTATCTCCCTACCATTCCACTCCCGAACAGCGCGCGGGAAAAACGAACACCTAAACCTTTCTGTTCGAGCTCTGATTTCTCTTATTTTATTTTGATGATCATTCCTACCTATGTAGGTTGGGCTCAACAAAATATTTCCGCATTCGGAAGAGAAAGTTGGTGATTGAAATTTCGTAAATAGATCTCGCCGCGACGAAAAACGTCTTTGCTTTAATGACTTCCATTCCAACTCGCGTATCATATCTGCCACACTCTCTCCCCTATTACGTGATAATACAAAACGAGCTGCCCTTTTTTGCACCCTTTCGATGTCCTCCGTCAATCCCACCTGGTAAGGATCCCACACCGCGCAGTAATATTCTAACAGAGGACGAAGGAGTGTAGTGTAAGCTGTCTCTTTAGTGGACTTGTTGCATCTTCTAAGTGATCCCTGAGTGATGCAACGTTGTGCCACGCTGCACTGGGTGTAATAAAACACCGATATTGCACTAGAGAGCAGGCCCGTCCAGCTCGTTATACCGAGGACGAGAACAATTAATACCATCAGTAGGCCACGTGCTATTTGGCAGGACGTAGGCAAATACTGACGCCAGTTTCGGTTTGCATAACACGGCGACCTCCGCAGGAAGCGCCCGACACACCGTCGCCCACGTGTCGATCGCCGACCGCCGGCAAGGTCGCGTTTACGATTCGGCGGCAGATAAAAACTCTTCGCAGCACGCGAACCGTGACGCGTACTTGCGAGAGATCCTCGTGGTGGGGGGACGCTGTCCTTAGGCGACGTTGCCCAGCTTCGCGTCTCAGTCCTCCGGTGACCGTGGTCAGGCACCGACGCCATGGACGCCTCCAAGCGCAAATCCAACCCGAACCCGCGCGCCACGGCCAATCCGCTCTCCGCACTCACCTTCTGGTAAGTCCAGGCACTGCACACCGTCATGCGCCCAGCGCCGACCAATTACCACTGACCCTGCGAGCATCAGTGAATGTCGACAAGCACGAAGCCGCAAACAAAAGCCGTTGTGGTCACTGAGCAATCTACATATCCCATTGTACCTGCACACATATTCGTTCAACCAAACGTAACACATATAAGATGGTTACATGCAACTCAGAACAACGTAAAACATGTTACTTTTGTCTTTGTCAGAGAGCTTACAACTCTCTCTCTCCACCTTTGTCTCTCAACACATTTAGGAAAAATAGACATTCTGCCAATGACAGAAATTACCACGTGCTACACACGTGTTCTGCAGACACAACCGCTTTCGGCCTTACTTTGGATATCTTTGTAATCTATCAGTTTCAGCTAGCAAATAGAAATGTAAGATTGTACAGCAAATACAATAGAAACGCTTTTTTCTCATCGGCCTAACGACATATTCAACACATATATCGTGAAACAGAATAACTGTTTCTTATACAGACACTCCACTTTCTGTATCTTTGGCTACCATTGCAAAACTGCATTGCTTAACAACTTCAGGGAGTGAAAATTCGTTGTATGCCTTGTCTTACAAATTACATACAGTCATTTTTATTCATTCAGTATGCTGGAATAATTATTCTAAAAAGATCGACAATAATTTGAAATTACTGCTTATGTTGGCATGTTTTCTTCACGAATGTCTACAAGCACAGTGGGACATTAACATGAACGTAACGTCATGTAAGTGTACTTGATTTTGTTACTGTTTTAATAAATCACAGGAAACCTTCTTCCGTTCACAGTACTTAATTTTAAAATCTAACTTATGACGAAAGGTTCGATTGATTAAAGCAACATTAAACCAATGAGTGGTCTCTCTTCATTCTTACAAGAAGTCATTTTTTCGCCTTATATTCACAGATTTTTGGCAAACACCTTTTCTCCAGCGTATACTACTACATCTCACAGTTCTTTTTGGAACTTGCATTTATGCTTCAGACTCAGGCTGGGAATATCACTATAACTTTTCTTGATACAAATGTGAACAGCCGAGTGACGTGAATGTAAGTGCTTGTCCTCTCGACAAACATCAAGCTGCACTACAATCTAAAATTTACTTATATTTTTACAGCTAAATAACTTCTGAAATTGTAACTACATTACACCACTTGTCTATGGAAAAAATATAGCAGTTATAATATTTATTAAGTGCTCTAATTTTGTCCATTTAATCACAGATAGGTATTACGTAGTCAATGTCAGTCATCAAACTGATTCCAGCATCTTACGGAGTGCCTGAAAAGTACAAAGTCCTCTTACAACACACCTCTATCCCATAAACATTGCCAGTTCTCGTTAAAATTTCTTCTGCCGATTCTTCAACAAGTTAAGAAAGAGCGGAAGTAGGCGAAGTTACAACTGCCTATCAACAGACTGAGACAAAAATATAAACTTTTTGAATGTAAGGGTCGATCAATGTGTTCTTCCCACAGTAAATGATTCTCTCTTCGA
Organism: Schistocerca piceifrons; assembly: GCF_021461385.2. Classification (NCBI taxonomy): domain Eukaryota; kingdom Metazoa; phylum Arthropoda; class Insecta; order Orthoptera; family Acrididae; genus Schistocerca; species Schistocerca piceifrons. The sequence goes on from NC_060139.1 coordinate 3,730,219, forward strand.
ATGCCTAGGATGATTATTCCAGGAGATCGAATGCTTTTTCTGAAGTTCAGTGTCATTTTGAAATGTTTATTGGTCGTGAAAAGACAAGTGTAGAAACAACCTGTGGTTTGAATTTCAAGATACAGCTTCGTTGCCACTTGCATGCTGAAAACATTTTCGTTCGTGTTACTTACCCAAAAACAAAAATTAATATGATGAAATAAAATATTATTTCATTCATTTACATGACGTTAACTCTATTCTTCACTGTGTTACAGCCTGGTATGTCCAAATTCTTACCTGCTAACACAACACATCGTCATTTTGATAAATATCATCAACCTTTTGACAACTGTCAAATGCCAAGACAGAAAAGAAACTTTTGGAAGGTGTTCTAGAGTTCCAGGCAAGATGCATAATGCTATGACAAAAAGTGTTTGACGTGTTTCTGTTTCATTGCCTAACACGAAATTACATTGCATGAAATCAGTGAACGTCAGAAATCGCCGTATTTCGAAACACCGTAGTAACATATAGCAAGCCGATGTAAATATTCATTGCACGTGATAACTCCGGCGTTCTCAGAATAAAAATATTAGGCGCGTTATACTACAAAAACAAATCACCCACGAAAAAAAAGCTGCTACTATGTAGACAAAATTTTCTTATAATACTACAATTACATAACTTTGCAATCACCTTCGAACAAACATTTACTACCACGTCGGCCAAATTTGCTTATAATACTGTAATTACATAATTTTAACTATGTACATAAATTACAACTGAGACCTACGGTAAAACATATGGCCATATGCGATCCGTTTGTAATATTAAACTTTTAGCACATAGGAGTAATTCAACTGTTCGCAGCCAGTGCCTCTGTCGAAAGTATTTTTGCCTTGTGAAATGCCTTGGAACGCAAACAAATCTGATCAGGTGCCATATCAGGTTTTATTAAGCATTCTTACTGAGACTGTGTTTCAGTAATCTTAGTTGAGAGATATTCTGGTTGATGCTTTTTGCAATTATTAACCTTAATCTTCAGAAAACCTAATTATTCATCACGAAAGTTCACGAACAAGCCACTGTCGTAGCTCTAATGGTCTCGCGATATCGCAGTGATAAGGCAGTTTTTTACATCACTTTCATTAGTACAAAACTGCTTTAAGGTAGCAGTACTTAAGCCACTAGCAGAATGACAGCTGTGACCCTTTCCGTCGAAAGTCAATGCAATAATTGCTGGTAACGTCACAGCCGTTTCGCCTATTTACTCACCTGCTGATTACGACTACAACTAAGAAACATATTCATAAACAAGGACGCAGGACGTACGGCAGCGAAGAGGTTCAGTTTACCCACTGAACAATGTAATCGTGAGAAATGGAAAAATACGAACAACCTTGGACACGATCAACCTTCATTCAAATCGGACGCATTCACGAAACCATTTAAGACACAAAATTAGTGGATTATATGCTTCACTACGGTGGACCTGAAAAACATTGAATAGTCGTGTAGATCAGAATGACTGCACGCGCACACGAGAAAACGAGTGAATTCTGTTAGCCTATAACGCCAGTGAAAGAGTGCCAGGACAGAAATAGAATAGACGGGCTGGCATTGGCTACCACACTCGAGGCAGTCATCTAATACTGATCTGTGCCTTGTTGTGGCTCTTCAGTCTCCCCCAGTGTATCTGATGACAAAATACCGTATTTCAGACTATAAGACGCTGCGGACTACAGGATACACCTTAATTTTTAAGCAGCTCTTTTAAAAAATAGCATTTTTACCATTTTTATTATTAGAATGCAGAGGCAGACTAAAAAAATTCTTAATTCATAAAACGGAACTGACCTTTAAAATCCCTGAAAACCGTAATCTAAACTTTCTCCTTCTTTTCCTTCTTCTTCTTCTTCCTCTTTGTCGTCATCGTTGTCCTCTACATATGTAAGATGGTCTCCACTGCCATCGAGAGCGTTACTTGTGCAGCACTTCTTGAAAGATCGAACAATAATGTCTTCTCTCACTCCAGACCACGACTGTTACACCCACTGTGTATTCATGTTGGGTTTCATGCATTATCCATTTGCTCCATTCATCTTTGATATACACTTCAAATGGTTTATTTATCAAGACATTGCAGATTGCTGCTGTGAAGTAGGTCCTCCCGGAATAACTGCAAGCTTGTGTCAGTTTATTTTTCTAAGAATTTTTCAAATAACTCCTAAACTGATCCAGCACAAGAAGAGAGCCCTTCTTCAATAAAGCACCTCTCCTTCTCTCCTACAGTCTGTTAATCCGTAATTTCATACCAGCCTCGTCCACCCAACCCCTTTCATGTACGTGGACAGCACCAACACATGGCGTTATTTCAGAAGGTTTGGCACCGTTTTGCTCTTGAAAATGATCATTGGATTAAGTTTAGTACTGTCAGCACAACATGAAAGGACAATAGTGTATCGGATTTTTTTATGTCTACTTGTTTTTATAGTTAACAGTTTCAGCACTTTTCATGGCAACAGTTCTGCTTCTTGGCACGTCGCGCGGTTCCAGACTGTAGCGCCTAGAACCGCTCGACCACGCAGGCCGGCATGTAAGAGGAGTTTCGTACAAATTCACTATTTCATTTAGTACCATACTTGTTTTCTTCGATGTTGAGTAATAAAGCGAGGGAACGATAAGATTTCCTCTTCACACGCTTGCGGCATTTTCTGAGATATTTTGGTTTTGGTTCGCACGCTAAGTCCAAGACGCTTCATAAACCTACAGCACCAAACAACTCCACCCTTAAAATCTGTTAAGTTCCACTACGGCACTAGCTTACGAGCGTGTACTTGAATCATTTTTGTATTAATTCCAGTGCCATTTTGAAGGTGCCTTTCAATCCATTTCGCCCGCAGCTCGTGGTCGTGCGGTAGCGTTCTCGCTTCCCGCGCCACTGTTCCCGGGTTCGATTCCCGGCGGGGTCAGGGATTTTCTCTGCCTCCTGATGGCTGGGTGTTGTGTGATGTACTTAGGTTAGTTAGGTTTAAGTAGTTCTAGGGGACTGACGACCATAGATGTTAAGTCCCATAGTGCTCAGAGCCATTTGAACCATTTTCAATCCATTTCAATTCGTCATCTTCTAGTTTTGGCCATTTTGCATTGAGTCGTCTATTTGCACATTTAGTCGTCCATTTTTTTCAGTTCTTCTTCACTAGTCCGTCAATCGCGAATGGTGGTTTTCTGTTGTTGGAGGGCCGAAATGCCGCTCACCTGGTCTGTTTTCGCGTTCCTTTGCATATGCTATTACTTTTAATTTATAGCTTGCATCATATGAATGCCTTTTATTTTTTTCCATTTACGAAAATAGCCACTGACAAGAATTCCGCAGTGTTGGCGATAAGACAAGTCACTTTCCATTCAAGTTCACTGGCCACGAAGACCGCAGTGACGCATCACAGGCTACACATTGTACTGGGTTTGCGGGGGCGGGGCGGGAGGGAGACAGTGTCTGCAAGGTCGTGAGTCCCCGTAGCTTGTAGGCCTGTTCGTCGCATCAGTGCTCTGCTGCTGCCAGTTGGATCCAGCGTCGCCAGACAGAGTAGGTTTACCGCGGCATCGAATATATAGCAATTTTTAAGACTGGTGGGTATTTTAAACAAAAGACTGGAATTTTTATATTAATTTCGAGCATAAGAGGCACCAGAATTTTGGAGGGAATTTTCCGAAGAAAAAAGTGCATCCTATACTCCGTGAAATACAGCACTTCGCACCCATATTAAGTACTTGTGGCCTTCAACCGGCACAATACTTCGGCGGTACGTGACCCTCTTAAGACGGTTATAATTACAATGAACGTGTATTCTCACTCCTTACCATCTTGTCAACTCTTTGCTGTCTCTTCGCAATATCTTATTGGATCGGATTAACACCTGGTCTTTGCTACTCGTCTGACTGACATCACCCCACTGTAACCTTCCCCACGTCTCTTCAACTGACACCAAAATGCACTGACAAGTAAAACTTCTCTGATACTTTGACTACCTCGCACCTCTCCGCTCACAACATGCAAACAGTGGGACTATGGGATGGCACGCACACATCTAGCCCGTCTTCCACTCGCGCACGGTTCGACTGGTGCTGTCAGAGGATCACTTGGAAGATGGAGCGGCGCACCGCGGTCTTCAGTGATGAAAGAAGGTTCGGCCGGCACGCAAGTGATGGTCGTTTACACGTACGCCGTACACCTGGCACTGTCTCACAGGGCGCACCACCCGCCCAAGGCACACTGGCTCCACCTCACGTCTTACGGTCTGGAGTGCGATAAACTGCGACCCTCGTTCACTTCGTGCTTGTCTCCAATGCAGCACACGCAGGAAGTGACTCGTGCCACTCTCCGACCTGCACTGTTGCAACAGTAAATCTCTAAACAGGTGTACTATCTTTTCCCCGCAGAGTGCATACACAGAACCTGTATGTCAAATAACTGCGACATAAATCACTGTTCTTCCGTGCACGATGTCAGTTACGCTGAATACTGATAACTTCAATTCACTTTCTACAGTTTTCGCAATACGAGATTAATTTAACTTTTGTTATTTAATTTCTGCTGCAACAATCGTTTCTGATATTTTAGTAATTCACTGATCTGCACAGACATATTTGAGTTTGTGCCCTATTATGTTGTGGCAAATATTGATTATTTTGAAACTGAAGGCTGCAAAGATGTACGTCGGCGACTGATGATCTGGGCTACGAAATCTGTGGACCGCCTCGCCGCTGCGGATCTAAGATGGTGGCAAGATGGTATCCGCTCTGCTTCGTATGTGATAAATTCACTGAAATTATTATTCTTCACCATGCAACTGCAGAAAACAATGACAATAAATGATGAAACCTCTACAGGCCGGCCGCGGTGGTCTCGCGGTTCTAGGCGCTCAGTCCGGAATCGCGCGACTGCTACGGTCGCAGGTTCGAATCCTGCCTCGGGCATAGGTTAGTTAGGTTTAAGTAGTTCTAAGTTCTAGGGGACTGATGACCACATATGTTAAGTCCCACAGTGCTCAGAGACATTTGAACCGAAGCTCTACAGGGAAAACTTCTTGATGGGATTTAGAGGTGATATTTATTCAAAACACAACCTGTTTACGGCAACAATGTGCACCCACACGATTACGTATGTTTAACTGGTGCGATGCAAGTTTATTTAAAATTTCCACACACACACGTATTCAAATTGTTAAAATTTCCCAGTAATGTATTCCAAACGAAAGTCGTTATAGTACTTGGATATTCTGAAAAGCCATTAGCTTTTACGCCACTGTCTGTCTGCACTAACAGACCAAACACGTCTTCCACCTCGCCGGACAATACTGTATAGTTCTCATAACTGAAGGCTCCGTAAAACATAGTTCATTCAGCTTCTTCCGAGCACTGTTAATTGAAAACCCAGCTAGTTACTAAATTCTTCAACTTAACTCATCTGCCGTCCATATAAAACGATTCTTGTTTCTTCGTCTCTTCTCATCTCGTCTTCAAATTGTTCTATCACTTGAGCCTTGTCCCACAGTTACGCAGGGTCAGCCATCGTTAATCGGATTTGGCATGTTAATGCTTAAGGGGTGGTCGGATGGCCTTCCTGTCGCCACGCCATACCCCCCAGGACGGAATTTGTGTACCCCAACTGTCAGTGTCGAGTGTAATCAATGGAATAGTTCAAATGTTCAAATATCTGTGAAATCTTATGGGACTTAACTGCTAACGTCATCAGTCCCTAAGCCTACACAACTGCTAAGGTCATCAGTCCCTAAGCCTACACACTACTTAACCTAAATCATCCTAAGGACAAACACACACACCCATGCCTGAGGGAGGACTCGAACCTCCGCCGGGACCAGCTGCACAGTCCATGACTGCAGCGCCTTGGACCGTCTGGCTAATCCCGCGCGGCATGGAATAGTGCGAATGTGTTCAGATGTGCACGAGCCGTGTAACTGAGGCGAAGCATGGGAACCAGCCCAGTATTCACATGGTTGGATGTGGAAAACCGCCTAAAAACCACATCCAGGCTAGCTGGCATACCGGCCCTCATCGTTAATCCGCCGGGCAGATTCTATCCGGGGCAGGCGCGCCTACCCGAGTCCAGGGAGTAGCGCGTTAGCGCTCTCGGCTACCCTGGCGGGTTCTCATCCTGTCTTGAAATATTGACCCAAAATTAATTTCGCTTATTCTTCCATCAATAGATCCGTTACCTTTTTTCTTGATTTGCCTTCACTGTCTCTGAATACTTAACGTGATGGATGTTCAGTTACAAGCTCGCCAACATGTTCCACCAAGACAGCGTTTCTCGTTGTGTCTCCAGTTTCTGTGAAAACCACTTCACTTTAACTTCTTGTCATTACAGTACCTGTTTCTCCTCCTTTTCATACGACACAATCTAAACCTTGATTCAAAACACTTTTTCTATTCTCAGTATATAAACTGTTCTCCCCTTAACACACTTCCACGTCTCTCTCCATCTCTCCTTTCTCAATTGCCTCCTAGTTCTTTTAATGATACAGATATTACTCTTGTCCTAACGAGTATAGTACTTCATTTACACAAACCACAGAATGTTATATTAATATTAGACACTAGTAAAACGCAAAGTACACTGACAAACACAAGTTCATACGTTCAAGCATTCTTATTTTATTTTAGCATTTGTACACTAAAAAAATAATAAAACAAGACCTGAATGGGACAGAAACTGGAAGATGTGATGAACATGTACATATCAACAAACTATTACAGTTCCAGAAAAATTGGGTGCTTTATTCAAGACAAAGAGCTTCACAAACTGAGCAAGTCAATAACACATTAGCTCACTTCTGGCCCTTATGAATGCTGTTATTCGACTTGGGATGGAATGACAGGGTTGTTGGACGTTTTCCCATAGGACATGGTGTCGAATTCTGTTCACTTGGTGTGTTGGATCCTCAAAATCTCAAGATGGTTGGACGGCCCTGCCTATAATGCTCCGACATTCTCAGTTGGGGAGAGATCCGGCAATGTTGCCGGCCAAGATAAGATTTGGCAAACACAAAAACAAGCAGTAGAATGTCTCGCTGTGGTCAAGTTGGCACTATCTTCCTGAAATGTAAGCCTAGGATGGCTTGCCATGAAGGGCAATGAAATGGAGCACAGAATATCTTATTATTGACATACCACTGTGCTGTAGGGGTGTCGCAGATAACAACCAAAGGGGTCCTGCTAACAAAAGAAATGACACCCCAGATCATCACTAATGGTTGGTGGGCGACAGGTTCGTGTCCCACCACTAACCAGGGTCCAGGGTGTCTCCAGACAGGTCTTCGCTGGTCATCAAGGCTCAATTTGCGGACAGACTCATCAGTGAAGACAATTCTATTCCAGTCAATGAGATTCCAGGCCGAAGACGTGTCTGGAGATACTCCGGACAGAGGTGGGATACCAGCCTGACTGTTGTCCACCCGTCTTATGGGTCGACAGTAGTAGGACAAAGTTCGTTTCAGTCCATTTTCTTAGTGCGGGTTGCCTACATCAGGGGCATCCTCAGCTTACATTTCAGCAAGATAATGTCTGACAGTCCCTACTGCGTGTCTTCGTGCTTGCCGAACCCTACCTTTGCCAGGGAGGTAGCCAGACTTCTTCCAGACTGTGAACGTTTGCAGCATTAGGACAGGACCCTCCAGTCTTGTCGGGATTTTGACGATGCGATGCACCAACTGGGCGAAATTTGAGACGATATCCCTTGGAAAGATATCCAACAGCTCTATCAATCAGTTCCAAGGCGAATAATTGCTTGCGTACGGGCCAAATACAACCAACGCATTACTGACTTGGTCAATTTGTAAAGCTCATTCTCTTGAATAAATCATCCAATCTTTCTGAAATTGCTATCATTTGTTTGTCTGTACAAGTACATCACATCTACCGAGTTCCGTCCCATACGGATAATTCCTTCGTGGTGCGTCATTATTGTTTGTCTTCATGTGTATGTAAAAGTAAGTAAATGCTTGAATTAATTAGACACTGAAAAAGTAAATAATTAACAAAGTGCATTGTCCTGTCAGGGTGACAAATATTAATTACGTGCAGCATAAATTACCGTCGCAGTCTGGTCAGTTCATCAGCGCCCCTGATGCTGGCGACACAATAGATCGCCAAAATGTTTTGGCCCTCTGACACCATGACCTGGCAATACATACACTGACTATTTTGTTCATTGTCCTATTAACTGTTAGGGGCTGCAGCTGAAGAGCTGTATGAGTCGACGAGAAAAGCATATCGAAACAGTCTCTCAAGCAGCCGAGCGGCAGTTAACATACTAAACTCTTGTTTCTAATCCAAAATGTACATGATTTTTACATCTAAATTTACATTCTGCGAACCAGCTTATGGTGTGTTGTGGAGGATACTTCCTGTACCAGTCCTCCTCTTCAAGGCGCAAATGGTTCACATGAAGAACGACTGTTGGTGAACCAGCGTGTGAGCTAAAATTTCTTTAATTTTACCTTTGTGATCTTATCGTGAGAGATACGGAGGAGAAAGCAGTGGATGGGTTGCCTCTCGCAGAAAAGTACGCTTTTTTTTTTGCGGTAAATTGCAGCACGATGCAGAGTGCTCTCTTGCGGTGTCTACCATTGTAGTTGGATCACTATCTTTGTGGTGCCTTCACGCTTTCTTACCGAACGTGTGACGACACAAGCTGCAGTTTTTTGGGTCTTCTCAATCTCGTTTGTCTGCGTAACAGCGCCAGAAAGTCGAGGATTACTTAATACTGGTCGAACGAGTGTCTTAAAGCTACCCCCTTTGTCGGTGGACTGCATTTCCTGAGGATTCTTGCTACGAATCTTACTTTGGAACTTGCCTTTTCTACAATTAGTTCTATGTCTTCATTTCACTTCAAATCTCTTCATACACATCATTCCAGATATGTTGTGGCTGTGACTGCTTCCAGTGCATGTTAGGTACTCGTGTAGTTCAGAGTGAACTGCCAATCACTGCACCAAGCATCGGCCCTCTGCAGGTCTTCCTGAATTTCGCTACAATTTTCTAGAGTCGCGAGTTTTCTGTACTCGCTGGGGTTACAAAGTCATCAGATAGTGATATGCACATATACAGGAGGCGGCAGAATCGCGGACACAAGGCATAAAAAGACAGTGCATTGGCGGAGCTGTCATCTGTATTTCATTTGTGATTCATCTGAAAAGGTTGCCGACATGATAATGGCCGCAAATCTGTACGTATAGGACATCCCATTTCGGAAATCGTTAGGGAACGCAGTATTCAGAGTCCACAGTGTCAAGAGGGTGCCGAGGAAACAAATTTCAGGCGTTAACTCTCACCACGGACAACGCAATGGCCAACGGCCAACGTCTGAGAGCAGCGGTTTTTGCAGACAGTTGTCACGGCTAACAGACTAGCAACACTCCATGAAATAACCGCACAGATTAATGCGGGACGTACGGTGAACGTCTCCGATAGGACTGTGCGGCGAAATTTTGCGTTAATGGGCCATGGCAGCAGATAACCGACGCGAGTGCTTTTGCTAGCAGCACGACATCTCCTGGGCTCGTGACCATAGCGGTTGGACCCTAGACGGGTGGGAAACGGTGACCTGTTTAGATGAGTTCCGATTTCAGCTGGTAAGAGCTGACGGTATGGTTCGAGTGTGATACAGACCACACGAAGCCACAGACTCATGTTGTCAACGAGACAATGTGTAAGCTGGAGGTGGCTCGGTAATGGTGTGGTGTTCTACATGGATTGGACTGGGTCCTCTGGTCCAACTGAACCGGACACTGACAGGAAATGATTACTGATATGTTCGGCTACTTGGAGGCTTCAAGATCCCAAACAACTATGGAAATTTTATGGATGATCATGTCACTGGGCCACAAGTTGTTCACGGTTGGTCTCAAGAACATTCTGGACAATTCGAGCGAATGATTAGGCCACCCGGATCGCCCGATATGGACCCCACCGAGAGTTTTCGTGACATAAACGAGAGGTCAGTTCGTGTACAAATGGCTCTGAGCACTATGGGTCTTAACATCTGAGGTCATCAGTCCCCTAGAACTTAGAACTACTTAAAACTAACTAAGCTAAGGACATCACACACATCCATGCCCGAGGCAGGATTCGAACCTGCGACAGTAGCAGTCACGCGGTTCCAGACTGAAGCGCCTAGAACCGCACGACCACACCGGCCGGCTCAGTTCGTGTACAAAATCCGGCACTGTCAACACTTTTGCAATTATGGACGGCTACAGAGTCAGGGGACCTCCAACGACTTGTTGAGTCCATGCCACGTCGAGTTGCTGCGCTACACCAGACAAAAGGAGATGCGGCACTACATTACGAGGTGTCTCGTGACCATTGCCACGTCAGTGTATATACGTTGTGAATTTTAATACTCGTACAACATTGCCTTCAAGTACACCCGAAGCGTAGCAAAAGGTTGGAGTACTGGAAGCATTGAAGTGAAAGAAACATAAATGAATGTGTAAGAGAAAGAGATATAAATGAATCTGTAAGAGCGCAACTGGGAGTCGATGACGTTTCTTTGTTATTTTGCGTGTTTGGCTCTCTGTTTCCCACATAATCAGTACTGCATCTCATTCAATGTTAGTTCATTATGTATGTCATATCCTTGCAAAATATAAATTGCATTTCATAAATAATAAAAATTAGTTGCTTGCGTAACTTCAGCACTTTTATGTATTCAGATCAATTACTTTTCATGCAAATACTGTTTGATATATTTTTGTTTTGCTTATTTTTTGTATTTTATCTTTTTGTTGAGGAAGTTGCATTTTCTAGGGCTACGTGATAAATCTGTATTGTTTCCTTCATTTTTACGACCACATGTCTCTGTTTTACGTTACAGATCAGTAATTTTCGAATAAATCTCAATTAAACATTGACAATTTCAATTTTTCTATAAATAGTTTACTTTTAAGTAACAGACAAGACAATAACTGTATACAACAAAAATATTCTGTAGGTTACCTGGCGCTTTGCATATCCTCACTGAGTTCAGACGATTCACCACTTCTGGTTTTTAGGGGATTTAAGACACTGATTACACACACAAAGCAAGCGATCGTTATGAAGTAACGCCTGATAGGTATACAACACACCTGACGTACAGGTAACACAGGTACAACCTTAACTGACTGACGCTGCTAGGAGAACTACTGTAGTCTACACTTATTTACGACAGTCTACAGTAACCTACAGTAGTTTTACAACTCTGTGGAAGAGATAACTACTGGAAAGCCAAAAAATTACGACCATCTGTTTAATACCTTGTTGGTTCACATCTAGAACATTGGTCCGCAAGACAGGTGCGATTCTGCATGACAGGAATTATATAAGTCGTTGTTAGATTTCCGAAGGTATGTAGCATCGGATGTCTATGCATAGGTGAGATGATTCCCTTAAATTACGGACCCGTGGTTTGTGGGCACAAAGCTGGCTCACGATAGTGTCTGACATTAGGCTCAAATCAGGCGAAACTGGTCGCCAAGACATCAGTGTGCGTTCCCTGTCACGTTCATCAAACCACTTCAGCACCAGTCTGGCCTTGCGACATGGACAGTTATCTTGCTGGAAGATGCCACTGTTGTCAGAGAATACGTCAAGCATGAAGGGATTGATGCGAACTACAATAATGTTCACGTAGTCCACAGCTGTCATCGTTCCTTCGATTACTGTCACAGGTCTGTTGGAAGATCGGGTAAGTATACGCCACAGCATAACACTACTCCAACAGGCCTGCGTCCGTGACTTGGTGCGTGCTTCGAGCAGCCATTTGCCTGAGTGACTGGGTATCAGTAAACAACCGCCATCTTGGTGTAAACACGAAACGTGATTCATCCGACCACACGACACGTTTGCAATTACCCACGAGCCAATTTAGTGATCCCATGGCCACTGTACTGTAACTGTCAATATCGTCGGGTCAACTCGCTAACACATAGAGATCGTCTGCTACGGAACCCAATGTTCAACAGTGTGTACTGAACAGACTTCTCCGATATGCTTGTGCCCGTATCAGCATTTCATTCAGATCTGCGACAGATCACGGCCAGTCCTGCTCTACAGAGCAGCAAAGCCGCCGACCTCCACGTTCCGTGGTGAGGCGGGCTCGCCCAACGCCTCGCTGCCTGCTCGTGATTCGTCGTCCTTCAGACACTTCCCACAGATTCTCACGACAGTAGTACGCGAACAGCTGGCCAGTTCCGTCGGAATTGTTGTCATAAGACGTAGCACAAATGTGAACGAGATTTTTACGTTTTAATAATGCACGTAAGAACAGCTGACGGATCAACAAAATGATATTGGGCACGTTTCACGCGCTTGCTTCCGAGTGAGTGCAGTATGATATTATACGTCTCCTGGTGTCACGTCACCGTATTATCGCGAAATAATGGAGAGAGAGTATTATGGACATGATGCCCCACTTGGGACGACAATCTTTTATTCAGATAGACATGGATATCAGCATTGGATTGTTCAGTGAGCAGATATACGAGCTTCGAAACTTCGGCACGTGGACGAAATCGGCAGGTGGCCCAGGTATTATGGTGTGGGGAGGCATAATGTTGCGAGGGTGTACTGATCTCCAAATCTCTGAACATGGCACACTCACCAGTCAACGTTATAGCGACACTGTGTCTTTTCAGGGGTGCATTCGGCCCTGGCTTCATTTTTGTGGGCAACAGTGCGCTTCCGCATCGAACGGTGCAGGTAGAGGAGCTCTTGGAACGAGAGGATATTCGGCACGTGCGCCCGACTTAGATCCCAGCGAGCACGTGTGCGGTGCGTTGGAGAGACGTTTTGCAGCAGATACACGTTCAGCAGTTGCCAGCCGCGCTGGTGGGGGAACAGAAGGCTCTGCCACCACAGGAACTCCCCAGCAACCCAGCGCCTAGCGTGGGAGCACACGCTCGTCTGTGGTGACGTCGTAGCCTGTTGACAACTACCTCCCACCTTTCATAATGTCCAGGGGCCATCACGAATCGCGGTGACTTCAGTACAATTATTGTCTTTTTTCAGTACAATTATTCTCATTTTTTCGTCTCTTTAAGTCTTAGACACCAGCGTGTATTATAAAATGCAGGATAGTAAGGGTACAACCTTGTCGACATCCACGTCATAATATCGGCAGATCTTTGGTGTTATGCTTTCATGTCGTTCCTGGCATTTTCGTACGGATTCCTTATGAATCTGTACAAAGCTTGGTTATCTTCACATTTCTCTTCAGAGTTCCAGACATCAGCTGTTCAGATTCTGTCAAATGCTTGTTCAGGCCCAAATATACAACATGAAAGGAATTTTATCTAGAAATTTCTACCTGTCCATCCTGAGACTGCAGGTAAGATCTTGGGTTCCTCTGTTTGGGTGAGAGCCTTATTGTCCTTCTTCCAAACAGTCGTCCACCTTCTTCCTCAATTTAGTTTCTAAGATGCCTCAGAAGATCTCGCCACTCGGTCACAGCAGTGAAATTCATTTATAGTTGCTACACTGCCGGATGTCTATTCAAGTAAAAGGTGGGTTATGGTTTAACAGCCTGTCAGGAATGAGCAGATGACAGACAATGTACAAATTGCGCAAGACGAGTTGGAGCTTGTTCTTCAGCGATTTGGAGGATTTGCGCCGACCACACGTTCTTGGAGTACATTCACAAGTCACGAGATCAAAGAACTGATAGGCGAGGAGTCAATGAGTCTCTGCCGGAGCTGTACCACACTTTGCTATTTATATGATTCCTGCAGCGTCTTCAAGACGTATTTATTGCATTAGACTATTTCCATGGGTATTTTTTTTTAATCTAAGCTCTGGATATTGAACACCTTGCGACAGTTTAAGGAAATTACCAGAACAGATCGCTATTAACATGTGATTTACAGGAATTTGTACTCGTAGGTAGAACTGCAATTTCAGCTATTTTTGCCACCAGGATAACGGTTTGACTGAGGGTAGAGGACGTGCAGGTTAGACACGTGTTTAGCTGCTTATCGCGTCTTTACTGCAGCTCAAGGAAGAGGTACCAAGTTCAATCTCGCTAATCTCTCTTTACCCCGCAGCAGTACCTGGGTACTAATAGTGACGCGTTAAGACTGTTGTGAAGCACACACGTGGTTGGATGTTTACTTGGGACAGTGTCAACGACTTAACCTCTGAAAAATTCCGCTCACTTCATATCTGCACTGAAACTCTCGAATTACAGTTGACAATAATACGACGGTACATTTGATTTGCTGCTTTCAGTATCAGAGTGGAGAACATTACCGGGCACCTCTTCTAGGGAGTTATTCTGAAAGACTATTATGGAATCATTAACTAACTTTAAGTAACATACCTGGTATACATACGCCGGACGACCAAGTAGGTTTGGCGCTGTACTGTTCTCTTCCTGCCGTCAAACATGGAGGGGGTTCTGTTACGGCAAGGGGCACAGTTTCAACGTCACTGGTCGGACACTAGCTGCAGTCCAGCTAGGGAATACGCGGGCCACCATTAACACCGTAACGCAAACGGTTGCATTATGAGTAGTGTCGTGACAAGGATGCATGGGCCGCTGATTAAACGGCGTCGCACAGTGTTCAGCAATGAATCGCGGTTCTGCACTAACTGGACGACCGTCACTGACGGTGACGCCCTGGCGAAAGCTCTCGTTCTTCCATTGTTTCGGAGAGGGTGGCGGTGTGACTCGTGGCGCCGTGGTGTGGGCAGCCGCCACGGGCGACCCCAGGTCACGGCTGGTGGCGCCTGGTGGGAACTCTGACGGCACAGCGGCAGGTCCCAGGGGTCCTGCTGCCCCGCGGGTGACCAGGGTGCCATCTTGCAAAAGCACAATGTTCGTCCGTACATGGCACGTGTCTCTCTGAACCTCCTGAGTGGCCAGCAAGGCCCTCAGATCTGCCCCGTGTGTGGGGCCAGCTCGCAAGCCAACTGCGCCCCATTGCCAGTGTCCAGGACTACACTACTGGCCATTAAAATTGCTGCACCAAGAAGAAATGCTGATGATAAACGGGTATTCATTGGACAAATATATTATACTAGAACTGACACGTGATTACATTTTCACGCAATTTGGGTGCATAGATTCTGAGAAATCAGTACCCAGAACAACCTCCTCTGGCCGTTATAACGGCCTCGATACACCTGGACATTGACTCAAACAGAGCTTGGATGGCGTGTACAGGTAAGTTGCCCATGCAGCTTTAACACGATACCACAGTTCATCAAGAGTAGTGACTGACGTATTGTGATGAGCCAGTTGATCGGCCACCATTGACCAGACGTTTTCAATTGGTGAGAGATCTGGAGAATGTGCTGGCCAGGGCAGCAGTCGAACATTTTCTGTCTCCAGAAAGGCCCGTACAGGACCTGCAACATGGGGTCGTGCATTATCCTGTTGAAATGTAGGGTTTCGAAGGGACCGAATGAAGGGTAGAGCCAAGGGTCGTAACACATCTCAAATGTAACGTCCACTGTTCAAAGTGCCGTCAATGCGAACAAGAGGTGACCGAGACGTGTAACCAATGGCACCCCATACCATCATGCCGGGTCATACGCCAGTATGGCGATGACGAATACACGCTTCCAATGTGTGTTCACCGCGATGTCGCCAAACATGCATGTGACCATCATGATGCTGTACACAGAACCCGGATTCATCCAAAAACATGACGTTTTGCCATTCGTGCACGCAGGTTCGTCGTTGAGTACACCATCGCAGGCACTCCTGTCTGTGATGCAGCGCGAACGGTAACCGCAGCCATGGTCTCCGAGCTGATAGTCCATGCTGCTGCAAACGTCGTCGAACTGTTCGTGCAGATGGTTGTTGTCTTGCAAACGTCCCCATCTGCTGACTCAGGAATCGAGACATGGCTGCATGATCCGTTACAGCCATGCGGATAAGATGCCTGTCATCTCGACTGCTATGATACGAGGCCGTTGGGATCCAGCACGGCGTTCCGTATTACCCTCCTGAACCCACCGATTCCATATTCTGCTAACAGTCATTGGATCTCGACCAACGTGAACAGCAATGTCGCGATATGATAAACCGCAATCGCGATAGGCTACAATCCGACGTTTATCAAAGCCGGAAACGTGATGGTTCCCATTTCTCCTCCTTACACGAGGCATCACAACAACGTTTCACCAGGCAACGCCGGTCAACTACTGTTTGTGTTTGAGAAATCGGTTGGAAACTTTCCTCATGTCAGCACGTTGTATGTGTCGCCACCAGCGCCAACCTTGTGTGAATGCTCTGAAAAGCTAATCATTTGCACATCCCAGCATCTTCTTCCTGTCGGTTAAATTTCGCATCTGTAGCACGTCATCTTCGTGTTGTAGCAATTCTAATGGCCAGTAGTGTAGATGTGACTTTCACCTGCTGGAGCCGGCAGCTGGAGCCGAGCGGTTCTAGGCGCTTCAGTCCGGATCCGCGCTGCTACTACGGTCGCAGGTTCGAATCCTGCCTTGGGCATGGATGTGTGTGATGTCTTTAGGTTAGTTAGCTTTAATTAGTTCTAAGTTCTAGGGGACTGATGACATCAGATGTTAAGTCCCGTAGTGCTCAGAGCCATTTGACCCATTTTTCACCTGCTGGCTGCTGGTGGCAGTCCCATGAGAGTGGATGGTCGCGCACCAGCGTTGGTCAGTTCCCGGGGGCCGCCGTTGCTTCTCAACTCCTTGCAGCATGTGCGGAGTTGCTGGTGTCAACGTCGGGTGTCGGGTGGTGGGATGTGTCTTTTATTAGCGATCTTTCGTTCAAACTACATTCCAGCGATTTCCCCTACCACTTAAAAAAACAACCCATACATATGAAGGATATCGACTTAATTAATTTGCATAAATTTTTTATATCAATGTGCTGTTAGCAGTATAGTAGTTAAGGGGAGGGTGTGGGTAAGTGGGTGATATTGACAGGGCAGCTGGTTAAGTGCAGAACACTAGTTTAATTTGCATAATTAATTTGTGTAATTTTTATGTAAAATGCAGGTCAATAGTTTAAGAGGGTGGGGGCAGGTGACCAAGAAGAGTTCACCAGACATGGCGTTCAAAAGCGTGTGAAATTCGAAAAGTGTGCCAGAGAATGCTGGTAGGACACAACTAATAAGTTAATTTGGTATCAAATGCAGTACAATAGTTTAATGGGATGGAAGTGACATGTAAACCCACGTAACAGAACAATAGGTTAAGTGCTGACAAAAGCCCGAACATTACGTTAAGATACCCACAGCACAGTGCCGAACATCAGATTATGCAACATGTTTGCCCCATGTAATTACTTCTTACAAGACCTACATCTTTCCAAACAGCTGAGAATGATGAGCAAGAGATTTCCAACCCCTGCAAACTGATTTTTTTAAAATAAATAAACTCTTGAATTTCCTGTTAAAAGATCCTTCCTCTCCACCACAGAGCCACCAGTTTCATATATTCCGTACACTGCCTTGAATCCCATAAATTGTTTAAATTAAACAGTATTCCACACATTGTCTTAATTGTTTAAACACTATTCCATAGACTGCAATCGATTTCCTGACAAATTCTATAACTAAATAAATAAACTATATTTTATACACTTTCATAAATAATTAATCAATATTACATACCTTGTCTAAATTGTTTAAACAATATTCCATATACTGCAACTGAACTCGCTGCAAATGACTGACCAACTGACACTTTTTGCTGCCAACCTCCAGGAAGGGGAAGAGGGGTTTTACCAGAGAGGAAGGGGTTAATTAATTGATCAATTTAATTAAGTAGTCAATCTAATTGATAAGAGTGAGAGAGGCTATTCCAATAACTCAGACCTGAAAGTGTGCCTGTAGCAGCGAGGGCGAGAGAATGGGTTGGTGGTTTTATGAGAGGGGTGGGGAGGAGGGACAGAGAACAATATTTTAAGGACCTGTCAATCAAAAGGAAGGACCCTTTTAGTAGAACAATAGGTTAATGACCTGTCAATCAAAAGGAAAAATCCTCTTAGCAGAACAATAGGTTAATGACATGTCAATCAAAGGAAACAGTAGGTAAAAGGCTTTAAATTAAAGGAGAACAATAGATTTGCCCCTGAGTGTATACCTGCTCCTGATGTAGGTACATTAACAAAACGCTCTTGTAGATAGGTTGTCCCACTACTAATGTCAACGAAAGATACGTTCGTTTATGTCACACATTTTGGTACTTGAGAACTTACTTATCAAAACCTATAGTCCCGTTGACGGAATCTTGAAATTTGGCAGGAATCAAGGTTTTACAGTACAAGTACAGGGAAAAAATACAAAAATTATTCATTTGTTATTATATAACACGAAAAAATAATTTTTATCATTTTTTACCCATGCATCTGTTTGCCTGTCCTTCTATTAAGACCCTTTTCCTCTGGAACAGATTGGCTAATGGCTAATTTGTTATAGGCATTTTTGTTATATATATATATATAACAAAAATATATATATATATAACAAAATTATTTTATATATATATATATATATATAACAAAAATTCCTTCCAAACATTCATATAACAAATTAGCCATTTTCGGCTTATATATATATATATATATATATATATATATATATATATATATATATATATATAACAAATTAGCCATTTTCGGCTTATATATATATCTGTTTGTCTGTTCATCTGTTAAGAGTTAAGACACTTTTTCCCTGGAAGAGGCTGGTGTATGAGGTTGAAATTTGTGTCACATACTAAGGTACTTGGCGATGAAAAAAATTTAAGCTTCTAAGTCAATACGATGAAAAGATTCGGCCATTTGTGTCACATATTTTGAGACTCGTGAACTCATTCATTAAAACCCATAGCATACTTCTCATGGATCCAGAATCACGAAATTTGGCAAGAAGCTGTATTTCATACTACAATTAACGGAAAAATCAGGAAGTTGTTAATTTGTATCTGTGTCACACGAAAAAAAAAACATTTTTTATCCATCTCCCTGTTCGTTCGTCCTTTAATCCCTCTTTTTCTCTGGAACTGTTTGGTGAATCAACTTACAATTTATGGCACATAAAAATTTGAGCTTGTAAGTCCATGCTATGAGATGATTCGGCAGTTTATGTCACATACCTTGAAATCCGCAAACCTACTCATCAAAAACTACAGGATACTTCCCTTTGACGTAGAATCATGAAATTCGGTAAGATGCATGATCTCACGGTACAAGTAAAGTAAAAGATCTGAAACTTGTTAAATTGTAATTATATCACATAAAAAAAGTCTTTTGCGATTTGGACATACATTACACTCATCATCCGTCGAAAGCGTAATAGAGGAACATTGCTGTAAGCAAACGGAAAATGAAAGTAGTAGTCATGTTTTATCAGGTAAATAAAAAATATTTTATTAAATCTCCTCTCTCTAAATATGTAAACTGAAGTCCTCTGTTCGCTTCTTTTTATACGGTCGGCCTAGTCTGAGGCGCTACTGTATTGATTTTGAAGCATTCTTGGAATTCTCGGGACCAACATCTTGCCAGTATCGACATCGATAACAGATAAAAATCGTTGTAATTCTCCATTGCCAGGATGTATGAACTAAGTTTGTACGTAGCCCTCAGTTCGCGTGTCCCTCTCGCACTTGGCCAACGTTTTGTGGGTGTCCACCCCCGGGGAGATTTACGTAAGCGTGCGATGCTGGACGGAGGCTAGCGTGACGTCACAATACCTAGTACACGGCGAGGGTCGGGTGGTGGCGTGAATAACGATACGTGACATGCGAGAGCATGTGAAAGTTATGAGGAAATTACCAGTTCAGGGACGAAATTCTGGGAGTGTATGATAGGAGTGACTATTGACATGAAAAACTAACCAAAAAGTTTTTTCAGCGATGTGATGAAGTTCGTGAAACAACGTGGTGCAATCGATGTTAATCTTGTATGTCGACAGCTGGTGCTATCAAAAAAAGGGTAAATAATAAGTTACGATGTAAAATAGAGTCATTGTGGGTCTCTGCTTTCATTCAATCGTTTTCGTACGAATCAGCGTTAAGGAACATTGACGCACTCAGCCAGAGCACAATATTATCTTATAGATAACGAAGAGAATATTACACGCACGTGTAAGCGCAAGATTGCTTCAGACATAACTGTTACATCGGAACACTCAAGATAAACACTATGGAATTCACTGCTCAGGATTAAATATTGCATGTCACACATTTTTATCACTAACGTTTCACTGCAGTCAGATTACATCATATGAACAGATATAAATTCCGTTTCGCAAATAAACAGTAATATTGACATTTAACAGACATAAAAAAATTTAAATAGTTGACATTTTCTGTCAGATCAAAACTGTGTTCTCTACTGGGACTCGATGCTGAGAGCTTGCCTGAAGTAGTGGCCACAGTCAAGCTGCGGCGACGGCTTGTGCGCCCTGCTCGGATAGCTAAAGCGAAGCATTACGCTGTGTGATGTACTTATTAATTTCAGGTATTTCCAGTAGTGCCACCTTTCTGCTTTTCTTGAGCGTACGTAAAACGTCACAGTCTACACCGAATGTGCGGCTGTCAATCAAAAGATGTCCCACGATGGTTAGATCTGTCTTTACTACTCTCCAATTTCTCACACGTACAAATAATATAGTCGCCACAGCTCTACCTTATTGACCAACATATACTATTCCACAGTGCTTCAATTGATTGTATTCACACCAGTGTGTGCTAAAGATTTCTTTCTGTGTTTAGTTCTGAATAGTAATTTAGCTACGTTTTAATGTAAAACGCAGAACTGTAGTTGCGAGACTGAATTTTCTGATAGGGTATCTGAAAATTTGCGAACATATGGGCAAGTTTTGTAGCAACTTGTTGGTTCCTGTTGGCCAGCGTAGAGAAGCCGGTAATTTTGCCCATTTCCTTTTCAGTGAGATGTGTAGCTACAGCCGTTTCTGAAATCGGTGAGTTTTATTGTGGCTCGGTTGGAAAGACAGCTTGGGTCATGGGACTGATACGGGACGCTGCGACTTTTTTGAGTGCTGGGAGCTTGCGGGAATTACATTCTCACCAGCTGTTGTGTTTCCGTAAAAGCTAAACGAG
The DNA here is from genome assembly GCF_021461385.2 of Schistocerca piceifrons. Classification (NCBI taxonomy): domain Eukaryota; kingdom Metazoa; phylum Arthropoda; class Insecta; order Orthoptera; family Acrididae; genus Schistocerca; species Schistocerca piceifrons. Next base: position 3,751,303 of record NC_060139.1, read on the forward strand.
TGTTTCTTTGTGTTGATGTGTACATTAAGGTCCAAGAAATTTATAGATGAACTTCTGAGCTCTATTCTGAACTGAATTTTATTATCTTGGGAGTTTAAATGTTCTTGGAATATATTTAGCTACCTAGTTGTACCATTCCATAAACTCAGAACATCACCATCGTTACACTTTCGTCATCTACATCTACATCTACATGATTACTCTGCAATTCACATTTAAGTGCTTGGCAGAGGGTTCATCGAACCACAATCGTACTATCTCCCTACCATTCCACTCCCGAACAGCGCGCGGGAAAAACGAACACCTAAACCTTTCTGTTCGAGCTCTGATTTCTCTTATTTTATTTTGATGATCATTCCTACCTATGTAGGTTGGGCTCAACAAAATATTTCCGCATTCGGAAGAGAAAGTTGGTGATTGAAATTTCGTAAGTAGATCTCGCCGCGACGAAAAACGTCTTTGCTTTAATGACTTCCATTCCAACTCGCATATCATATCTGCCACACTCTCTCCCCTATTACGTGATAATACAAAACGAGCTGCCCTTTTTTGCACCCTTTCGATGTCCTCCGTCAATCCCACCTGGTAAGGATCCCACACCGCGCAGCAATATTCTAACAGAGGATGATCGAGTGTAGTGTAAGCTGTCTCTTTAGTGGACTTGTTGCATCTTCTAAGTGATCCCTGAGTGATGCAACGTTGTGCCACACTGCACTGGGTGTAATAAAACACCGATATTGCACTAGAGAGCAGGCCCGTCCAGCTCGTTATACCGAGGACGAGAACAATTAATACCATCAGTAGGCCACGTGCTATTTGGCAGGACGTAGGCAAATACTGACGCCAGTTTCGGTTTGCATAACACGGCGACCTCCGCAGGAAGCGCCCGACACACCGTCGCCCACGTGTCGATCGCCGACCGCCGGCAAGGTCGCGTTTACGATTCGGCGGCAGATAAAAACTCTTCGCAGCACGCGAACCGTGACGCGTACTTGCGAGAGATCCTCGTGGTGGGGGGACGCTGTCCTTAGGCGACGTTGCCCAGCTTCGTGTCTCAGTCCTCCGGTGACCGTGGTCAGGCACCGACGCCATGGACGCCTCCAAGCGCAAATCCAACCCGAACCCGCGCGCCACGGCCAATCCGCTCTCCGCACTCACCTTCTGGTAAGTCCAGGCACTGCACACCGTCATGCGCCCAGCGCCGACCAATTACCACTGACCCTGCGAGCATCAGTGAATGTCGACAAGCACGAAGCCGCAAACAAAAGCCGTTGTGGTCACTGAGCAATCTACATATCCCATTGTACCTGCACACATATTCGTTCAACCAAACGTAACACATATAAGATGGTTACATGCAACTCAGAACAACGTAAAACATGTTACTTTTGTCTTTGTCAGAGAGCTTACAACTCTCTCTCTCCACCTTTGTCTCTCAACACATTTAGGAAAAATAGACATTCTGCCAATGACAGAAATTACCACGTGCTACACACGTGTTCTGCAGACACAACCGCTTTCGGCCTTACTTTGGATATCTTTGTAATCTATCAGTTTCAGCTAGCAAATAGAAATGTAAGATTGTACAGCAAATACAATAGAAACGCTTTTTTCTCATCGGCCTAACGACATATTCAACACATATATCGTGAAACAGAATAACTGTTTCTTATACAGACACTCCACTTTCTGTATCTTTGGCTACCATTGCAAAACTGCATTGCTTAACAACTTCAGGGAGTGAAAATTCGTTGTATGCCTTGTCTTACAAATTACATACAGTCATTTTTATTCATTCAGTATGCTGGAATAATTATTCTAAAAAGATCGACAATAATTTGAAATTACTGCTTATGTTGGCATGTTTTCTTCACGAATGTCTACAAGCACAGTGGGACATTAACATGAACGTAACGTCATGTAAGTGTACTTGATTTTGTTACTGTTTTAATAAATCACAGGAAACCTTCTTCCGTTCACAGTACTTAATTTTAAAATCTAACTTATGACGAAAGGGTCGATTGATTAAAGCAACATTAAACCAATGAGTGGTCTCTCTTCATTCTTACAAGAAGTCATTTTTTCGCCTTATATTCACAGATTTTTGGCAAACACCTTTTCTCCAGCGTATACTACTACATCTCACAGTTCTTTTTGGAACTTGCATTTATGCTTCAGACTCAGGCTGGGAATATCACTATAACTTTTCTTGATACAAATGTGAACAGCCGAGTGACGTGAATGTAAGTGCTTGTCCTCTCGACAAACATCAAGCTGCACTACAATCTAAAATTTACTTATATTTTTACAGCTAAATAACTTCTGAAATTGTAACTACATTACACCACTTGTCTATGGAAAAAATATAGCAGTTATAATATTTATTAAGTGCTCTAATTTTGTCCATTTAATCACAGATAGGTATTACGTAGTAGTCAATGTCAGTCATCAAACTGATTCCAGCATCTTACGGAGTGCCTGAAAAGTACAAAGTCCTCTTACAACACACCTCTATCCCATAAACATTGCCAGTTCTCGTTAAAATTTCTTCTGCCGATTCTTCAACAAGTTAAGAAAGAGCGGAAGTAGGCGAAGTTACAACTGCCTATCAACAGACTGAGACAAAAATATAAACTTTTTGAATGTAAGGGTCGATCAATGTGTTCTTCCCACAGTAAATGATTCTCTCTTCGAATGCCTAGGATGATTATTCCAGGAGATCGAATGCTTTTTCTGAAGTTCAGTGTCATTTTGAAATGTTTATTGGTCGTGAAAAGACAAGTGTAGAAACAACCTGTGGTTTGAATTTCAAGATACAGCTTCGTTGCCACTTGCATGCTGAAAACATTTTCGTTCGTGTTACTTACCCAAAAACAAAAATTAATATGATGAAATAAAATATTATTTCATTCATTTACATGACGTTAACTCTATTCTTCACTGTGTTACAGCCTGGTATGTCCAGATTCTTACCTGCTAACACAACACATCGTCATTTTGATAAATATCATCAACCTTTTGACAACTGTCAAATGCCAAGACAGAAAAGAAACTTTTGGAAGGTGTTCTAGAGTTCCAGGCAAGATGCATAATGCTATGACAAAAAGTGTTTGACGTGTTTCTGTTTCATTGCCTAACACGAAATTACATTGCATGAAATCAGTGAACGTCAGAAATCGCCGTATTTCGAAACACCGTAGTAACATATAGCAAGCCGATGTAAATATTCATTGCACGTGATAACTCCGGCGTTCTCAGAATAAAAATATTAGGCGCGTTATACTACAAAAACAAATCACCCACGAAAAAAAAGCTGCTACCATGTAGACAAAATTTTCTTATAATACTACAATTACATAACTTTGCAATCACCTTCGAACAAACATTTACTACTACGTCGGCCAAATTTGCATATAATACTGTAATTACATAATTTTAACTATGTACATAAATTACAACTGAGACCTACGGTAAAACATATAGCCATATGCGATTCGTTTGTAATATTAAACTTTTAGCACATAGGAGTAATTCAACTGTTCGCAGCCAGTGCCTCTGTCGAAAGTATTTTTGCCTTGTGAAATGCCTTGGAACGCAAACAAATCTGATCAGGTGCCATATCAGGTTTTATTAAGCATTCTTACTGAGACTGTGTTTCAGTAATCTTAGTTGAGAGATATTCTGGTTGATGCTTTTTGCAATTATTAACCTTAATCTTCAGAAAACCTAATTATTCATCACGAAAGTTCACGAACAAGCCACTGTCGTAGCTCTAATGGTCTCGCGATATCGCAGTGATAAGGCAGTTTTTTACATCACTTTCATTAGTACAAAACTGCTTTAAGGTAGCAGTACTTAAGCCACTAGCAGAATGACAGCTGTGACCCTTTCCGTCGAAAGTCAATGCAATAATTGCTGGTAACGTCACAGCCGTTTCGCCTATTTACTCACCTGCTGATTACGACTACAACTAAGAAACATATTCATAAACAAGGACGCAGGACGTACGGCAGCGAAGAGGTTCAGTTTACCCACTGAACAATGTAATCGTGAGAAATGGAAAAATACGAACAACCTTGGACACGATCAACCTTCATTCAAATCGGACGCATTCACGAAACCATTTAAGACACAAAATTAGTGGATTATATGCTTCACTACGGTGGACCTGAAAAACATTGAATAGTCGTGTAGATCAGAATGACTGCACGCGCACACGAGAAAACGAGTGAATTCTGTTAGCCTATAACGCCAGTGAAAGAGTGCCAGGACAGAAATAGAATAGACGGGCTGGCATTGGCTACCACACTCGAGGCAGTCATCTAATACTGATCTGTGCCTTGTTGTGGCTCTTCAGTCTCCCCCAGTGTATCTGATGACAAAATACCGTATTTCAGACTATAAGACGCTGCGGACTACAGGATACACCTTAATTTTTAAGCAGCTCTTTTAAAAAATAGCATTTTTACCATTTTTATTATTAGAATGCAGAGGCAGACTAAAAAAATTCTTAATTCATAAAACGGAACTGACCTTTAAAATCCCTGAAAACCGTAATCTAAACTTTCTCCTTCTTTTCCTTCTTCTTCTTCTTCCTCTTTGTCGTCATCGTTGTCCTCTACATATGTAAGATGGTCTCCACTGCCATCGAGAGCGTTACTTGTGCAGCACTTCTTGAAAGATCGAACAATAATGTCTTCTCTCACTCCAGACCACGACTGTTACACCCACTGTGTATTCATGTTGGGTTTCATGCATTATCCATTTGCTCCATTCATCTTTGATATACACTTCAAATGGTTTATTTATCAAGACATTGCAGATTGCTGCTGTGAAGTAGGTCCTCCCGGAATAACTGCAAGCTTGTGTCAGTTTATTTTTCTAAGAATTTTTCAAATAACTCCTAAACTGATCCAGCACAAGAAGAGAGCCCTTCTTCAATAAAGCACCTCTCCTTCTCTCCTACAGTCTGTTAATCCGTAATTTCATACCAGCCTCGTCCACCCAACCCCTTTCATGTACGTGGACAGCACCAACACATGGCGTTATTTCAGAAGGTTTGGCACCGTTTTGCTCTTGAAAATGATCATTGGATTAAGTTTAGTACTGTCAGCACAACATGAAAGGACAATAGTGTATCGGATTTTTTTATGTCTACTCGTTTTTATAGTTAACAGTTTCAGCACTTTTCATGGCAACAGTTCTGCTTCTTGGCACATCAAATGTAAGAGTATCCAATATGGTTTCAAATGGCTCTGAGCACTATGGGACTTAACTGCTGAGGTCATCGGTCCCCTAGAACTTAGAACTACTTAAACCTAACTAACCTAAGGGGATCACACACATCCATGCCCGAGGCAGGATTCGAACCTGCGACCGTAGTGGTCGCGCGGTTCCAGACTGTAGCGCCTAGAATCGCTCGACCACGCAGGCCGGCATGTAAGAGGAGTTTCGTACAAATTCACTATTTCATTTAGTACCATACTTGTTTTCTTCGATGTTGAGTAATAAAGCGAGGGAACGATAAGATTTCCTCTTCACACGCTTGCGGCATTTTCTGAGATATTTTGGTTTTGGTTCGCACGCTAAGTCCAAGACGCTTCATAAACCTACAGCACCAAACAACTCCACCCTTAAAATCTGTTAAGTTCCACTACGGCACTAGCTTACGAGCGTGTACTTGAATCATTTTTGTATTAATTCCAGTGCCATTTTGAAGGTGTCTTTCAATCCATTTCGCCCGCAGCTCGTGGTCGTGCGGTAGCGTTCTCGCTTCCCGCGCCACGGTTCCCGGGTTCGATTCCCGGCGGGGTCAGGGATTTTCTCTGCCTCGTGATGGCTGGGTGTTGTGTGATGTACTTAGGTTAGTTAGGTTTAAGTAGTTCTAGGGGACTGATGACCATAGATGTTAAGTCCCATAGTGGTCAGAGCCATTTGAACCATTTTCAATCCATTTCAATTCGTCATCTTCTAGTTTTGGCCATTTTGCATTGAGTCGTCTATTTGCACATTTAGTCGTCCATTTTTTTTCAGTTCTTCTTCACTAGTCCGTCAATCGCGAATGGTGGTTTTCTGTTGTTGGAGGGCCGAAATGCCGCTCACCTGGTCTGTTTTCGCGTTCCTCTGCATATGCTATTACTTTTAATTTATAGCTTGCATCATATGAATGCCTTTTATTTTTTTCCATTTACGAAAATAGCCACTGACAAGAATTCCGCAGTGTTGGCGATAAGACAAGTCACTTTCCATTCAAGTTCACTGGCCACGAAGACCGCAGTGACGCATCACAGGCTACACATTGTACTGGGTTTGCGGGGGCGGGGCGGGAGGGAGACAGTGTCTGCAAGGTCGTGAGTCCCCGTAGCTTGTAGGCCTGTTCGTCGCATCAGTGCTCTGCTGCTGCCAGTTGGATCCAGCGTCGCCAGACAGAGTAGGTTTACCGCGGCATCGAATATATAGCAATTTTTAAGACTGGTGGGTATTTTAAACAAAAGACTGGAATTTTTATATTAATTTCGAGCATAAGAGGCACCAGAATTTTGGAGGGAATTTTCCGAAGAAAAAAGTGCATCCTATACTCCGTGAAATACAGCACTTCGCACCCATATTAAGTACTTGTGGCCTTCAACCGGCACAATACTTCGGCGGTACGTGACCCTCTTAAGACGGTTATAATTACAATGAACGTGTATTCTCACTCCTTACCATCTTGTCAACTCTTTGCTGTCTCTTCGCAATATCTTATTGGATCGGATTAACACCTGGTCTTTGCTACTCGTCTGACTGACATCACCCCACTGTAACCTTCCCCACGTCTCTTCAACTGACACCAAAATGCACTGACAAGTAAAACTTCTCTGATACTTTGACTACCTCGCACCTCTCCGCTCACAACATGCAAACAGTGGGACTATGGGATGGCACGCACACATCTAGCCCGTCTTCCACTCGCGCACGGTTCGACTGGTGCTGTCAGAGGATCACTTGGAAGATGGAGCGGCGCACCGCGGTCTTCAGTGATGAAAGAAGGTTCGGCCGGCACGCAAGTGATGGTCGTTTACACGTACGCCGTACACCTGGCACTGTCTCACAGGGCGCACCACCCGCCCAAGGCACACTGGCTCCACCTCACGTCTTACGGTCTGGAGTGCGATAAACTGCGACCCTCGTTCACTTCGTGCTTGTCTCCAATGCAGCACACGCAGGAAGTGACTCGTGCCACTCTCCGACCTGCACTGTTGCAACAGTAAATCCCTAACAGGTGTACTATCTTTTCCCCGCAGAGTGCATACACAGAACCTGTATGTCAAATAACTGCGACATAAATCACTGTTCTTCCGTGCACGATGTCAGTTACGCTGAATACTGATAACTTCAATTCACTTTCTACAGTTTTCGCAATACGAGATTAATTTAACTTTTGTTATTTAATTTCTGCTGCAACAATCGTTTCTGATATTTTAGTAATTCACTGACCTGCACAGACATATTTGAGTTTGTGCCCTATTATGTTGTGGCAAATATTGATTATTTTGAAACTGAAGGCTGCAAAGATGTACGTCGGCGACTGATGATCTGGGCTATGAAATCTGTGGACCGCCTCGCCGCTGCGGATCTAAGATGGTGGCAAGATGGTATCCGCTCTGCTTCGTATGTGATAAATTCACTGAAATTATTATTCTTCACCACGCAACTGCAGAAAACAATGACAATAAATGATGAAACCTCTACAGGCCGGCCGCGGTGGTCTCGCGGTTCTAGGCGCTCAGTCCGGAATCGCGCGACTGCTACGGTCGCAGGTTCGAATCCTGCCTCGGGCATAGGTTAGTTAGGTTTAAGTAGTTCTAAGTTCTAGGGGACTGATGACCACATATGTTAAGTCCCACAGTGCTCAGAGTCATTTGAACCGAAGCTCTACAGGGAAAACTTCTTGATGGGATTTAGAGGTGATATTTATTCAAAACACAACCTGTTTACGGCAACAATGTGCACCCACACGATTACGTATGTTTAACTGGTGCGATGCAAGTTTATTTAAAATTTCCACACACACACGTATTCAAATTGTTAAAATTTCCCAGTAATGTATTCCAAACGAAAGTCGTTATAGTACTTGGATATTCTGAAAAGCCATTAGCTTTTACGCCACTGTCTGTCTGCACTAACAGACCAAACACGTCTTCCACCTCGCCGGACAATACTGTATAGTTCTCATAACTGAAGGCTCCGTAAAACATAGTTCATTCAGCTTCTTCCGAGCACTGTTAATTGAAAACCCAGCTAGTTACTAAATTCTTCAACTTAACTCATCTGCCGTCCATATAAAACGATTCTTGTTTCTTCGTCTCTTCTCATCTCGTCTTCAAATTGTTCTATCACTTGAGCCTTGTCCCACAGTTACGCAGGGTCAGCCATCGTTAATCGGATTTGGCATGTTAATGCTTAAGGGGTGGTCGGATGGCCTTCCTGTCGCCACGCCATACCCCCCAGGACGGAATTTGTGTACCCCAACTGTCAGTGTCGAGTGTAATCAATGGAATAGTTCAAATGTTCAAATATCTGTGAAATCTTATGGGACTTAACTGCTAACGTCATCAGTCCCTAAGCCTACACAACTGCTAAGGTCATCAGTCCCTAAGCCTACACACTACTTAACCTAAATCATCCTAAGGACAAACACACACACCCATGCCTGAGGGAGGACTCGAACCTCCGCCGGGACCAGCTGCACAGTCCATGACTGCAGCGCCTAAGACCGTCCGGCTAATCCCGCGCGGCATGGAATAGTGCGAATGTATTCAGATGTCCGCGAGCCGTGTAACTGAGGCGAAGCATGGGAACCAGCCCAGTATTCACATGGTTGGATGTGGAAAACCGCCTAAAAACCACATCCAGGCTAGCTGGCATACCGGCCCTCGTCGTTAATCCGCCGGGCAGATTCGATCCGGGGCCGGCGCGCCTACCCGAGTCCAGGGAGTAGCGCGTTAGCGCTCTCGGCTACCCTGGTGGGTTCTCATCCTGTCTTGAAATATTGACCCAAAATTAATGTCGCTTATTCTTCCATCAATAGATCCGTTACCTTTTTTCTTGATTTGCCTTCACTGTCTCTGAATACTTAACGTGATGGATGTTCAGTTACAAGCTCGCCAACATGTTCCACCAAGACAGCGTTTCTCGTTGTGTCTCCAGTTTCTGTGAAAACCACTTCACTTTAACTTCTTGTCATTACAGTTCCTGTTTCTCCTCCTTTCCATACGACACAATCTAAACCTTGATTCAAAACACTTTTTCTATTCTCAGTATATAAACTGTTCTCCCCTTAACACACTTCCACGTCTCTCTCCATCTCTCCTTTCTCAGTTGCCTCCTAGTTCTTTTAATGATACAGATATTACTCTTGTCCTAACGAGTATAGTACTTCATTTACACAAACCACAGAATGTTATATTAATATTAGACACTAGTAAAACGCGAAATACATTGACAAACACAAGTTCATACGTTCAAGCACTCCTATTTTATTTTAGCATTTGTACACTAAAAAAATAATATAAAAGGACCTGACTGGGACAGAAACTGGAAGATGTGATGAACATGTACAGATCAAGAAACTATTACAGTTCCAGAATAACTGGGTGCTTTATTCAAGACAAAGAGCTTCACAAACTGAGCAAGTCAATAACACATTAGTTCACCTCTGGCCCTTATGAATGCTGTTATTCGACTTGGGATGGAATGACAGAGTTGTTGGACGTTTTCCCATAGGACATAGTGCCGAATTCTGTTCACTTGGTGTGTTGGATCCTCAAAATCTCAAGATGGTTGGACGGCCCTGCCTATAATGCTCCGACATTCTCAGTTGGGGAGAGATCCGGCAATGTTGCCGGCCAAGATAAGATTTGGCAAACACAAAAACAAGCAGTAGAATGTCTCGCTGTGGTCAAGTTGGCACTATCTTCCTGAAATGTAAGCCTAGGATGGCTTGCATGAAGGCCAATGAAATGGAGCACAGAATATCTTGTCATTGACATACCACTGTGCTGTAGGGGTGTCGCAGATGACAAGCAAGGGGTCCTGCTAACAAAAGAAATGACACCCCAGATCATCACTAATGGTTGGTAGGCGACAGGTTCGTATCCCACCACTAACCAGGGTCCAAGGTGTCTCCAGACAGGTCTTCGCTGGTCATCAAGGCTCAATTTGCGGACAGACGCATCAGTGAAGACAATTCTACTCCAGTCAATGAGATTCCAGGCCGAAGACGTGTCTGGAGACACTCCGGACAGAGGTGGGATACCAGCCTGACTGTTGCCCACCCGTCTTATGGGTCGACAGTAGTAGGACAAAGTTCGTTTCAGTCCATTTTCTTAGTGCAGGTTGCCTACATCAGGGGCATCCTCAGCTTACATTTCAGCAAGATAATGTCCGACAGTCCCTACTGCGTGTCTTCGTGCTTGCCGAACCCTACCTTTGCCAGAGAGGCCGCCAGACTTCTTCCAAACTATGAACGTTTGCAGCATTAGGACAGGACCCTCCAGCCTTGTCGGGATTTTGACGATGCGATGCACCAACTGGGTGGAATTTGAGACGATATCCCTTGGAAAGCTCTATCAATCAGTGCCAAGGCGAATAATTGCTTGCGTACGGGCCAAAGACAACCAACGCATTACTGACTTGGTCAATTTGTAAAGCTCATTCTCTTGAATAAATCATCCAATCTTTCTGAAACTGCTATCATTTGTTTGTCTGTACAAGTACATCACATCTACCAAGTTCCGTCCCATACGGATAATTCCTTCGTGGTGCGTCATTATTGTTTGCCTTCATGTGTTTTTAAAAAATAAGTAAATGCTTGAATTAATTAGACACTGAAAAAGTAAATAATTAACAAAGTGCATTGTCCTGTCAGGGTGACAAACATTAATTACGTGCAGCATAAATTACCGTCGCAGTCTTGTCAGTTCATCAGCGCCCCTGATGCTGGCGACACAATAGATCGCCAAAATGTTTTGGCCCTCTGACACCATGACCTGGCAATACATACATTGACTATTTTGTTCAATGTCCTATTAACTGTTAGGGGCTGCAGCTGAAGAGCTGTATGAGTGGACGAGAAAAGCATATCGAAACAGTCTCTCAAGCAGCCGAGCGGCAGTTAACATACTAAACTCTTGATTCTAATCCAAAATGTACATGATTTTTACATCTAAATTTACATTCTGCAAACTAGCTTATGGTGTGTTGTGGAGGATACTTCCTGTACCAGTCCTCCTCTTCAAGGCGCAAATGGTTCACAGGAAGAACGACTGTTGGTGAACCAGCGTGTGAGCTAAAATTTCTTTGATTTTACCTTTGTGATCTTATCGTGAGAGATACGGAGGAGAAAGCAGTAGATGGGTTGCCTCTCGCAGAAAAGTACGCTCTCGGTTTTTTTTTTTTTTTTTTTTGAGTGATCCCTTGTAGTGTGTCTACCATTGTAGTTGGATCACTATCTTTGTGGTGCCTTCACGCTTTCTTACCGAACGTGTGACGACACAAGCTGCAGTTTTTTGGGTCTTCTCAATCTCGTTTGTCTGCGTAACAGCGCCAGAAAGTCGAGGAATACTTAATACTGGTCGAACGAGTGTTTTAACGCTACCCCCTTTGTCGGTGGACTGCATTTCCTGAGGATACTTGCTACGAATCTTACTTTGGAACTTGCCTTTTCTACAATTAGTTCTATGTCTTCATTTCACTTCAAATGTCTTCATACACATCATTCCAGATATGTTGTGGCTGTGACTGCTTCCAGTGCATGTTAGGTACTCGTGTAGTCACAAACGAGTACATGCCCGTTTGCACAGTGCTGTGCGTTTGTTTGTGTTCAGAGTGAACTGCCAATCACTGCACCAAGCATCGGCCCTCTGCAGGTCTTCCTGAATTTCGCTACAATTTTCTAGAGTCGCGAGTTTTCTGTACTCGCTGGGGTTACAAAGTCATCAGATAGTGATATGCACATATACAGGAGGCGGCAGAATCGCGGACACAAGTCGTAAAAAGACAGTGCATTGGCGGAGCTGTCATCTGTATTTCATTTGTGATTCATCTGAAAAGGTTGCCGACATGATAATGGCCGCAAATCTGTTCGTATAGGACATCCCATTTCGGAAATCGTTATGGAACGCAGTATTCAGAGTCCACAGTGTCAAGAGGGTGCCGAGAAAACAAATTTCAGGCATTAACTCTCACCACGGACAACGCAATGGCCAATGGCCAACGTCTGAGAGCAACGGTTTTTGCGGACAGTTGTCATGGCTAACAGACTAGCAACACTCCACGAAATAACCGCACAGATTAATGCGGGACGTACGGTGAACGTCTCCGACAGGACTGTGCGGCGAAATTTTGCGTTAATGGGCCACGGCAGCAGATAACCGACGCGAGTGCTTTTGCTAGCAGCACGACATCTCCTGGGCTCGTGACCATAGCGGTTGGACCCTAGACGGGTGGGAAACGGTGACCTGTTCAGATGAGTTCCGATTTCAGCTGGTAAGAGCTGACGGTATGGTTCGAGTGTGATGCAGACCACACGAAGCCACAGACTCATGTTGTCAACGAGACAATGTGTAAGCTGGAGGTGGCTCGGTAATGGTGTGGTGTTCTACATGGATTGGACTGGGTCCTCTGGTCCAACTGAACCGGACACTGACAGGAAATGATTACTGATATGTTTGGCTACTTGGAGGCTTCAAGATCCCAAACAACTATGGAAATTTTATGGATGATCATGTCACTGGGCCACAAGTTGTTCACGGTAGGTCTGAAGAACATTCTGGACATTTCGAGCGAATGATTAGGCCACCCGGATCGCCCGATATGGACCCCACCGAGAGTTTTCGTGACATAAACGAGAGGTCAGTTCGTGTACAAATGGCTCTGAGCACTATGGGTCTTAACATCCGAGGTCATCAGTCCCCTACAACTTAGAACTACTTAAACCTAACTAACCTAAGGACATCACACACATCCATGCCCGAGGCAGGATTCGAACCTGCGACCGTAGCAGTCACGCGGTTCCAGACTGAAGCGCCTAGAACCGCACGACCACACCGACCGGCTCAGTTCGTGTACAAAATCCGGCACTGGCAACACTTTTGCAATTATGGACGGCTACGGAGTCAGGGGACCTCCAGTGACTTGTTGAGTCCATGCCACGTCGAGTTGCTGCGCTACACCAGACAAAAGGAGATGCGGCACTACATTACGAGGTGTCTCGTGACCATTGCCACGTCAGTGTATATAAGTTGTGAATTTTAATACTCGTACAACATTGCCTTCAAGTACACCCGAAGCGTAGCAAAAGGTTGGAGTACTGGAAGCATTGAAGTGAAAGAAACATAAATGAATGTGTAAGAGAAAGAGATATAAATGAATCTGTAAGAGCGCAACTGGGAGCCGATGACGTTTCTTTGTTATTTTGCGTGTTTGGCTCTCTGTTTCCCACATAATCAGTACTGCATCTCATTCAATGTTAGTTCATTATGTATGTCATATCCTTGCAAAATATAAATTGCATTTCATAAATAATAAAAATTAGCTGCTTGCGTAACTTCAGCACTTTTATGTATTCAGATCAATTACTTTTCATGCAAGTACTGTTTGATATATTTTTGTTTTGCTTATTTTTTGTATTTTATCTTTTTGTTGAGGAAGTTGCATTTTCTAGGGCTACGTGATAAATCTGTATTGTTTCCTTCATTTTTACGACCACATGTCTCTGTTTTACGTTACAGATCAGTAATTTTCGAATAAATCTGACTTAAACATTGACAATTTCAATTTTTCTATAAATAGTTTACTTTTAGGTAACAGACAAGACAATAACTATATACAACAAAAATATTCTGTAGGTTACCTGGCGCTTTGCATATCCTCACTGAGTTCAGACGATTCACCACTTCTGGTTTTTAGGGGATTTAAGACACTGATTACACACACAAAGCAAGCGATCGTTATGAAGTAACGCCTGATAGGTATACAACACACCTGACGTACAGGTAACACAGGTACAACCTTAACTGACTGACGCTGCTAGGAGAACTACTGTAGTCTACACTTATTTACGACAGTCTACAGTAACCTACAGTAGTTTTACAACTCTGTGGAAGAGATAACTACTGGAAAGCCAAAAAATTACGACCATCTGTTTCATACCTTGTTGGTTCACATCTAGAACATTGGTCCACAAGACAGATGCGATTCTGCATGACAGGAATTCTATAAGTCGTTGTTAGATTTCCGAAGGTATGTAGCATCGGATGTCTATGCATACGTGAGATGATTCCCTTAAATTACGGACCCGTGGTTTGTGGGCACAAAGCTGGCTCACGATAGTGTCTGACATCAGGCTCAAATCAGGCGAAACTGGTCGGCAAGACATCAGTGTGCGTTCCCTGTCACGTTCATCAAACCACTTTAGCACCAGTCTGGCCTTGCGACATGGACAGTTATCTTGCTGGAAGATGCCATTGTTGTCAGAGAATACGTCAAGCATGAAGGGATTGATGTGAACTACAATAATGTTCACGTAGTCCACAGCTGTCATCGTTCCTTCGATTACTGTCACAGGTCTGTTGGAAGATCAGGTAAGTATACGCCACAGCATAACACTACTCCAACAGGCCTGCGTCCGTGATTTGGTGCGTGCTTCGAGCAGCCATTTGCCTGAGTGACTGGGTATCAGTAAACAACCGCCATCTTAGTGTAAACACGAAACGTGATTCATCCGACCACACGACACGTTTGCAATTACCCACGAGCCAATTTAGTGATCCCATGGCCACTGTACTGTAACTGTGAATATCGTCGGGTCAACTCGCTAACACATAGAGATCGTCTGCTACGGAACCCAATGTTCAACAGTGTGTACTGAACAGACTTCTCCGATATGCTTGTGCCCGTATCAGCATTTCATTCAGATCTGCGACAGATCACGGCCAGTCCTGCTCTACAGAGCAGCAAAGCCGCCGACCTCCACGTTCCGTGGTGAGGCGGGCTCGCCCAACGCCTCGCTGCCTGCTCGTGATTCGTCGTCCTTCAGACACTTCCCACAGATTCTCACGACAGTAGTACGCGAACAGCTGGCCAGTTCCGTCGGAATTGTTGGCATAAGACGTAGCACAAATGTGAACGAGATTTTTACGTTTTAATAATGCACGTAAGGACAGCGGACGGATGATATTGGGCACGTTTTACGAGCTTGCTTCCGAGTGAGTGCAGTATGATATTATACGTCTCCTGCTGTCACGTCACCGTATTATCGCGAAATAATGGAGAGAGAGTATTATGGACACGATGCCCCACTTGGGACGACAATCATTTTTTTCCAGATAGACATGGATATCAGCATCGGATCGTTCAGTGAGCACATATACGAGCTTCGAAACTTCGCCACGTGGACGAAATCGACAGGTGGCCCAGGTATTATGGTGTGAGGAGGCATAATGTTACGAGGGTGTACTGATCTCCAAATCTCTGAACATGGCACACTCACCAGTCAACGTTATAGCGACACTGTGTCTTTTCAGGGGTGCACTCGGCCCTGGCTTCATTTTTGTGGGCAACAATGCGCTTCCGCACCGAACGGTGCAGGTAGAGGAGCTCTTGGAACGAGAGGATATTCGGCACGTGCGCCCGACTTAGATCCCAGCGAGCACGTGTGCGGTGCGTTGGAGAGACGTTTTGCAGCAGATACACGTTCAGCAGTTGCCAGCCGCGCTGGTGGGGGAACAGAAGGCTCTGCCATCACAGGAACTCCCCAGCAACCCAGCGCCTAGCGTGGGAGCACACGCTCGTCTGTGGTGACGTCATAGCCTGTTGACAACTACCTCCCGCCTTTCATAATGTCCAGAGTCCATCACGAATCGCGGTGACTTCAGTACAATTATTGTCTTTTTTCAGTACAATTATTGTCATTTTTTCGTCTCTTTAAGTCTTAGACACCAGCGTGTATTATAAAATGCAGGATAGTAAGGGTACAACCTTGTCGACATCCACGTCATAATATCGGCAGATCTTTGGTGTTATGCTTTCATGTCGTTCCTGGCATTTTCGTACGGATTCCTTACGAATCTGTACAAAGCTTGGTTATCTTCACATTTCTCTTCAGAGTTCCAGAGATCAGCTGTTCAGATTCTGTCAAATGCTTGTTCAGGCCCAAATATACAGCATGAAAGGAATTTTATCTAGAAATTTCTACCTGTCCATCCTGAGACTGCAGGTAAGATCTTGGGTTCCTCTGTTTGGGTGAGAGCCTTATTGTCCTTCTTCCAAACAGTCGTCCACCTTCTTCCTCAATTTAGTTTCTAAGATGCCTCAGAAGATCTCGCCACTCGGTCACAGCAGTGAAATTCATTTATAGTTGCTACACTGCCGGATGTCTATTCAAGTAAAAGGTGGGTTATGGTTTAACAGCCTGTCAGCAACGAGTAGATGTCAGACAATCTACAAATTGGGCAAGACGAGTTCGAGCTTGTCCTTCAGCGATTTGGAGGATTTGCGCCGACCACACGTTCTTGAAGTACATTCACAAGTCACGAGATGAAAGAACTTATAGGCGAGGAGTCAATGAGTCTCTGCCGGAGCTGTACCACACTTTGCTATTTATATGATTCCTGCAGCGTCTTCAAGACGTATTTATTGCATTAGACTATTTCCACGGGAATTTTTTTTTAATCTAAGCTCTGGATATTGAACACCTTGCGACAGTTTAAGGAAATTACCAGAACAGATCGCTATTAACATGTGATTTGCAGGAATTTGTTCTCGTAGGTAGAACTGCAATTTCAGCTATTTTTGCCACCAGGATAACGGTTTGACTGAGGGTAGAGGACGTGCAGGTTAGACACGTGTTTAGCTGCTTATCGCGCCTTTACTGCAGCTCAAGGAAGAGGTACCAAGTTCAATCTCGCTAATCTCTCTTTACCCCGCAGCAGTACCTGGGTACTAATAGTGACGCGTTAAGACTGTTGTGAAGCACACACGTGGTTGGATGTTTACTTGGGACAGTGTCAACGACTTACGCTCTGAAAAATTCCGCTCACTTCATATCTGCACTGAAACTCTCGAATTACAGTTGATAATAATACGACAGTACATTTGATTTGCTGCTTTCAGTATCAGAGTGGAGAACATTACCGGGCACCTCTTCTAGGGAGTTATTCTGAAAGACTATTATGGAATCATTAACTAACTTTAAGTAACATACCTGGTATACATACGCCGGACGACCAAGTAGGTTTGGCGCTGTACTGTTCTCTTCCTGCCGTCAAACATGGAGGGGGTTCTGTTACGGCAAGGGGCACAGTTTCAACGTCACTGGTCGGACACTAGCTGCAGTCCAACTAGGGAGTGCGCGGGCCACCATTAACACCGTAACGCAAACGGCTGCATTATGAGTAGTGTCGTGACAAGGATGCACGGGCCGCTGATTAAACGGCGTCGCGCTGTCTTCAGCAATGAATCGCGGTTCTGCACTGACTGGACGGCCGTCACTGGCCAGTAAGGTGACGCCCTGGCCAAAGCTCTCGTCCTTCCATTGTTTCGGAGAGGGTGGCGGTGTGGCTCGTGGCGCCGTGGTGTGGGCAGCCGCCAGGGGCGAACCCAGGTCACGGCTGCTGCCTCGCGTGTGACCTCTCAAGCGACAGAATGAGGGTGCCATCTCGCAAAAGCACAACGTTGGTCCGTACATGGCACGTGTCTCTCTGAACCTCCTGAGTGGCCAGCAAGGCCCTCAGATCTGCCCCGTGTGTGGGGCCAGCTCACAAGCCAACTGCGTCCCATTGCCAGTGTCCAGGACTACACTACTGGTCATTAAAATTGGTGCACCAAGAAGGAATGCAGATGATAAACGGGTATTCATTGGACAAATACATTATACTAGAACTGACATGTCATTACATTTTCACGCAATTTCGGTGCATAGATCCTGAGAAATCAGTACCCAGAACAACCTCCTCTGGCCGTAATAACGGCCTTGATACGCCTGGGCATTGACTCAAACAGAGCTTGGATGGTATGTACAGGCACAGTTGCCCTTGCAGCTTCAACACGATACCACAGTTCATCGAGAGTAGTGGCTGGCGTATTGTGACGAGCCAGTTGATCGGCCACCATTGACCAGACGTTTTCAATTGGTGAGAGATCTGGAGAATGTGCTGGCCAGGGCAGCAGTCGAACATTTTCTGTACCCAGAAAGGCCCGTACAGGACCTGCAACATGCGGTCGTGCATTATCCTGTTGAAATGTAGGCTTTCGCAGGGACCGAATGAAGGGTAGAGCCAAGGGTCGTAACACACCTCAAATGTAGCATCCACTGTTCAAAGTGCCGTCAATGCGAACAAGAGGTGACCGAGACGTGTAACCAATGGCACCTCATACCATCACGCCGGGTGATACGCCAATATGGCGATGACGAATACGCGCTTCCAATGTGCGTTCACCGCGATGTCGCCAAACATGCATGTGACCATCATGATGCTGTAAACAGAACCTGGATTCATCCGAAAACATGACGTTTTGCCATTCGTGCACCCAGGTTCGTCGTTGATTACACCATTGCAGGCGTTCCTGTCTGAGATGCAGCGTCAAGGGTAACTGCACCCACGGTCTCCGACCTGATAGTCCATGCTGCTGCAAACGTCGTCGAACTGTTGGTGCAGATGATTGTTGTCTTGCAAACGTCCCCATCTGTTGACTCAGGGATCGAGACGTGGCTGCACGATCCCTGACAGCTATGCGGATAAGATGCCTGTCATGTCGACTGCTAGTGATACGAGGTCGTTGGCATCCAGCACAGCGTTCCGTTATTACCCTCCTGAACCCACCGATTCCATATTCTGCTAACAGTCATTGGATCTCGACCAACGCGAGCAGCAATGTCGCGATACGATAAACCGCAATAGCGATATGCTATAATCCGACGTTTATCAAAGCCGGAAACGTGATGGTACGCATTTCTCCTCCTTACGCGAGGCATCACAACAACGTTTCACCAGGCAACGCCGGTCGACTGCTGTTTGTGTATGAGAAATCGGTTGGAAACTTTCCTCATGTCAGCACGTTGTAGGTGTCGCCACCGGCGCCAGCCTTGTGTGGATGCTCTGAAAAGCTAATAATTTGCATATCGCAGCATCTTCTGCCTGTCGGCTAAATTTCACGTCTGTAGCTCGTCATCTTCGTGGTGTAGCAATTTTAATGGCCAGTAGCGTAGTTGTGCGCCATGTACGCTCATACTGCCAAATTCTTTGTAAATGTGACTCGATTTTGTAATGACTGAAATACTTCATGGCGTAAGTTCGCGAACATCTTGTCGACCCCTGTTGATTAGTCTGGCTATTCTGACATTGGCCTTTCAATATATATATATATATATATATATATTATTTACTGTCGTCTCTTGTAAACAACATGAGCTTATTCCCAAGAATTAGCAGCTTTCACTCAGTTAATAGTAAGCAGAAATCCAGTCTGCATTTGGATCGCACTTCCTTGGCTCTTGCGCAGTAAGGTGTGCAATATACTGCTGCATCCATTTTCAATAAGCTACCACAAGAATTCAAAAATATCAGCAGTAATCCATGAGCATTCAAAACGAAACTGAAGAGTTTCCTCATGGGTCTCTCCTTTTACTCTGTCGAGGAGTTGCTTGAAAAATTAAGCTGATTCCTACGTAATATTGTTGATTGCACTTACTTAAGCATATGGCTTGTCTTTTTTTGGGTTCAGAAACATTTTATTTCATCTGTTATTAATTTTATGTTGTAATTTCATGTACTGACACGTTCCATGACTTTGGAGATTTGCTCCTCAATTTGGCTCTACCGAACTAGACCTGTAAAATAAAATTTTAAAAAATAAAAATAAAAAGAACATAACCATTTCGTTTCGAACTCCTCTTCTGGATGCTTCTTTTTTTTCGGGAGGTGTAGATGAAAGCTGACATATACAAGCGGACTTACTAGGAAGCTTTGCAGTTCTGTACGGCCCTCGTCGCCTGGTGAAAAAGTGACGGTAACATTAGTCCACCTCAAGGTGATCGTAAATACCACTGTTTTACTAAGCGTGATGGAATGATTCCTCCGACAACTGCTTCGGCTTTCGCAGGCAGGGAGTCTACTGTGAAGTCTTAACCATGGTGCAACATAATATTTTTCACGTACAATAATAGATTCAACTCCCAAGTCATAATCCCTGAACGAGGCCTACTTGTCGATTAGTGTGAATCACGCGAAGAATAAACAAATTGAGCAATAGAGACTTCACAATGAAGAAGTGGAAAAAACTCGATTATTGGTCTGTTGGTTTCGAAGCAAGGTCAACCTGACAAAAAAGGAAAAGAAAACAAGAAAACGACAAATACAGGGCAAAAGTATTGGAAAGCAACGAAGATTAGGATTTAATGTCCTGTTCACATCGAGGTCATTAGAGACCCAGCACAAGCTCAGAATATTTCAAGGATGGGGAAAAACCGTCCTTGCCCTTTCAGAGGAATCATTCCGGCATTTCACTTCAACAGTTTTAGGAGAATCCCGGAAAACCTAAATCTCGAGGGCCGGACACACATCTGAACAGTCGTCCTCCCAGATGCTGACCACTAGAGTAGTGCCACGACCCGCAGTCGTGAACTGCTGACGAATGGCGTCGCGTCGGTTGAGCAATGAATGGCGTTCCTGCGCACTATGGGAGTCCGTCACTGGAGAGTACGGCGGCGACATGGCCAAGGCCCACACGTCACTGCGGGCTTCGTGGTGTACATCTACATCTACATTGATACTCCGCAAGCCACCCAACGGTGTGTGGCGGAGGGTACTTTACGTGCCACTGTCATTACCTCCCTTTCCTGTTCCAGTCGCGTATGGTTCGCGGGAAAAACGACTGTCTGAAAGCCTCCGTGCGTGCTCTAATCTCTCTAATTTGACATTCGTGATCTCCTCGGGAGGTATAAGTAGGGGGAAGCAATATATTCGATACCTCATCCAGAAACGCACCCTTTCGAAACCTGGCGAGCAAGCTACACCGCGATGCAAAGCGCCTCTCTTGCAGAGTCTGCCACTTGAGTTTGTTAAACATCTCCGTAACGCTATCACGGTTACCAAATAACCCTGTGACGAAACGCGCCGCTCTCCTTTGGATCTTCTTTATCTCCTCCGTCAGACCGATCTGGTACGGATCCCACACTGATGAGCAATACTCAAGTATAGGTCGAACGAGTGTTTTGTAAGCCACCTCCTTTGTTGACGGACAACATTTTCTAAGCACTCTCCCAATGAATCTCAACCTGGCACCCGCCTTACCAACAATTAATTTTATATGATCATTCCACTTCAAATCGTTCCGCACGCATACTCCCAGATATTTTACAGAAGTAGCTACTACCAGTCTTTGTTCCGCTATCATATAATCATACAATAAAGGATCCTTCTTTCTATGTATTCGCAATACATTACATTTGTCTATGTTAAGGGTCAGTTGCCACTCCCTGCACCAAGTGCCTATCCGCTGCAGATCTTCCTGCATTTCGCTACAATTTTCTAATGCTGCAACTTCTCTGTATACTACAGCATCATCCGCGAAAAGCCGCACGGAACTTCCGACACTATCTACTAAGTCATTTACATATATTGTGAAAAGCAATGTTCCCATAACACTCCCCTGTGGCACGCCAGAGGTTACTTTAACGTCTGTAGACGTCTCTCCGTTGAGAACAACATGCTGTGTTCTGTTTGGTGTAGCGAGCCATCCCATCAGGTGTGGCTTCACACCGTGTCCCATGTTCTCGGCCTGGGTCTTCTTCTTCTTCCTGAAGTCCTTCAGTCGTTCACTTCTAATATTGGCTACGTGTAAAAGCTCATAGGTGCAAAAGCTCATAGCGTTTTTCCGTAAGTTTATACATATAACACAGACTTTAATCATCAATAACATATTCTCCTTCACTATTTACAACTGCCTGCCAACGCTGGAATAACTTTTCCATTCCACGACTGTACAAATAGCGTGGTTTTGAGACGAAGAATTTGTCAAGCCATGTTCGGAGGGCATTTGCATCCGGAAAGGAAGTTCCTTGAAGCTTGTTCGATAGAGAGCGGAAAAGGTGGAAATCTGAGGGTGCAAGGTCAGGTAAATGATGTGGGTGCGGGATGACTTGGCAATCCAACTCCTGTATAGTGTTTTCTGTCTGTCCACAAGAATGCAGGCAGCCGTTATGGTGGAGTAGCACCACTAGCTACGTTTCATGCAGTCTTCCTGGTCGTTGTTCTTGGATTGCGTCTCCAAGCCGTCTCATCGGTTGACTATAAACGTCAACAGTGACGGTTACACCTCGGGGAAGCAATTTGTAGTGCACCATAACGTCGCTGTTCCAGCAAATGCATAACATTATCTTTTGCGGATGCATTTAGATCTCGGTATGGGCAGCTGCTGGTTTTTTTGGGCTCAACCGTCCGCTTGCTTAGCTGAGTGCTAACGTGCTTGCCTCCCATGCAGGAGGCACGGGTTCGATGCCCGGCCCGGTTGGAGACTTTCTCCGCTCGTGGACTGTGTGTCATCATCATTTCATCCTCACCACCGGCACGCAATTCGCCCAATTTACACTACTTCTCATCACCAGTAACGATACAGGAGGACAGGTCTTGTTCACGAGCCATTCGATGACAAACGAGCAGAGATCCACATATGTCCACCCGCTAAATTTGTGATTCTGAATTAGAACGTGCGGTACCTGTACACCCGATTTTTGAACATTCCCCATTGCATGCAAAAGTCGCACGATGGTGAACGTCACAGTTCATCACGTTTGCCATTTCTCAAGTACACTGACGTGGATCAAATGTTTCAATTGGCTCTGAACACTATGGGACTTAACATCCATGGTCATCAGTCCCCTAGAACTTAGAACTACTTAAACCTAACCTACCTAAGGACATCACACAACACCCGGTCATCACGAGGCAGATAAAATCCCTGACCCCGCCGGGAATCGAACCCAAGAACCCGGGCGTGGGACACTGACGTGGATCATTGTGCATTAAAGCTTTTAAACGATCTTCATCAAACCCCGAAGGTCTTCCCGAACGTGGAAAGCCACTGATGTCAAAATAATTCCCCTTAAAATAAGAAAACATTTTCTTGCCGTGCTCTGTCCAACGGCGTTATACATAGCTCGTTGTTTCTGGCAACCTCTGCTGCTATCACCCCTCCATTGAAATCAAAACAGAAGAAGATGTCCAAAATATTCCGATTTCTCCACTTGGCACTCAATTTTCTAGAGTCCTGTGCTCCACTCACTATCTTCAAATGACAAAATGACAAGACGTAAACACAAATAGTACCAGTGAACCACAAACAGAAAACGACATTTGATAAATAAACCCACAGCAACCGGAAAACCAACATGCAAAACAAAAACGCTACCAACTTACACACCAGGCTAATACCACAGTCTAACGTAACAGTCGTGACAATCCGACTCATTTTTGTTATCCACAACGATAGCAGCGCCCCACGCGGCCAGCAAGCAACACTTCTGAGCCCGATATCGGATAAGTGCAAATACTACCGCATTAATCGGTAACAGTTTTTACAATAGGGAGTGCATGCAGTGCCATTAAAATCGACAATAACTTAAAAAATGTACACTACATTAGTGATTGTTTAGATTCCTAACGATCCTGGGAGATACGAAACGGTTCATTGCAGTACAGGTTATTTATGGTTCTCTTCTAACATGTAGACATTTACTTAATAATGTTGCTTTCCTTTAATACCTGAAGACCTGACCTTTTACATAAAGACGCCTTGTAACTACTCAACAAAGCAGAGTTTTGTTCGCTAAACTATCAGCCAAATCAGTGACTGTGGAACGTAGAAATCCTACAGCAAACGTAATACCTACGTTATTTCATGTACCAGATAAGCCACCACAACTGAAGCTTAAGAGAAAACCACATAGATATATTAAATCGTCAAAAGCTGCAAACGAAAGGCCAATCCCACAATTGTTGTTTAATCTGAGCCACAAATGGTAAGAACCTTCAACACATTCGCTTTTGAAGCAAAAGTAATTCTATTTACAAAAATATTCGTGTGTTAGAAAGTCGAGTGAAGTGTAAGAAATGGCGATTCATTGAATTCTATAAAAAAATTTTAAGTGCCAGGGAAGTGACTTATGATAATAGCAACAGACAATAACAGCAACATATACATGAAATGCGTTTATATTCTCTTACTTTCATCAGAATGAGATGGAGATATAGACATATTCGAAAGTATTTCTTCGTGAATGATACTTGAATCACTGTAATACGACTGTTTTTTTATACATATTGTAAGTAGGCTGTTTAGGTTTTTTTATTGGTAACGCCACCTCTGTATAAAAATCACTGGCTGTGCTGTGTGCAGTCTGTGTCTAGTTTGCGTTGTTGTCTGCCATTGTAGTGTTGGGCAGCGTTAGCTGGATGTGAACAGCGCGTAGCGTTGCGCAGTTGGAGGTGAGCCGCCAGCAGTGGTGGATGTGGGGAGAGAGATGGCGGAGTTTTGAAATTTGTCATGAACTGCTATATATATTAAGACTATTAAGTAAAATACATTGTTTGTTCTCTATTAAAATCTTTCATTTGCTAACTATGCCTATCAGTAGTTAGTGCCTTCCGTAGTTTGAATCTTTTATTTAGCTGGCAGTAGTGGCGCTCGCTGTATTGCAGTAGTTCGAGTAACCAAGATTTTTGTGAGGTAAGCGATTTGTGAAATGCATAGGTTAATGTTAGTCAGGGCCATTCTTTTGTAGGGATTTCTGAAAGTCAGATTTCGTTGCGCTAAAAATATTGTGTGTCAGGTTAAGCACAGTCTTGCATAAATTGTTCTAAGGGGACGTTTCATATGTCGTCTTTGCAATGTCCTGCTAAAATAATATGTCGTAAATGTTCAGGCAATTTGATTAAGCAAATGCGGATGAGTTCTGAGGAGCTGTATGGGTTTGAAAGATACTGATTCTTATGCAACATGTCTTCAAAATATTTCACAAGACTGGAAAATTCAGATTGTTCGAAATGTTTCGTCATTATGATGCTATGTTTTACTCGGTCTTGTGTAGCTTGAGACCAATATGCTGAGAGGAAGGCATGATAAAAATCTCCTTCACTGTGACAATCGTGAATGACCGATCGCATTCTTTCAGCTGGTTCATTCTCTAAGTAGCCACACGTAAATTCTAATTTGTGCTCTAACGACCAGTTGGGAGGAAAACAATGAGAGAATTGATGGAGCCATGCTTGTGGATGAATGTCATTGCCAGACTTCTTAAGTGTTTTGAATTTACGTGTAGTAATGAACAGCTTATAGTCAAAATCATCGTGTCGGCGAGTCGCATATCGGTCATTGTTACGTTGTTTCGGTGGTTCCATCTCAAAATTCGGTGCACCTTGTCAATTTCTTTCATAATTTCCGAAGTGCCCTGAGTTATTATTTTGTGGCTGTTCCGTACTTCTATGTCCCTCTTCCCATGTTGCAGCACGAGTGTCCTCTGAAATATGAAATTTTTGTATTACTTGTGCCAACTGATCTTGTACTTCCCGGATTTCTCTTTTGTATTGCGTATTAATTTGATTCTGATTTTGTTTGAATTTCTTAATTTGTTCATACTCTTCTGTGTCAGTGATGGCTACAGGTCTTGTGTCATTCAGATCATCATCTACCTTTGTAGATAAGTTAGTGACCTGATCCGAAAGTTCGGCTACTTTCTCCGATAGTGAACCCATTTCCTCAGTGTGTTTTTCTGAACCAAGTTTCAGAGTGTCCATTTGTGTTGAAATCGAATCTACTGTGTCCTTCAAGTTTTCCTGAGTTTTTGCAAGTTGCGTAACCAAATCGGTAGATGCAAGTGAGTCAATTTTAGCCCACAAGGTCTCATGATTTTCACGAACAATGGTTTGCAGTTCTATTATGGCTGCTTCGTGATTCTATAATGCATTTTCATGCCGCGAAAAAATAGGTTGAAAATGCTCAGAAATTTGTGTTTTTTACGTCATTACAGACTTTTTGACATTTCGATTCAATGTTATGTAACTCGGTAGTTAAATCTTCACGTGTTTGTTCAAGTGTGGTGTCTAACTTTTGAAGATTTTGTTCCATTGTGTCTAACTTTTTAAGATTTTGTTCCACTGTGTCTAACTTTTGAAGATTTTGCTCCATTGTGTCTAACTTTTGAAGCTTTTGCTGTGTTTGTCTCTGGTGTTGTTCCATTTGTTGCATTAGCTGCAATAACAATGCATTAGTGTCTGGAATCTGTTCCTCTACGCTTTTCGGCAGTGCATTTGCACCGGCAACATTCACATTTTGACAAGCAGAAAATGTGTCTTGACTTATTTGAGAAAACGGTGAGGACGCAAAACCTGAATCTACAGTATTTGCAAAATTGTGTCCTGTCATTTCGGATTGCTGAGGCGAGCTGTTGCCGAGCGATCGATCGATAATGCTTCCCTGTTCACTAACTGTTTCACTGCCTACGCCATTGTTTGCCGCCCGCTCCATTTCCCTATGCACAATTACCAAGTTACTATGTTGAACATTAGTTAATTCATTACACGGTGGCGCTAACACACTGCTTTCGTCTTCACTGTCATTACTCAGTTTACTTTGGAGCCTAGTGTTACGTTTTTCACACGCCATTATTGTCACAATATTTCACACGACAACACAGAAAAACACAATTTGAAGAGCACTGAAAATAATATCTCGTTAATTGCAAGCGCAGCAGCGAAATACTTGGTGCAAATCTACCTGCATGCCACAACTGTTTTACTGTACAACAATGAAAGACTGCAACTACAAAGGAGATTCTCTCTACAATTACGCGCTAGCAATAAACAATAGCTACACTAATTACACAAACTACAAGAAAAAAATCATCAGAAGATTCCAGTGAGGTATCCTCGGCTAAGGGTCGACATATGAAACGTCCCCTAGAACATATCAGCGCACACTCCGCTGCAGAGTGAAAATCTCATTCTGGTCCCCTAGAACAATTTATACAAGACTGTGCTTAACCTGACACACAATATTTTTAGCGCAACGCAATCTGACTTTCAGAAATACCTACAAAAGAATGGCCCTGACTAACATTAACCTATGCATTTCACAAATCGCTTACCTCACAAAAATCGTTACTCGAACTACTGCAATACAGCGAGCGCCACTACTGCCAGCTAAATAAAACATTCAAACTACGGAAGGCACTAGCTACTGATAGGCATAGTTAGCAAATGAAAGATTTTAATAGAGAACAAACAATGTATTTTACTTAATAGTCATAATATATATAGCAGTTCATGACAAATTACAAAACTCCGCCATCTCTCTCCCCACATCCACCACTGCTGGCGGCTCACCTCCAACTGCGCAACGCTACGCGCTGTTCACATCCAGCTGCCGCTGCCCAACACTACAATGGCAGACAACAATGCAAACTAGACACAGACTGCACACAGCACAGCCAGTGATTTTTATACAGAGGTGGCGTTACCAATAAAAAAACCTAAACAGCCTATTTACAATATTTCACAATAATTCATGTCTCTTAATAAGGTACTAGCTGACGGAACTCAAAAATATAACAAATATGCCCTTAATTAAGTGGAAAATAATTAAAAACAAATATTTTCTTCAAGAAGCGTGCGACTGCCTGCTTTCTCAACGCTTGGACCGCTAGTTCAAATGGTTCAAATGGCTCTGAGCACTATGGGACTTAACAGCTGTGGTCTTTAGTCCCCTAGAACTTAGAACTACTTAAACCTAACTAACCTACGGACATCACACACATCCATGCCCGAGGCAGGATTCGAACCTGCGACCGTAGCAGTCGCACGGTGGACTGCTAGTATCACTCCAGCAGTCACACGGTAACGACTTCGCACGAGAGAGTGTCGTGACTGTGTATTAGACTACTTTTCGGTCTTCAGTTCTTCTCAGATTCCCGTATCAAGTATGTTCCTTTTCTTTGTATTCTCATACACGCTGGATACAACAGTGTAACAAACATATGGGAGAAGCTTTATTGAGATGTTATATAAAAAAGAAATCAAAAAAATTCTCAGATACGCGTTCTGGCGTGTTGACATCGCATCGACGGGTCTTATATATTAAAAGAAGCCTTGGAGATGAGGCTGTATCTTCCAAATGTACTTTGGCACAGTAAAAACGCCATTGAAAAGAGACTAGCCGGATTTTATTATTAAATTTTCCATTTATTTTGCTGCCTCGGTTTAGTTAAGAACAGTCACCGTGGATAACATGACATTTTTTGGGGAAGCTTTAATTAAACCCATTGCAAACAAACTCTTATCTTATCTACACTCACAGTGTCAGTTGTGTATACGAGATTACAGCGCCTAGATTAATTAGCATAGAGGAGCGAAATGAAACGAGACAAGTGTAACGCAGTCATTCAATCACAGGTGATGAAAGAGGAATTGGTCTTCTTGTGCATTTTTTTTTATATTTTTGCTCACTGATTTTCTTATATATAATAAGTTTTGTCTCTTTTGTTCATTTTTCTGTCACTGAGACTATTGCCACGCTGCCACGCTTTTCTACTTATTGTTAGTTCAAAGTGTCTGTCGCATTCTTCTGCCAAAAAAAAAAAAAAAAAAAAAAAATAAGGCAGGCTCAAATGGCTCTAAGCACTATGGGACTTAACATCTAAGGACATCAGTCCCCTAGACTTAGAACTACTTAAACCTAACTAACCTAAGGGCATCACACACATCCATGCCCGAAGCAGGATTCTAGCCTGCGAGCATAGCAACAGCGCGGTTACGGACTGAAGCGCCTAGAATCGCTCGGTCACAGCTGACTTTGGCTATGGGAGCTAAGTGTTCGGCTTTACTTATGAAGTTTTCTTTTAATTGAGCCAAGTTTTGTTTTTGCATGTCTTCAGTTGCTACAGGAAACTTCGTGGAGTTTATTATCTTCTCTAGATTGTATTTTCTTCTTTTGGGGTTGTTGGTTCCGCTTTTCCTTTTGGAGATGATATTGAGTTTGATCAGAATTTAGGTTAGCTCCTCTGAAGTGTCTGGCATTTTGCAGTTCTTTATGAGAACTTCAGTTTGACTGCCACGCGATCGAACAGGAATTCACCCAGGTGTGGGTTTGGTGACACTCATGCTTTCTGTTTTCGAGGTAGCTTTTTAAAGGTTCATGTTTGCGCTTCGCATAATTCTATCATCTGATGTCATTTTGGTTAGTTATGTTATGTATTGGGTAGTTTCCAACCTTTTTTTTCATTTCTTTTCCTTCCCTACCTGGTCACTTAAGTCCCCTGTAAGTAGGATATTGTATTTTTCTGGAATTTTGTGAACAACATCATCGAGTTGGTCCAAAAAACGTTACACCTTTTCTTTGTTCTTTCTGTTGTCTTTACTTATGGGAGCATGCACATTCACGATAGTGTATACTTTGTTAGCAGATTTGGAAGTAAGTGTGGGATGCATTTTAGCCTGTGATTCAAAGTTTATAACGGAGTCCAACCTATTATTTTTGTCTGTTATGAAACCAGTTCCAAGGTGCTGTGTGTTTTCATAATTTTTTCGTCCATGAATCTGGTTTCTTGTAAGGCCGTTATGAGAATTTTGTGGTTCTTGAGGATGTCTGTAAGATTTATTATTATTATTATATCTTCCTACAGATAAAAAATATTCACTAGAACTGTACATATTTTACATCATGCCATAGAAATCACACAGAATAATCTCGACAAACAGTTTGTACAATCTATGAAGATTAACAATAGTTCGCCTTCGCGGTATTAATAGCACAACGAGTTCGTTACGATGAGTAGCTTGATGTGCAGTCAGATGATCTCAAAATTCACACTATCACCTATGTTTCCTTCTAGACCAAAACCTATAACGAAAATTCATTTCTCCACTGCGACTCGATCCCTGGATTGTACGTCACCTAGGCTATGGAGGTATGTACAATTGTTTGAAGGATATTGACGAGGTAAATAGGCAAAGACGGCTCGTTTTCCAGAGAGTAAATAAAAAAAAAAAGAAAGGCCTTGTTTCTGTACATTAGTTCTGCACCATAACTTGTACGTTGATGCGACAATTAACTAAAAAAATAGCGTACTTAATATGTAACAACAATTTTACAGTAAGAAAATAAAAAATAACCCACTGAAGATGGCACAAAAAGTACTGAAACATATGTCTGGATGAAACAAAACTGAAAAGGTGTCTTGCATAGGGCGGAATTCCTCGTCCTATTTTCATAGCAAGCACAGACATAAGAAGAAGAACTGCAACATCACAAGATGATTACATCAGTTAGAAAGTTCCCAGATGTCATGCCATCTGTCTGTCGCGAAAATATACGGGAATTCTGTAGCCGATTTTATTATTTCACGATGCACTGATTAATTTTCTTTGTGACTGCACATTCTACTGCAAGTGGCTAAATACTTAACGATCCTAACAATGGACCCACTACGACAAATTCATAACACGTACACAGGAACAAATGGCACGAGATTTAAAAACAACAGTTCTCAGAACAGTCGCAATCTCAACACAGTTCTAAATATTTGAAATCCTAGAGATTCATAGGAAGCATAAGAGCAAAAAAATGCCTACTTCCTCCACGAAAACATTGCGATACATTTCAAGAGAGCTAGAGCTTTGTGGAGTAGGCCAATCTTCATCGTCTGTTTCAGCGCATGCTTGGTGTCTTTGCCTCAAACCACTTTTCACTTACATTTCAGCGCACGTATTTGTGAAGCATGAAGCGACGACAATACAATCTTCTTAAAATTTATAGGAAGTTTTCAAAGGTATCGACGTACTTTCACCAGCAATGTTTTCAGAGAACCGTTGAAGTTTAATCTCGTAGTACGCTTTAAGGTGTAACTGCTTCCGTTGTACTTAAACGATGCAGAAACATAGTGTTATCGCACCTGTCGTGCCACGACAGTCATTTTTCACTTTATTATCTCCTGTTTTGGCAGTTTAACTGCTGAAAACCTTTCACGGATATACTTCAAGTAACGTCTTTGACTGCCCTAGTCCATATCTCTAAACGTATCATGGAATTACTTTTGCATTCAGCGCATTCATGTTGATTATATGTGACTGCTGATGACAAATGGAAATGAAAGAGGCAAAGAAATCGTACACCGTCGGCCACTGTTGTTTACCTTTCGGACTGATCAAAGAGAGTTCTGAATCCCATATTCTATACCAGAGTGATAGACAATTTATTTCTGAGATTTGCCTACTAAACGCTTAGTTACAACAGACTCCGGTGAAGTTTCAACGAGTGTGGAATGTAACTGCGCAGTTACACATGTTTATTCCGCAAACTTTCTGCTGTACTGGGTGTATCATAATTAATGCTGTAAACGCATACAGTTGAAGTACACGATGCTAGAAGCGAAAAAGTCTCAGTAAACATAGGGTCGAAAATGCATACCTTAAGGGATACGACCCCCCCCCCCCCCCATGAACCATGGACCTTGCCGTTGGTGGGGAGGCTTGCGTGCCTCAGCGATACAGATGGCCGTACCGTAGGTGCAACCACAACGGAGGGGTATCTGTTGAGAGGCCAGACAAACATGTGGTTCCTGAAGAGGGGCAGCAGCCTTTTCAGTAGTTGCAGGGGCAACAGTCTGGATGATTGACTGATCTGGTCTTGTAACATTAACCAAAACGGCCTTGCTGTGCTGGTACTGCGAACGGCTGAAAGCAAGGGGAAACTACAGCCGTAATTTTTCCCGAGGACATGCAGCTTTACTGTATGATTAAATGATGATGGCGTCCTCTTGGGTAAAATATTCCGGAGGTAAAATAGTCCCCCATTCGGATCTCCGGGCGGGGACTACTCAAGAGGACGTCGTTATCAGGAGAAAGAAAACTGGTATTCTACGGATCGGAGCGTGGAATGTCAGATCCCTTAATCGGGCAGGTAGGTTAGAAAATTTAAAAAAGGAAATGGATAGGTTAAAGTTAGATATAGTGGGAATTAGTGAAGTTCGATGGCAGGAGGAATAAGACTTTTGGTCAGGTGAATACAGGGTTATAAATACAAAATCAAATAGGGGTAATGCAGGAGTAGGTTTAATAATGAATAAAAAAATAGGAGTGCGGGTTAGCTACTACAAACAGCATAGTGAACGCATTATTGTGGCCAAGATAGACACAAAGCCCATGCCTACTACAGTAGTACAAGTTTATATGCCAACTAGCTCTGCAGATGATGAAGAAATAGATGCAATGTATGACGAGATAAAAGAAATTATTCAGGTAATGAAGGGAGACGAAAATTTAATAGTCATGGGTGACTGGAATTCGTCAGTAGGAAAAGGGAGAGAAGGAAACATAGTAGGTGAATATGGATTGGGGGGAAGAAATGAAAGAGGAAGCCGCCTAGTAGAATTTTGCACAGAGCATAACTTAATCATAGCTAACACTTGGTTCAAGAATCATAAAAGAAGGTTGTATACCTGGAAGAATCCTGGAGATACTAAAAGGTATCAGATAGATTATATAATGGTAAGACAGAGATTTAGGAACCAGATTTTAAATTGTAAGACGTTTCCAGGGGCAGATGTGGATTCTGACCACAATCTATTGGTTATGAACTGCAGATCAAAACTGTAGAAACTGCAGAAAGGTGGGAATTTAAGGAGATGGGACCTGGATAAACTGACTAAACCAGAGGTTGTACAGAGTTTCAGGGAGAGCATAAGGGAACAATTGACAGGAATGGGGGAAAGAAATACAGTAGAAGAAGAATGGGTAGCTCTGAGGGATGAAGTAGTGAAGGCAGCAGAGGATCAAGTAGGTAAAAAGACGGGGGCTAGTAGAAATCCTTGGGTAACAGAAGAAATATTGAACTTAATTGATGAAAGGAGAAAATATAAAAATGCAGTAAATAGAGCAGGCAAAAAGGAATACAGACGTCTCAAAAATGAGATCGACTGGAAGTGCAAAATGGCTAAGCAGGGATGGCTAGAGGACAAATGTAAGGATGTAGAGGCTTGTCTCACTAGGGGTAAGATAGATACTGCCTACAGGAAAATTAAAGAGACCTTTGGAGAAAAGAGAATCACTTGTATGAATATCAAGACGCCAGATGGAAACCCAGTTCTAAGCAACGAAAGGAAACCAGAAAGGTGGAAGGAGTATATAGAGGCGTTATACAAGGGTGATGTACTTGAGGACAATATTATGGAAATGGAAGAGGATATAGATGAAGATGAAATGGGAGATACGATGCTGCGTGAAGAGTTTGACAGAGCACTGAAAGACCTAAATCGAAACAAAGCCCCGGGAGTAGACAACATTCCATTAGAACTACTGACGGCCTTAGCAGAGCCAGTCCTGACAAAACTCTACCATCTGATGAGCAAGATGTATGAGACAGGCGACATACCCTCAGACTTCAGGAAGAATATAATAATTCCAATCCCAAAGAAAGCAGGTGTTGACAGATGTGAAAATTACCGAACTATCAGTTTAATAAGTCACAGCTGCAAAATACTAACACGAATTCTTTACAGACGAATGGAAAAACCGGTATAAGCGGACCTCGGGGAAGATCAGCTTGGATTCCGTGAAATGTTGGAACACGTGAGGCAATACTAACCTTACGGCTTATCTTAGAAGTAAGATTAAGAAAAGGCAAACCTACGTTTCTAGCATTTGTAGACTTAGAGAAAGCTTTTGAAAATGTTAACTGGAATACTCTCTTTCAAATTTTGAAGGTGGCAGGGGTAAAATACAGGGAGCGAAAGGCTATTTACAATTTGTACCGAAACCAGATGGCAGTTATAAGAGTCGAGGGGCATGAATGGGAAGCAGTGGTTGGGAAAGGAGTGAGACAGGGTTGTAGCCTCTCTCCGAGTTATTAAATCTGTATATTGAGCAAGCAGTAAAGGAAACAAAAGAAAAATTCGGAGTAGGTATTAAAATTCATGGAGAAGAAGTAAAAATTTTGAGGTTCGCCGATGACATTGTAATTCTGTCAGAGACAGCAAAGGACTTGTAAGAGCAGTTGAACGGAATGGACAGTGTCTTGAAAGGAGGATATAAGATGAACATCAATAAATGCAAAACGAGGATAATGGAATGTAGTCAAATTAAATCGGGTGACATGTAAGGGCCATATAAGAATAATGTTAGAACTACTTGTGTAGCACTTTGATTAGATCAAGTGTCAGAAATGGGAATTTTAGTCAGTGAATGTGCAACGCGTGTGAGGTACGTTTTTGTAAACTGCTTACGTTTCATAAAAAGCAACTGCTTGCACATCAACGTAAGTGGCGCCAGCTTGACTACATAATAGCCTGTGCTGTGCCCAGACTGAAGCTCACTGCTGCCTACAACTCACGATTGTGCAAGATTTAGTACAGGATGTACAGAAAGTCCGCGGGCACTTCCAATTATTTATTGCACAAGAACTAAACATTGTACAGATGTCACACATTTTGCATTTTGAAGAGAAACTCTGAAAGTCTTCGATACGCCAACCATGTTTGGCCCG
Source organism: Schistocerca piceifrons (assembly GCF_021461385.2). Taxonomy (NCBI): domain Eukaryota; kingdom Metazoa; phylum Arthropoda; class Insecta; order Orthoptera; family Acrididae; genus Schistocerca; species Schistocerca piceifrons. Next base: position 3,785,872 of record NC_060139.1, read on the forward strand.
GCAGGCAGCTCGTGGTCGTGCGGCAGCGTTCTCGCTTCCCACGCCCGGGTTCCCGGGTTCGATTCCCGGCGGAGTCAGGGATTTTCTCTGCCTCGTGATGACTGGGTGTTGTGTGGTGTCCTTAGGTTAGTTAGGTTTAAGTAGTTCTAAGTTCTAGGGGACTGATGACCATAGATGTTAAGTCCCATAGTGCTCAGAGCCATTTGAACCATTTTTTTGGCCCGGCAGACGTCAGTAAGGTAACTGAATTCTTGCCATACCCGTCCCAGCATGGCATCGTCGACTGTGGCAGTCGCTTCCAGTATTCTCTCCCGGAGCTCTGCTACATCACGTGGTAGAGGCGTTACATACACCAGATCTTTAACGTGTCCCCACAGAAAAAAGTCTCACGGAGTGAGGCCTGGTGATTGGGGAGGTCATTTTATGAAACATCTGCCCCCTTCTGTAGCACGGCACCTACACCCGCCATGTTTGCGACTGGCGCTGACTATCGGCAATGTGGCGGTATACATGAAAAAAAAAACTTTCAGGGTTTCTCTTCAAAATGACATATGTATGATATCTGCACAATGTTTGGTTCTTGTGCAATGAATAATTGAAAGTATTTCCAGACTTTATGTACACCCTGTATTTATAATTAGAAAAATACGCAAACATGCGTTTATCGTGTGGAAGAGCACGATTTACTATCCAGAAAGCCAATCGAAAAGTTTCACAACTGATAGTAGTATAGCTAAGCTGGTTCTGGTGCAGTCGAAATTATTTCCGGATCCCCCTTACCCTTCCCCCCCAGGCGTCATGCCCAAACCTTCACCCCCCCCCTCCCCCAATAGTGGGAAATTGAAAAATAGACTGTTTTTTCCCCCACTGCAATGACATCACTGTGTAAATGGGGCTGTTGTTGTAAGTGTGAAATGGTGGGAAATTCAAAAGATTCAAGATGATGCAGTGTCCTTTTGGTGTGAGGTTTAATAAATTCAAGATGGTCGACCTAGGATACTGGCTCAGCCATGTGACATCAGAATGTAAGACAGTGATCCAGGGTGAAGGGCCTAGGGATACTGGTGCAGCTACTGGTGCAGCCCTGTGGTGTCACAATCCAAGATGGCGGACCTGAAAGTACTGACACAGCCTGCAGACTGCTGGCTCACTTGCGCTAAGTACAGAAACTGATTCTAAGTTTAAAATGATGGGAAATTAAAAAATCATCAGTCTTGGCTGACACTTGTTTTAAGTTTACAAACAGTACACTCTGAGTGTGTAAACAATTCCTCCACCCCACCGCACTCCACCCCCACCACATCCAAGCACTCACTGACGAGGACACAATGTGCTAATTTCATCTCTCTGTTCAATCATGATGATGCGAGAATGTAGCACCTCAGTTCTGCTGATGAAGACTCTAAAAATATGTCTGTAGTGTGGATAGAATCTCACCACTTGCTACCACTGACTCAGAATTGCTACAGCTGTAAAACAGAATGACTCGGACTGTATTTACATTGCTTATGATTGTACCATATGTAACAGGAAAGATGCTCTTAGGAGGCTGATGCAGTCTTTCACAGTAGCACATTCTCAGTAATTCATCTACGCATAGCTGGAACGCACTACAGCCAGCAGGCAGTTAACGTAGCGGGTAGCAGGAGTACCGTGGCTGTACGATACACCCTCTAACCAATGTAGCACGATTCAACTGTCGTACCACAGACATTTGTCCCGCTGGAAGACAGAACACAGACTGTTGTACTAGACTGTGAATGTCCAAAATCTAAGTACACATATACGAAAGACAGACATCCAATATTTCCATATGATTTCTAAATCATTTCTAACAAACGCTAGTGTTAGTTGCATTGGTCTGCTGGGTACATATCTATCCTTATGCTCATGTCACACATCGTTCCACAGTGAAAGCTCGCTTGTGATTGGTTACTACATCTGCACACAGTGAAAACTCTTTGTGACTGGTTATTTCATATCCTCACCTCATCAAGCCAGTGTAGCATGATCTCAGCTTTATGCCACAGTTATAATTACATTATGTCTGGTACATACAGTTGCAGTTACGCATGACTGTGATTGGTCTTGTCACAGGGTGTAGGGCATACGTAGTGTGAGCATATATAGCACCAACCAGCCACCATATGAGGTGTTACCATCTTCAGTTTCGGAGAATATATAAGAGGCCTTAAATCATGAAGACATATTTTGCTTTCTCAAATAAGAAAAAGGAGGAAGTGCGGTTTTGAGAGGAAAAATGTGATTCTGTTCACAAAATAACTGAATGGAGTTTTCTTTATTATGCTGTACGTATTTGTCTATGGGAACAGGCAGTCTGTGATCACAGTTACCTCCATAGATGTATCGAAGACCTGTGCAGAATTTTGGCACCCGTACTGGATGAATGCCACATGAGTCAGATGTGGACGATATTTCGTGGAAACGTGCACTCTAAGACTAAAAAAAGGCGCACACCGAAGGAATTAATTGTACTGGATGGAAATCTGTGGATGTGATGCACAGTTTCAGGAAAATTGAATAATTTATTTAAGAGAAACAGTTTCACAAATTGAGCACGTCAGCAACACACTGGCCCGCCTCTGGCCCTCGTGCAGGCAGTCATTCGGCTTGGCGCTGACCGACCAGAGTTGTCGGATGTCGTCCTGAGGGACGTGGTGCCAGACTCTGTCAAAATGGCGCGTTGGATCGTCAAAACCCTGAGATGGCTGGAGGACGCTGGCCATAATGCCGCACACGTTCTCAATTGGGAAGAGATCCGGCGAACTTGCTGGCAAAGGTCGGGTTTGGCAAGCACGAAGACAGGCAGTAGAACCTCTCGCCACGCGTGCGTGGGCTTTACTCTTGCTGAAACGTAATCCGAGGATGGCTTGGCATGAAAGGCAATAAAATGAGGCACAGAATATGGTCGCTGTACTACTGGACTGCCAGTGTGCGGCTTCACCACAGGGATTCAACTACAAAATGAAATGGCATCCCAGAGCGTTACTCGGGGCTGTCGCGTCGTATGGCAGGAGACAATCGGCCTTGTGTCCCACCGCTGTGAGGCACGTCTTCACTGCTCACTGGCGCTCAGCTTGAAGCGGCACTAATCACTCGAGACAATTCTACTCCAGTCAATGAGATTCCAGGCCGAAGGTGTGTCTGGAGACGCCCCAAACAGCTGTGGGACACCAACCGGACTGTTACTCGCCATATGACCCGACAACTAGGAGTGATCTTCTGGGGTGCAGCCGGCCAGTGTGGCCGAGCGGTTCTAGGTTCTTCAGTCTGGAACCGCGCGACTGCTATGGTCGCAGGTTCGAATCCTGTCTCAGGCATGGATCTGTGTGATGTCCTTAGATTACTTAGGTTTACGTAGTTCTAAGCTGTAGGGGTCTGATGACCTCAGATGTTAAGTCCCATAGTCCTCAGAGCCATTTGAACCACTTTTTCGTAGCATGACTCCTTTGGTTGTCATCCGCGGCACCCTTACAGCACAGCGGTACTTCGACGATATTCTACGCCCACTTGTCTTGCCCATCATGGCAAGCCATCCTGGGCTTACGTTTCAGCAAGATAATGCCCGCCTGCACACGGTGAAAGTCTAAAATGTTTGTCTTAAAGCTTGCCAAACCCTACCTTGGTCAGCAAGGTAGCCGGATATCTCCCCAATTGAGAGCGTTTGAGCACTATAGGTAGCGTCCTCCAACAGCTTGGTATTTTGACGACCTAACGTGCCAATAGGATGGAATTTGGCACGATACACTTCATGAGGACAGCAAAAACTCTATCAATCAATGCCGAGCTGAATAAACGCTTGCATAAGCGCCAGATGTGGACCAACACATCATTGACTTGCTCAGTTTGTGAAGCTGTTTTGCTTGAATAAATCATCCATTTTTTCTGAAACTGTAATCATTTGTTTGTCTGTGTATGCACATCACATCTACTGATTTCCATCCATTCAATAATACCTTTGTGGTGCAGCTTTTTTTTTTTTTTTTGTCTTAGAGTGAATTTTACAGATACTATATGTCAACAACAAAATCATATTAATTACAGCAAGGGATACAGTTAATATCAAAATTGAGGAAGCTGTAATGGTTATTATTCTTAAAGTATCAGGTAATCAAGTGTGATGTATGAGGGTCTGCTAAAAAACAAAGCCTCCGATTTTTTTTTATTCTGTTCTCAGTATCGGTTGATGTATTGCACTCATGTACAAGGTGCGTTCCATAAGTAATGCAACCAAATTCATAAAAAAATAATTTATTGAATATATTCGTACAAATAATCAAAAATTTTCAAAATAGGACCCTCTTGCGTCGATACACTTCTGGAGGCGGTGTTTCCATGCCTGGAAGGCATCCCGGAATGCCTTATCTGGAATGTCCTTTAGAGCTGATGTAACATGCGCCTGGATGCTTTCAATCGTGTCCCAATGTTTTCCTTTCATGACTTCTTGTAACCGACGAAACAAAAAAAAAGTCAGCGGGAGCCAGATCAGGACTGTAAGGAGGCTGGGGAACCGATGGCGTCTCGGTCCTGGTCAGGAAGTCGTCGACAATGAAGGCGCTGTGACTCGGCGCGTTGTCGTGGTGACCTTTTCACATGTCCTCAATGTCACTTCGGCAGCACGAGACCCTCCTTTTCAGTCTTTTGAGCACATCCAAGTAGAAAGCTGAGTTCACTGTACTCCCGGTAGGTACGAATTCGTGGTGGACAATGCCTCTGACGTCAAAGAAGACAATGAGCATGGTTTTCATCCTGGACCTGCTCATGCATGCCTTCTTGGGATGGGGCGACGATGGTGTCTGCCACTCTGAACTCTACCTTTTTGTCTCAGGGTCGTAGTCAAAAATCCACGACTCATCACCAGTGATAACTGAGTTTAAAAAATGAGGGTCATTTCACACATTTCCAACATTTCTCGGCACCACAGCACTCGCATGTCCTTGTGTTCGTCGGTCAACACTTTTGGGATGAGTTTGGCACACACCTTTCTCACGTTCAAATCTTCAGTCAAAATGCGGAAAACGGTTGTTTTTTTTACATGTTTAGAGTTTGTGCTATCAATTGAAGGCTCAGCCGTCTGTAGAGTTCCAATAATCGCGCACACGCGTCACGTTTTCGTCGATTCGTGCGGTTGATGGCCGTCCACCGCGGAGTTCGTCGGTGATCTCTTCTCAGCCCTCCATGAACGACTTGTGCCATCGGAAAACTTGTGATTTGGACAAGGAATCAGTCCCAAAGGCATGATGAAGAAATGGAAACGTTTCAGTGGCGGACTTCCCAAGTTTAACGCAAAATTTGATAGCGTACCATAGCTCTACAGAATGATCCATTGTGCCGTGTTACATAAACTCAAGACGGGGTTGACGGAAACGCACGTCCTGACTCTCCGGCAGCTCGCAGTCGAATGAGACAAAGAGCGTTTTGAAGCTAACACCCCCCTCCACTTAGCCCAGCCGGTTACAACACGCTGTGGTGTACCACCGTTGCGTCAGAAAAAAATTGCTCGCATTATTTATGGAACGCACTCGGTATATTGCTCAGGCGACGTTTCCTCTTCGCTGACAGAAGTTGCAACCCTCTGCCACTGGAAGGCTCCAAACTGTAGCGTGTAACATGGACGTGTATAGCCTACCTATGTCAGTGCTCAAGAAACAGTGTGCTGTAATCCCCCAAAAAACTGAATTTGAAGAGTTTGCCCACGAGTGGGGTACCGCCTCCTTGAGGGCGGCAGTGGCAGGCCACACACAAGCACTGCCGCAATTCTGTGCCTTGGGTTCACTGTCGTAGATCATCCTCTACACAGTCCTCACTTGGCCTCATCCGACTTTCATCTGGTTCCCGAACGCAATCAAATGCTTTGAGGACTTCACTTTGACACTGATGAAGCTGTGCAAGCAGGGGTGAGCCTGTGGCTCTATCAATGACGTCAAACATTCTAGCGACAGTATCAACAAACTGGTCCCGCGTTGGGAGAAATGTGTTCGTCCCCAGGGTGGCTCTGTTGAGAAATAAATATATAGACATGAAGAGTAAAGATGTTAATAAATTCGTTTTATTTAAAATGCTTTAAGAATTTTAAAAAATTTGAAAGCATTACTTTTCAGCAAGCCCTCCACCTTCGTAACACTTCAACAGTTGGCAGCATTGGTATGCGACACCTACTGGCTTGTTCCCTAGCCTCTTCTCTACATCTCCAGTTGGCGGGACGTAGCCTGTTCTCTACATCTCCAGTTGCCGGGAAGCCTTAGCATTGAACAGTTGTGTAGTTACAGTGTAAAGTATGGAACCCTGCGCAGACGGTCGGTCAATGCGATTTAAGCAACGTGCAGTCATTGAATTCTTGACAGTAGAAGGTGTCATCCCAGAGGAGATTCTTCAGAGAATGAAAGCCAATTTATGGTGATTGTGTTGATGTGAGTACTGTGCGTCGTTGGGCGAGTAAGCTTAAAAGATGTTGAGACACGAACATCTGACCTGCATGACAAACAAAGAGTTGGACGTCCTGTGACAGCAACCACCAAGTTTCACAAGCAAAATGTTCAAAGATTGATTCACGGCGATCGTCGTATCACTCAGAGAGAAATTGCAAGCACAATCGGCATTTCACAAGAACGTGTGAGTCACATTATTGCTTTGTTTGACTGTCGGAAGATCTGTGCTTGATGGGTACCCCAGATGCTGACACCAGAAATGAAATCGCACGGATTTGAAATTTTCCAGGAACTCCTCTCGCGTTACGAGAACGAAGACCAACAGTACTCACATCAACACAATCACGCTAAACTGCTTTCATTCTCTGATAAATCTCCTTTGGGGTGACACCTTCTGCTGTCAAGAATTCAATGACTGCACGTTGCTTAAATCGCATTGACCGACCGTCTGCGCAGCGTCCCACACTTCACACTGTTACAACACAACTGTTCAATGCTAAGGCTTCCAGCCAACTGGAGCTGTAGAGAAAAGGCTGCGGAACAATCCAGTAAGTACCGCATACCAATGCTGCAAAATGTTGAAGAGTTACGAAGGTGGAGGCATTACTTTTCAGTCAACCCTCGTATGCATGTATACAGGGTGAGTCACCTAACATTACCGCTGGATATATTTCGTAAACCACATCAAATACTGACGAATCGATTCCACAGACCGAACGTGAGGAGAGGGGCTAGTGTAATTGGTTAATACAAACCATAAAAAATGCACGGAAGTATGTTTTTTAACCCAAACATACGTTTTTTTAAATGGAACCACGTTAGCCAGAATGAGATTTTCACTCTGCAGCGGAGTGTGCGCTAATATGAAACTTCCTGGCAGATTAAAACTGTGTGCCCGACCGAGACTCGAACTCGGGACCTTTGCCTTTCGCGGGCAAGTGCTCTACCAACTGAGCTACCGAAGCACGACTCACGCCCGGTACTCACAGCTTTACTTCTGCCAGTACCTCGTCTCCTACCTTCCAAACTTTACAGAAGCTCTCCTGCGAACCTTGCAGAACTAGCACTCCTGAAAGAAAGGATATTGCGGAGACATGGCTTAGCCACAGCCTGGGGGATGTTTCCAGAATGAGATTTTCACTCTGCAGCGGAGTGTGCGCTGACATGAAACTTCCTGGCAGATTCAAACTGTGTGCCCGACCGAGACTCGAACTCGGGACCTTTGCCTTTCGCGGGCAAGTGCTCTACCAACTGAGCTACCGAAGCACGACTCACGCCCGGTACTCACAGCTTTACTTCTGCCAGTACCTCGTCTCCTACCTTCCAAACTTTACAGAAGCTCTCCTGCGAACCTTGCAGAACTAGCACTCCTGAAAGAAAGGATATTGCGGAGACATGGCTTAGCCACAGCCTGGGGGATGTTTCCAGAATGAGATTTTCACTCTGCAGCGGAGTGTGCGCTGATATGAAACTTCCTGGCAGATTCAAACTGTGTGCCCGACCGAGACTCGAACTCGGGACCTTTGCCTTTCGCGGGCAAGTGCTCTACCAACTGAGCTACCGAAGCACGACTCACGCCCGGTACTCACAGCTTTACTTCTGCCAGTACCTCGTCTCCTACCTTCCAAACTTTACAGAAGCTCTCCTGCGAACCTTGCAGAACTAGCACTCCTGAAAGAAAGGATATTGCGGAGACATGGCTTAGCCACAGCCTGGGGGATGTTTCCAGAATGAGATTTTCACTCTGCAGCGGAGTGTGCGCTGATATGAAACTTCCTGGCAGATTCAAACTGTGTGCCCGACCGAGACTCGAACTCGGGACCTTTGCCTTTCGCGGGCAAGTGCTCTACCAACTGAGCTACCGAAGCACGACTCACGCCCGGTACTCACAGCTTTACTTCTGCCAGTACCTCGTCTCCTACCTTCCAAACTTTACAGAAGCTCTCCTGCGAACCTTGCAGAACTAGCACTCCTGAAAGAAAGGATATTGCGGAGACATGGCTTAGCCACAGCCTGGGGGATGTTTCCAGAATGAGATTTTCACTCTGCAGCGGAGTGTGCGCTGATATGAAACTTCCTGGCAGATTCAAACTGTGTGCCCGACCGAGACTCGAACTCGGGACCTTTGCCTTTCGCGGGCAAGTGCTCTACCAACTGAGCTACCGAAGCACGACTCACGCCCGGTACTCACAGCTTTACTTCTGCCAGTACCTCGTCTCCTACCTTCCAAACTTTACAGAAGCTCTCCTGCGAACCTTGCAGAACTAGCACTCCTGAAAGAAAGGATATTGCGGAGACATGGCTTAGCCACAGCCTGGGGGATGTTTCCAGAATGAGATTTTCACTCTGCAGCGGAGTGTGCGCTGATATGAAACTTCCTGGCAGATTCAAACTGTGTGCCCGACCGAGACTCGAACTCGGGACCTTTGCCTTTCGCGGGCAAGTGCTCTACCAACTGAGCTACCGAAGCACGACTCACGCCCGGTACTCACAGATTTACTTCTGCCAGTACCTCGTCTCCTACCTTCCAAACTTTACAGAAGCTCTCCTGCGAACCTTGCAGAACTAGCACTCCTGAAAGAAAGGATATTGCGGAGACATGGCTTAGCCACAGCCTGGGGGATGTTTCCAGAATGAGATTTTCACTCTGCAGCGGAGTGTGCGCTAATATGAAACTTCCTGGCAGATTAAAACTGTGTGCCCGACTGAGACTCGAACTCGGGACCTTTGCCTTTCGCGGGCAAGTGCTCTACCAACTGAGCTACCGAAGCACGACTCACGCCCGGTACTCACAGCTTTACTTCTGCCAGTACCTCGTCTCCTACCTTCCAAACTTTACAGAAGCTCTCCTGCGAACCTTGCAGAACTAGCACTCCTGAAAGAAAGGATATTGCGGAGACATGGCTTAGCCACAGCCTGGGGGATGTTTCCAGAATGAGATTTTCACTCTGCAGCGGAGTGTGCGCTGATATGAAACTTCCTGGCAGATTCAAACTGTGTGCCCGACCGAGACTCGAACTCGGGACCTTTGCCTTTCGCGGGCAAGTGCTCTACCAACTGAGCTACCGAAGCACGACTCACGCCCGGTACTCACAGCTTTACTTCTGCCAGTACCTCGTCTCCTACCATCCAAACTTTACAGAAGCTCTCCTGCGAACCTTGCAGAACTAGCACTCCTGAAAGAAAGGATATTGCGGAGACATGGCTTAGCCACAGCCTGGGGGATGTTTCCAGAATGAGATTTTCACTCTGCAGCAGAGTGTGCGCTGATATGAAACTTCCTGGCAGATTCAAACTGTGTGCCCGACCGAGACTCGAACTCGGGACCTTTGCCTTTCGCGGGCAAGTGCTCTACCAACTGAGCTACCGAAGCACGACTCACGCCCGGTACTCACAGCTTTACTTCTGCCAGTACCTCGTCTCCTACCTTCCAAACTTTACAGAAGCTCTCCTGCGAACCTTGCAGAACTAGCACTCCTGAAAGAAAGGATATTGCGGAGACATGGCTTAGCCACAGCCTGGGGGATGTTTCCAGAATGAGATTTTCACTCTGCAGTGGAGTGTGCGCTGATATGAAACTTCCTGGCAGATTCAAACTGTGTGCCCGACCGAGACTCGAACTCGGGACCTTTGCCTTTCGCGGGCAAGTGCTCTACCAACTGAGCTACCGAAGCACGACTCACGCCCGGTACTCACAGCTTTACTTCTGCCAGTACCTCGTCTCCTACCTTCCAAACTTTACAGAAGCTCTCCTGCGAACCTTGCAGAACTAGCACTCCTGAAAGAAAGGATATTGCGGAGACATGGCTTAGCCACAGCCTGGGGGATGTTTCCAGAATGAGATTTTCACTCTGCAGCGGAGTGTGCGCTGACATGAAACTTCCTGGCAGATTCAAACTGTGTGCCCGACCGAGACTCGAACTCGGGACCTTTGCCTTTCGCGGGCAAGTGCTCTACCAACTGAGCTACCGAAGCACGACTCACGCCCGGTACTCACAGCTTTACTTCTGCCAGTACCTCGTCTCCTACCTTCCAAACTTTACAGAAGCTCTCCTGCGAACCTTGCAGAACTAGCACTCCTGAAAGAAAGGATATTGCGGAGACATGGCTTAGCCACAGCCTGGGGGATGTTTCCAGAATGAGATTTTCACTCTGCAGCGGAGTGTGCGCTGATATGAAACTTCCTGGCAGATTCAAACTGTGTGCCCGACCGAGACTCGAACTCGGGACCTTTGCCTTTCGCGGGCAAGTGCTCTACCAACTGAGCTACCGAAGCACGACTCACGCCCGGTACTCACAGCTTTACTTCTGCCAGTACCTCGTCTCCTACCTTCCAAACTTTACAGAAGCTCTCCTGCGAACCTTGCAGAACTAGCACTCCTGAAAGAAAGGATATTGCGGAGACATGGCTTAGCCACAGCCTGGGGGATGTTTCCAGAATGAGATTTTCACTCTGCAGCGGAGTGTGCGCTGATATGAAACTTCCTGGCAGATTCAAACTGTGTGCCCGACCGAGACTCGAACTCGGGACCTTTGCCTTTCGCGGGCAAGTGCTCTACCAACTGAGCTACCGAAGCACGACTCACGCCCGGTACTCACAGCTTTACTTCTGCCAGTACCTCGTCTCCTACCTTCCAAACTTTACAGAAGCTCTCCTGCGAACCTTGCAGAACTAGCACTCCTGAAAGAAAGGATATTGCGGAGACATGGCTTAGCCACAGCCTGGGGGATGTTTCCAGAATGAGATTTTCACTCTGCAGCGGAGTGTGCGCTGATATGAAACTTCCTGGCAGATTCAAACTGTGTGCCCGACCGAGACTCGAACTCGGGACCTTTGCCTTTCGCGGGCAAGTGCTCTACCAACTGAGCTACCGAAGCACGACTCACGCCCGGTACTCACAGCTTTACTTCTGCCAGTACCTCGTCTCCTACCTTCCAAACTTTACAGAAGCTCTCCTGCGAACCTTGCAGAACTAGCACTCCTGAAAGAAAGGATATTGCGGAGACATGGCTTAGCCACAGCCTGGGGGATGTTTCCAGAATGAGATTTTCACTCTGCAGCGGAGTGTGCGCTGATATGAAACTTCCTGGCAGATTCAAACTGTGTGCCCGACCGAGACTCGAACTCGGGACCTTTGCCTTTCGCGGGCAAGTGCTCTACCAACTGAGCTACCGAAGCACGACTCACGCCCGGTACTCACAGCTTTACTTCTGCCAGTACCTCGTCTCCTACCTTCCAAACTTTACAGAAGCTCTCCTGCGAACCTTGCAGAACTAGCACTCCTGAAAGAAAGGATATTGCGGAGACATGGCTTAGCCACAGCCTGGGGGATGTTTCCAGAATGAGATTTTCACTCTGCAGCGGAGTGTGCGCTGATATGAAACTTCCTGGCAGATTCAAACTGTGTGCCCGACCGAGACTCGAACTCGGGACCTTTGCCTTTCGCGGGCAAGTGCTCTACCAACTGAGCTACCGAAGCACGACTCACGCCCGGTACTCACAGCTTTACTTCTGCCAGTACCTCGTCTCCTACCTTCCAAACTTTACAGAAGCTCTCCTGCGAACCTTGCAGAACTAGCACTCCTGAAAGAAAGGATATTGCGGAGACATGGCTTAGCCACAGCCTGGGGGATGTTTCCAGAATGAGATTTTCACTCTGCAGCGGAGTGTGCGCTGATATGAAACTTCCTGGCAGATTCAAACTGTGTGCCCGACCGAGACTCGAACTCGGGACCTTTGCCTTTCGCGGGCAAGTGCTCTACCAACTGAGCTACCGAAGCACGACTCACGCCCGGTACTCACAGCTTTACTTCTGCCAGTACCTCGTCTCCTACCTTCCAAACTTTACAGAAGCTCTCCTGCGAACCTTGCAGAACTAGCACTCCTGAAAGAAAGGATATTGCGGAGACATGGCTTAGCCACAGCCTGGGGGATGTTTCCAGAATGAGATTTTCACTCTGCAGCGGAGTGTGCGCTGATATGAAACTTCCTGGCAGATTCAAACTGTGTGCCCGACCGAGACTCGAACTCGGGACCTTTGCCTTTCGCGGGCAAGTGCTCTACCAACTGAGCTACCGAAGCACGACTCACGCCCGGTACTCACAGCTTTACTTCTGCCAGTACCTCGTCTCCTACCTTCCAAACTTTACAGAAGCTCTCCTGCGAACCTTGCAGAACTAGCACTCCTGAAAGAAAGGATATTGCGGAGACATGGCTTAGCCACAGCCTGGGGGATGTTTCCAGAATGAGATTTTCACTCTGCAGCGGAGTGTGCGCTGATATGAAACTTCCTGGCAGATTCAAACTGTGTGCCCGACCGAGACTCGAACTCGGGACCTTTGCCTTTCGCGGGCAAGTGCTCTACCAACTGAGCTACCGAAGCACGACTCAAACCCCGGTACTCACAGCTTTACTTCTGCCAGTACCTCGTCTCCTACCTTCCAAACTTTACAGAAGCTCTCCTGCGAACCTTGCAGAACTAGCACTCCTGAAAGAAAGGATATTGCGGAGACATGGCTTAGCCACAGCCTGGGGGATGTTTCCAGAATGAGATTTTCACTCTGCAGCGGAGTGTGCGCTGATATGAAACTTCCTGGCAGATTCAAACTGTGTGCCCGACCGAGACTCGAACTCGGGACCTTTGCCTTTCGCGGGCAAGTGCTCTACCAACTGAGCTACCGAAGCACGACTCACGCCCGGTACTCACAGCTTTACTTCTGCCAGTACCTCGTCTCCTACCTTCCAAACTTTACAGAAGCTCTCCTGCGAACCTTGCAGAACTAGCACTCCTGAAAGAAAGGATATTGCGGAGACATGGCTTAGCCACAGCCTGGGGGATGTTTCCAGAATGAGATTTTCACTCTGCAGCGGAGTGTGCGCTGATATGAAACTTCCTGGCAGATTCAAACTGTGTGCCCGACCGAGACTCGAACTCGGGACCTTTGCCTTTCGCGGGCAAGTGCTCTACCAACTGAGCTACCGAAGCACGACTCACGCCCGGTACTCACAGCTTTACTTCTGCCAGTACCTCGTCTCCTACCTTCCAAACTTTACAGAAGCTCTCCTGCGAACCTTGCAGAACTAGCACTCCTGAAAGAAAGGATATTGCGGAGACATGGCTTAGCCACAGCCTGGGGGATGTTTCCAGAATGAGATTTTCACTCTGCAGCGGAGTGTGCGCTGATATGAAACTTCCTGGCAGATTCAAACTGTGTGCCCGACCGAGACTCGAACTCGGGACCTTTGCCTTTCGCGGGCAAGTGCTCTACCAACTGAGCTACCGAAGCACGACTCACGCCCGGTACTCACAGCTTTACTTCTGCCAGTACCTCGTCTCCTACCTTCCAAACTTTACAGAAGCTCTCCTGCGAACCTTGCAGAACTAGCACTCCTGAAAGAAAGGATATTGCGGAGACATGGCTTAGCCACAGCCTGGGGGATGTTTCCAGAATGAGATTTTCACTCTGCAGCGGAGTGTGCGCTGATATGAAACTTCCTGGCAGATTCAAACTGTGTGCCCGACCGAGACTCGAACTCGGGACCTTTGCCTTTCGCGGGCAAGTGCTCTACCAACTGAGCTACCGAAGCACGACTCACGCCCGGTACTCACAGCTTTACTTCTGCCAGTACCTCGTCTCCTACCTTCCAAACTTTACAGAAGCTCTCCTGCGAACCTTGCAGAACTAGCACTCCTGAAAGAAAGGATATTGCGGAGACATGGCTTAGCCACAGCCTGGGGGATGTTTCCAGAATGAGATTTTCACTCTGCAGCGGAGTGTGCGCTGATATGAAACTTCCTGGCAGATTCAAACTGTGTGCCCGACCGAGACTCGAACTCGGGACCTTTGCCTTTCGCGGGCAAGTGCTCTACCAACTGAGCTACCGAAGCACGACTCACGCCCGGTACTCACAGCTTTACTTCTGCCAGTACCTCGTCTCCTACCTTCCAAACTTTACAGAAGCTCTCCTGCGAACCTTGCAGAACTAGCACTCCTGAAAGAAAGGATATTGCGGAGACATGGCTTAGCCACAGCCTGGGGGATGTTTCCAGAATGAGATTTTCACTCTGCAGCGGAGTGTGCGCTGATATGAAACTTCCTGGCAGATTCAAACTGTGTGCCCGACCGAGACTCGAACTCGGGACCTTTGCCTTTCGCGGGCAAGTGCTCTACCAACTGAGCTACCGAAGCACGACTCACGCCCGGTACTCACAGCTTTACTTCTGCCAGTACCTCGTCTCCTACCTTCCAAACTTTACAGAAGCTCTCCTGCGAACCTTGCAGAACTAGCACTCCTGGAAGAAAGGATATTGCGGAGACATGGCTTAGCCACAGCCTGGGGGATGTTTCCAGAATGAGATTTTCACTCTGCAGCGGAGTGTGCGCTGATATGAAACTTCCTGGCAGATTCAAACTGTGTGCCCGACCGAGACTCGAACTCGGGACCTTTGCCTTTCGCGGGCAAGCGCTCTACCAACTGAGCTACCGAAGCACGACTCACGCCCGGTACTCACAGCTTTACTTCTGCCAGTACCTCGTCTCCTACCTTCCAAACTTTACAGAAGCTCTCCTGCGAACCTTGCAGAACTAGCACTCCTGAAAGAAAGGATATTGCGGAGACATGGCTTAGCCACAGCCTGGGGGATGTTTCCAGAATGAGATTTTCACTCTGCAGCGGAGTGTGCGCTGATATGAAACTTCCTGGCAGATTCAAACTGTGTGCCCGACCGAGACTCGAACTCGGGACCTTTGCCTTTCGCGCGCAAGTGCTCTACCAACTGAGCTACCGAAGCACGACTCACGCCCGGTACTCACAGCTTTACTTCTGCCAGTACCTCGTCTCCTACCTTCCAAACTTTACAGAAGCTCTCCTGCGAACCTTGCAGAACTAGCACTCCTGAAAGAAAGGATATTGCGGAGACATGGCTTAGCCACAGCCTGGGGAATGTTTCCAGAATGAGATTTTCACTCTGCAGCGGAGTGTGCGCTGATATGAAACTTCCTGGCAGATTCAAACTGTGTGCCCGACCGAGACTCGAACTCGGGACCTTTGCCTTTCGCGGGCAAGTGCTCTACCAACTGAGCTACCGAAGCACGACTCACGCCCGGTACTCACAGCTTTACTTCTGCCAGTACCTCGTCTCCTACCTTCCAAACTTTACAGAAGCTCTCCTGCGAACCTTGCAGAACTAGCACTCCTGAAAGAAAGGATATTGCGGAGACATGGCTTAGCCACAGCCTGGGGGATGTTTCCAGAATGAGATTTTCACTCTGCAGCGGAGTGTGCGCTGATATGAAACTTCCTGGCAGATTCAAACTGTGTGCCCGACCGAGACTCGAACTCGGGACCTTTGCCTTTCGCGGGCAAGTGCTCTACCAACTGAGCTACCGAAGCACGACTCACGCCCGGTACTCACAGCTTTACTTCTGCCAGTACCTCGTCTCCTACCTTCCAAACTTTACAGAAGCTCTCCTGCGAACCTTGCAGAACTAGCACTCCTGAAAGAAAGGATATTGCGGAGACATGGCTTAGCCACAGCCTGGGGGATGTTTCCAGAATGAGATTTTCACTCTGCAGCGGAGTGTGCGCTGATATGAAACTTCCTGGCAGATTCAAACTGTGTGCCCGACCGAGACTCGAACTCGGGACCTTTGCCTTTCGCGCGCAAGTGCTCTACCAACTGAGCTACCGAAGCACGACTCACGCCCGGTACTCACAGCTTTACTTCTGCCAGTACCTCGTCTCCTACCTTCCAAACTTTACAGAAGCTCTCCTGCGAACCTTGCAGAACTAGCACTCCTGAAAGAAAGGATATTGCGGAGACATGGCTTAGCCACAGCCTGGGGAATGTTTCCAGAATGAGATTTTCACTCTGCAGCGGAGTGTGCGCTGATATGAAACTTCCTGGCAGATTCAAACTGTGTGCCCGACCGAGACTCGAACTCGGGACCTTTGCCTTTCGCGGGCAAGTGCTCTACCAACTGAGCTACCGAAGCACGACTCACGCCCGGTACTCACAGCTTTACTTCTGCCAGTACCTCGTCTCCTACCTTCCAAACTTTACAGAAGCTCTCCTGCGAACCTTGCAGAACTAGCACTCCTGAAAGAAAGGATATTGCGGAGACATGGCTTAGCCACAGCCTGGGGGATGTTTCCAGAATGAGATTTTCACTCTGCAGTGGAGTGTGCGCTGATATGAAACTTCCTGGCAGATTCAAACTGTGTGCCCGACCGAGACTCGAACTCGGGACCTTTGCCTTTCGCGGGCAAGTGCTCTACCAACTGAGCTACCGAAGCACGACTCACGCCCGGTACTCACAGCTTTACTTCTGCCAGTACCTCGTCTCCTACCTTCCAAACTTTACAGAAGCTCTCCTGCGAACCTTGCAGAACTAGCACTCCTGAAAGAAAGGATATTGCGGAGACATGGCTTAGCCACAGCCTGGGGGATGTTTCCAGAATGAGATTTTCACTCTGCAGCGGAGTGTGCGCTGATATGAAACTTCCTGGCAGATTCAAACTGTGTGCCCGACCGAGACTCGAACTCGGGACCTTTGCCTTTCGCGGGCAAGTGCTCTACCAACTGAGCTACCGAAGCACGACTCACGCCCGGTACTCACAGCTTTACTTCTGCCAGTACCTCGTCTCCTACCTTCCAAACTTTACAGAAGCTCTCCTGCGAACCTTGCAGAACTAGCACTCCTGAAAGAAAGGATATTGCGGAGACATGGCTTAGCCACAGCCTGGGGGATGTTTCCAGAATGAGATTTTCACTCTGCAGCGGAGTGTGCGCTGATATGAAACTTCCTGGCAGATTCAAACTGTGTGCCCGACCGAGACTCGAACTCGGGACCTTTGCCTTTCGCGGGCAAGTGCTCTACCAACTGAGCTACCGAAGCACGACTCACGCCCGGTACTCACAGCTTTACTTCTGCCAGTACCTCGTCTCCTACCTTCCAAACTTTACAGAAGCTCTCCTGCGAACCTTGCAGAACTAGCACTCCTGAAAGAAAGGATATTGCGGAGACATGGCTTAGCCACAGCCTGGGGGATGTTTCCAGAATGAGATTTTCACTCTGCAGCGGAGTGTGCGCTGATATGAAACTTCCTGGCAGATTCAAACTGTGTGCCCGACCGAGACTCGAACTCGGGACCTTTGCCTTTCGCGGGCAAGTGCTCTACCAACTGAGCTACCGAAGCACGACTCACGCCCGGTACTCACAGCTTTACTTCTGCCAGTACCTCGTCTCCTACCTTCCAAACTTTACAGAAGCTCTCCTGCGAACCTTGCAGAACTAGCACTCCTGAAAGAAAGGATATTGCGGAGACATGGCTTAGCCACAGCCTGGGGGATGTTTCCAGAATGAGATTTTCACTCTGCAGCGGAGTGTGCGCTGATATGAAACTTCCTGGCAGATTCAAACTGTGTGCCCGACCGAGACTCGAACTCGGGACCTTTGCCTTTCGCGGGCAAGTGCTCTACCAACTGAGCTACCGAAGCACGACTCACGCCCGGTACTCACAGCTTTACTTCTGCCAGTACCTCGTCTCCTACCTTCCAAACTTTACAGAAGCTCTCCTGCGAACCTTGCAGAACTAGCACTCCTGAAAGAAAGGATATTGCGGAGACATGGCTTAGCCACAGCCTGGGGGATGTTTCCAGAATGAGATTTTCACTCTGCAGCGGAGTGTGCGCTGATATGAAACTTCCTGGCAGATTCAAACTGTGTGCCCGACCGAGACTCGAACTCGGGACCTTTGCCTTTCGCGGGCAAGTGCTCTGCCATCTGAGCTACCGAAGCACGACTCACGCCCGGTAGTCACAGCTTTACTTCTGCCAGGAGTGCTAGTTCTGCAAGGTTCGCAGGAGAGCTTCTGTAAAGTTTGGAAGGTGGGAGACGAGGTACTGGCAGAAGTACAGCTTGCGGAGACGAATGCAGAATAACAATAGCAGCAAGCGCTACATGCGGACACTGCGACAGCTAGACCAACTGCACTACAGCCACACTCGTAAACACGGTCGTCATCGTAAACATGTCCCTGCAGATGCTGCTCGCTGACCGTGGTCCGTGTTTGTTACAACACGCAACTGAACGTCGGGGGTTTCAAGCGTCAACTTTAGGTTACAATATCTCCGGATGTAATTAACATTTTACAATGCAACAAACGGCACTGATTACGTATTTGTGTATATGTTCAGATGTGCTAACAAAACTAACGTGGTTCCGTTTAAAAAAAAGATAGGTTTGTGTTAAAAAACATACTTCCCTGCATTTTTGTATGGTTTGTATTAAACAATTACACTGGCCCCTCTCCTCACGTTCGGTCTGCGGAATCGGTTCGTCAGTATTTGATGTGGTTTACAAAATATATCCAGCGGTAACGTTAGGTGACTCACCCTGTATATGCATGAACGACTATTCATTTAAACTTGAGCTGTAGTTCTTCTACATGCCCCTCCTCATAAGTAAATGTTTCCAGTGCCTCCTTGAGATGTGACTCGACTGTGTCTTTATCTAGATTACTGAACATGTAAATCATTTTAGTTGCCATTTGTACTTTATAATCTTAACCGCATATTTTATTCAATGTGTTTGAGGTTTTTGGTGAAATGAAGAACAGTTTAGAGTGACAAACAATAATTAATTTTCATTTTTTTAATGTGGTACATATAAACACAAATACGCACACAACTATACAGCAAAGTCAGGTAGTGATGCTGATGCATTGTAGACACTGCGTAATGAAACATAACATGCATCGAAATTCGTAGCAAAGACTTCTTCTGAAGTGTTATGATGTGCAAGTTCTGTAAGCCCATGCCAGAAATTTCCAAGAAATCGACACACATAAGGCAACTACAGCACACTGGATGGTACTTCAAAGTTTTGAGTGTAGATTCCCGAAAGCAAATGCATTGTGTGCTTTTCTTGTATATTTTCACTGTTCTTCGGTAGCCTCCATATGTATTATATGAAAATCCAATAACACTGCAGACATTTGAGAGCTGAACACTGCAGTTATTTCTGTTGAATTCTGACTTAACTGAAACCGTTAATAGTCTGAAAGCACTGCTTTCATTTCACTAAATCATGGATTTTCAAAAAGTACTGTTACATGAACTCATGATCTAAGGATAAGCCTACAACAACATGTTTATTGCCACTCACATTCAGCACGTACATTGCAGAGAATAACACGTGCACAGCTGCGCCAAACTGCGGCAGTGGACTGGTGGGTGGTGCAGACATTGGTGATAGTGAGAATTCAAATTCTGGAAACAATGCCGCAGGTTGACTTGATTTATGCTCCAGTATACCCGGAGCTGCATCACGGAGTCTGGCTACATGCTGACTTGATTTCTGCTGCCACTCAGATTTGCCAGGCACTGCATCGGCAATGTCAAGGGATGTAGCGCTAAGGAAGAAATAAATGAATGCTAGGAAAGAATATACACAAAGACAAAATGAATAATAATTAACCTAGAGAAAGCGGCACAATTTAATATTTACTTTCGACTTTGTGTGTAAGTTTTCTCTGTCTGGAGGTGGCGTATTTCTGATGGCCATGATAATCAACCTCACACTACGGTGTACTGAACACACCTGCCGAGTTCACCTGAGTGGTTGGTGCGCTGGACTGGTGAATGTAAGCGAGTGTAGGGACATGGAAATTTGAACAGCTACTTCGGGCTATGCTCGTATCCCCAGTCCGCCATCCTGGATGGCCATTTTAGATTTTGACGTTACTGAAGATGTCCTGGATCACGATTCGTGGATTACCACCTTAGATGTTAAACTTAGTGGCCATCTTGAATTCTATACTTACCACAAGTGACCTACGTCCACTGTGACGTCGGGGAAAAATCGAGGGGACATTACTTTGTAGGATGTAAGAGGTGCTTGGTAACATCACCAAACACTTGTGAAAGCCGTAACGTTATATCCACTAA
The DNA here is from genome assembly GCF_021461385.2 of Schistocerca piceifrons. Classification (NCBI taxonomy): domain Eukaryota; kingdom Metazoa; phylum Arthropoda; class Insecta; order Orthoptera; family Acrididae; genus Schistocerca; species Schistocerca piceifrons. The sequence continues at coordinate 3,806,273 of NC_060139.1, forward strand.
TATGCTTGACAGCAGCACGATCGTTATGTGACTGATTAAGAACTTATGCCAAGTTGTTGTGTTGGGTCTATAGTTTGCCCCAAATCTCTTGTGGAACACTTCTGCTTGCAGGTGCTCAGTAAATTTTTCTTTAATGTGGTGGTGTATTGGGTGATTTGTTACAATTTTCGCTGTAATAAGTGGCAATATGTTACAAGTTCGTCATAACACCAGATATTTTGTTACAAGGTTTGCTTTGACAGGGCTTCCTTGCTACAGTTTCTGGGCAATTTGTTACTGTTTCTGGTAATTTTTTCACAATTTCTCTATAGCATGGGGCACTTTGTAAGACGTTCATTGTAATATGGGGTAACTTGTTACAGTATAGGGGCAATTTGATACAGTTTCAGGGAAATTTGTTACAATGTTGAGGGCATTCTTTTTACAATTCCACTGTAACATCAGGCAGTTTGTTACAATTTCGCTGTGACATAGGGCATTTTGTTACAATTTTTGTTGTAACATAGGTTAATTTGTTACAGTTTTGGAGTAACCTGTTACAGTTTTGGAGCAATTTGTTGCAGCTTCAGGGCACCATGCTTCAATTTTACGCTAACAAGACGCATTTTGTTACAACGTCTACTGAAACAGGGGCATTTTGTTGCAATTTTTGCTGCTACAGGCGCATTTTGTTACCGTTTCACTGTAACATATAGATGTATTGTGTGAAGTGGTATGGAGTCCTCGCTGATCAATGAACGAATTGTTCACTTCCTGGCATATTTGAACTTCGTATAGAGTATTCAAATCCAAACTTTATCTGAAATATTTCAGAGTAGCCTTCATGAAATCAAACTCTCAGAACCTTCAATATGTCTAAGTTCGACCGTTTTCACAAATTTTTCACTACAGTCGAAAATATTTCAATGTTCCACAACCTAGCAGGCTTGTACAGTTACACTAAATCCACATGTGCAGTCGTTTCGCATCACATCTCCTGAAACTCACTATCAAGATCAGCAATAGATCTCCAGCATAAGCACACTTGTAGTTTACTGTGACATTAGGTTCAGATAGTGCTACAGTGGTCTGATGAGGTGGGGGTATGAAATAGCTAGTCACAATGAGTTTCCACCGTGGGCTGATACAATAACCAATCACAAGCAAGCTTTTCGATGGATTGATGTGTGATGTGAGTATAAGGACAGATGTGTACGTAACAGACCAATGCAACTAACACTTGTGTTCATCAGAAATGATTTAGAAATCCCATGGAAAAGTTTGATGTTAATGTCTGTCGTTTATGTATACTGAGATGCGGGACATTTGCAGTCCAGTGTACCAAACTGTGTTCTGCCTTCCAGCAGGATCAATGTCTGTGGTGCAAGTGTTCAACTGTGCTATATTGGTTTGAGGGTGTATATGGTTCACTGTAATGGTAGTCCAATATGTGCAGTCATGATAGTCCTGCTATTTGCTAAAATAACTTTACGGTTTTGGATGCAGCGTGTTTCTTTTCTGTATAGAGGAGTTGCTTGGAATGCACTAGTGTGTAAAGCCCCATAAAACTTCTAAAAGAATCTTCTCTGGCACAATTGGTATAATTGTAAGTAGTTTGGATATATACTAAGTCACTTAATTTTTTAGCTGTAGTGGTTCTGAGTGGGTAACAGCAATAAGCTGTCCACGCTATACATACACTTCATTACCAGCAAAACTGAAGTGCTAAATTCTCTCACTGTCACGCCTGAACAGCGGGATGAAATTAGTGGGCCTCTCTGACAGTCCTGAAAGTTATACACAAACGTCTGTCATGTAGACTCATAAAAACAAACCATGCCATCAAATATAAGTCCCACAACCCAACAGACCATTACGATCACGAAACCCTATCGGAGTTAAGTGGAATCGTTCTTTAACTTCATCATGTACAATTCTTTTTGGAAAATTCTACTTATTACAGAATGGATTCTGTACTTTGTGTCAAATTCGAGACATACCGATGTGATCAGCAACATTTTCGACTTGTACAACACAGAATCGGCATTGTAATGTATACTGACATGTTTTTAGACAGTCATTCTCATTTTCAAGAACATGTAATGAATCTCACCTGTTTTCAGATTTCAGTACAAATGATATAGTGCTCCGACTGATGGCCGTAGGTCTTATTTCTTCTCCTAGATTAACGATTTTTGATATGTGAGCTACAGGTGTGTGATAGTCAATTATTCTGCTGTCTGTCGCAACTTTATGTTCTGTTAACTTTCACAATAATGTTTCTCGAAATAATGTCCACACACCTCTCAATTGCTTTGGTGTCCTTTTTTCCCCAAACGTATTGTTAGACAGTCTAACCACTCTCACGCCTATAATGGTAGCGTATGACAACAGTCAGTTCCAACGAGGGGCTGTGGAGTACCACAAGACATATGACACCTCCATCGACCGTTTTCACCCCCATGAAAAGAGACTTTGCCTCTTGCATTATCTGTAGCGTTTAAAAACGATTGAATGACTACAGTTACATGTCACTGCTAGACAATACGGCATGCAGTTATATCTGCACTGCAGCCGTCTAAGAAGGGGCACTGTTACAATTCATCAACACTGTTCAATTTGTACTGCAACGTTCCGACCTACAGTCATGTGAAAGCTATACCTTTACTTAAAAAGAATAGTCACATTATATCTAAATGGTATTGTACGAAAAGCCTCAGCTAGAGCAACAATATTTGTCTGTACTCTAGCTGGGCTGCCGAACGTCATCGAAAGGGCACCGAGTTATCACAGGCTGGGCACCTGCGTCTGCTGCAGTTGCCTGCAGGTGTTCTAGTGAGTGACAGGGCGCACGTGCCTCGTCTTCTGGGAATATGTCACGTACCGACGGATAGTGCTGAACCCTGCACTTGACACTACGAGGTGTGGTGGGGTGGGGTGCGGAAATTGTTAAACACCCAGGCTGCACTGTTTTTAAACTTGCAGCAAGTGAATTGTAACGTCAAGGAATAACTGTTGATGTTTTAATTTCGCAGAGTTTCAAATTCTTTACTTAGTACAAGTGACATGGCAACCATGCAAGCTATGCCAGTGGACTGGAAAATCTGACAACCATGCAGGCTGCACCAGTATACCCAGGTAAGCGATCTTGGATTGTGACACGATAAGGGCCGCACCAGTGAACCCAGGTCTGCTATCGCGGATCGCTATTGGACTCTGACGTCACAGGACTGTGTCAGTATCCTCAGGTCAGCCATCTCATACCAGCAAACTCAAATTTCTTTTAATTTCACGTCAACAGGACTGTGTGCCATCTACATTTTTTTTTTATTTCTCGCCATTTCACACTTACAGCAGTTGTCCTATTTTCGCAGTGACGTCATAGGCATGAGGGGAAAACTGTTTATGAATTTGCGACCAAATTTTGAATTTCTCGCCATGTTGTACACAGGGCAACTGGTCTATGTCACGGGGTGGGGGAGAGGGAGATGGGGAAATCTGGCAACAATGAATTATGTCATAGGAGGAGGGATGGTTGGGAAATCTCGCAACAAAGCACATTGTGCCACAACTAGACTACCTGTATTACTATATAGCTATCTTCCAACATGGAATACTTTTATCACTGAGGACAGCAGGCACTATTGAATAACTGAATCGCTCAAGTGACAGAGAGTTGGCCAAGACTCTTGAAAAAGAACTGTCTGCAAAGTACAATTTGAGGAGATGGTTTGGATCAAGTAGGAGAAAATTCGGTGATAGCACCTGTAAGCTTCCACATAAAATGCACACTTCAAAGAATATATCGAAGACACAAAAAAACAACAAAGAATGGTAGGACAAACCTATACATGTTGTTAACTCCCAGCGAATTATGCAGAAATCTGCAGATTATTATGGTCCGTTGCCTCAAAACGAGCGTTTGACTGAAACTGGTCGGCTGTTTGCATGCTACTGCCATCGGTGTGTACAGAAAGTAGTTGAAGGACGATGAAAGCACGAGTAGGCGACAAAGTGTTGGGTGTCCACGACTCATCACAGAATGTGTTCTGATAACAGAGCACAGTGCTGATCCAGGCACAAGTGTATTGGAACACACTGTTCACTGAACAGTGTGGGACATGGGCCTTCGCAACAGACAACCCTTACATTTCCACGATATCATCAATTATCATTCCAGTGGGCATGTGGTCATTGAGATTGTACTGTGGATCAATGGAAGTGTGTCGCCTGACCACCTTGAATACCGTTCCTTGTTCCACTAGGTCCACGGTCATATCTAGGTAAGATGTCAACCAGTCCAGCAGCTGCATTGACCCGTGGATTCACTAATCCGCTCTTTTATCGTGACCGAGCTCAGGAGCTGGTAGCGTGGGTTGGTGTGTGCTGTTATTATATTCTCTCCTCTTGTGATTCATTGGATATCATTCGGTAGGTTGTTGATTTTTGGTGGTGTATATTTTACAATATTGCATTCTGGGCCAAGATTTCTTTATTGTTTGCCTTTCTTGTCATCCGCTTACTATTGTTTATGATTGACGTGTTGTTCATGGCCCTTTTATTGCGAAGTTAAGAAATTCAAAGGGGCGGTTTATTATGTGTTAGAGCTTAAGTTTTGCAATTTCGTAACGTGAAGGCTGAACACATTACTTATGTAAACTTATGTTTGTTCTCGCAGTTGTTGAGCCTCACTAATAAGTATGCTATATTTAATAAAAGTATTTACGACCACGCAACCTCCAGCCATTTTTCACTCCGGTCGTTTCCTGAGCCACAACGGTAAATGAGCTCGATGTTAACGGTATGTTAAACCTAAACTTTCTGTCTTTTAACGCGAACTTATAAGTCTCTAAATTGAAATGATAATTTTCGTGTTTAATAAATTTGAGTAAGAACGTAACATACAAATTCAACATGCGAAATAACTGAACCGTTTACATACTTCATTTTAACTTTCTCTACGGAAATGAATTTTTCTAACTGCAATTCGTGGGTTGCATTTCTTAAAATTTAAAGTTCACGTTATTTCGAAGAAGACAGTCAGCTGTAGTTTTTAGTAACTGAGTTTCTGTCAACAGTCTTCAGTCATACCATTTTCAGTTAGTACTGGGAACTTGCACATTCTGTTCCCCTACGTTCGTGATACGTAATGCTGAGTCGCACACGCTAGCCTCGTTGTAGTTGACAAGCCCCTCTGTGGGGACACTGCGTTCAGTTGACCGCACTGTGTCGACGGTATCAGTTAACCTCTGTTGATAGTTGAGGGCAGGCGATTCAATTGCTGTGCTACTGCCTCTCTCGTTCGTTTGTTGTCTTACGGCTTATGAATTCGAGTCCTCCTTGTTCTGGATCGCTCTGTTACTTTTTATTTTGCGCTTTCTGTAACTCGAATTGTGTGGCGAAATCTTCTGACAGATATCAAAATCATTATGAACGTCATCCGTTGACAGTATGTCATGATACATTTTAGGCTGTAGGTACTTCGACGTCACAGGCGGGTAATCAATTTTGCGCCACAGCCCTCCCTCCCCTGTCCTGTCCCATAAACATGTAAACGTTAGTATTAATATTAATATTATAAAATGAGAACTGTTTGCGGTCTTGACAAACAGACTTGTAAGAAAAACCAAACTGTTGCAGTGAGTACAGAATATGCTCTGACATTGAGTGAAATGGTTGTGGTGTAAATAAGACATTTATTACAGTTGCAAAAGGCGGTATACGACCTATATTACATGCATAACTGCGGCTTCGGAAAAAAAGGAAGCCAAAAACAAAACAAAAATGTTATAATAAAATTATGCTGTTTAGAGGGATGCAGTAATTGTGATGTGCCAGACATGAATCAGTACCACTTCATCCTGAAAATGTCAGTGTGGTGCGGGTTTACGGCATCATTTATCATAGGGTCATATTTTTTCAAAGAGACAGGTGCTTCCGGTCCTGTCATTGACAAAGCGCTATGAGTGTCTTTTGCGCAACCACATCATTCCAGCTCTCCAACAGCGCACCTCCGCACATTGCAAATCCAGTTAAGCAGCTGCTGAAGCACCATTTCGGAAATGCTAGAATTATCAGCCATCATTTCCCAACAGCCTGGCCGTCCCGATCACCTCATCTTAATCCGTGTGACTTCTGGCTGTGGGACTGTCTGAAAGATGTTGTGCTCAGTGTCCCGATTGCAAACTTAGCTGCATTGAAGGCACGTGTTGCTCAACGCATTCTGAACGTGACCCCGGAAACACTTCGATCAGTTGTGGAACATGCTATTTCGCGATTTCAACTTGTTGCAGAAAACGGTGGACAGCATATTGAACATGTTTTACGCCAGTCACACGGAAATTACTAATCCCATTTGATTTTGATTGCTTTTTATGCGGTTTTTAGGCTCAGGACAATTAAATACCGATGTGAGTGATGTTTTTTATGCGGTTTTTGGCCTCAGGACAATTCAAAATAGACTATTTGCACCTTGCCGTGGTGGACAGTCTTACGTAACTAACAGTATCACATCTGTACACCCATGCACACCGAGTAATACAGTTTGTTTAATGTCAAACGTAGACCTTAGGCATTGTTGTATGATTCATGTGTCATTTATAGTCGACTAATATTAAATTATAATGCTTACAGCGCCATCTATTGCTACATTTTATAACTATTTGTTTTTCTTCTGTCATACGTTCTCCCTCTTAACCGATAATATTCCGTCGCAGTTTGACGTCATTCTGACCAGTGGCGTTATTTCTACAGCGGTTTGAAAGTTTAATTATAATCACCCAGTGTTATTAAGATGAGGACGACCAGCTGATCACTTCAGTGCAGATGCAGATCACGCTCCTACTCTTACAGGAATCGGCGAAACCCCGTGAGTAAGAAGGATAATGGACAAGGGGTACTACATGAGTAGCGTGTGGGTAAGTTGAGGATTTTGGTCTGCCAGGAGGCATGCTATGGTAGTCCGAGCAGAGCAACTTTCCCCATTGATTTAAACCAGTGCAACTAATGTCATTAGTTTCTTTGAATCTTAGTTGTCAACTGCGCTGGTGGATCTCAACCTTGTTAACAACCATGCCCCGCCTTTTGTACTGTCCAGAGGACGACCCAGAATAACGGTGACTTCAGAGTAATTATTGTCTTTGAATAAAAAAGTCGTTTCTGTTCGTCTGATCACGTATTTCTTTCGGTTACCTTCCGCACTACACTACAGCAGTTAGTTCTTTTTATGTATGGGGCAACTTTCATCGAGCTATGTTACTTGGCAGTGCACGTCACACGAAAGTTACTTTCGTTCTCAAGCTCTGCACAATAGTGTAAGTTGATGGGTTGTCTGCTTTTTATTATTGCCGATTCACTCATTGTTGTTAACTTGTATCAGTACGGGTATTGAAACTAAAATACCGATATTGTATCAAATTTAATGTCCATTTGCGAAATATCGATATTCGTATGTCAATTTTTTATCCTTTATTGAAACTAAAGTAAGACGTTAAAGTGCACGCTCCAGTTGTTTCAGCAAATGTTGAAAAATTTTCTAACTGCAATCAAGTGCTGTCCGACCACATATGTTGTTTCACTTTCGGAAACTTGTGCATGCAGACTGTCATACAATGCAATAGGACGGTGACTGACCCGTACGAGCGTGCGGGATCGATAACACGAGTGAGACTGCATCTTTGCTAGACTCGCGAGTTCGGGCTGACCTTCCTTGCCTGGTAAGGGCAACCCAGCGTATGGCGACGTAAGCGGAACCGCGGGCAACTGCGGACAGGGGCTCTGTTCACGGTCTAGATGCGCTACTTGATACTGTCGCTCTGCTGAGGCCGAGCGGCAGGCTTCTGCTCGGGGCCTTCGTTTCTGGTGCGTTTCCTGCCCTCCACGCCTGGCTGTTTAACTTCGACAGCCGCCCTAGGAAAGAAGTGCACCCGAGTGCATTGACATTGGCACACAACACTTACGGCTATGAAATCGCTATTCCAGGACGGTCGCAGAGAAAAATTATTTTGGTGAGAACGTTATGTTAAACACCGTCCTTCTTTTCTGACCGGAGACTGGCATTGAACGTAAAGGTATTGCTCTCAGCCATGTTGCACATTTGGGTTTGTGTTCACCAATGTCATTTGTTTTGTAATGCGGGCAACCACAGCCAAATTTCGACATTTTTCCAATTGAAAATTCCGCACTGGCTGTATCAGTGATTTTTATTAAATCTGCGACCGGTTTCGCACCACCCCAGGCAATATACGGTATTTATAACATGGTAACGTTGAACATTGAACGTTGAATGGTGGGGAGTGGCTACAGGGCAATGTTCAATGTTACCATTTTATAAATACTGTATATTGCCTCAGGATGCACCGATAAGTGGTGCGTAAAACCGGTCGCAGATTTAATAAATGGCTCTGAGCACTATGGGACTTAACATGTGGTCATCAGTCCCCTAGAACTTAGAACTACTTAAACCTAACTAACCTAAGGACATCACTCACATTCATCCCCGAAGCAGGATTCAAACCTGCGACCGTAGCAGTCACGCGGTTCCAGACTGAAGCGCCTAGAACCGCACGGCCACAACGGCCGGCGCAGATTTAATAAAAATCACTGATAGAGCCAGTGCTGAACTTTCTTTGGAAAAATACCAATGTCATTTCTTCTGAGTGATAACATGGGACATTCCTCTGAGTCGTATGATACTGGTTGAATATTCTATTTTTTTATTATTATCACCTCAGCGGTGGAATCCTTTTAATGTAAATATCGTTTGTTGTTCTTAATCAAAGTTGATTTCGGGAGTGCCAAAGCAGGATACAGTTAACATCACTCAACCGTCATTGTCTTTGTTTGTATTTTGCTGTAATTTTAAACTTTTGAAAAGTTATGGTCAAGTATGTTTGTGCATCTTGCGTATTTTTAGTTTGTATTCAGACTCATGTTTTTTAAGGATCCACATACTGTTATTCTTACTACTATCTCCGGAACCTTATATGCAGCAAGAACGTAGGCCTACTCTGTTGAAGCAAAATTTGCTTCCTGTTGTCCATACAACAAGGTGCGTTCAATTAGTGATGGAAAATATTATTTTTCGAGTTTGGTCGAGAACATGTGGAATTTGTTGCTGGACGTAATGGACTATTTCCGCTTCAGCCCTTACAGTTTCATGAAGTTCCGATAGGTGTCGGCGCTATATGTAGCCTTCAAAATGGCGCCCATAACGGAGGAGCGTTCCAAGCAGACTGATGCCACTGACTTTCTTTTGGCGAAAGACCAGAGCATCGCAGATATTGATAGGCGCTTGCAGAGTGTCTACGGAAACCTGGCAGTGAACGAAAGCACGGTGAGTCGTTGCGCGAGGCACCTGTCACTGCCGCAGCGAGGTGATGCAGACGTGTCCGGCCTCCGGTGTGCCCGCCGGCCACACACAGGCGTGAGTCCTGCAGTGTTGGAGCGTGCGGAGACTGATCTGAGATGACGGACGGATGACACTCGTACCCTTCGCTGCTCAACTGGGGACCTCTGTTGACAGTGCTGACACACCAGTTGGGGTACTCAAGGGTACTCCCTCGCCGCCTAACAGATGATCATAACAACCAACGAAGGATCATTTTTGCGGAATTGCTCGGGCGTTACGAGGCTGATCGTGACAATTTTTTGTCGGACGTCGTCAGGGGCAATAAAACATGGATTCCTCACTTCGAAGCGGAAACAAAACGACAGTCCTTGGAGGGGCGTCACACCATTTCTCCTCCGAATAAAAAGTTAAAAGCCGCTCCCTCAGCTGGTGATGTCATGGCGACGGTCTTCTGGGTCTTCGAAGGGGTTATTCTGTTTGATGTCCTCCCTCACAGTGCAACGCTTAACCGGAAGTGTACTGTGCTACCATCAGGAAATTGAAGAAGCGACTTTACAGCATTCATCGGCACAGAAATGCAAATGAAGTTCTCCATGTCCACGCAGGGCCTCACACAAGGCTGCACACACGAGAGAAGCTCACGAAAATTCATTGGACCGTTCTTCCTAATCCACCCTTCAGCCCGGAACTTGCGTCTTCCGACTTCCGTCTGTTTGGCCCAATGAAGGATGGATTCCGCGGGAGCGAGTGCCTGGATGATGGGGAGCTCATTGATGCAGTCGGACGGTGGCTCACTCGTCGACCATTGGAGTGTTACCGTGCGGATGTATAGGCCTTCCCAGTAAGGTGGAGTAGGCCTTCACATTCAATGCACATAATGTTGAACAACAGGGTTTTGTCGCCAAAAGAGCGGGAATATCATAGTGTACTGAAATCATAAATAAGACCACCCTGCTTTCAGAAAAAAAGTATTGCGTTACTTATTGAACACCCCTCATATATACGTCATAAAACACTGGGTCAGTAACGATTGTTGTGAATGGAACTGCATGCTGGACTGTGAGAAGGTGTTTAGGAAAGCAGTTTTACACAAGGGTGTGTCCATAAATCTCAGTGTCCAGCTTCTGTGGAAACAAACACCAAACGGAAGGCTCGATACAGTGGCGGATCCTCGCAGGAGAGGACCATTTGGTGGTGTTTACACCGCAGTAACCGATTCAGGTAACGTTGCCTTTCAGCTTCAGCAGATTTCTCGGGCAGTGTTCCGAAAAGTTTCGGCGCCGAGGTTTATATCACTGTACTAGTGCTTTCAAAAGCTTTCGAATGCTGTTAAGAAAAGTATAGGCCTATAGCTTCATTAAAAAAACTGGCCAGGTGTAGGTTCCACACGAATTTAATTGAGCTTACAGACAGTTCATTCATTCCGCAAATCGAGAATTTCGACCATTTTTGCTGTTATCGGCGTTGATACTGGCAAGATATTGGCCCTAGGACTAGTCTGCGAATGATTGTTTCACGTACAATTTGAATCGCCAACTCTATCTGCAGTAAATATCAAAATACGTGGCATAAACGGCCGTATATTTTGACTGCATTGACGTAGAAGCTTCAATTTTCTTACATGTTCAAATGACCATAGACCTTAGTATGTGACATAAATTTCAACTTGATACGACTACCCGTTGCTGACAGATAGACAGACTGACAGTCACAAAAAATGACAAATTTTTTTTTCGTGAGATCAATTGTCGGTATATCTTAACACTTCTTAAATAAGGAGATGATTCAGAGGCTTCCTTTACCAAGATACAGGTTGGCTGGCAGCTTTTCGAGGAGCTCTTTGCGGTGTGGGGGAGTAGCCATGTATGTGAAAAACGGCATCCCATTTGAGTCAATTGATGTTTCAAAGAACTGCACTGAAAAGGTGTTTGAATGTTGTGCAGGTGTGGTTAAATTTAATGCAGCTACACTTCTAACTGTTGTTATTTATAGATCCCCAGACTCCGATTTCACAACATTTTTGCTAAAGCTAGAGGAGGTTATTGGTTCACTTTATAGGAAATACAAAATTTTAGTTATATGTGGTGACTTCAATATTAATTGTATAAGTGATTGTGCAAGGAAGAGGATGCTGGTAGACCTCCTTAATTCATATAATCTTATGCAAACCGTATTCTTTCCAACGAGAGTGCAAGGGAACAGTAGAACAACCATAGACAACATTTTTGTTCATTCCTCATTACTAGAAGGGCATTCTGTTAGCAAAAAGGTGAATGGCCTTTCGATCATGATGCACAAATTTTAACTTTAAAAGATTTTTGTGCTGCAACACGTGTTAAATATAGTCATCAGCTGTTCAGGAAAGCTGATCCAGTTGCTGTAGAGACCTTTGTAAACCTTATAAAGGAACAAGAGTGGCAAGATGTTTATAGTGCTGATACAGTAGACGATAAATATAATGCTTTTCTCAAGACTTTTCTCGTGCTCTTTGAAAGTTGCTTTCCGTTAGAACGTTTAAAACAGGGTACTAGCACAAACAGGCAGCCTGTGTGGCTGACTAGAGGGATAAGAATATCTTGTAGAACAAAGTGGCAATTATATCAAAACGTTAGAAACAGTCAAAATCTAAATGCAGCAGCCCATTACAAACAGTATTGTAAGGTGCTTAAAAATGTTATTAGGAAGGCAAAAAGTATGTGGTATGCAGATAGAATAGCTAAGTCTCAGGATAAAATTAAAACCGTATGGTCAGTCGTAAAGGAAGTGGCTGGTCTGCAGAGACAGGTCGAGAATATAGAATCAGTGCGTAGTGGGAATGTCCGTGTTACTGATAAGTCGCATATATGTACAGTATTTAATAATCACTTTCTGAATATAGCAGGTGAACTAAATAGAAACCTAGTCCCAACAGGGAATCATATAGCGCTCTTAGAAAAAAGTTTTCCGAGACTGTTACCTGAAATGCTCCTCCATGATACTGACAAGAGGGAGATTGAGTTAATAATTAAATCACTAAAGACCAAGAACTCTCATGGATATGACGGGGTATCTAGCAGAATACTGAAGTATTGTCCCATGTATGTTAGCCCAGTACTTAGCCATATCTGTAACTCTTCCTTTAGGAGTGGTCGGTTTCCTGACCGATTAAAGTACTCGGTAGTGAAGCCACTTTATAAAAATGGAGACAGGGATAATGTTGACAATTCTAGACCTATTTCTATGCCATCGGTGTTTGCTAAAGTTATCGAGAAGGTTGTATATGCAAGGTTACTGGAGCATTTAAATTCACATAATTTGCTGTCAAATGTTCAGTTTGGTTTTAGAAATGGTTTAACAACTGAAAATGCTATATTCCCTTTTGTCTGTGAGGTTTTGGACGGATTAAATAAAAGGTTGCGAACGCTAGGTGTTTTCTTTGATTTAACGAAGGCTTTTGACTGTGTTGACCACAAAATGTTACTGCAGAAGTTGGACCATTATGGAGTAAGGGGAGTAGCTTACAATTGGCTCGCCTCTTACCTTAAGAACAGAAAGCAGAAGGTAATTCTCCGCAATATTGAGAGTGGTAGTGATGTTCAGTCCCAATGGGGCACTGTTAAGTGGGGCGTTCCCCAAGGGTTGGTGCTGGGGCCACTGCTGTTTCTTATTTATATAAATGATATGCCTTCTAGTATTACAGGTGATTCAAAAATATTTCTGTTTGCTGATGACACCAGCTTGATAGTGAAGGATCTTGTGTGTAATATTGAAACAGTAACAAATAATGTAGTTCATGAAATAAGTTCGTGGCTTGTGGAAAATAATTTGACGCTAAATCACAGTAAGACTCAGTTTTTACAGTTTCTAACACACAATTCAAGAAGAACCGATATTTTGATCAGACAGAATGGGCATATTATAAGCGAGACGGAACATTTCAAGTTCCTAGGAGTTCGGATAGATAGTAAGCTGTTGTGGAAAGCCCATGTTCAGGATCTTGTTCAGAAACTAAATGCTGCTTTATTTACCATTAGAACAGTATCTGAAATAAGTGACATTTCAACACGAAAAGTAGTCTACTTCGCATATTTCCATACGCTTATGTCATATGGTATTATTTTTTGGGGTAATTCTTCTGATTCAAAAAGGGTATTTTTGGCTCAAAAACGGGCTGTTCGAGCTATATGTGGTGTAAGTTCGAGAACCTCTTGTCGACCCCTATTCAATAGTCTGGGAATTCTGACATTGCCCTCACAGTATATATTTTCTTTAATGTCGTTTGTTGTTAGCAATATTAGCCTATTCCCAAGAGTTAGCAGCTTTCACTCAGTTAATACTAGGCAGAAATCCAATCTGCATGTGGAATGCACTTTCTTGACTCTTGTGCAGAAAGGAGTGCAGTATTCTGCTGCATCCGTTTTCAATAAGCTACCACAAGAACTCAAGAATCTTAGCAGTACCCCAAACACTTTTAAGTCTAAACTGAAGAGTTTCCTCATGGCTCACTCCTTCTATTCTGTCGAGGAGCTCCTGGAAGAGCTAAAAAATTAAGCAAATTCCAGTGTTAGATTGTTGATTTTCTTTATTTAAATTTGCGACTTGTCACCTGAATATGTTTTTTTTAATATTTCATTTTATCTGTTTCTAATATCGTGTTATAATTTCATGTATTGACTCGTTCCATGACCATGGAGACTTCTCCTTAATTTGGTCCCACGGAACAATAAATAAATAAATAATAAATATAAATTAACAGTTTCTGACTTTTCCTTTTAGTTGTACTAAAATCTTCCCTCTTCCCAAATTTAATTATTGTAGTGCAACGGGAAGTACTCTATAGGTTTTGATAAGTGTGTGAGTATCAAACAATGTGACATAAACGATCGAGTCCTTTCACTGCATTGACTCAGAGGCTTCAATGTTTTACACTGCCAAGGGACCACAGATCTCAGAATGTGACGCAAATTTCAACCTCATAGTCTGCCCATTCGTTAGAAAAAGGGTAATTAACATTTGGATAATCAGACAAACACATGGACAACAAAGTGATCCAACGAAGGTTCCGTAAAAAGTTAAATGCGATATCGTCCAAAGGCGCGTCGATACGACAGACATCAATGATGCCTCGCTGCGGTCCACAATGGCCGATGGAAGTCGCTTCGGAAAACACGCCCTCTCTCTCAGCACCACAGCACCGTCACACACAGGCCGACATGGAGCCAAGCACTGATTCGCTTTACCCAGTTTGTGACCTCTGATGAAGCAATCAACATCAGCTGGTTACCACAACAGTGCTATTCAAGTGTCAGAGGGAACTCTACTTTAGGAAATGTTGAACTTGTACTTCAAGAGAAGAGTTTGTAATTGTGTTCATCTAGTCGTGCAATACTATTGAAAGACAGTTGTAAATGTTAGACTCATTTCCGTGACAATAGATTGTATAAAGTTAAACGCATATTTTTACCTTTCTTATAATAGAGTGTACTAATATTTCATACGTTCCGACCAGCCATGTCTGAGAGCGATCGAAGAACCAACTGTTATGAGCAGACGATTGTAGTTCCGTCTGGTCATAACATTAAAGAGTATTACCCACATAACAAAATTAAATGCTCATCTACCTGCTATGTTTTATCGAAAACCTCGCTTCGATACCTCGAACCGTTCACGTAGCAACAGGGGTGCAAGACGTAGGTGATTCAACGTGTGTACGTAGCAACTACGGCCCACGCAACAGACAGTAGCATGTAAGTAACGAGGCTGCAAAGTTCCTAACGTGATCCAAACGAACATTAAACACAGCCTAAACTACCCTTTTATTGTAGCATAACTTCTTCTTTGGTTATTGCATAACATTAAGCCACATTGCTCTCATCACGACTAATATTTACGGCCACGTCTTAAGTTCGGAACTCATATACGCGCGCTTACTACACTGTACGAAAGAAGTTAAACGCATATTTTTACCTTTCTTATAATAGAGTGTACTAATATTTCATGTGTTCCGATCAGCCATGTCTGAGAGCGATCGAAGAACCAATTGTTACGATCAGACGATTGTAGTTTCGTCTGGTCATAACACTAAAGAGTATTACCTACATAACAAAATTAAATGCTCATCTGCCTACTATCTTTTATCGAAAACCTCGCTTTGATACCTCGAACAGTTCACGTAGCAACAGGGGTGCAAGACGTAGGTGATTCAACCTGTGTACGTAGCAACTACGGCCCACGCAACAGACAGTATCATGTACGTAACGAGGCTGCAAACTTCCTAGCGCGGTCTAAACGAACATTAAACACGGGCTAAACTATTATTCTATTGTTGCATAACTACTTCTTTGGTTATTGCATAACATTAAGCCTTCACGATTAATATGTACGGGCACGTCTAAAGTTTTTTTGGTTATTGCATAACATTAAGCCACATTGCTCTAATTACGATTAATATGTACGGGAATGTCTAAAGTTCGGAACTCACATAGGCGCGCTTACTACACTGTACGAAACAAGTGTAGTAATATTATAAATCAGGACGTGAATCGTGTGTAACCTTTCACGGGAAGAACTGGCCGTGCTACTCTTACGACTGTTGCAAAATTTTCGCTACCGCAAGTCATTCAGGACCGCAGAAGGTCAGCATCGCGTATCGGCGGCAGATTAAGCGCCGTCCTTGTTGGCCAGATACGAGGAGGTGGGAGGCAGAGGGGGGGGAGCTGAGCCAGCATCTGCTGCTGCCGCCGCCGCGCCGGCCAGTCCAGTCCAGGCTTCCAGCCGGTAAGTGCTGGACAGCGGTCAGGCGGCGGCGGCTACATGGACGCGTCCAAGCGCAGGGCCAACCCCAACCCGCGGGTCGCCGCCAACCCACTCTCCGTGCTCACCTTCTGGTAAGCCTCCTCCTCTCCAGCCGGCTCCGCTCACTTACGATAGTGCAGCTGCGGTGGTAAGAAACTGAATACTCACACGCTGGATTAAGTCACTTTCCGTGGTTTCTTGACATGCGCACGTGCGTTTCGAATTTGCACTCGTCGTCAGGTGCACCAGACCTTCTATACGTCATGTATATTTGTGTAAGTGATATGATG
Organism: Schistocerca piceifrons; assembly: GCF_021461385.2. Classification (NCBI taxonomy): domain Eukaryota; kingdom Metazoa; phylum Arthropoda; class Insecta; order Orthoptera; family Acrididae; genus Schistocerca; species Schistocerca piceifrons. The sequence goes on from NC_060139.1 coordinate 3,822,665, forward strand.
TTCCCTTTCCACCTTTCAAGAGCACCAGTGTTGGTAATCAAAGTTCTTATAATACCGAGTGATTCAAAAAGAAAGAAACATTTCAGTTGTTTATTACAGACAAACCATAAAACATAGAAACACATTGCACATGTCACTGGATAGAGGACGGTCGAAAGTTTTGACAGTTGCGCTGTTGTTTATTTGTAGCAACATCGTAACTACAGCACAAGAGAAATCACTTTGGTTGTTGGAATTTGCGCGACGTTAATCCATTGTTCAAGTGGTACGCGCATTGCGTTGTCGTTTCAGCAAGAAGCCACCTCTGGACAAGCAGAATTATGACTGGCACACAAAATTCTGGGTAGTTTGTTGCATATGGTTGACCACGTACGTCTGATGAAAATGTCGAGCGTATCCGGTATGCGTCCACACGGAGCCCTCGGTGGTCCACAAGACGGGCAGGTTAGGAACTTGAGGTTCCTCAAACAGTGATGGTGTATTCTGAAACGACGCCTACATATGAAGTCCTGAAAGTTACAGTTACTGCAGCAACTGGTCCCAGCGACCACAATAGAAGGTATGAAATTTGCATTTCAGTTGCCCACGATAAGACAAAGGACCCTTTTTTTCCGTTCGACTCGTCTTTTAATGCAAAGCGACATTTCATCTACCGATTAAAGAATCTTTAAATAAGAATTTGGGGGTCACAAAATACTGGTATCATCACGAACATGAAAAAGACTCACCCAAACTGTGCCCGTTCTGTTCACAAGGTTCATAGACTCATCTTTTTTTACAGAGGAACCTGTGACAGGAATGTCATGCCTGGAGATGCTGCAAAATTGGTTGTTTCCTCAACTTCGCGAAATTTCCAATGATTTCATTTTTATGCCTGACGGCGCCCAGCCTTATTTTCACCTCGAAGAGTGGCGTTCATAGCAACACCATCCCACAACGTTGGACTGGAAGAGGTGGCCAAGATCTTGTTCATTGCTTTTGGCCTACCAGGTCACCAGACCTCACACCATGCATTTTTTTCTGCGGGGCTATATTAAAAATAGCGTCTTCGTCCCTACCATGGCAGCTATTTTCAAGAGCTAACGATTCGATAAACAGAGAGCCGGTGATTCGTGTGTGGAATGAAATAGACTACCGTTTCGATGTTTTTGGAGCAACGCATGGCGGTCATGTATAGTATCTGTGCGAACATAAAACTTAGAATCTTCCTCTATCCAGTAATATGCGCAGTGTGTTTCTGTCATTCATGGTTTGTCTGTAATAAACAATTGAAATCTGTTCTTCCTTTCTGAATCAGCATGTGAATTTTGATGAAAGTATTAAACGTATACGACAAGCATTTGTTCGTTGCAGCGCTTGAAAAGATCTGTGTCAAATGCGTTGCAGAAAGGGAAGAAAATTCATTTCGTCGTTTGTGAGAAACTCAGAGCGTTTGTATACACTGATAAAAACCGAGCTGTATAAAGTTTATTTGTATTCTAAGCTTTCATTGAAGACTGAACACTAAATATATCTGTATCAAAGAGTAGAAAATGTGGTCACAGATGCATGGAAGATGTCCAATGTCCAATATGCTGACCCGATAAAATAGCAAAGCCGAACTGCCTCGAAGATAATCTTCATAGCAGTTGGACGACTCATTAGTTCATATGTACAGCAAATTCCTTTCAGTTTCTCAACTAACGGCTTTCATAGGACACTCGACGATCACTTAATTTTGTCTTCAGTAAGTGTGTACGTTAATTCATATTTTACGAAAAAAGACATCAAAAGAAAAAAAATTGGTTAGAATGGAGAGGGTTGGGAAAGCGAATTTTTCCACCTTATACAATCGCTACGATCACGTTCTCTCTTCCTCTCTACAGTTCAAAAGCGCGATTATAACACGTTATGTCTGCTTTATTGACTTCATTACAATCACAACTCCTACATAAGGAATTCCTACATAGACAAAACATAAATATCTGTCTAATGTTCAGTGGTTCACGTAAATCCTTCTTGTCGATGTACTTTCTTTCCGATGAGGCGTCAGAGTACATCCTTCTCTCCTTTATATGTTGATAGCGTGTAGTTCTTTAAATCGAACTACATTTGAATCTTCCTTAGATAAATCAGATTTCACGATAAATCGAATAAATTTTGTGTGTTTTGGTACACCGGATAAATCGAAGCGATTGTCATGGCAGATCGCTCTGCAAACACACTATAATTCGAAGTTAGCAGCTAACACTCGGTAATACGTAATACGCGTTACGCGTTCAGGTGTTTATTTTGTCATACACATCTTCACGATACTCCTTTGTTTTCTCAGCAGTCCATAACTTAACTACAGCACAGAGCAGTTATGAGGCTGACGTGAAGTTACCGATTTTCGCAGAAAAGAAGCAGGTTACTGAGGTCTTGCAATGTGGACCGAAAAAGAAAAAAAGGATGTAAGCGAAAAGTTTTAGGCTTCCGTCATCGGCGCTGTCGATAATCCTGTAGCAGAAGATAAGATTGCTGAAAACATAAGATACGGAGTTACCCCCTCTTGAAGAATGCTAACTGAAACAGCATACTCAGTGTAGAGGACAAAACATACCTATAGGAGGTCATAAGCTTAAGAAGGGCTTATCATTCGTTATTACTCTGCGCCTTGAAGGGTTCACAGTTAGTGAGGGGTGCCTCACTAACATTTAAAAAAAGACATACTTCCGTTTTTAAGAACATTTGTGGAGAAAAATGCAAGCTTTAATGACACTGTTTGTTCGGCATGGAAAAATGAATGAAACCGAGGTTTTCTTGTATGTTCTCGCTAATGGATATGTGTCTTTCGTTTTAAATGTTAAATAAAAATAAAGTGGGCAAAATAATCTTTCTGCTAGTTTGAGTTCTAGCTGGTACTTTCTGCCGCTCTTTGTAAGGAAACAGCATGTTTTTGAAACTGCAGTGGAACTACTTAACTAAATTTTTTTATTTTGTCTTTTTCCGATTCCACCTGTATCAATCAAACATTCGTTGAACCGAATTCTCAGTTATTCGAACTTCTTGTGATGTCACTTGAACTTCTAACTATAGGTACTCGAGTATATGTCTTTTAGAAATCTCTAGAGTCTGAATAATACTTCGGAGCTACGTGTTTTTCAGAATTCAGTGGTTCAAATACCAGCTGGCCTGTTACACACACATGTACAAGGGTTGGACAAAAATGTGGAAACACAGCGAGAAAACATGCTTGAGCGTGGATGCGAATGCTAGCAGGTTGCGCCTGTGCAATGTCCTCAAAACGCTGAGCAGTGTCACTCGTATTCAAAACAGTGTGCTGTGTAGTTGCGAGCGAATTATGTCGGAGCTAAGTGGATTAGAACGTGGGCAAATTGTTGGTGACGTTTGTTTGGTGTGTGCTTCCGTAACCGAGGAAACGGAAGCGTTGATGTTCGAAGAGGCACCGTATCGAAGATTTATATCGCATGCAGGAAGGTGGGAAAGCATCATCCGTAAAGTCGCAACGCTGCGAAAAGTCTGTGTTGAGTGATCGTAACAGACGATCGTTGAAAAGGATTGTGACGTATATTAGGAGGACGACGGCTGCAAAAGTCACTGCAGAGCTGAATACTGCACTCGCGAACGCTTTCAGTACGAAAATAGCGCGAACTGGGGTTCCCCCAGATTCAGGGAACTGCAGGACGAGTTGAAATTCCAGAAGCAATCATCAGTGATGCAAGTGCCCGTGGCAGGAAAACGTGGTACCGAAGACATAAAACCAAGGCTGTGGAGCAACGGGAGGCAATCATTTGGTCGAATGAGCCTCGTTGCACTCTGTTTCCAACTTCTGGCCGAATTTACGTACCGAGAGTGAAACATGGTGGGGGTCGGTGGCAATTTGGGCGGCCACGTCATGGTATCCAGTGAGCTCCGTTGGTGCTCTGCAAGGTCGCCTTACCGCCAGGGAGTATGTATGTGACTATTCTGGGTGATCGGCTCCATCTCACGATATAATGTTTGCTCCCCCAATGGTTACGCTGTGTTCCAAGACGGCAGGGCCCCTCTTCACACATCTCGCATCTTCCGAGACTAGTTTGGTGAACACACGGACGAACTGTCGCGTGTCTCCCGGTCACCAGTCAACCGTTCTCAATGTTTTGAGCCTTTGTGGCCTACTTTGAAGAGAACAACGCGTGATCGCTACGTATCTCCATCATAGTTACCTGAACTGGCCACCATTTTGCAGCAAGAATGGTGTAAGATTCCCTTTAAAACTATACAGGACCTGTAACTAAGCCTGAAGAAATGTATTCCTTATATTCAGTCATTCATGTCACTGGCATAATCTAGTGTTGTAATTATAATACAGCCACATCTGATAATGATATACTGTGCGACGGTGATAACACAATGTTATGTAAAATCCTACAGAAGTACTACAGAAAACTGAAAGAGCAAGCACAGGAGCATAATGACATGCAGATCATATCATCTTGATGATTCAGATGGATCAAGGCAACCCTTCGTCCTATAATCTCCGGGAAATATGGATAGATTTATACTAGTATAAAAGACCAGTTCGATGAGTAGTAAGTTTAACAATAATATCATCCGTTTACAGCATTATTTCAGTAACGTCCTGTATCACTGTAAGATGTAGCCGTAACGCCCTTTATAATTATAAGACGCAGACATCCTCCTTAAAAGCAAAAGAAATTCGTGTCACAAAAACTTAACAATAACAGGATGTGGTGACTTATTTGTTTTAAACTATTAGAAAGAGTCACAACAGACGCAGATTGTTTCGACGTACACTGTAGACTTATGTCCTCAACAATATTTACGCTTGGTGAGTTGTATCTTGTCACCACCTGTACCGACACGAGGTTCTGGCTCTGAGCACTATGGGACTTAACATCTGAGGTCATCAGTCCCCTAGTACTTAGAACTACTTAAACCTAACTAACCTAAGGACATCACACAACACCCCGTCATCACGAGGCAGAGAAAATCCCTGACCCCGCCGGGAATCGAACCCGGGAACCCGGCCGACACGAGGCAGTGCCATATTTTGCTTATTGTTCTCACACTCAGAAAGATGTCTTTTAATCTGCAAGGAGTGAGTCAGTCACTTCGTATTTAACTGAAACGAAGGGAACAGCCATGTTAGAGGCATCGTGCAGTTTTCAAGATGAATTTTCTGCTCAATGCGAAAAAATTACTCTTATTCTTCCAAAGCAAGATGAGCAAGATGTATGAAAGAGGCGAAATACCTTCGGACTTCAAGAAGAATATAATAATTCCAATCCCAAAGAAAGAAGGTGTTGACAGATGTGAAAATTACCGAACGATCAGTTTAATAAGCCACAGCTGCAAAATACTAACACGAATTCTTTACAGACGATTGGAAAAACTGGTAGAAGCCGACCTCGGCGAAGATCAGTTTGGATTCCATAGAAATATTGGAACACGTGAGGCAATACTAACCTTACGACTTATCTTAGAAGAAAGATTAAGAAAAGGCAAACCTACGTTTCTAGCATTTGTAGACTTAGAGAAAGGTTTTGACAATGTTAACTGGAATACTCTCTTTCAAATTCTGAAGGTGGCAGGGGTCAAATACAGGGAGCAAAAGGCTATTTACAGTTTGTACAGAAACCAGATGGCAGTTATAAGAGTCGAGGGACATGAAAGGGAAGAAGTGGTTGGGAAAGGAGTGAGACAGAGTTGTAGCCTCTCCCCGATGTTATTCAATCTGTATATTGAGCAAGCACTGAAGGAAACAAAAGAAAAATTCGGAGTAGGTATTAAAATTCATGGAGAAGAAATAAAAACTTTGAGGTTCGCCGATGACATTGTAATTCTGTCAGAGACAGCAAAGGACTTGCAAGAGCAGTTGAATGGAATGGACAGTGTCTTGAAAGGAGGATATAAGATTAACATCAACAAAAGCAAAACGAGGATAATGGGATGTAGTCGAATTAAGTCGGGTGATGCTGCGGGAATTAGATTAGGAAATGAGACACTTAAAGTAGTAAAGGAGTTTTGCTATTTGGGGAGCAAAGTAACTGATGATGGTCGAAGTAGAGAGGATATAAAATGTAGGCTGGCAATGGCAAGGAAATCGTTTCTGAAGAAGAGAAATTTGTTAACATCAAGTATAGATTTAAGTGTCAGGAAGTCGTTTCTGAAAGTATTTGTATGGAGTGTAGCCATGTAAGGAAGTGAAACATGGACGATAAATAGTTTGGACAAGAAGAGAATAGAAGCTTTTGAAATGTGGTGCTACAGAAGAATGCTGAAGATTAGATGGGTAGATCACATAACTAATGAGGAAGTATTGAATAGGATTGGGGAGAAGAGAAGTTTGTGGCACACCTTGACTAGAAGAAGGGATCGGTTGGTAGGACATGTTCTGAGGCATCAAGGGATCACCAATTTAGTATTGGAGGGCAGGGTGGAGGGTAAAAATCGTAGAGGGAGACCAAGAGATGAATACACTGAGCAGATTCAGAAGGATGTAGGGTGTAGTAGGTACTGGGAGATGAAGCTTGCACAGGATAGAGTAGCATGGAGAGCTGCATCAAACCAGTCTCAGGACTGAAGACCACAACAACAACAACTTCCAAAGCATCCAGTACTGAGACCACTCCTGTACGTAAGACACCTGTTCAGAAAGTAAGTGTACTGTAACCATAACGGTTTGCAGTTCTTTTGTTTTTGGAGTGTTGGCAACACTGAATGGTAGAGAAGGATTCCCTAACCGGAGCGAGCATCGCAGGTACATGGTAGTACGTAAACTGACGTAGTATCCAGTTGCGTGAAAAATGTCGGTAAGAAATCCCGTCAAGTGTGAGCCTCGTATTCTGACGTACTTCCTACTCGCAGAAGGAACATCACCTACCGGAAATTTTTCGCGATTCAAAACGGTGTACGGCGAAGTTGCTATGAATAGAACGAGTGTGTTGAGTGTTGTAGGGAGTTTAACAGAGCAAAACAAATGTACACGACGAACAGTCCCAGTGGAAGACCTTCCATTTTGTCTGATGAGTTGTTGCCAAAAATCGAGGAAATTGTTCCTCGAGACTGGTGACTGACAGTGGATGTTTCCACAACTCTCCAGAACTCTCTTATACGAGGCACTCACACAAACGCGGGGCTACCGGACACTGTGCGTAAGATGGGCCTCAAAACAGCTGACAGAGCAGCACAAGGAAAGTCGAACCAGTAGAGGCTGCGAATTTCTTGAGCGACTTGAACTGGGAGGTGAAGATTTCCTGCGTTCTGATGTGTCTGGAGATGAAACTGGGGTAGCTCATTACACGCCAGAGGCAAAACGACAGCCGTCCCAGTGGCGTCACACCGATTCCCTATCCGTCAAAAAATTCAAAATCTCAATTTCGAGCAAAAAAATCATGGCCTTAGTGTTTTGGGACCAAACACGTATCATTTTGGTCGAATTTCTGCCTCAGGCGCAGACTTACCATGAACAATCGCCCCTCCCAAAAAAGTGAAAAGAGCATTCAAAACAAAAGGAGCGCGATGCAGACGAGCGGGGTGTGCTTCTTGCACGACAAATCCCGTTCTCACACAGCCTTAGCCACCGAGGCGCGCGTGGACTCGTTAGGTTGGGATGTTTTGAACTCCTTCCTCCCACTCCCCGCATTTCCCTGACTTGGCGCCTTCAGATTACCATTTACCGTCGTTTCACCTGCCTGAAGGCACACATGAGTGGAATTAAATTTTCAACCGACGAGCTGGTGCAGAAAGAGATTCTGAAGTGGCGGAAGGAGTTGGTGGGAGAGATCTTCGAGAAGGGCATAAAGAAGCTCACAACATGCATTGAACGGGATGGCGACTGTGTGTCAACATAGTCAACAAGTTTATCAACAATATCTTGTAATATACACTCCTAAAAAAAATATAAATATCTAGAACACTTACTTTCTGGAACATACCTCGTTAAATATTCTCCGTCTTACACCACAAAGCACAGTGCTCTTTGTTGATAATGATGCAAGCTAGAAAGAACAAACCAAAATATATTTAGAAATTTTATTAATTGGCCGTCTTAAATAGTCTATCGTTAAACAATGCAATTCATTTAACAATGCAATTCCGTAGAAGGCAGGATATATTGATAACAATATTTCACTATAGATACAGATTAAACTAGAAATTCTAATTAAGTAACTGGTCAGTGTATGGTATGAGAAACTTATAATATTTTTAAACGGACTGATACGGTCCACGTTATAGCTGTATGTCACAAATATGGTCCAAGGAACATGCAAAAAACTAAAGTAAACTCTCGTTTCGCTGAATTTCTTCGTATTGCACAATGAATTGTGAACGGTTACGTTATCTGCTAGATAAAAAAAATATTTCACAATATGTAAATTCTTTGTCAACTTGATACATCAATCGTAGCTTCTGTCGAAGAGATTACATTCAAGTGCACTACAACGTAACGTGATTTCGTTACGCGTTATCTGCGAGTGCGTAAACTGAGAGGTAATCCGTGGTTAACGCATTTCAGCTGCAGGTCACGGCACTTAGCCACGATGTGTCGTAACGAGGAAAATGTTCCTTGTAGATTGTTGTTGTTGTTGTTGTTGTGGTCTTCAGTCCTAAGACCGGTTTGATGCAGCTCTCCATGCTACTCTATCCTGTGCAAGCTTTTTCATCTCCCAGTACCTACTGCAACCTACATCCTTCTGAATCTGCTTAGTGTATTCATCTCTTGGTCTCCCTCTACGATTTTTACCCTCCACGCTGCCCTCCAATACTAAATTGGTGATCCCTTGATGCCTCAGAACATGTCCTACCAACCGATCCCTTCTTCTGGTCAAGTTGTGCCACAAACTTCTCTTCTCCCCAATCCTATTCAATACTTCCTCATTAGTTATGTGATCTACCCATCTAATCTTCAGCATTCTTCTGTAGCACCACATTTCAAAAGCTTCTATTCTCTTCTTGTCCAAACTATTTATCGTCCATGTTTCACTTCCATACATGGCTACACTCCATACGAATACTTTCAGAAATGACTTCCTGACACTTAAATCAATACTGGATGTTAACAAATTTCTCTTCTTCAGAAACGCTTTCCTTGCCATTGCCAGCCTACATTTTATATCCTCTCTACTTCGACCATTATCAGTTATTTTGCTCCCCAAATAGCAAAACTCCTTTACTACTTTAAGTGCCTCATTTCCTAATCTAATTCCCTCAGCATCACCCGACTTAATTAGGCTACATTCCATTATCCTTGTTTTGCTTTTGTTGATGTTCATCTTATATCCTCCTTTCAAGACACTGTCCATTCCATTCAACTGCTCTTCCAAGTCCTTTGCTGTCTCGGACAGAATTACAATGTCATCGGCGAACCTCAAAGTTTTTATTTCTTCTCCATGAATTTTAATACCTACTCCGAATTTTTCTTTTGTTTCCTTTACTGCTTGCTCAATATACAGATTGAATAACATCGGGGAGAGGCTACAACCCTGTCTCACTCCCTTCCCAACCACTGCTTCCCTTTCATGTCCCTCGACTCTTATAACTGCGATCTGGTTTTTGTACAAATTGTAAATAGCCTTTCGCTCCCTGTATTTTACCCCTGCCACCTTTAGAATTTGAAAGAGAGTATTCCAGTCAACATTGTCAAAAGCTTTCTCTAGGTCTACAAATGCTAGAAACGTAGGTTTGCCTTTCCTTAATCTTTCTTCTAAGATAAGTCTTAAGGTCAGTATTGCCTCACGTGTTCCAGTGTTTCTACGGAATCCAAACTGATCTTCCCCGAGGTTGGCTTCTACTAGTTTTTCCATTCGTCTGTAAAGAATTCGTGTTAGTATTTTGCAGCTGTGACTTATTAAGCTGATAGTTCGGTAATTTTCACATCTGTCAACACCTGCTTTCTTTGGGATTGGAATTATTATATTCTTCTTGAAGTCTGAGGGTATTTCGCCTGTCTCATACATCTTCCTCACCAGATGGTAGAGTTTTGTCAGGACTGGCTCTCCCACGGCCGTCAGTAGTTCCAATGGAATATTGTCTACTCCGGGGGCTTTGTTTCGACTCAGGTCTTTCAGTGCTCTGTCAAACTCTTCACGCAGTATCATATCTCCCATTTCATCTTCATCTACATCCTCTTCCATTTCCATAATATTGTCCTCAAGTACATCGCCCTTGTATAGACCCTCTATATACTCCTTCCACCTTTCTGCTTTCCCTTCTTTGCTTAGAACTGGGTTTCCATCTGAGCTCTTGATATTCATACAAGTCGTTCTCTTATCTCCAAAGGTCTCTTTAATTTTCCTGTAGGCGGTATCTATCTTACCCCTAGTGAGATAGGCCTCTACATCCTTACATTTGTCCTCTAGCCATCCCTGCTTAGCCATTTTGCACTTCCTGTCGATCTCATTTTTGAGACGTTTGTATTCCTTTTTGCCTGTTTCACTTACTGCATTTTTATATTTTCTCCTTTCATCAATTAAATTCAATATTTCTTCTGTTACCCAAGGATTTCTACTAGCCCTCGTCTTTTTACCTACTTGATCCTCTGCTGCCTTCACTACTTCATCCCTCAAAGCTACCCATTCTTCTTCTACTGTATTTATTTCCCCCATTCCTGTCAATTGCTCCCTTATGCTCTCCCTGAATCTCTGTACCACCTCTGGTTCTTTCAGTTTATCCAGGTCCCATCTCCTTAAATTCCCACCTTTTTGCAGTTTCTTCAGTTTTAATCTACAGGTCATAACCAATAGATTGTGGTCAGAGTCCACATCTGCCCCTGGAAATGTCTTACAATTTAAAACCTGGTTCCTAAATCTCTGTCTTACCATTATATAATCTATCTGATACCTTTTAGTATCTCCAGGGTTCTTCCATGTATACAACCTTCTTTCATGATTCTTAAACCAAGTGTTAGTTATGATTATGTTGTGCTCTGTGCAAAATTCTACCAGGCGGCTTCCTCTTTCATTTCTGTCCCCCAATCCATATTCACCTACTATGTTTCCTTCTCTCCCTTTTCCTACACTCGAATTCCAGTCACCCATGACTATTAAATTTTCGTCTCCCTTCACAATCTGAATAATTTCTTTTATTTCATCATACATTTCTTCAATGTCTTCGTCATCTGCAGAGCTAGTTGGCATATAAACTTGTACTACTGTAGTAGGTGTGGGCTTCGTATCTATCTTGGCCACAATAATGCGTTCACTATGCTGTTTGTAGTAGCTTACCCGCATTCCTATTTTCCTATTCATTATTAAACCTACTCCTGCATTACCCCTATTTGATTTTGTGTTTATAACCCTGTAGTCACCTGACCAGAAGTCTTGTTCCTCCTGCCACCGAACTTCACTAATTCCCACAATATCTAACTTCAACCTATCCATTTCCCTTTTTAAATTTTCTAACCTACCTGCCCGATTAAGGGATCTGACATTCCACGCTCCGATCCGTAGAACGCCAGTTTTCTTTCTCCTGATAACGACATCCTCTTGAGTAGTCCCCGCCCGGAGATCCGAATGGGGGACTATTTTACCTCCGGAATATTTTACCCAAGAGGACGCCATCATCATGTAATCATACAGTAAAGCTGCATGCCCTCGGGAAAAATTACGGCTGTAGTTTCCCCTTGCTTTCAGCCGTTCGCAGTACCGGCACGGCAAGGCCGTTTCGGTTATTGTTACAAGGCCAGATCAGTCAATCATCCAGACTGTTGCCCTTGCAACTACTGAAAAGGCTGCTGCCCCTCTTCAGGAACCACACGTTTGTCTGGCCTCTCAACAGATACCCCTCCGTTGTGGTTGCACCTACGGTACGGCTATCTGTATCGCTGAGGCACGCAAGCCTCCCCACCAACGGCAAGGTCCATGGTTCATGGGGGGGCCTTGTAGATTATGTGATAACAATGGCTAAGTCACTGTTACGATTGTGCTTCCCTTCTAAGCAGCTGTTAACAGTTTTACTGTCCCTTGCATAAGCGCACGTGGGTGTTTTATGAGGAACACTTGCTTCTTTGGCAGGTTCTATAAGTTAAACGAAAACTGTGTCTGAGACACATCAAAATTAACAATAGCTTTGGTGATATTCCAAGTGAAATTCATACTGTACTAGGAGTTCCCTGAAGTTTTGTCTTTGCGTGTGGATGGTGCCGTTCATACTGCTTATAGACTGTGGACCCAAAAGTCATGGGTTAGAGATTTCCATATACACATTGGCGGTACTAACGTGTACGCGAGGTATAAAAGGGCAGTGCATTGCCGGAACTGTCATTTGCACTCAGGTGATTCATGTGAATAAACAGATTTTGAACGTGGAATGGTAGTTGGAGCTAGACGCATAGGACACCCCATTTCGGAAGTCGTTAGGGAATTCAGTAATCTGAGATCCACAGCGTGAAAAGTGTGCCGAGAATACCGAAATTCAGGCATTGTTTCTCACCACAGACGGCCTTCACATAACGACCGAGAGGATCGGCGTTTAGGTAGAGCTACCAGTGCTAACAGTGAAACAATACTGCGTAAAATAACCGCAGAAATCAAAACGGGACGAGCGATCAACGTAATGTTTATGACAGCGAGGCGAAATTTTGGGTCGGCAAATCCACTTCATGGAGTTCGTCTTCGTTTATGGGAAGTATCCCGAGTCTGGAAAGAGAAGCAGGTGAGGAGTCGTACGGATAATAAAGGCCAGCATCTGCAGCACCGAGAACAAGATACCTGCCGCCGATCCTCACACCAGGCGATGCACGTCCACGCCCAGAACATCACAGGCGACACACAACGGGGTGTCTGCAAGGTGAACCCTGTGAAGAAGGCCAGACTACTGGCATTCGCGCTTCCCAAAGACCGTAAGGTAGCGTGCAGACTCAGCATCAGTGTGAAGATAAGGAGCACACACCGATCGCCATGCGGCACGACAGTCGACATGGGAATGCTTCCACTCAATCACATTCGGTGTCCTATTCTGCTGCAGAAAGCCATACAGCGCCCTTGTGGACGCCACGTGGGTTGTCAGTAGCGCAGTACGGCCATAGGTGGAAGTAAAAGAAGGTTGGTTGATCGCGGGGGGGGGGGGGGGGGGGGACCAAACAGCGAGGCTATCGGTCTCATAGGATTAGGGAAGGATGGGGAAGGAAGTCGGCCGTGCACTTTCAAAGGAACCGTCCCGACATTTGCCTGAAGCAATTTATGGAAATCACAGAAAGCCTAAACCAGGATGGCTGGACAGGCGTGTGAACCGTCGTCCTTCCGAATGCAAATCCAGTGTGCTAACAACTGCGCCACCTCGCTCCGTGTAAGAGAAGGGCGGTGCGACGTCTGAAAGCGGGGTGGGGGCTGAGAGAGACCGTGGTGCAAGGGTCTCCAGCAAAAGGCTGGCGAGGTGCGTGGGACAACGGCGCCACAGCACCATTTGAGAGGTGTCAGGGACATGACAGAGACCTAAACCGCCCCTGTGTCGCGAAAGTGTGACGGTCTTTTACCTTATCTTGAACAACATGCCGTGGCAAACGTACGAACCGCATGCCGCTAGCATGCGGCGGGCTAGGATGGCGGAATGGGGATTGTCTGTGCCACGTGCTGCACATCTAGGAGCCCAGCTCGTAATAGAGACAGTGGGCGCTGGCATTTGAGGGCAGTTGTGCGCCGCGAATCACCCGCGCACTCGAGTCCTAAGCAGCAGACAGTGCGAGCTACATGCAATGGCGTAGCGCCATCCTCGCTAAGGCGCTCAATTTGCGGAAGTTAAGGAATCTACGAGACGCTTCTCTGTAGACGGTGATCCGTGCCAACGACTCCCTGACCTCAGCACCGCTACTAAGAACGAGGACGAGACCGTCCGCATAAGCAGAGCGGTTCTCTGCTCCGCAGCCAGATGCCTCGGTCGCTACGACAGCGGCGCTTTCGTCAAACAAACTGTAATTTATGAGTACGTACAGTCCTGGAAAATGAAAAAATAACACATTGAAGCAAGTGAATAAGACCTGTTATACTTACACGGGACACTGTGAGAGGGCAGTGGACACAATGACCAAACGCGCCACACTGCGGACACCCCAAGAACGGCGTTAGCAGCCGTGGAATGTTGCCAGCTGCGCAGCGGTGGTTCACCGCCAGAGCCAGCGGCAGCCAGGTTGCCGTGGTATATATGGAGCTCCTCGTGTGTCTTCAACATCGTGACCATGTCGCGACAGCATGTACGTGAACCGTTTGTGCATCTGACGGAGTTTGAGCGAGGGCGTACAGTGGGCCTGCGGGAGGCCGGATGGACACACCGCAAAATTGCGCAACACGTGCGGCGAGAGGTCTGGACAGCAAATCCGTGTTGTCGCCAGTGGTCAGCAGAAGGTGCACGTGCCCTCCGACCTGGGTCCGGACAGCGGCGACGCACAGGTGCACGTCGAGACCTCCGCATCTTACCAAGTGTCGTACGGGACCGCACCGTCACTTCACAACAAATTAGGGACACTGTTGCTCCGGGGGTATCGTCGAGAACCATTCGCAACCGTCTCCGTGAAGCAGGGCTACGAACCCGCGTGCCGTTAGGGCGTCTTCCGCTCACGCCCCAACATCGTGCAGCCCGCCTCCAGTGCTGTCGCGATAGGCATTTATGGAAGGGCGACTGGAGACGTGTCGTCTTCAGTGATGAGATCCGCTTCTGCCTTGGTGCCAACGACGGTCGAACGCACGTGTGGCGTCGTGCAGGGGAGCACCAAAAACCGGAGTGTGTACGACAGAGGCACCCAGGACGGTCACCCAGAATCATGGTGTGCGGATCCATAGCCTACACTGGCCGTTCTCCACTGGTGATAGTAGAGGGAACATTGAACAGTGAAGGGTACATTGAAACCATTATTCAACCGGTCTTGCTACCGTTCATGCACCAACAAGGCGACATGCTTTCCCAACAATGCACGTCCACATGTCTCCCGCGCCACCCGACGTGGTCTTCAAGGTGTACGTCAACTACCCTGTCCAGCACGATCCCCAGATCTGTCCTCCATTGAGCATGTCTGGGACCGGATGAAACGTCATCTTGCGCGGTTTGCACGACCGGCACGGACTCTGGCCGAGCTGAGGCACCTGGTGGACACTGCATGGCAGGCCATTCCTCGAGACTACATTCGGTACATCTACGATCGTCTTCATGGGAGAACTGCAGCCTGCATTGCTGAAAAAGGAGGGTATACACAATACTAGCACCGACATTGCGCACGGTCTGTTGACTTTACTCACGTGGGTACGGCTCTGTCTTTGTGATGGTGTGTTGTATACATCCCCAAGAGTGTGTCAGTAAAATTTCCCTCTGCTAGGTCGACGAATTCTTGATGTTCTTTTTTCATTTTCCAGAAATGTAACTGGCAATCCAAAAAGTTTGTTTCGTCGATTTCTACGAAAATATGTGTCTGCAGATTCCGTAGCATGTTGGTGGAAAATGTTCGGTTTTCAATTATCTACCGATCCCGTCAATTTTTAGTCGATTATTCGCCGTGAACTTTGGATGCGGTTTTTTCAAAAACGAAGAAGGGGGAGGGGGCGCGGGTTGAGCCAAAACATCTACGAATCTTTCATTTTAGTCTGCACACAATCTGCTTGCCAAATATGAGCCGAATCGCTGGGCCGTGTTTGAGGCTTCCACCCTGTGAGCTAATCGCCGACTCCCGAGTTTCGGTAGACGACCGTGGTGGTTAAGCGCTGGCCCGCGTGATGTCACGGAGGGAGTTTCGCTGTAATGACAACTAGTCGGCAGTCGCGACTTTGACGGTCAGTCGTTCATTGATGTACCCCAAGAGGATGTTGTTGATCGACGCCTGCTTCCTGTATCGGTAAATCACACTAGCCAACAAGATTTCACTTTTTTTCCGTAATTGGCATGAACGCAGTTATTCTTTATGTTTTCTGGTGTGCTGCTAACAAAAATGTTAATGAAAATGCAAGATTAGCTCTCGTTTTGAAGTCGCGATTATTGCCTGTATAAACATATGCATGTGTTTATCATGGTATTATCCTTCGTAGGAAGGACCCTGAAGGCGCAACTGTTGTGCCTCGGGTTTGTAGTTTTCTGCTGGTGATTCCGTGACTGATGTCCAGTAGTAATCGGCTAACATTCGTGCACTCCAATTATGCTGGTGTCTCTTTCCATGTCCGAAATTTGCTTGTAGGAGCGTTCTGGTTGCTCGTCGGTTACAGCTCCACAGTTCTCAGGAAAGAAGTCCAAATGGGAATCTAACAAAAGTAGCTTTAAGGACATGTTGCACCCCAGTCTACTGTAGCAGTGCAGAAGGCTTGCCACAAGATCCGTGTAGTTTTCTGCCCTCTCATTTCCCAGAAATTTTGCTAACACGAACAAAGGCATCCCAAGCTAACTTTTCATCATCTGTCAGTACGGTTTCGAAACACTCATATTTGTACAGTTTGCGTATCTGGAGATCTACGAAAATCCTCTCTTTTATTTTCGCCTCATCAAGACATTGAAATTTCTCGCGCAAATAGAGAAACACTTCCGCAGTTTTATCCGTGTCAAAAAAATGGTTCAAATGGCTCTGAGCACTATGGGACTCAACTGCTGAGGTCATTAGTCCCCTAGAACTTAGAACTAGTTAAACCTAAGGACATCACAAACATCCATGCCCGAGGCAGGATTCGAACCTGCGACCGTAGCGGTCCTGCGGTTCCAGACTGCAGCGCCTTTAACCGCACGGCCACTTCGGCCGGCTTATCCGTGTCATTAACGAAGTTTTTCATTAGGCTCAATTTTATATGAAGAGCAGGGAGAACTCTGTTTTTGGATTCGACAAGTGCTTCGTGGATAACATTGTAAGATCTTTGTTTTTGGATTCGACAAGTGCTTCGTGGATAACATTGTAAGATCTTGGCTCAAGTGACTGACGCTTAGGCCAATCATTCTTTTTATAACGGAGCCCTTTGGCGCGGCTATCCCGGAGGCACAGGAAGCAACAGAACTTGGTGTAGTCGTGTTGTAGCTCAAGTAATACGGCTGCGACTTTCAGATCCCGGGAAATCTGTCATTTAAACGTGTTGTAGTTCAATCGCAGTAACAATTGTTTTATGTTATCATATGTATCTTTCATGTGAGGTGCTTACCCAATTGGAATCGATGGTAACGCGTTGCCATCGTGCAGTAGCACACACTTGAGACGTAATGTGGAGGAGTCGACGAACAACCTCCACTGATTACTTTTACAGTCGATGCCCATAGCTGCCGTTACAAAACACCAAGTTCTTTTCGCTTTCGAAAAATCAAAGGAATGGCATACGGCGCGGTCACATTTAAAGTCTTACCGACAACATTCCACTGTTGTAGTCTTAACGCCAACAGTTCAGCTTTACCTTTCGGCAGTTTCAGATCTCTGACTAGCTCTCACAGTGTGTTATTTTGTGAATCTCAGCACACTCGTCGTTACACACAAAATCAGGATCTTTCAAACAACTGGGTTTTGAAGGTGACTCCGTAGTCCTAGTTTCACTAACGCCCTCATCACCGTCACAATGAGGTGGGGCAGGAGCGGCCAGTCCGCCTCCGTGAGGCAGGGTTGTAGCCTCTCCCCGATGTTATTCAATCTGTATATTGAGCAAGCAGTAAAGGAAACAAAAGAAAAGTTCGCAGTAGGTATTAAAATCCATGGAGAAGAAATAAAAACTTTGAGGTTCGTCGATGACATTGTAATTCTGTCAGAGACAGCAAAGGACTTGGAAGAGCGGTTGAACGGAATGGACAGTGTCTTGAAAGGAGGATATAAGATGAACGTCAACAAAAGCAAAACGAGGATAATGGAATGTAGTCGAATTAAGTCGGGTGATGCTGAGGGTATTAGATTAGGAAATGAGACACTTAAAGCAGTAAAGGAGTTTCGCTATTTGGGGAGCAAAATAACTCATGATGGTCGAAGTAGAGAGGATATAAAATCTAGACTGGCAATGGCAAGGAAAGCGTTTCTGAAGAAGAGAAATTTGTTAACATCGAGTATTGATTTAAGTGTCAGGAAGTTGTTTCTGGAAGTATTTGTATGCAGTGTGGCCATGTATGGAAGTGAAACATGGACGATAAATAGTTTGGACAAGAAGAGAATAGAAGCTTTTGAAATGTGGTGCTACAGAAGAATGCTGAAGATTAGATGGGTAGATCACATAACTAATGATGAAGTATTGAATAGAATTGGGGAGAAGAGAAGTTCGTGGCACAACTTGACAAAAAGAAGGGACCGATTAGTAGGACATGTTCTGAGGCATCAAGGGATCACCAATTTAGTACTGGAGGGCAGCGTGGAGGGTAAAAATCGTAGAGGGAGGCCGAGGGATGAATACACTAAGCAGATGCAGTAGGTACTGGGAGATGAAGAAGCTTGCACAGAATAGAGTAGCATGGAGAAGTGCTTCAAACCTGTCTCTGGACTGAAGGCCACAACAAGCAACAACATGGATAAAGATTAATAATGAAATGAGCACCGTTGGCCGGGAGGCCCCATTTGGGGAAGTTCGGCTGAAGTGCAAATCTTATTTCAGTCGACGCCATATGCGACGACTTTCGCGGCGGTGATGCGAATGAAATGATGATGAGGACAACACAACACCCTGTCCACGAGCGGAGAAAATCTTCTACCTTGTCGGGAATCGAACCCGGACCCGCTGCACAGGAGGCGAGCACGTTATCACACATGCTAAGCAGGCGGACGGGATTCATAATGAATACCAATAAGATATTACTGTAATTAAATGGACACCCTTTTAACTTGCAAACGAGTGCTAATTCGAGTTTTTCATTGTCATTTTCGTTATCATCGTGGTCGACATACTTAACAAACATCTTTTTCATCCTAGTTACATTTGCACTGTTGGCCGGTGTTATTATGTTGATGCGTAAGTTCGTAGCGTTTTTCCATAAGTTTAATAAACACAATAGATAGGAACGGTCGGTGTTTTTCACGAGCCAATTCTTGGACGAGCAAGCACAGATGATGATTTTTGTGATTTTGTGTTAGAGCGTGCGGTATGCACACACTATAATTCTGAACCTTCCCCATTGCATGTAGTACCGCACGATGGTGGAATGATCAGAGTTCATCACATTTGCCAGATGTCGAGTACACTGCCATGGATCATTGAGGAGTACTGCGTTTAAACGATCTTAATGAAACTTCGAAGGTCTTTCTGAATGTGGAGAGTCACTAATGTCAAAACGATCCACCACAAAACGAAAAAATCATTTTCTTGCCGTGCTCTGTCCAGTGGCATTATCCCCACACACGGAGCAAATGTTTCCGGCCAACTCCGTTGGTGACACCCCTCTACCGAACTCAAACAGACCTACATGTAGGAAATTTTTCGATTTCTGCTGTTGGCACTCCCTTTTCTAGAGTCTCCACTCACTATCACCAAATGACAACACGTAAACTCAAATAGTAACAGTGACCTACAAATAAAAAATGGCAATCGATGAAGAAGCCCATAGCAACCGGAATAGAAGCAAGCAAAACAAAAACGGTACGAGCGAAACAAAAACGGTACGAACTTATGCACCACCCTAATAGTAATCGTAGTTAAGTGTTATAGCTTTCCTTAAACAATAGCAGATCAACGGGC
This sequence comes from Schistocerca piceifrons, assembly GCF_021461385.2. NCBI lineage: Eukaryota > Metazoa > Arthropoda > Insecta > Orthoptera > Acrididae > Schistocerca > Schistocerca piceifrons. The sequence continues at coordinate 3,842,242 of NC_060139.1, forward strand.
ACTGCTGTAACGTACGTTAAGCCAACAAGAAGCGCGATTGGAGCCACTAATGGGCACGTAGGGAATAACAAAAGTTAAGAATGAAACTTTCGCTCTACATTACAGTCTACACCGTTTTGAAATTCCAACCAGATTAAATCGATATGCCGGCCCGGGACTCGAACGTGGAACCTTGCCTCATGCGGGGACAGTGCTCTTATCGGCAGAGCCCAGTATGTGTGTGTGTGTGTGTGTGTGTGTGTGTGTGTGTGTTTGGAGTTAACGGGCGCTCAACGGCGAGGTTATCAGCGCCTTTACAAATATTAAAAGAAACGAATGAGGAGCAAATACCCAAAGATGTTGTCACACAGTGTGCAGTAAACCGACAAAACAACACTCACTCCCATCTCAATAGCGGTGACGCACGCGATTACTCTCTCTTACGAGCCGTAAGACAACGGAGAAATGCTGAACCATAAGTAAAACAACAAAGGAGCTAAAATAACAGCACAGGGAAACGTGACTAGCCAACCACATACAAAAAAAAACGGGGGTGAGCCAGTCTGTAAAATACCTTAAAGGTACTAAAACTGAAAGTGAAACAAGAAATACCAGAGAAGAGCTACAAAAGCAGCATAGGGAACTGTGACTGGCTGGCCACTTACAAAAAGACATGGGTGAGTTACCAAAGTGTCAATAGCGAAAACGCTTTTAAATTTCGTACGACCTTTTTTTCAACGTGTAAAAACGTATTGTCTATATAAGTGTTTTGGGCAACGCCTCGTGATGAAAGATGAATAAAAAATGTGTAATTACGCCGGGTAGTGAGGTGGCGACTTTAGCACAGACAACGAATGTTGTGTACCGCTGGTTGATCATGTTTTCACAATATCTAACAAGAGATGAGTTACGTGCTATTATTCGCTTTCTTTTACCAGAGATTCAGATAACTGTATCAACTTTAGTGTGACTAATAAGTATTCTCTGGCCACGCACTTTATCAGTGTAGATGTGGACCAACGACAGATGCAAAACACAGCAAGTAACTACCACACTATCAAGTGCCGCATTGGCCGCTTCAGACTTAATCTAAAGGCACCCGTAAACGATCAAATCATATTGTCAAACGTAACTATGCTTGCCCAATATTTGACCGTATACGGTGCTGTTTGACGTGATTGTCGAGCATAGATCGTGTGTGACGTGTTTGAAAGAAATTTTAATTGACGAGAAGTTTGACAAGACGGCGGACGTTGTTTGTCGATGTGCCGCCACATATGTTTAGTGAAAAAAGTACTTTATTACAATTTATCTCACTCCATCGTGAGTTTTCACAACTACGAAAACTACACTCCTGGAAATGGAAAAAAGAACACATTGACACCGGTGTGTCAGACACACCATACTTGCTCCGGACACTGCGAGAGGGCTGTACAAGCAATGATCACACGCACGGCACAGCGGACACACCAGGAACCGCGGTGTTGGCCGTCGAATGGCGCTAGCTGCGCAGCATTTGTGCACCGCCACCGGCAGTGTCAGCCAGTTTGCCGTGGCATACGGAGCTCCATCGCAGTCTTTAACACTGGTAGCATGCCGCGACAGCGTGGACGTGAACCGTATGTGCAGTTGACGGACTTTGAGCGAGGGCGTATAGTGGGCATGCGGGAGGCCGGGTGGACGTACCGCCGAATTGCTCATCACATGGGCGTGAGGTCTCCACAGTACATCGATGTTGTCGCCAGTGGTCGGCGGAAGGTGCACGTGCCCGTCGACCTGGGACCGGACCGCAGCGACGCACGGATGCACGCCAAGACCGTAGGATCCTACGCAGTGCCGTAGGGGACCGCACCGCCACTTCCCAGCAAATTAGGGACACTGTTGCTCCTGGGGTATCGTCGAGGACCATTCGCAACCGTCTCCATGAAGCTGGGCTACGGTCCCGCACACCGTTAGGCCGTCTTCCGCTCACGCCCCAACATCGTGCAGCCCGCCTCCAGTGGTGTCGCGACAGGCGTGAATGGAGGGACGAATGGAGACGTGTCCTCTTCAGCGATGAGAGTCGCTTCTGCCTTGGTGCCAAAGATGGTTGTATGCGTGTTTGGCGCCGTGCAGGTGAGCGCCACAATCAGGACTGCATACGACCGAGGCACACAGGGCCAACACCCGGCATCATGGTGTGGGGAGCGATCTCCTACACTGGCCGTACACCACTGGTGATCGTCGAGGGGACACTGAATAGTGCACGGTACATCCAAACCGTCATCGAACCCATCGTTCTACCATTCCTAGACCGGCAAGGGAACTTGCTGTTCCAACAGGACAATGCACGTCCGCATGTATCCCGTGCCACCCAACGTGCTCTAGAAGGTGTAAGTCAACTACCCTGGCCAGCAACATCTCCGGATCTGTCCCCCATTGAGCATGTTTGGGACTGGATGAAGCGTCGTCTCACGCGGTCTGCACGTCCAGCACGAACGCTGGTCCAACTGAGGCGCCAGGTGGAAATGGCATGGCAAGCCGTTGCGCAGGACTACATCCAGCATCTCTTCAATCGTCTCCATGGGAGAATAGCAGCCTGCATTGCTGCGAAAGGTGGATATACACTGTACTAGTGCCGACATTGTGCATGCTCTGTTGCCTGTGTCTATGTGCCTGTGGTTCTGTCAGTGTGATCATGTGATGTATCTGACCCCAGGAATGTGTCAATAAAGTTTCCCCTTCCTGGGACAATGAATTCACGGTGTTCTTATTTCAATTTCGAGGAGTGTATATCGAGTATAAAAACAAAATATCACTGACAATTGTTAAAATGGTAGAGGTATCACATCTTTCCTAGCCATAGGTTATGAGCAAAATCAACATTTTACGCATACAGTACTATACAAGGGGAATGGAATGAAATAAAAGAAATCTAAGTTCTCCGGTTCTTCCACAGCGAATGTGGGCTATATGTTGGCATGTTGTGGTACTTTAATCAACTGTCATTGGAGGACGAAGCGGAAGAGAATAAATTTTCGCCTACTTGTGTCTTCTTTTACAATGTGAGGGCGAAGTAACGCAGAAGAAGAAATTAAACGTTTCACTGCCATTCCGCAGAAAGTTACTTAATCACCAAGTTCTGAGTGTAACATTTCCATAAACGGGTTTTCAGTTGTATATTGCTCATTTTAAACCTCTCCCTGGAAAGCGCCTTCCTTTCTTTTTCTTTAAACACAGTCCCAGAGTACGTGTTAGACATGTTTTATTTGCATTTGTAGCCATTCCCAATAGTGCCAAAATACAGGATACGGGAAAAGCGTCTGCTTCAAAAGTAAGGTTAAATCGAAAAGTTTTGTTTGGTACGTGCACGGGTTTGTTTGACACATGTGTGCCTTCATAAAAGCTAACTTGACAGGCAGGTTTGCTCTTTTAGGAGGACCTTAACATGTTTTAAAGTTTCATTGTCCATTCACAAGAAAGTTGCTGTAGTCGTTACGTTCTGAGGGTAATATTTCCTTTAGCAGATTTTCTTGGGTAAATCATTTTAAGTCATTCCTGGATCAGAGTCGTATTTTCTTCTTCTTCTTTAAACGCAGTGCCAAAGTCAATGCCAGGACTGTTTTGTCTCCATTTCTGTCCATTCTGACTACTGTCAAAGTACACACGAACGTGAATAGCGTCTGCTTCGAAGTGAGGTTAACTGACAAACATTGTTTGAACGTGTACGGACTTTCTTGGCAAATCCGTGGTTAGATAATAGCGACTCGTTTGATCGTTTACGGGGTCCTTAAAGCGAGAAGTCGCGACGCAAAGGCGTGTCAGACGATCTCGTTCTCAAGGCTGTTGCTCTAATCGGCACATGCGCGTCGGCGGTTTCTTGCTGTCTCGTATTGAAGTCATCAGGCTGCAGCTGATAAGCGCTTCCCGTAACGAAGCAGTAGCACGAACCTGGCAGCTCCATCGTCACTCCTGTCGTGCCTTTGATTAGCGTTGTGGGTTGTTTCGTCAAGTCATACGCGATCAATGTTGCTGACTGTAACCTGTTTTGAAGCTGATGTAACAGAAGCAGATATTAGCGTGTTTCTTACGCTTAAGCAGTAGGTTTCTCACGTGAAAATATTTACTACACACGTGTCTAGCGTGTGAAAATAATTTTTATACTCTTTCATGTTTATCGAACACACTCATTTGCATCTGCATCTGCATGGTTACTCAGCAATTCATAATTAATCGCCTGGCAGAGGCATCATCGAGCCACCGTCAAGCTTTTATCTACCGTTCCACTCTCGAACAGCGCACGGGAAAATATTTTATTATGATGATCATTCTTCTCAATGTAGGTGGGCGCCAACGAAATAGTCACACTCTGAGGAGAGAGTTGGTGACTGAAATTTCACGATAAGGTCGTACAACAATGAAAAAACGCCTTTGTTTTGAAGATTGCCACCTCAGTTCACGTATCATATCCGTGGCACTCTCTCTCCTATTTCGCGATAATACAAAATGAGCTGCCCTTCTTTGAGGTTTTTCGATGTCCTCCGTCAGTTCTACCTGATGCGGATCCTACACAGCAATACTCCAGAAGAGGGGAACAAGCTGTTTGGCCACGATAACTTGACGATTCCGCTAGTGCCGCCACAAGCGGAGAAAATCGGCACTACTTGAAAGATGTTCATTTGTCTCCAAGCGCTGCCTTCGTCAAGCTCGAAGACCTTGTAAAAAATTACTAGACTCACTGCAGTCGCGGGATAATTTGAACCTTTGGCTGGACGCCATTATAGTGGCTGTAGTCTGATGTGTTGTGTAGTATTGTTGTTTATGAAGATCCTGATTCAACGTTGTATGTTTGTTGGGGCAGGTCGGTTAGAAAATTTAAAAAGGGAAATGGATAGGTTAAACTTAGATATAGTGGGAATTAGTGAAGTTCGGTGGCAGGAGGAACAAGACTTTTGGTCAGGTGATTACAGGGTTATAAATACAAAATCAAATAGGGGTAATGCAGGAGTAGGTTTAATAATGAATAAAAAAATAGGAGTGCGGGTAAGCTACTACAAACAGCATAGTGAACGCATTATTGTGGCCAAGATAGACACAAAGCCCATGCCTACTACAGTAGTACAAGTTTATATGCCAACTAGCTCTGCAGATGATGAAGAAATTGATGAAATGTATGACGAGATAAAAGAAATTATTCAGGTAGTGAAGGGAGACGAAAATTTAATAGTCATGGGTGACTGGAATTCGTCAGTAGGAAAAGGGAGAGAAGGAAACATAGTAGGTGAATATGGATTGGGGGGAAGAAATGAAAGAGGAAGCCGCCTTGTATAATTTTGCACAGAGCATAACTTAATCATAGCTAACACTTGGTTCAAGAATCATAAAAGAAGGTTGTATACCTGGAAGAATCCTGGAGATACTAATAGGTATCAGATAGATTATATAATGGTAAGACAGAGATTTAGGAACCAGGTTTTAAATTGTAAGACATTTCCAGGGGCAGATGTGGATTCTGACCACAATCTATTGGTTATGAACTGCAGATTGAAACTGAAGAAACTGCAAAAAGGTGGGAATTTAAGGAGATGGGACCTGGATATACTGAAAGAACCAGAGGTTGTAGAGAGTTTCTGGGAGAGCATAAGGGAACAATTGACAGGAATGGGGGAAAGAAATACAGTAGAAGAAGAATGAGTAGCTCTGAGGGATGAAGTAGTGAAGGCAGCAGACGATCAAGTAGGTAAAAAGACAAGGGCTAGAAGAAATCCTTGGGTAACAGAAGAAATACTGAATTTAATTGATGAAAGGAGAAAATATAAAAATGTAGTAAATGAAGCAGGCAAAAGGGAATACAAATGTCTCAAAAATGAGATCGACAGAAAGTGCAAAATGGCTAAGCAGGGATGGCTAGAGGACAAATGTAAGGATGTAGAGGCTTGTCTCACTAGGGGTAAGATAGATACTGCCTACAGGAAAATTAAAGAGACCTTTGGAGAGAAGAGAACCACTTGCATGAATATCAAGAGCTCAGATGGCAACCCAGTACTAAGCAAAGAAGGGAAGGCAGAAAGGTGGAAGGAGTATATAGAGGGTTTATACAAGGGCGATGTACTTGAGGACAATATTATGGAAATGGAAGAGGATGTAGATGAAGATGAAATGGGAGATAAGATACTGCGTGAAGAGTTTGACAGAGCATTGAAAGACCTGAGTCGAAACAAGGCCCCGGGAGTAGACAACATTCCATTAGAACTACTGATGGCCTTGGGAGAGCCAGTCATGACAAAACTCTACCATCTGGTGAGCAAGATGTATGAGACAGGCGAAATACCCACAGACTTCAAGAAGAATATAATAATTCGAATACCAAAGAAAGCAGGTGTTGACAGATGTGAAAATTAACAAACTATCAGTTTAATAAGTCACAGCTGCAAAATACTAACGCGAATTCTTTATAGACGAATGGAAAAACTAGTAGAAGCGGACCTCGGGGAAGATCAGTTTGGATTCCGTAGAAATGTTGGAACACGTGAGGCAATACTAACCTTACGACTTATCATAGAAGAAACGTTAAGGAAAGGCAAACCTACGTTTCTAGCATTTGTAGACTTAGAGAAAGCTTTTGACAATATTGACTGGAATACTCTCTTTCAAATTTTGAAGGTGGCAGGGTTAAAATACAGGGAGCGAAAGGCTATTTACAATTTGTACAGAAACCAGATGGCAGTTATAAGAGTCGAGGGGCATGAAAGGGAAGCAGTGGTTGGGAAGGGAGTAAGACAGGGTTGTAGCCTCTCCCCGATGTTATTCAATGTGTATATTGAGCAAGCAGTAAAGGAAACAAAAGAAAAATTCGGAGTAGGTATTAAAATTCATGGAGAAGAAGTAAAAACTTTGAGGTTCGCCGATGACATTGTAATTCTGTCAGAGACAGCAAAGGACTTGGAAGAGCAGTTAAACGGAATGGACAGTGTCTTGAAAGGAGGATATAAGATGAACATCAACAAAAGCAAAACGAGGATAATGGAATGTAGTCAAATTAAATCGGGTGATGCTGAGGGGACTAGATTAGGAAATGAGACACTTAAAGTAGTAAAGGAGTTTTGCTATTTAGGGAGTAAAATAACTGATGATGGTCGAAGTAGAGAGGATATAAAATGTAGGCTGGCAATGGCAAGGAAATCGTTTCTGAAGAAGAGAAATTTGTTAACATCGAGTATAGATTTAAGTGTCAGGAAGTCGTTTCTGAAAGTATTTGTATGGAGTGTAGCCATGTATGGAAGTGAAACATGGACGATAACCAGTTTGGAGAAGAAGAGAATAGAAGCTTTCGAAATGTGGTGCTACAGAAGAATGCTGAAGATAAGGTGGGTAGATCACGTAACTAATGAGGAGGTATTGAATAGGATTGGGGAGAAGAGGAGTTTGTGGCACAACTTGACTAGAAGAAGGGATCGGTTGGTAGGACATGTTTTGAGGCATCAAGGGATCACAAATTTAGCATTGGAGGGCAGCGTGGAGGGTAAAAATCGTAGAGGGAGACCAAGAGATGAATACACTAAGCAGATTCAGAAGGATGTAGGTTGCAGTAGGTACTGGGAGATGAAGAAGCTTGCACAGCATAGAGTAGCATGGAGAGCTGCATCAAACCAGTCTCAGGACTGAAGACCACAACAACAACAACATACAGTATTTGTTACTCGTAATTCTACTGTCTGTACGTTCCAATCAAAAGAAGTAAAATGGTGAAGAGTTGTGCAGCGATTAATTGTACAAATAAATTCGAGAAAGGAACGAATATTACATTTCACAGGTATGTGAATATTTTAAGTTGTTTTGTATGCCAGTGCACTTGCATAATAAATGTTTTTGTAACACGGTGTGTGCATAATGTCTGTGCATCTATTTGCAGGTTTCCTTTCACAAAACCACAGTTGTTACAAAAATGGCTACACGCTGTCAGGAGGCAAGATTTCCGACCGACAGAATACCATTTTATATGTTTTGATCATTTTGAAGAAAGTTGGTTGATCGGTAGTGTTTTCATGGTCTAGATTAGGTTGAAACTTGATAATTTGGTCGTGAGTTGCCAAAGCACTACGCCATATATAACGCACTTCTCGTCATAAAATCTAAAGCAAGGTAGAGTCAGAAAATATCTATTAATACAGTGGGCAAATCTTCGAGTACTTTGATGCATTTTGCGTACATCTATCGTAAATGAACTACGAAAAATGCTAGGGGTCCAGTACACAACTTTTAGCTATGGCAGATTCCATGTAGTACGTAAGATAAATTCATAAACAGTGACTAGTTGCTGTGTTCATAAATTAAAAAGTATATTGCAGTAACTTATTTAAATGAGGCATTATGTTTGTGACCTAACTCAAGGGAAGGCATTTTGTAACCAAAAGCGATGTATAAACTTTCGAACTCCGCGCGTCAGTTTAGCACTCTAATGGCCGCCGGCCAGCTATTCAATTTGTCCGCTCTTCACAGTCGACCACTCGTGCGGTTGTGGGCGCCTGGTCAAGCTACCTCTAGAAGCGAAGTATTACAAAAGGCTTGCGTCCACTAACAAATAACTTCTGTAAGAATTTGCCAAGGTGTTCCCATCACAACAAAAACTTCCACGTGACGGACGAATGCGCTGCAGGCAACGTGATTGCACCTCACGCATAAAATTACGTGAAAGGAAAACGATTCACGTTCACACCTGGCGATAACCACTTTGCTAACAATGGTAACTGTATGTAAGTGGCACAATAGAAGATGTCCGATTGGTCCGTTGTTCGGTTTCGTCACGTACTGGATTTGTCCGGAACAGTTCACGGCGCCTGTCCTGTTTTCCCATTGCTGCCAACGTCAGTGCCCCAACGGTTTAGTCTCCAAATTGCGTGGTGAAGCTAAACGTTGCAGTTTCGTTGGTAGCGCCGTGGGCCGATTACGTCAACCTCTCCCCTCACGTCTCCGCCCACCGTAAAGACCAGTCGCATCACTACATTTTTTCAACAGCTGCCGGCCGGAGTGGCCGCGCGGTTAAAGGCGCTGCAGTCTGGAACCGCGCGACCGTTACGGTCGCAGGTTCGAATCCTGCCTCGGGCATGGATGTGTGTGATGTCCTTAGGTTAGTTAGATTTAAGTAGTTCTAAGTTCTAGGGGACTTATGACCACAGCAGTTGAGTCCCATAGTGCTCAGAGCCATTTGAACCATTTTTTTTTCCAACAGCTGATTTCGAACAATACCTCTGTGAAGAAATAGCACACTTGTTGCGTTAAAAATTGTTTTTTTTAACGCTGCTGATGTGCTATTTCTTCACATCGGAAATCTATTCCATACATCCACCTCGCCCAGTGCAATAAGATTTTTCTTTTGTGTCACCAGTCAAAGAGAAAGACTGGACGTGATTAAAGCTCAGAAAGTAGAAGACTCCTTCACACAGTGACTGTAAAGATTTGTTGTACAACAATTTCAAAAGAACAATTTCAAATATTTTCAGAAAATTGCGAAAAAAAATTAATATAAATAAAACTATCAGTACTCGATATTGTCATTTTGATATCGATGTCGGGGATAAAAGTATCGCCGATATATTTATTGAAAAAAATGGTTCAAATGGCTCTGAGCACTATGGGACTTAACATCTGTGGTCATCAGTCCCCTAGAACTTAGAACCAATTAAACCTAACTAACCTAAGGACATCACACACATCCATGCCCGAGGCATGGCGCCTAGAACCGCGAGACCACCGCGGCCGGCAAAGATTGAAAAAGTTTGACTGTCTCAGTTTCGAGGTATATAGAACCAAAACGTTAAATTCATCTAGAGCTACGTACGTACGTACTCTGAACGTCACCGTACAGTGCTTGGTAGGGGTTCCCTGTACCATCATAAAATAATAAATAGGCAAATAAAAGAAAACTTAGTTCGTACACCGTTCACTGCTTTTCTCAGAAAGTGGTAAATGGTTGAATACTACGAAAGATCACCAGCATTCTGCTATTACCTCCTGATTTTTGAAACTCAGCTCAAAACCCATGTGCTAATCGGGGATCATGACACTATTTGAGCATTACAAATAGTCAGTGCTAAAGCGTGAAAACAGAAGTTAAGGATCTCTGTTTCTCGCGTTAATTTGTCCGTTTTCAAAGGGCTACAAGCAGATATATTACGTAGACACGCACAGCTTATCAGCTACTTTCTGTTTTTATTGTATACTATTAATGAAATGTTAACTTTTTAATTTATTACTGGTATCACAATTTCCTTCCTCCTTTATTATTTCATAGAAATGGCAGATAAATCTTTAATCTTTTAAAGCATACGAAGATTTGTACTTAATTGTAAAACTATTTCGTAAAAATATTGGGACCTCCGGGCCACAGTGCCGTACGCTTATTTTTTCTTATGCCGCCTGTTTGTTGCTGGTTTCTGTCGCCATTGTTATTAAAATACCACTGATCGCTTTTCCCAATTTCTGTTATAACACAAACTTTCAAAGCAATGCAAATTTTACGAATGAAAATCACCCCTTTTTTAAAAAATGTTTATTTAGAAACGAAAAATTTCTGCCGCTTAGGATAACTGTTTCAGTTTTTTATTCGGTTGTTAGTAAAAAATTTAAAAACACCTGTTGTAACCGAGACCAAACAAATACCGAAAAATACCGGTTACTCAGAACTAAAATACCGGCACCGTTTTAACCGATTTGCCTTACCCGTCCCCTGGCGCGGCGCGGGGTCGGTCTGCTGCCCGGCCGGCAGGCGATGACCGGGGGGGACCCCTTCGGCTGGGCTGCGGTCATCACAGGGGCTCCGACACCGGCGGAATCCGCCGACGACCGACATCGGCCGAAGACGGTCGATCTTTTCAAATCAATAAGCCGCTACGTGAGCGGTCACACCATAGCCGACCTTATCTCCCGAACATCGACGAAATTCGAATCAGTTTGTTTTCTTCGGTCAGGTCGACCGACGTTCTCGTACACGAAATATGGAGCGTGAGAAACTGATAAGTTTAATCCAAGAAAGAGTGAGTTTTGGCATCCTGAGTATGGAAATATCGTAGTCGAGATATAGTGCGGAATGTATGGACTGATATCGCAGGTTTATTCGAAACCTCAAATAGACAAAATCTTTATTGGAAATTTTAGGCATAGGCTGTAACCTCAGAAAATAATTTTTGAAGTGAAAAGGGTGGCATCTTCTATGCTCATAGCTACTGTACTGGATGTTTTTGTGGCAGGCTGTCATTAGTTGTCTACAAATTATTATTACTGCTTACTGGGGTTTTATGCCAGCACGGTAGCGATTCTGTTAATATGATATGGTGTACGATGTGTATTTCCACTTTTCAGTGCTGTAGTTTATCAGAGTATCGTATGCTACACTTTATGCTTGTCTTTCAATCGTGTGCTAAATGACAGTCATTGAAGATTAACTGACGTCCTTCTGTACAACTTTAAACAAATATAGCGAAACAGAGTGTTTATAACTTGCTTTTCAAGATCGCCACGAATTATCTCAAGTATGTAACGGAACGTTTCTCCTGTCATATACGCGTTAAAGTCGTCTGGTTATTCCGATAACTGAGTGTATAGTACACTCCACGTCTTTACGAGACAAGAAAGCTTATCCACATGCATTCGGCGTCTCTTTAATAGCAGCAGCCGCTATGCAGCACTCTTATCCAAGCACAGATGCGTCGTGGTATTCAACCCACTTTCAGAGGTTAAAATCTAACCTACTTCATACACAGAATAGATTCTAACCTAACGTAACCTCCTTTGACCCTGCCAAAAACTGTCGAAGGAGATCGGATGCGCTATGACATTGCTATCTGCCGATGTTATCGGGCAACATCTAACAACCTTTGTCGGTGCCATCCATGAACGCAGCCTTGAGCACTCTGTCGCGCTGACCCCGCTACTACCGAGGCGGACAATTCTCAACGACTGCACGGGAGCGGCCTGTGGATTTCCCCTTACACGGCTGCGAGCAGCGCTGTCCAAACAAACCAGTTCTGTCCAACGCGCGTGATTACAGAGGCGCTGCACGCAGAGCGGCGCGGCCCTGAAGGAAGCAAACGCGTTTGTTTCTGAGAGCATTCGAGTCACTCCGGCTGCGTTCGGGCAACGCCGGAACATTCGGCTGTTGCTGCATGTAGCGTGTGCCGGCCGTGGTCGGCTGTTGTCGGCGCTTGCGTTGCTCTTGTTGTACTGACGAGAAAAAAAAATGGCATCAGCCGACGCTTTGTTAGCAGTGGTTTTTACTCGCCGTCCCTTATGGGATCTGCGAGACAGCAATCACCACGACAGAGTCATTGTGGTAAAATTGTGGGACGAAACGCAGCAGAGTTACGGACTACGAGTAAGTACAGAAAACATTTCCTGATCTACTATTTCTTTTACTGCCCTAAAACGAGAGGCGATAATAAAGATTAAAGAAATACAGCTGAAAAACTCATCGAAATTGTATTTTATTTTTCGAGAAAACGTTTGTAACAGCGTCTCTTATTTTGACAGCTTCGTTTCATCATTTGAAGCTCTGTTGAAGTTTCGACCTGTTTGGTGCGTGTCTCGGATAGAATGCTCGATTCTACTGTAAGGTTTTCATCGAGGCTCAGAGAGCCTTTCAGGTCAATGACAGTGTTCTGCAGAACACATATGTTTCACACTATGGTCAGTGGTGAAGTTCCTATCGGCTAAGAAAGTATTCTCCACTTGGTTGTCGACAGACAAAAAGCACAGTTAAGTACCGTGTTCTGGAAAGGCGTTTGGTGAAATAACCTGTTGTGGATCTAAAACCCGTCGACCATAAGGTTTGATAAAACACCTCAATAATGGATAAGCCTCATCTCCAATGAATACAAAAGGCAGTACAAATGAAGTCTGTGGTATGGGAGAATCTGGTGATGTATTAAGCTTCCCACTTTACAGTATGCGAAATACAATAGAAGACCTAAATCTATCGCCATCACTTTGCTTTCCATAGCCTCCAAAATTCTAGGATTGAATGAAAAGTAATGCCTCCACCTTCGTTAATTGGGTTTAGATGGCAATATTGTAATAAATAAAGCGCAGAGATAATACTAACAATGTGATCTTTAGTTACCAATATTCACTTTTTCACATGATCACCAGCCAATTGGATACATTTCTGCCAACGATGAACAAGTTTTCTGAAGCCGTCACGGAAGAAGTCGACACTGTTTCCGCAACCACAGTCTCACAATTCTCTCAACGTGTTCATCAGAAGCATAATGATGTCCCCGCAGATCGCCATTCATTATCAGGAACAGATGGAAGTCAGACGGTGCTAAATCTGAACTGTTGGAGGATGCCGTACGTTAGTGACATTCAGTCTGTGAAGTTCTGCTATGGTGTCGCATGAAGTGTGTGGTTTGGCATTGTCATGCTGCAGGAAAACATCTCCCTTTTCCTTTCGGACCCTTGTTAGCCGTCCTTTCAGAGTTCACAGCATTGTGATGTAATGCTCTGAATTTATTGTTGTTCCACGATAGAGGAAATCAATATGGATAACACCATCTGCTTACCAGAACACTGTGGCCATGATTTTTCCAGCTGAGAGCTGCGTCTTGAATTTCTTTTCTGTGGCGAGTCATTGTGTCGATATTCCATAGACTGACGTTTCGTCTCTGGGTCGTAATGGTGTACCCACGTTTCGTCTCCCGTCACAATTGAATGGAGAAAGGCGTCACCTTCATTCTCGTAACGCGAGAGAACTTCCTGGCAAGTTTCAAGTCTGTTCATTTGCATTTCAGGAGTCGGCATCCGGAGTACCCAACATGCACATAACTTCCGATAGCCAAGCAAAGCAATAATGTGACCCACACGTTCTTGCAAAATGACGATTGTGCTTGCAGTTTCTCTCTGTGTGATACGACGATCGTCCTGAATCAATCTTTCAACATTTTGCTTGTGAAAATCGGTGGTTTCTGTCACAGGACGTCCAACTCTTTGTTTGTCACGCAGGTCAGATGTTTCCTCCTCAACATCTTTAAACTTACTTGCCCAACGACGCACAGTACTCACATTAACACAATCACCATAAACTGCTTTCATTCTCTGATGAATCTCTGCACGTTGCTTAAATCGCATTGGCCGGCCGTCTGCGCAGGGTTCCATACTTTACACTGCAACAACACAACCGTTCAGGGCTAAGGCTTCCCGCCAACTGAAGCTGTAGAGAAGAGGCAACGGAACAAGCCAGTACCTACTGGATACTAAAGCTGCCAATTGTTGAAGAGTTACGAAGGTGGAGGCATTACTTTTCAGTCAACCCTCGTAGATTATAACGAATTTCTAATGAGCTTCTGCAACTGGTGTAGTGCGAATGAATTAAAATATTTGTAGTTAAAACACTTGTACAAGAATTTTCTGGGTATTTTAAACGAATGTGTTTTCACACCAACAGCACTGATTGCATTCGGAAAATTCCCTATATTACAGAAATAATCTGCAATCTTTAGAAAATCCTCCCATGTGAAGTGGCTAGAGGCTGTTCCATGTCACTTTGGTAGTGGACTCCACAATACTTATGGTATGTGACGACTTTTCTGAATATCAGAACCATTTATCTCAAACTTGTTCCAGTTGTTAGGAACCTGAAACAATATGTAATTAGATAAAAATGAGTATTGGTAGTTATATATATGTTGAAGTCTTTATTTTATAATAAGTAATTAGTTTCAGGAAGAGACACACGAATGAAAAGAAAAAAACCTAAGAGACTAATTTCGCACTAAAATTAAAAAAAAAAATTCCACTAAAATTTTAAAAACCTCGAACCTATATCTGGTGATGGGGCAGAGGAACAAGCGTCAGACGACGAACAATCCCAGTGTGGCGTATCTGGGAGAGACGTGCCAGCCGAAAGCTCTAATTGGTCGTACTACAACAGCCGATCAGTTCACAACACGCGAAAACAAGGGCAATATACGATCAGATGTCGCTTATCCTGCTACAGTGGATCCAGATGAAGACATTTTCGACGACGTGTTGACTTATCCTGTTTCAGCATCACTTTCTTCATCCTCATCTGCAGCTGATGTCACATTCAACAGAACATCACAAAAGAGACAGTCCTTAACTGATAATCAAAATATCCACGGGTATGCTGCCGGTCTACAGTGTCCAACGGGCACAATATTTCGGCGATCAAACATGTCGCCATCATCAGGTGAACTGACGGACTGAGCTCCTGTGAACGTGCCGGCACGGAGATCCGTACGCTATGGCTGCACAGACCGAACCCCCCCCCTATTCCGAGCTGGGATGCCGCGGGCGAACGACGTATGTTGTGATGCGACGGGTGTGGCGGATCGCCGTCCGGCGGAGCTTGCTCCGTCGGCGGCCCCATCCGGCCCCCCACCTACAACGACCCTGCACGACGGTAACGACTGGGCCTGCGAAACGGACGAAGACAGCTGCAGCCGGCGGCGTTATTGCGCTGCCTATGACCGCCGCAATCTGCACCTCCACCATCACCACCACAACCATTACCACCACAACCATCACATCCACAGTCGTCTGCCTCTCCCCTGCCACTCCCGGTTGCAGTTTCATTGATGCAGTCATCAATGAAACTGCACCTAGGGCTATTAGGGAAAACCGCGCACCAGGGCCCCCTTCATGTGGGACAAGCCCGCGTGCGCCGAGATCTAGATCCCGCTCCCCCCTCCCCCCCCCCCCCCCAGCCGAACCACCACTCGACATGCCCGACTTAGAGGATGCTGTATACGTTCCTAAACCGCATCCGGCACCCAACGACGACATCACGTAGTCCGTAATGTCAGAAGCTGACCTAATGGAGGGACTAGAAGAACATATGATTGCCCTCCGTGACGCTGCAGAGGAGGGGGGCCTGCAGGTCGACCCTGTTCGGCGTCAGGCCCTCCTCTATCCGAACATGACTGCCGCGACCGACGACAGCGATGACGGGAGCGTGATAGAGTTTGATGACGACCATCGGCGCCCGGTCGCTGAGCGTCGGAAGCGGCAGTTAGCTTCTTCATCAGACTCCGAGGCCACCAAGCCCGCCGAACGCGGCCTCTCCAAAAAGAAAAAGGGCATTGTTGACGCGGAGGGCTTCCAGGTGCCGCGCAAAACGGCACCTCGTCGCCAATTCACCACGTCATTGACAGACGTGCCCGTCAGAAACACTTTCGCGGCTATTGATGGTGCCGCAGACACTCCACCCAGTCCCCCGCCCCCTCCACCATCAGCCACCCCTCCTCCCCCCCCCTCCCATCTACATACAACACAAGGGACATGTCAATGAGCTTCAAAATATCCTAACTACTCACACTGAATACCCCTTCCATATAAAATGGTCTGGAGGAGATACTTATCGCCTGTATCTCCAGTCCCCTGCAGACCTTGTTAAGACACTTAGTATCCTCAGTAAGTGCAACATAGGTTTCTCCACCCCCCCTAAAAGGACTCGCCGCCTCCGGGTGGTTGTCAGAGGGCTCCCCATGGAGTACTCTGATGACGACCTGAGGAAGGCACTTACGGCATTGAACATAACCACCACAGTCATTTCCAGGATCATTTCCCCACGTACCCGACTCCCCACCCCACTCTTCTTCGTCTCCGCCCCTGACACGCCGGAGAACCGCCACCTCCTAACCCTCTCACTCATCGGTCACATCTGCGTGACGATGGAGAAACCGCGCTCCAGGAGGATGACCCTGGTATGCTATCGCTGCCAGGGCCTGGCGCACTTCGCAGGTGACTGCTCCCGCGAGGTGCGATGCGTGAAGTGTGCCGGTGGTCACGCCTCCTCGGAGTGCACTAAACCCCGAGACGCCCCCCCTACCTGTGCCCACTGCGGAGGGAATCACACGGGCAGTTACATGGGCTGCCCAAAAATCAAATCGTTCAAGGCAAGCCAGAAATGATTTGCAGGGCCGGCGGCGGCGGTCCGCCCGGGCACCAGTTACTCTGGTGCCCTGGCGGGTTCGGCGCCGCGGGCCCGCCCCCCCCCCCCCCATGCGTCTCGCTCCCATCCCGCCTCTCTGGGCTCCTACCCACCCCCCCTCCTCTCCATCCCTATCCAACCCCCCCCCAACAGCCTTCCCTCACCTCCCTCCCCAGCAGGTGTCAAGCTCTGCTTCCCCCTCCCCACGGCGGGTGTCACGCTCCGCTGCTCCTTCCCCATCCCACCAGCAGGCGTTAAGCACTGCTTCCCCCTCTCCCACCTCGGTACAGTCTCAGCAGCACCCTATCCCCTCCCCATCCTCTGCTCCCACCCACCTCAGCGACCTCATCACCCATGTTGTTGAAGCACTGACCACAGCAATCTCCACCACCTTCAACTCCCTCCTCCAAACCATCCCACACCAACTTGCCACCGCCCTCTCCCACTCTATGTTCCCCGCCACCACTACCACTCCCATTCCAACCAGTCATGGCTGTTAGACACCACGGATTGACAGCCATGATCTGGAACGCCAATGGTCTCCCCAAACAACAGGGTGAGTTCCGACAGTTCCTCCTCGATGAGAGGGTTGATATTTGCCTTGTTGCAGAGACGCACCTCAAACCCGGTGTTTTTGTCCGTGTAGCAAACTACTCCTGCCACAGGACAGACAGGCCCACCGCCTATGGTGGCACGGCGGTGTACGTTCGTAACTCCCTCCGCCACCACCCTATTTCCCTCCCCCCACTCAACACTGTGGAAGCCACTGGCGTCGTCGTCCACACGGTGAGGGGTCCCATCACGTTCGTGGCTCTTTATAGACCACCACGAGGCCTTCTAGAAACACCGGACTATGAAGCATTGCTGTCGCTCGGCAACGACGTCTTCGTTGGCGGTGACTTCAATGCCAAACACGCTGCCTGGAACAGTAGATTAACAAACACATCAGGTCGTCGACTCCTCCGGGTCGCTGAGCGGCATCATGCCCGCATCATCGGCCCGCACGACCCCACCATTTACCCCTCTGGAGGACATCCCCCAGATGTCTTAGACATCGCAGTGGTGAAAGGTCTACCCAACCCCATCACTGCAGCCACCCGCATCGGTCTTGCCTCTGACCACCGCCCGGTCATATGTTCCATCGATCTCGTTGGAACCCCGACCGCGCCGGGTGACGGCCTGAACATCCGCGGTATTGACTGGCAGTCCTACCAGAGACGGGTCGAAGCAGCCCTACCCACAATTCCTGCTGCCGATCAAATGGACGCAGATCGTACCTTAATACAACTCACCACCATTGTCCTAGATGCTGCAACAGCAGCGACCCCTCACCGCCCACACCGGCCCCCAGATCATCTGCGTCCTCTCCCCCACCATATCCTTGCCCTCATCACAGAGAAAAACCGGATCATCCGAGAATGGCAGCTCACTCGGAATCCGGCGACCAAGCGCCTCATCAATAGACTGCAGCGCCAAATCAAGGCTGCGGTGCAAGACCACCGCAATCAGGTATGGGAGAACAAAATCTCTGCCATTGACCTGAGTGACCCGTCAGCCTGGCGGCTCACAAAAAGCCTTCTGAGGCGAGGGCAACGGATTCCCCCACTCCAGGTCGGCAATGACTTTGTGTCCGAACCAGATGCCAAGGCTAACGCCTTGGCTGATGTCTTCGCACACAACTTCACCCCGGTCAATGACCCCGTTGACCCCGACCATATCCACCTGGTAACGGCACGCCTCCCGCAACTCCTTGCCGTCCAGGACCCTGAGGATGAAATCACCCCCATTAATGAAGAGGAGGTAGAACTGCAATTGCGGCACCTCCAATCCAAGAAAGCTGGCGGCCCCGACAAGCTGACGAATGCCCTCCTCAAGCAGCTACCCCCAGCTACTATTCCCATCCTGACGGCCACCTTCAACAACATCCTCTCAACCAGGCAATATCCTACTGCCTGGAAACATGCTGAAGTGGTCGCCATACCCAAGGCTGGGAAGGATCTTCGTTCCCCTGCCAGCTATCGCCCCATCAGCCTCTTGCCCGCCATCTCCAAGGTGTTCGAAAGGCTGTACCTTAAACGACTGCTCATCCACATTGCCCGAGAACGAGTCCTCCCTGATGAGCAGTTCGGCTTCAGGCAGGGACACGCAACCACTCACCAACTCTTGCGCCTTGTAGAAGAGGCACTGGATGCCATAGAACGTAGGGAGTACTTTGGGGCCATACTCCTCGACGTGTCCAGAGCGTTTGACTCGGTCTGGCACGAAGGGCTGCTCTACAAATTATTTTCCCTTGGCTTCCCAGTGTCCCATGTATGGCTAATAGCCACATACCTGGAAGGCCGCACCTTCCATGTCAGGATCCCAGATGGGAAATCCACACGACGACGAATCAGAGCAGGAGTACCACAAGGCAGCGTACTTGGACCGCTACTCTACTCCCTCTTTACAGCTGATCTGCCCTCTGCACCGAGGGTACAATTAGCTCTCTACGCAGATGACACTGCACTCTTCTCTCGTTCTCGGAGTGCGGCAGTTCTTCAACAGCGGCTCCAGGGGGCTACAGATTCCCTAACCGTTTGGGCTAGGACCTGGCGTCTGGCATTTAATCCCACCAAAACCCAAGCCCTTATCATCTGCCGACGCCGTATTCCCATTCGGCTCCCTCAGGTGACGGTCCTTGGTACCCCCGTCCCCTGGACTCGTACTGCAAAGTACTTGGGTGTTACCCTGGACCAACGCCTCACCTGGCGCCCCCACATCGACGAAGTGCGTCGTAAGGCAATGGGGCGGCTATGCCTGCTCTACCCTCTCATCAACCCAACCTCTTCACTCCCCACACACCTTGCTGTTAGACTGTACACCTCCCTTGTTCGTCCCATCCTTGAATACGCGGTGGTGGTGTGGGGCAATGCTGCCCCCACCCACCCCTGCCGACTCCAAACCGTCCAGAACCGGGCTCTCCGGCGTGCCCTCCGCCTCCCCTTCGACTTCCCAACCCACGAGCTCCACCTCCTGGCTGAAGTGCCGCTCCTTCGTACCCGCATCCTCTCCGCAGCCCACTCCTTTTACCAACAAACCCGTCTCTCTCCTAATCCCTTAATCCTTTCCCTGGGTACCCGTGTTCACCGTCTGGCCACCACCCGATGGCCAGACCTTTTATTTCGCCCCCCATGACTTCACATACAATAGCCATCTCACCTCATGACATTCACTCACTCTCACACCATAGACCTTCCCCCCCAACATGTCATGTCATTCACTCCCCGCCACCCCACACCCCCAATCTCTGCTGTCGGCCTAATTCACGACAGGCCTTTCCTCTTTCACTCCTTCATCTGTCACCCTCTGACTTCTTTCTCTCTCCCCGCCCCCCCAACTCACCACTCCACGACTCACTGCCGCCACCATCAAGACGCCGCTATGGAGAAGAAGAAGAGGCCAGGACAATGGCCTTTCGTTTTCACTCTCTCTCACTATTCCTCCTCCTCTCTTTAATTCTGTAATGTAGTCGTAAACCCCGGCTAGTCTATGGGCCGTTCGTTTTCCACCACCCTTCTACTGTCCCTTCTACTATCCAGTCTTCTTTAAAAAAAAAAGAAAAAAAAAACCGGGCCAGTCAATTGGGCCTTTCGTTTTCCCACTTCTTAAACTATCACTCTCACTATCCTTTCATCCTTAAAAAAAAAAAAAAAAAAAAAAAAAACAAAAAAAAAAAAAACAGCACAACAGTCAAGAACAACTACACCCGTCACGTCACACCCACATTCTCACCACATCAATTAAGAAGGAGAAGCGCATTAAAAAGCGCTAGAACTTCGTTCCCAGCTGAGGGTCCAGCCCTCCATCATGTGCGTCGTCGTCGTCGTCGTCGTCGACCGAACCCAGTTCCTTCTGAGGAGCCATAGCGTACGGATCTCCGTGCCGGCACGTTCACAGGAGCTCAGTCCGTCAGTTCACCTGATGATGGCGACATGTTTGATCGCCGAAATATTGTGCTCGTTGGACACTATAGACCGGCAGCATACCCGTGGATATTTTGATTATCAAATACGCCGGGAGAAACTCAAGAATCAGTCCTTAACTGATGTTCGAAATAAATTGATGGATATCGAAGAGACAAGACAAACTCCTCGCTGAAAAGAAAGACAGGACAGATAAAGTTTCGGGGTTTTTTGACAGTCTCCGGTCACATATCGGAAAACTGTCAGATGACAGGAAATGCTGTTGATAGAAATACATCAGCTCGTTTATAAGCACGTCTACGGATCGAACTCATTAGTACAATTCATTAAATTGTAATTAAAAATAAACCAATAAAATACATTTAAAGCGAAAAAATATTTTCTGAAATTTCTTTAAAAACAAATTCCCAGGAATGACAAAAATTTGAAAATCAAAAATAAGTAAGTTTTAATGCAAACAATCCTGTCGGAGGAACTTCCGCAACTGAGCATTTTATCAGAGGTTGAAAATACCACTTCAGTTATGAGGTTCTTTTTACTTAAAACACGACGGTTTCGGGCTCTTATATGCCTATCATCAGGTGCTATAACTTTGTGCTGTGACCCCGAGCCCCACGTCGGACGAGTACAAGACACGGTGCATCACAAGCAAGCACGCACCACACAGTGGTCGTGTTTTAAATAAAAAGAATCTTGCAGATGAAGTGGTATTTTCAACCTCTGCTGAGCTTTAACAGAAAAAAATGGAAAGCTTCCTTACCTTTAGCGTAACTACTGAACGATCTTCAGGTCTTATACGATTCCGGTGAAAATGCAACGAAAAGAGTGATTTATTTTCGCCTGACTTGTTATCCTTTTTTTCTTAAAATACGCGTCATCTCATTTTTGAGACGTTTGTATTCCTTTTTGCCTGCTTCAATTACTGCATTTTTATATTTTCTCCTTTCATCAATTAAATTCAATATTTCTTCTGTTACCCAAGGATGTCTACTAGCCCTCGTCTTTTTGCTTACTTGATCCTCTGCTGCCTTCACTGCTTCATCCCTCAGAGCTACCATTCTTCTTCTACGGTATTTCTTTCCCCCATTCTTGTCAATTGTTCCCTTATGCTTTCCCTGAAACTTTGTACAACCTCTGGTTTAGTCAGATTATCCAGGTCCCATTTCCTTAAATTCCCACCTTTTTGCAGTTTCTTCAGTTTTAATCTACAGTTCATAACCAATAGATTGTGATCAGAGTCCACATCCGCCCCTGGAAATGTCTTACAATTCAAAACCTGGTTTCTAAATCTCTGTCTTACCATTATATACTCTATCTGAAACCTGACAGTATCTCCAGGCTTCTTCCATGTATACAACCTTCTTTTATGAAACTTGAACCAAGTGTTAGCTGTGATTAAGTTATGCTCTGTGCAAAATTCTACCATGCGTCTTCCTCTTTCATTTCTTCTCCCCAATCCATATTCACCTACTACGTTTCCTTCTCTTCCTTTTCCTACTATCGAATTCCAGTCACCCATGACTATTAAATTTTCGTCTCCCTTCACTATCTGAATAATTTCTTTTATCTCATCACACATTTCTTCAATTTCTCTGTCATCTGCAGAGCTAGTTGGCATATAAACTTGTACTACTGTAGTAGGTGTGGGCTTCGTGTCTGTCTTGGCCACAATAATGCTGTTTGTATCTATGCTGTTTGTAGTAGCTTACCCGCACTCCTATTTTTTTATTCATTATCAAACCTACTCCTGCATTACCCCTATTTGATTTTGTATTTAGAACCCTGTATTCACCTGAACAAAAGTCTTGTTCCTCCTGCCCCCGAACTTCACTAATTCCCACTATATCCAACTTTAACCTATAAATTTCCCTTTTTAAATTTTCTAACCTACCTGCCCGATTAATGGGTCTGACATTCCACGCTCCGATCCGTAGAACCCCAGTTTTCTTTCTCCTGATAACGGTCTTACCGTATGGTTTGTAAAAAAAAATTTCTTTCAGCAACTCACTCAAATGTGTGACATATTTCTATCTCGTCTCGTCTCGTGAAACAGTGTTAATGACGTGTAATGGTGACATCGTGTTTTTGTTCTTTTTCCGAAGAATCCTGACTGGGAGTTCTACATTATATAACCTTCTTTATCTGAATAACTTCGCTTATTCGTGACATAACAACCTTAAAACTAAAAGTGAATGCTTATTCACCTCTTCTAGATTACTTCATTACATCAGAGGAAGTCGGCGTTTTTAGCTCGTCCTTCGTTTATGATTACTCATCCATTTTCCATGAAATATACTTAAATCTAAAACTTAAAACTACGTGGTTGTATGCCGCGAGCTTCTCTTTAAGATTCGATGATCTCTATTCTTTTCATCATTACATTATCTATGACTACTGTGGCTGAGATTGATGTTTTCATTCATCAAGAGATGTCATGTTCATGTCACATGTTCATGTTTTTGGTTGTTCTTACATAATAGATTGGACTTTAGTGATTATATGTGAGCGGTGTTGTTGACATACGTAAATCGTGTCGTTGTTGTTACACTAGTTAGCTGTTTCTCCGTCATACGCAATGCTAGATGTTCAACATTGCCGTTGGTAATTGGTGGTGCGTTTGGTTACTCACTTCTAGCAATAATACTTCTTCAAATCAGCGTGTTGATACAAGCCTTTAATTCTGCCACTTACCGGGTCTGCTATTAAATATCATCCGTCGTGAGGCTTCCTGAATACTATATACGGTCCCCGAAAAAGCGACTGCCATTTGCGGTTCTTCTTAAGAATAAGTGATGGCTTAAAATGTGTTCTCAAGAGTACCTTTTAACCTTGTTTATATACCAAAACTTTATGTACGTTGGCGTCGAAAGCTTTCTTGCGGATTTGAGCTTGGTTAGTGAACGAAATTAACGCTTGTCGGATTTTTGCATCAAGATTTGGGCTTGCATTTTGTGCTTTGGGAACGGGGTTAATCCATTCATTTTGTTCTCTTCGCTGAGAAATCAACTCTTTGGAGTAAAACCAGTGGAGAAGTGATCAAAATGGTTCAAATGGCTCTGAGCACTATGGGACTCAAGTTCGGAGGTCATTAGTCCCCTAGAACTTAGAACTAGTTAAACTTAACTAACCGAAGGACATCACACACATCCATGCCCGAGGCAGGATTGGAACCTGCCACCGTAGCGGTCTTGCGGTTCCAGAATGCTCCGCCTAGAACCGCACGGCCACTGCGGCCGACAGTGGAGAAGTATGGCAAGTTATTTACGATTTCGTCAAAAGCTGTTACATATTCAACCCATTTTGTCTATTGATTTGGTATGTGCGTCCTAATGAAACGATTGAATTCTTTAAACGCACGTTCAGTCTGATTGCTCTGTGGTCTAAATTTGAGTGCTCTGTGGTCTAAATTTTGGTGTAAGGACTTGTTTGATGTGGTTATTGCCTAAAAAGTGTCTCAATTGACTGGAAACGAAATTAGAGCCATTTTTGGAAAGTATCGATTCGGGAATTCCGAAATGGGGGAAGTAGTCTTGTTCAACTCGCCTGATTATTGGTTCAGTGTTTTGTAAATAGGTCAATGAGGCAAACAATGTATTTCAGGCCTCCACGTCCACGCGGACATGGACCTGCGAGATTAGTTCCTATTATCTGATTAGGTTTTGCTGGTAAGATGGGGTTTAGAGGAAGAGCGTTTGATTGATTGAAGGGCTTTGCTTTTTGACATATCAGACAATTTCGGAGAAGTTTGTGAATTTTCGTGTGTAAGTTAGGAACGTAACAGAAGGTGGCTATCATCCGCTTACATGTTTCGGGGCCAAAATGTCCCCAAGAGATATGGGTGTGCCGTAAGAGTTGTTCAAATTCCTTAGGAATGTAGACAAGCCAGTTGTCGCTTGTAAGAGATGTCCGATGAAATAAAACATTGTTGCGCATCTTGAAGCGTTTGCGCAGAGGATGATCAGTATTGTTGGTGATGCACAGAGGATGGTCAGTATTGTTGGTGATCAAATACTTTATTTTGTTCCATCTCGGATCTGAGTTTTGTAACTGTTCAATATGATTGCACAGTTGAAGAAAATATCTTCAATGTAAAGGATCTTTCATTAATAGTATTCGATAGCTGGACATTTGTTCCAGAAGATCGTTGGAATCTGAAGATGCTTCCGGCATTCGGGACATTACGTCAGCCAAAACATTATCTTTACCTTTTATATAAATGAACTCAAAATTATATTCTTGTAAGAATGAGCACCATCGGGTCAAACGAGGGTGTAGCAATTTGCAGGAGAGGAGAAAGCTTAGTGCTTGGTGGTCAAAAAATACTTTTACTTTATGGCCTGAGATGTAACAGTTCAAGCGTTTACATGACCAAACCACTGCGAGTGCTTCCAGCACGGTTACTGAATAGGACCTTTCTGCTTCAGATAACACTCGACTTGCGAAACTGATAATCTTAATTTTCTGAGCATAGTTGGTTTTGACTATTTGGAAGAGAACGGCGCCAACCCCTCGAAAGGAAGGATCAGATGAGATGCAAAAATCTTGTGTCATGTCGGGACGGTGTAGGATAGGGCTACTGATAAGAGCTTGTTGTATAGAATCGAAACCTTGTTGGCATTCTGGAGTCCAATTCAAATGTGTGCTTTTCTTTAACAGTTTCAACAATGAAGACTGGTTCGTTACCTGGTTGGACAGAAATTTTCTGAAGAAAGAGGCAAGGCCAAGAAAGCTTTTCAATTGTCGCTTAGTGGTTGGTGTAGGAAAATTTTTGACTGCATTGATTTTGTGCGGATCGGGTTTGATTCCTTCTTGGGAAATGATATGACCCAAGAATTTGATTTGAGAACGCGCAAATTTAGATTTGGTAAGGTTGGCTGTGACACCATATTCAAGAAATTTCTGAAATACCTTTTGAATGAGTTCAATATGCTTTTCCCAAGTGTTAGTAGCAATCACTAGATCGTCTACATAAACGGTAACTTCATCTAATAAATAATCTCCAAGTACATGGTCGCGTGCAGAAATAAATACGCCTGAGCTCACATTCCGACCGAAAGGCATCACTCTGAATTGGTAGGAACGTCCACGAAAAATAAAGGCTGTGTATTTTCGTGATTCTTCGTGAAGTGTCACTTGCCAGTATGACATTTTCAGATCGATTCTAGACAAATAGCGAACATCGTTAAATCTTTGTAAATGCTCGTCGAGAGCTTCAGAACGAGTTCTGTTAGGGAGAATAATTTTATTAATGTTCCGGGCATCGAGTACCAGACGTACTGTATTATCAGATTTGAGAATGGTTGGCAAGGGACTGCTGTAGGGTGAATCTGATATCTCAATCACTTTCCATCTTAACATCTTTTTAATTTCTTCTTTTACTGCTTCTCGGCGAGAAAAGGGAATTGCAAATGCGTGTGTTGTTCTGCAAAAGGTGGAGTGGGGAATTACTCTCATTTGACATTCAAAGCCCTTTATTGTTCCAGGTCTCGCCGAAAAAATATGAATGAAAGAGTTTAGAATTAGACAGATAATTTTTTTACTACAAGGGAAATGCTTTGTACAACAGTGGACTGCAACCGAATCGTTATTAAAGCTTGCATGTAAACTTTCTGGACCTACGAGTTTATAGCTCCGGTTATGGTGCAATTTTGAAACGGGAGAGTCGGTATCTTTACAGTATTTGACAATTGTTTAAACAAACAAAGGGTACGGCATTTACATTTGCTCCTGTGTCAATAATAGTGGTCGTCCTTGTTCCTTCTAAACATACATTATGTTACTGCCTGTACTTGATCGTCGAACGAGTCGTCTGTTTCAGTAACGACGTTTTCATGTAGCAGTGCGTCTCGTATATCCTGTTTGTCACTATACCGTAAAATAAATACGTTATTAGTACGTCGGTGGAAGTAATTACCCCCTTGTTGTGTGTCAGCATTGTTAAGGGAGTCGTCAGATGCAGAAACTAGTTTTCCGTTGTCAGCTGGCTATTTGAAGTACTGTTGTTGTTTGTCAAATTCAGGGCCTGTTCGCTTCCATTATTTGTCGATGAATAGAATTGGCTCATGAACGAAACGAATTTCAAATTGAGGCTCAAAACTTTCGGGATTAAATGGCGCTACATTATCAGCTTGGGTGAGAAAGACAGGAGGATTGTAGTTTTTACGTGGTACTTGGTTGTTACTGTTCCTGATCGGTTGAGTGAATGATGGCTGAAAATTATTGTTAGGCTGTATACCGTAGTTTTGCTGAGAGGTGTGGTAATTTTGACGATTATTTTTTAATTTTCTTGTTGCGTTATTATTTTGAATCTTTTGGTAATATACGGCGATTGTTGTAGACTTGCATTCCACGGCTGCGCTGTTTGTTGATAGCCGCGCTGCCAACTGCAGTTATTTGAATTATTGCCATTCGACTAATAAGCAAGCTGATTTCCGTACTGCCTTTGATTAGTGTCATTCATAGGATTATAACGATTCCGATTATTATTCCTGTTTCGCTTGTATGGGTAGTTATTGTCTGTTTTCCATTGAGAATTACCGCTATAGCTAGTATTGTTGTCGCTGTTGTGGTACTAGCGTTTTCTGTTGTCGACTGAGAAGAATTACTGTTATTGCAATTCGGGCATTGCCAACTGTTGTTATTTGAACTGTGTTTCTTATTGGCGCGAGTTTCCTCATGAATAAAATCAAATGAGTCTAATATAGACAGGAAACGTTCCTCATCATCCTCCGATTCTTAAACTAATTTCTCTCGTATGAATGCTGGTAACTTCGACTTCAATATCAGTATTACAAATTTGCTTGAAATCGGGGTATCCCAATACCTAATCTTGTCTAGATACTTCTCAAAGTACTTCCTCAGACCGCCATTCTTTGGATTAAAGGGTTCAGCCTAATGAACTTCTTTCCTTAGATGCTTCTGTACTCCTTCGCTCCAAAACTTGGCTAAAAATGCCTGTTCCAAGTCCCTATAAGCATCTCGGTGCACCATATTGCGGATTCACCGGTCATATGTCCTATGACATATTGGATTCGCTGTCTGTCCGTCCAGTTATTCGGAAAAATACCAGAGAAAGATTTAGAAATGCAATAGGGTGAAGACTCCTTTTGTCTGGATTAAAGGACTGGAAGTTTCTGTGCTTAAGAAGACTCTCTTCTTTCATTAGTTGGACCAATGATACAGATTCATTTATTGGTTGAGGCTGTGTGGTTACGTTTGTGTTTGCATGATCGGGTCTATTGTTTGTGGGGTACTGGTGGTATTGTGATTCCTCATCTATGACGCATACTGTGGACAGCGCTGAGACTGTTCTCTGTCTTTCGATTGAGCTTGCTGCTCTAGGTTTTGCAATCGTTGCGTTATTTGGTCCTTCCATGTTGGCAGTTCGTTAGTCACTACACGTCTAATTATTCCTAATTCGCTCACAATGGTGTCTCCTGACGATCCAGTTATATTTAAGACATTCATTGTGATTGTTTGAACTGCTTCCGGTAAATCAGTTCGTAATTTATTTGCGATATCTTCATTCTTAGATGATGACCAATTATGGTATTTTTCATCTATGCTTTTCACTTTCTCACTGGGACGTTCGGTTATTTTATTCGGTATGCAACGGTAACTGTTTAATTTCATCCGTCAGGTGGTCTACTTGTTCTTTGACAGTACCAACGTCGTTGTTGATTTTGTGTAAGTGCTGATCAATTATTTCGACACGCGAGTTTGTGTCACTAATGTCGAGGTTTATTTTACTAAAATTGTCGGAAGTTCGTTTGCCTAATTCCGTACAAGCTGCCTGAAGCAGAGTTATCGATTTTAGCTTCATTTTGCTGATGTATTTGGTCGAGTTTACGCGCGATGTTTCCTGATAGTTCTTGTTTTAATGTTTTTATCTTCTTGATCAATTTTGGCATCTAACTCGGTTTTAAATGAGTCAAGAGTAGTCCGAGTTTCTGGAGGGTTTGCTAATTTACGAATATCA
This sequence comes from Schistocerca piceifrons, assembly GCF_021461385.2. Classification (NCBI taxonomy): domain Eukaryota; kingdom Metazoa; phylum Arthropoda; class Insecta; order Orthoptera; family Acrididae; genus Schistocerca; species Schistocerca piceifrons. Next base: position 3,871,085 of record NC_060139.1, read on the forward strand.
TATTTTGTTACAAGATTAAATAGGTCTGCCTTTGTCACTTGATTTTCAGGTAATTTAGCCATCTCTGATTTAGTTTCATTTGCCTAAGCGTTCAGATCAGTGGCTAATTTAGTCATTGTTTCTTTCATTCCTTGTAGCCAAGATTCATTGGGGGGCGGTGAGTCGATCCTAGAAGTCGGTATATTCGGCGCAGGTGAGCTACCACCTACGGAAGTTTGAGCTTGAATCATTTCAGTCATTTGATTCATTTCCGTGATTCGGCCTGTCTCTATCTTCTCAGTACATTCAGAACTACTGTCAGTCCGTGCTGTCTTAAGTCTTGATCTGAGGTGGTAAGGCAGGTCGGTCGTTTCGTCAGCGTCATCTGTCATTGGTAAGCGATTGTCTCCCAGCGCGTCTGTGTTTGTAAACAGTGATGGGGCGTGGCAAGGAAGTTGTCAACAGAGCGGTAAGGAGGCTAGCACGTGCTCACTGTTGCCTGCTGGGACAGTCAACGTAACTCAAAACGTCATATAAACAATTGGCCATACTAGTGGGGAAGACAACATGGATGCGCCAGAAATAAAACAAAAGAATTCAAAAGCCGTTAACAACGCCGTGAACGAATATGGATGACAACAATTAAACATGAAAATTTTACAAATATTATCGTAATGCAGCTAATGCTTCTACAATGCCAATTTCTACTGAAAACAGATTTTAGGCAGGAAATTACGTCAGAAAGGATGGGATTTGATGGGATTCACAGATGTTTCGGTCGTTATTGGACACTAATGAGCTTCGACTGCAAGAATTGAAAATAGTACTCACCGCTGTAGTTTTCTTTGTCGGTCGGCTAATTTGGTTAAAATTCTAAGTTGGTTAACATTTTTCCCCGTTTTCGTCCGTCTTATTTGGTTTCTGCTTTTATGACTCCGTGCAGTATTGTCATCGGGGTTGATGTGCGTAAAATAAAAAGACATAATTAATGCCACACAACTTAGAAATTTTTTACTAGCCACTATTAGAATAAATTATATATGTGGCGTTTCAGAACAAGTTCGCAAGCAAAAATTTCGGTTGCGTCCCTGTTCCGGCGCCAGTATATTATTATAAATATTTAGAATGGGGGGAAATGGAGAGAGTATTTGGCTGTTAACTATGGTACCTGATGTTTTAGAGGATGTCGTTTTTTTAGCCTCGTGCGAGTACGCCGGATTTCGACATAAGCGCATCTTGTTCCGTGCAATGACGTGTTGGATACTTGAAAGAAGCGATCAATAATTTTTGACACACTTTTCTGGAAAACACAAACGGGGATTGTAATCAAATCTTCGCCGGATAGCTTCTGAGCCTGAATTTCAACAAGATTACCGAAGGAACCTACGTTTGGAAATAAAGTACAGCGAATTACCATTCACTGACGAATAGTAGTTTGCTGATTACGACTTCGTCCTGTGGAACCGTTGATGATTTCTGTGAACATTTGTACTAAAATGACAAACATTTATGAACATAGGGCATGAGAAATTGACTGGTGATTTCTATTTAAAAAACAAGACAAATAACTGCATTCAGTTTAGAATTAATTTTTCAATAAGCTAAAGAGAAACTTACTTTAAACATTTTTTCAGACATTACCGTGGCTGATGCCACATAAACCAGCTTTTCTGCTAATAATTACAATTCCTCAGAAACAGGCAAATATCCATTGCTTTTTTTTTATATGTCGTACTTCTTGATACATAGAGACGTGTCACAACGAAACTATTCACATTACGTATTTTTAGCTATAAATTACAACGAACTGTAATAACATGCGTCTACACATACGGACAGGCAAAACATAAATGGTTAGGATTTAGTACACATTTTGTTTTCACATTGTATCTCATGTTTTGCTCCACCGCGGTCGGGCTAAAAAAATGTCTTTGACCGCTTTTGAGTATATCGGATCGCAATAGTAATCTTTGGTGCTCTGCGCCAGAACGGGTCACGTCATATCACGCGACTTTTACAATTTCACTCAGTCTTTCATTCTCTGGAGAACTTATTCAGTTAAATTCGGTCGATGGACACACATAATGTTACAGCGCACCTTGGGTAATGAAAGAGCGAGCAAGCTAGCGCAGCAGAAGACCCCTACCGGCAACGATATGAACCAACAACTTACAACTAACGCCAAGGTAAAACTTTTGTTTCGATACGTAAGTTGAAATTTTACCACGTGGCACTGTCTGCATTCGTGTGCGAAATCAGATGAATCATTTTGGAACACTTTGTGTGCTGTTGTAGGAAATACTAAAATCATACTGTTTCAAGGGGTTGTCATTACCAGTACATCGAATTTTGTCATCCTCAAATTTCACAATAAAATATTTCTCTGTTTCTAGACTGCATATGAGTCAGTTGTTATCTCGGTCAATCTTGCTCTCTCCTACAACAGACCTTGAACTCATCGCACGAGTCGGTGTCATCTGCAGTCTCCTAAAATGTGTGTAAAAATCGAAGTATGCTTTTGGTCAGTCTTGGCTGGATAACCTACGGCGGCTATTACGACCGTTCTACTTGCAGACGCTTTCGTAATTACCATCCTTTAACGACTTTCCTGCCTTGTGTTTAACTGGTCTGTTGTGGGTTCGTGTTGGGTGCAACATTGCGTGTCTGTTGGGCGAAATAAGACGACGAGTGAAATCATCCGATGGAGGCATATAACAAGTGCACCAGGAATACCACAGATTTCAGACCTTGTCAGGGAGACAGATAAACATCAGCAGTGCCCCCTGCTTTGAGTGTATAAGACACCGCAAACAAGTTTGGGATTAATACACGTTATAAGTAAGAATCTGATCGCGCTGTCGCATCTCCTGCCCTCCGAGCCAAATTTTTGTAATGAACCTAATTCTTCATTGTGTACGGTTCTGTTACCTATTACCTCCGAATACAGAGAGCAACTGCAACTACATTTTCACTTTACGTTGTGTAGCGGTGGGTTCATCGTGTATCAATCAATATGTTATTTCACTTTTCAGGAACTGTGCGTTCTCAGAATTTTAACATCAAACCTTACCTTGTAACACAACGCCTCTGTTGCACTTGCCATTGGAGTTGATTGACGTCGCCGGTACGCTCTGGTACTAGCCAAAATAACCCGCGAAGAAACGTGGAGCCCGTCTTCGAACAATTTTTATCATCTTTATTAATTTTGCGTCTTAATAGTGCACATATGGATGAGCAAAGCTCGCGAATCGGCCGAATGAAATATGGTAATATGCCTCCGTCGCGTATGAATTGTGTATCTTTAGGAAGCTTCCGACGAACACGATTGCCAATAATGTAATCGATCAATAATGGTGCTCCCCAGATATTTACGCACAATGTGTAACATCTGATGAGGATCAACTCACTTTCTTTTACCAGACGTTTTGCCTTAATTGCACTCCGTTGTTCCTCCGGCGTTGCGCAATACCCTCCGCCAGTGATGGAGACTCCATGACCTTGAAATGAAAAAGTAATAGGTGAGGCTGGCCTCCCAGATCGAGCAAGCGTCTTGTGTCGAATCGCGACCAGCACGGAACGTGGTGCGCCGTTCCAAAACGGCGGTTTTCTACACATTCTTCATTCTCCGACGGATGTTCAAATGGTTCAAATGGCTCTGAGCACTATGAGGCTTAACATCTGAGGTCGTCGGTCCCCTAGAACTTAGAAGTACTTAAACCTAACTAACCTAAGGACATCACACAACACACATCCAAGCCCGAGGCAGGATTCGAACGTGCGACCGTAGCAGTCGCGCGATTCCGGACTGAAACGTCTAGAACCGCTCGGCCACCGCGGCCGGCCTCCGATGGATGTCTGCCGGTGTTTGTCTCTCGGCGACCAAGAAAGGAATAACAACGTTGGTCCTGTCTGGGCGCATTCGGTAATAAAGTCGCCATAGTTCACGTTTCCGTATTTTGCGCGCACGCACGTCGGAAAAGCACGAATGCCACTGTAATCCCTTGCCTACATAACGGTGGTTACATACCTGCATTGAAGTCTCGCTACGTTTCATATAGGCTGTAGCAACGCCCTCACCGAGCGAGGTGGCGCAGTGGCTAGCAAGCTGGACTCGCCTGCGAGAGGACGACGGTTCAATCCCGCGTCCTGCCATCCTGATTTAGGTTTCCCGTGATTTCCCTAAATCGCTCCAGGCAAGTGCCGGGGTGGTTCCTTTGAAAGAGCACGGCCGACTTCCTTCCCTAATCCGATGACCTCCCTGTCTGTTCTCCTCCCCCAAACAACGCAACCCCCCCCCCCCCCCCCACCGTCCTCAAACGGGAACTTTTTGATCGCTACTTGTATTACAGGCTTAATTGCAAATATCCATACTTGAGTACTACTGAAGTTTCCATCATAAGAAATGATCACCTTCAGACCTAAAAATAAAATAAAATAATACTTACGATCGAAAGTAATAATATGCCTTATTTTATGTTTAGGTCTGAAGACGATAATTGCTTTTGATCCAAACTAATAACTGAGTATGAATATTTGCAACTGAGGCTATAATAACAAATATTTTTGAAAATCTTGCCTCCCCAGAACTTTCGTACTTCAATTGATATGTTCGATTCCGTATAAATTTCGACCTGACTGGAGTTAATTTTTATATTTAAATTATATTTCCACATCTTAAGATGGTATTGCATATATTTCATCATCAAAACACTATTTTGCTGATAATATGATTTTATTTTTCATATCGATGCCTTTTGCAACATCGATCTTGAATCATGAAAATTATGAATCACAGTTATTAACTTAAATAAGCCAAAAACCACTTTACAAAGAATCCCATCTTATTATGCTGTAGTTTTCACGTAAACAAAATTTCTGTTTTCTTTTTTTCAGATGTTACTATCGAATAATTCAATCGACAATTATAGGACGACAGCAGGCTGATAGTTTTTATACTGTCAAAACTGCAATTTTCAACCTTCACAATTAATTATTGGGCGCATAAATCTTAATATAAATAATTATTTCCAGAAACCGTTATGTGAATTGTACCTGAAAAGTAATTTCAACCAAGACAGTAACAATCAAATTCATTTGAACTACTTCGTGTCCTAGAAGGATCTGCAAGCTATGTACGTAATAGTTATAGAAATTTTAGGTACCAAACGCGCTGTAATAGTTTTGTCATTGCCGACATTGGTTACTGTAACTATCAAGTCCTTTGGGTTGTTGTGAAATGTTGCACAATGGATTTACTTAACAAGTGGTGTTGTACAAAGTGCCAAGAATATTTTTCGAATAAATACTGATGATGTTAAAAAGCAACGGTATTCCAGCGACTTTCACTGAAACAGTGAACCTTGGACCTATTAACTGGAAAACATAATCAAGAACCGCCATCCTAGACAACGACGCAGCCATCGCAAGACATGTAAATTTTACCTTATAGTACAGGGTGATTCAAAAAGAATACCACAACTTTAAAAATGTGTATTTAATGAAAGAAACATAATATAACCTTCTGTTATACATCATTACAAAGAGTATTTAAAAAGGTTTTCTTTTCACTCAAAAACAAGTTCAGAGATGTTCAATATGGCCCCCTCCAGACACACGAGCAATATCAACCCGATACTCCAACTCGTTCCACACTCTCTGTAGCATATCAGGCGTAACAGTTTGGATAGCTGCTGTTATTTCTCGTTTCAAATCATCAATGGTGGCTGGGAGAGGTGGCCGAAACACCATATCCTTAACATACCCCCATAAGAAAAAATCGCAGGGGGTAAGATCAGGGCTTCTTGGAGGCCAGTGATGAAGTGCTCTGTCACGGGCTGCCTGGCGGCCGATCCATCGCCTCGGGTAGTTGACGTTCAGGTAGTTACGGACAGATAAGTGCCAATGTGGTGGCGCTCCATCCTGCTGAAATATGCATTGTTGTGCTTCTTGTTCGAGCTGAGGGAACAGCCAATTCTCTAACATCTCCAGATACTGTAGTCCAGTTACAGTAGCACTTTCGAAGAAAAAGGGACCAAAAACTTTATTGGCTGAAATGGCACAGAAAACGTTCACCTTAGGCGAGTCACGTTCATACTGAGTTTGTCTTGTGACAGCCAGAGCGAGAGCACCAGCAGCAGCGAGTACTGTTTGTATAAAGCGTTTATTTTGCATTTTGTTTACGACCTTCCACTAAGGAAGGGATTCTATTTGTGTTTATCTGCTCTGCATAGTAACTAACAGTTCTTGATAAAACTTTACGTAGTTTTCGTGTTAGATTTCTTAGTGTTTTCTTGATCGTTTAGAACAGAAAGCGCCCTAAAACCGTCTTCTGTTTGTTTCGCGGCCGTTAGCCACTAGTCACTTGAATCAGCAGTTGTCTTGTGACAGCCAGAGCGAGAGCACCAGCAGCAGCGAGTACTGTTTGTATAAAGCGTTTTTGTACTTATTTGCTGCGCTTAGCTTTTAAATAGTTTTTCTGGGAAACACACTGGGTGTGACCGGCTGCAGATAGTAGCACATGTCGGAACGAATGACGCCTGCCGCTTGGGTTCTGAGGCCATCCTTGGTTCCTTCCGGCGGCTGGCTGATTTGGTGAAGACAACCAGCATCGCACGCGGAGTGCAAGCTGAGCTTAATATCTGCAGCATAGTGCCCAGAGTCGAGCGCGGTCCTCTGGTTTGGAGCCGTGTGGAGGGTCTAAACCAGAGGCTCAGACGACTCTGCGACTATAATGGTTGCAAATTCATCGACCTCCGTTATTGGGTGGAGAACTGTAGGGCCCCCCTAGACAGGTCAGGCGTGCACTACACACCGGAAGCAGCTACTAGGGTAGCAGAGTACGTGTGGCGTGCACACGGGGTTTTTTTAGGTTAGAGGGACCCCCCCTTGGGCGAAACGATAAAATACCTGACGGCTTACCAGAGAGGACATTATCATCGTTGATAAAGAACGTCCGTCCTCAGAGACCAAAAACAGGAAAAGTTAACGTAATATTGGTAAACTGCAGGAGTATCCAGGGCAAGGTTCCTGAATTAGTATCTCTTATTGAAGGAAATAGTGCGCATATAGTATTAGGAACGGAAAGTTGGTTAAAACCGGAAGTGAACAGTAACGAAATCCTAGACACAGAATGGAATATATACCGCAAGGATAGGATAAACGCCAATGGTGGAGGAGTATTTATAGCAGTAAAGAATTCAATAATATCCAGTGAAGTTATTAGCGAATGCGAATGTGAAATAATCTGGGTTAAGTTAAGTATCAAAGGTGGGTCAGATATGATAGTCGGATGCTTCTATAGACCACCTGCATCAGCAACCGTAGTAGTTGAGCGCCTCAGAGAGAACCTGCAGAACGTCGTGAAGAAGTTTCGTGATCATACTATTGTAATAGGGGGAGACTTCAATCTACCAGGTATAGAATGGGATAGTCACACAATCAGAACTGGAGCCAGGGACAGAGACTCTTGTGACATTATCCTGACTGCCTTGTCCGAGAATTACTTCGAGCAGATAGTTAGAGAACCAACTCGTGAAGCTAACGTTTTAGACCTCATAGCAACAAATAGACCGGAACTTTTCGACTCCGTGAATGTAGAAGAGGGTATCAGTGATCATAAGTCAGTGGTTGCATCAATGACTACAAGTGTAATAAGAAATGCCAAGAAAGGAAGGAAAATATATTTGCTTAACAAGAGTGATAGGGCACAAATCGCAGAATATCTGAGTGACCACCATCAAACGTTCATTTCTGAGGAAGAGGATGTGGAACAAAAATGGAAAAAATTCAGAAACATCGTCCAGTACGCCTTAGATAAGTTCGTACCGACTAAGGTCCAAAGCGAGGGGAAAGATCCACCGTGGTATAACAATCATGTACGAAAGGTACTACGGAAACAAAGAAAGCTTCATCATAGGTTTAAGAGTAGTCGAATCATAGCTGATAAGGAAAAGCTGAACGAAGCGAAAAAGAGCGTAAAGAGAGCAATGAGAGAAGCATTCAACGAATTCGAACATAAAACATTGGCAAACAATCTAAACAAGAACCCTAAAAAGTTTTGGTCATATGTAAAATCGGTAAGCGGATCTAAATCCCCTATTCAGTCACTCGTTGACCACGATGGCACCGAAACAGAGGACGACCGAAGAAAGGCAGAAATACTGAATTCAGTGTTCCGAAACTGTTTCACTGCGGAAAATCGTAACACGGTCCCTGACTTCAGCCGTCGCACGGACGCCAAAATGGAAAATATTGAAATAAACGATATCGGAATTGAAAAACAACTGCTATCACTTAGTAGCGGAAAAGCATCCGGACCAGACGAGATACCCTTAAGATTCTACAGTGATTATGCTAAAGAACTTGCCCCCTTTCTATCAGCAATTTATCGTAGATCGCTGGAAGAACGTAAAGTACCTAGCGACTGGAAGAAAGCGCAGGTCGTTCCCATTTTCAAGAAGGGTCATAAATCAGATGCGAATAATTATAGGCCTATTTCGCTTACGTCAATCTGTTGTAGAATAATGGAACATGTTTTGTGTTCTCGTATTATGACGTTCTTAGATAATACAAATCTCCTTCATCATAACCAACATGGATTCCGCAAACAGAGATCATGTGAAACTCAGCTCGCCCTATTTGCCCAAGAAATTCACAGTGCCGTAGACACTGGCGGGCAGATTGATGCCGTATTCCTGGACTTCAGGAAGGCATTTGATACGGTTCCGCACTTACGTTTAGTGAAAAAAATACGAGCTTACGGAATATCGGACCAGGTTTGTGACTGGATCCAGGATTTCCTAGAAGAAAGAACACAACATGTCATTCTTAACGGTTCAAAATCTGCAGATGTAGAGGTAATTTCGGGAGTACCGCAGGGAAGCGTGATAGGACCTTTATTGTTTACAATATACGTAAATGACTTAGTTGACAACATCGGTAGCTCCGTGAGGCTATTTGCAGATGACACGGTTGTCTACAAGAAAGTAGCAACATCAGAAGACTCGTACGTACTCCAGGAGGACCTGCAGAGGATTAATGCATGGTGCGACAGCTGGCAGCTTTCCCTAAACGTAGATAAATGTAATATAATGCGCATACATAGGGGCAGAAATCCATTCCAGTACGATTATGCCATAGGTGGTAAATCATTGGAAGCGGTAACGACCGTAAAATACTTAGGAGTTACTATCCGGAGCGATCTGAAGTGGAATGATCACATAAAACAAATAGTGGGAAAAGCAGGCGCCAGGTTGAGATTCATAGGAAGAATTCTAAGAAAATGTGACTCTTCGACGAAAGAAGTAGCTTACAAAACGCTTGTTCGTCCGATTCTTGAGTATTGCTCATCAGTATGGGACCCTTACCAGGTTGGATTAATAGAAGAGATAGACATGATCCAGCGAAAAGCAGCGCGATTCGTCATGGGGACATTTAGTCAGCGCGAGAGCGTTACGGAGATGCTGAACAAGCTCCAGTGGCGGACACTTCAAGAAAGGCGTTACGCAATACGGAGAGGTTTATTATCGAAATTACGAGAGAGCACATTCCGGGAAGAGATGGGCAACATATTACTACCGCCCACATATATCTCGCGTAATGATCACAACGAAAAGATCCGAGAAATTAGAGCAAATACGGAGACTTACAAGCAGTCGTTCTTCCGACGCACAATTCGTGAATGGAACAGGGAAGGGGGGATCAGATAGTGGTACAATAAGTACCCTCCGCCACACACCGTAAGGTGGCTCGCGGAGTATAGATGTAGATGTAGATGTAGATTCTCAGTGCCCCATATACAGACATTGTGACGGTTGACTTTCCCGTTAGTGTGGAAAGTTGCTTCATCACTAAACACAATCTTTGAAACGAAAGATTCATCTGTTTCCATTTGAGCAAGGATAAAATCACAGAAATCGATTCTTTTAATCTTATCAGCTGCAGACAATGCTTGAACCAATTTCAGACGATAAGGTTTCATAACTAACCTTTTTCGTAGGGCTCTCCATACAGTTGATTGTGGAATTTGCAGCTCTCTGCTAGCTCTGCGAGTCGATTTTCCTGGGCTGCGAACAAATGCTTGCTGGATGCGTGCTACATTTTCATCACTCGTTCTCGGCCGTCCAGAACTTTTCCCTTTGCACAAACACCCATTCTCTGTAAACTGTTTATACCAACGTTTAATACACCACCTATCAGGAGGTTTAACACCATACTTCGTTCGAAATGCACGCTGAACAACTGTCGTCGATTCTCTTCTGCCGTACTCAATAATACAAAAAGCTTTCTGTTGAGCGGTCGCCATCTTAGCATCAACTGACGCTGACGCCTAGTCAACAGCGCTTCAAGCGAACAAACGTACAACTAAATGAAACTTTATAGCTCCCTTAATTCGCCGACAGATAGTGCTTAGCTCTGCCTTTTGTCGTTGCTGAGTTTTAAATTCCTAAAGTTGTGGTATTCTTTTTGAATCACCCTGTATAATGTTTCTGACCTTATCAAATTCTACAAACGTTGACAACACTAGAATAGTTAGTTCAACGTAGGACATTTACTTCCTGTACACATACGAACATTTTGATAGTAAGAGACATACATACTGAAATTTCCGCCTCAGTGCCCTAGCACGCCGTTAGAGGAGCCAAGACAGAATAGTGTCAGCAGCGGAACTGTTAAGCTGTGTCAGACCAACTCAAATGAGCCTTTTAGCCGTCTGGATTTGCCTGACACAGCAGTAAAATTTACACTGCTGCTGAAGAGAATAGTTTAACATTGAAGGAAACAAAATACTGCTGCTGAAGAGTATAGTTTAACATTGAAGGAAACAAAATAACTTGGAAAAAAAAAATGTTGGTATCTGCACGAACTGAACCCGGGTCTACAAATTACAATTCTGTGCTTTACATCACTCGCCCAGAATGAGGTTAGGACAGTTGCCCTTCAGAAACTTCACACAGACTACACTTTCACAAGACGCTGCACATAATTCCAAAGAAAAATTCCGACATTTTAAATTCGGTAATCTGTGGCAAATGATTCACTTCACATTATTCATTTGTTTGGAACATGGTCTGCACTTCCTAAAACCACTTTGATATTCACCTAATTTACTCTCCTGTGTAGGTTCTACTCTGTCTAGTATAATCTTGGAAAATATGTTATAGGTAACTGGCTGCAAATAAATTCCTCTGTTATTGTTAACCGAGACCACCTTCCACTCTCCCGGTAGTTTGTGCGTTTCCCCAGTTTTCTCAAAGATCAATTTTAGCTCTTTTATTTTTGGTTGAGACCGTTTGGAAAGTTCTGCTGTATTTTGAAGAGATAAACAATCTTGGCTGCAAAACAGGCTTTATTGTTCTATATTTTGCCAATAATGCGTTTCACCTTATTTAAAGCATCTTCAGACTGGCTAGCAAAACAGGTGTTAAACACGTAGGCTGCCGTCCATGCAGATGTCGTAGCAGGCAAACACCGTTGTCGTCGCGTGGTGCCCTGTAGAGTCTTCTCCAACAAGCTTTACAAGGTTTTAATAACTTCTTCAATTTCTTTGTTAGTTGGGATGAATGTTCTTCTGTATTTTCATGATCATTTGACCGTTCGAGCTTATGGACTGGCTCTGGACAGTTAAGAATGTGATCAAAATATTTTTCAAGTATTTCGAAACGTTCGCGCTACGTAATCCTCGCCCCACGCCGCTCTGTTGTTACATTAACACATGAAGTTCATCTGCCTAACTCTAAAATCTCACTTTCTCCTCCAAAGATCACCTGGAAAATGACCTCTTTAGCAGGTCATCAACAGAAAACACATTCATACTAAATTTCCTCGTATGCTCGTTTGTTTTACCACCAGTAGCCTAATTATAGTATTTTGACTTACCAGGGTAGTAATTGTAACTAAATCCAATACATTAATTTTACATAACATAAACTAAACTGTTATTTTTAAATTTTATACTTAATAGTTTAACATTGTGAGGTATAAAACGAAATGAAAAAAGATAATAATATTGGTATCAGCGGGAATCAAACCCATGTCCCTAAATTACCAGTCTGTGCTTCATCCCACTCGCCCACTGTTCCGTCACGACAAGCGTTCTTTCAAAAGTGCACATACTCTACTCTACTTCAATGCGCTACACACAGTTTCAAAGAAAAATGCTGACTAGTTGCTGTGAGCAACGAAGAACTCGTCGCGCTGTAGAGTTGACGCCACGAGTGAGCATGCGAAGTGGAAAACAGACATCTGCGTCGCGTAACTGTTTTTAGTTGAACGTTTCGCGGCTGACCGTCGTTTTAGTAATCGACACTGGTTTCTAATTATGGCGAAGAGAGCGCAACAAAACATGTTTTCGTCCGTTATATTTGCATATCAGCACGCATTCGAAGAGTAATGCCGTAATTTTAATGCGATTTCCGGTTCACGGTAATTTTAATGCGATTTCCGGTTCACGTTCGAAGGGAAATGGCTTAATTTTAGTGCGATATGTACAATAGGCCGTAACATATTAGAACATGATAACCGGCTGCCACAGCATGAACGTAACTCTATTTCGCTGGAGTTGATAGTTAAAATTTTATGAGTACCTCCCATATGCAGGGTGTAAAAAGCTACACATATAAAATTTTAGTGCGTTTAGAGGCGACAAACAGAAACACTGTTTTATGTCACTAAAATGTCACAGGTGCGCTGTTTCCCTGCTACAAGTCTACGAAGGTTAAGACGGTGTTGAAACTGCCGTGTAATAAATGTTGTTAAATGTAATAAATGTTTGTTGAACAGATGTGGCGGAAAATGTCGTCCGTTTACATCAAGGAAAATCTGGCATCTGATAGTCTGACAAGCTGAAAACAACGAGGCGTTTCACCAATAATGAGAGTTGCTTCAACCAAACGGGCAACCAGCGCTCCTAGAGCGTCTGTCACTCTACATCCACCACCGATTCATCTCCCCTCACTAAAAGAAATCCACAGGAGGTCACCAACATGCCTAAAACAACACCCATCACACGTCAGCTTGAACACCTTCTCTGTATATCACTAGCGTCATAACTTCCATGGCCCCCAAGCATGCAAATGGTGCACATGTGACATTTTCGTCACGCAAAGAAAGTCTTTTCTCTAAACACACTATAATTTAGTGTACGTAGCTGATGTAATTCTACTACATTCCATTATCCTCGTTTTGCTTTTGTTGATATACGTCTCATATCCTGCTTTCAAGACACTGTCCATTCCATTCAACTGCTCTTCCAAGTCCTTTGCTGTCTCTGACAGAATTACAATGTCATCAGCAAAGCTCAAAGTTTTGATTTCTTCTCTCTGAACTTCAACTCCTACTCCTTATTTCTCTTTTGTTTCCTTTACTGCTTGCTCGATATACAGGCTGAATAACATCGGGGATAGGCTACAACCCCGCCTCACCCCCTTCTCAACCACTGCTTCCCTTACAGGCAGAGAATCAGCGAAAGGCTATTTACAATTTGTACAGAAACCAGATGGCAGTTATAAGAGTCGAGGGGCAAGAAAGGACAGTGTCCTGAAAGCAGGATACAAGATGAACACCAACAAAAGCAAAACGAGGATAATGGAATGTAGTTGGATTAAATCGGGTGATGCTGAGGGAATTAGATTAGGAAATGAGACACTTAAAGCAGTAAATGAGTTTTGCTATTTGGGAAGCAAAATAAATGATGACTGTCGAAGTAGGAGGATATAAAATGTAGACTGGCAATCGTAAGAAAAGCGTTTCTGAAGAAGAGAAATTTGTTAACATAGAGTATAGATGTAAGTGTCAGGAATTCGTTTCTGAACGTATTTGTATGGAATGAAGCCATGTATGGAACTGAAACATGGACGATAAACAGTTCAGACAAGAAGAAAATAGGAGCTTTTGAAATGTGCTGCTACGGAAGAATGCTGGAGATTAGATGGGTAGATCACGTAACTAATGAGGAAATACTGAAGAGAATTTCGGAGAAAATAAATCTGTTGCACAATCTGCGTAGAAGAAGGGATCGGTTGGTAGAACGCATTCTGAAACACCAAGGGATTACTAATTTAATACTGGAGGGAAGCGAGGGGGTAAAAGTCGTAGATGGAGACCATGAATACAGTAAGCAGATTCAGGAGGATTTAGGTTGCAGTAGTTGCACGGAGATGAAGAGCCTTGCACAGAATAGAGTAGCATGGAGAGCTGCATCAAACAAGTGTTCGGACTGAAGACAACAACAACAACTGTCTTGACTGGAAAATCTTCCTGGGGGGGGGGGCGTGACCGAACTAATTTTAGCATCTGTCGATTTCTCTCCGTTCAGAATGATGTATTGTTTTAGTTTATGCGAAATCTTCAGTGCGTTTTACAACTCGGTATTTCATAAGCTGGTAGTCTGTTCTTTGGAGTATATACTATCTGATCAAAAGTATCCAGGCACCTTAGTGGACATCAAAACGGAGTGTGTCCACCCTTCGTCTGTATGACGACCTGAAGCCTGCTGTGGGGGGACGGGGATGGGCCGCTTTCGATGACGTGTCTCGAAGCCTGCGGGGCAGTGGCCTTTACTCAAGAGTTGAAACCAGAGAAGACATCGACGTTGGGCGCTGCGGTCAGGAGCGAAGACGGCGTTCTAATCGTCCCAAAGGTGTTGCACCGAGTCCAGGTCGGGACTTCGGTTCAAATGGCTCTGAGCACTATGCGACTTAACTTCTGAGGTCATCAGTCACCTAGGACTCAGAACTACTTAAACCTAACTAACCTAAGGATATCACACACATCCATGCCCGAGGCAGGATTCGAACCTGCGACCGTAGCGGTCGTTCGGCTCCAGACTGTAGCGCCTAGAACCGCACGGCCACACCGGCCGGCCGGGACTCCGGGCAGGCTAGTTCATTTCAGGAATGTTATTGTCCACCAATCATTGCTTCATAGATGCTGCTTTATGACAGGGTGCATTGTCATGCTGATACGGTAATCGTCTCCGAACTTTTCCTCTATTGTACGCAGCACTCAATGCTGTAAAATGTATTCGTATCCCTCCGCGTTCGCCGTTTTCTGAAGCGCACTTCCTGATCACGAAAAACAACTCCATACCCGTAACACCATCTCCTCCGTACTTCACTGTTGACACTTTACATGATGGCACGTAATTTTCACAAGGCATTCACCGAACCCAAACCCTTCTGTCGGATTGCCACAAGGTTTAGCGTGATTAATCACTCCAAATCAGTCTTTTTCCAGTCATCAACTGTTCAGTCGTACCGCGTCTTACACCGCCTCAAGCATCAGTTATCATTGACTACAGATATGCGTGGTCTATCGACCATTGCACATCGTTCTTTTTAAACTCCCTACGCATAGTAATTGTACTAGCTGGACTGCGTACTATGGAACTCTCGAGTGATTTTTTCCCTCTGATTTAATGCGATTTTTTCAACAATTATTCGCAACGCTATAGGCTTCCGTTCCGTCACTACATGAGGTCTGCCTCGTCATGGATCAGTTTTGGTTGTTCCTTCGCGTTTCCACTTCACACTAGCATCGCCAAAAGTCGACTTGGACGGTTTTTGCAGGATCGAAACGACTAATCCACTTTCGAAATCACTTATCATTCTGACCGACACATGTTGCTCTTACTGCTTCTCTGCTGACAACACAATACTCCTCGCCTCCTTTTACACTATCAGGTCCGCCTCTGACGACGTCTAGTGGCCAATTCCAGTTTACTAAGGGACGTCCGGATAGTAGTAATTAGGAACTGTATAAATGCCACAGAAAATCGAGGATGACTGCTATATCGAACAATCGTGCATCATTTGAGAATGCCACTGATCAGCATTCACTTGTCGAGAGATATGAGGTTGCAATACGATCACGCTGGAAGTCACCATACACGTCTGAACGCATAAGCTGGGACTTACAATTTGACTGTACTGTATGAAGTTCGGTTAGGCAAGAATGGTCCCATTCGTTCTGTACTGGTAGCTCCAGAGCGAAGTTTACTCGAGAACCTGCTCTCTATAGAAGGTACGAATGTGGTTTGATAAGACTGCTAAAAAAGCAAGGAAAATGTTTGTGTTTTAAATAACACCTTACTTCTCGACATAGTTTCCTTTGACGGATATACACTTAGTCCAGCGATTCTCCAGCCTTTTCGTCCCATCGGAAAAATAGTTTCCGTCAAATTCTGCAAAATAATTGTTGACTGCATCTGTTGCTTCCCCATTTGATGAAAATTTCTTCCCAGTAATCGAAAGCTTCAAGTCGGAGAACAGAAAGTCACTTCGACTTACGTCTGGTGAAAAGGTGAATTAGGAACCAATTATCCTGATAAAAGAGTATTGCTTTGCTTGCCGAACTGGGTCTTTTTTCGGCCAACGCAAGTTTCAAACGATCCAACACTGAAATATAATAGGGTCCAGCTATCGTTCTTTTTCCAGAGGATTATTCCTTGGGAATCCGAAAAAACAATGGCCAAAGTGGTCTTTGCCTTCTGCGGTGCACTTACACCAGCCTTTGTCCATTGTTTTGAATGGCGTTTTGAATCTGGTGTGTAATGACGGGTTCAGGTTTCATCAACAGTCACAAATTGGCGCAAAAAATCTGGTGGACTGCAATTAAACAACGCCCGCACATTGTGTTGAAATGTGATGGATGCGCTTTCGATCATCTATAAGTGATTGTGTCACCCTCCTCGCACACAGTTGCTTCACAGCCAATTCTCTGTGCAGAATATTAGGCACCTGGTCCTTGAAGATGCCTATAGTCTCAGCAATCTCGAAAATTTATATTTGGCGGTCTAGCATTACCATATAATGGATTTTGTCAATAATTTCCTTTGTGGTGACTTCAGTTGACGGTCAGAGCACGCTTCTACTTCTGTGCTTATCCGACCATGTTTAAGTTCATTAATCCAAAAGTAAATGATCTTCAATGGTGCTGCAGAGTTCACGTGAACATAGTCGAATTCTGTTTCGATTCCTTCAAATGAAATGTTTAATAACAGCACGAATCTCGATTTTCTCCATTGCCAATCGCAGGGGACACACAGACCAATCCAGACGGCTGTCTACAGTGACCAGTACGCTGTACACCGTAGAATTTTTTTTTACTATTTTTGGAATAATCAAGCTTACTAACCATAAAGACACAACAAAACTGTTCGATGCTTTCATGTAAATTTACCAGACTTGACAGACCACCCTCGCATAAAGAAACAACTGGGCAGTAACTGAAAAAAAAGTTTCATACATACGGAAATGGTACAGATATGTTTTACAGTGGTGCTATGAGTTTCTAAAACAACGGAACCAATGAACAGGAAGGCCAAAAATCAAAGGAAAAGAAAGGCCAAAGCTTAAAGCTTAACATGTCGTAGAGAGGAGAATATTAAAGAGAGAATGAGCAAACGCTCGAACTAAAAAAGCACACGACAAAGAATCGCATGTGGTCTTCTCAAAGAAGCTAACTTTTTATTTGCTATAATAGATTTAGGGAAATTACTGAAGCAGTAAGTATAGATTTCCGGGCAGTATTCTGAAACACACTCCTCCAGAACACTAGTCGTGTAGTATAACTACATAGCTTTTTAATATTTTTACTGATCCTGTTTTCTCTCATTTAAGTTGAAGATCGTGTGTCCTGAAAATTGGATTCTTGAAATCTTATGTTTGGTACCACAGTGTAGCTCGCCATGTAACCATTCACAGAAGATTTTGCGAAAGGTCTGACCGAACGAGCTGGATCACGTTGTTTCTTCTCGTCCTTGAGATACGCGTAAATGTTCTGTGGATCGTTAAACGACGAGCTGCACTGTGTTACTGGGTACGAGACTTCAAGAATCCTGCGTTGAAGACAGACGATTTTCAAATTGAATTAAAGGCAATAGAACCAGAAAATTTTGAAAAGCGTTTGATGCTTACTGTATATGTTCCTTTGACCTTTGTCGGGTGCAGTTATATTCGCCGTCGTTCCACGATCGCTCTTATCTCAGGCTGTAAAAGTTTTTGTAGTCACAGCACGACTATAGCATGAAACTGCAAGTAGAGGAACTCATTTTCGTTTTGGTACGCGTATACTCGTAACTCTCTCCAAGCAGTTTCAGTGCAGTGACGCAAAACACGCCATCTGATCTGTTACTGAATGTTTCAAGGCGAGCTACTGCTTCTCAGAAGTACCCGAACTCCTTCATAAACTGTTGTCGGTTGCTTCTCCTTATTGTAGTGGCTTAGACGAGTGTATTAAATACGTGAAAAAATGTTAGTGTATGAAACGATGTTTCACTATTAAATCAGCCGACATTGATTGCAAAGTAATTCGCGCTTTATAAAAGTGTGAGTAGTGTCGAAGTGTGAGTAATGCCTGTGCGTTCTTAGAAATTAGAAGAAAGGTCAGCGTTGGACGTAATATTGATGGTTTATTGATAGCAAAATCGATTTTCAGTCACATAGTGATCATCTTCGGTGCTGTGGTGTACAAATTAAACTCATAGGCACTGGTACGAAGTTATTATCAGTAATTAAAGCTAAGAAACGATCATTGTATATAGCTAATGTATTTGTTGTTTTTGTGACGTTTCAGGTGGATGAAAGACCTCTTTGTTCTGGGTTCAAAAAAGGATCTTGAAGTGGATGACTTATACGATACTCTTGATGGAGACTTCTCTGAAGATCTTGGCCAGAAACTGGAAGAGTGAGTACCTTCATCATAATAACTCTAAAACAAAAAAAGAAAAAAGATGCACTCGAAGAAACTATCCGAATGGGACGGAAATCGGTAGATGTTACGTACACGTACAGACAAAGAAATGATTACAGTTTCAGAAAAATTGGATGATTTTTCAAGAGAAAGATCTTCACAAACTGACCAAGTTAATAACGTGTTGTTCCACCACTGGCTTACGCAAGCAGTTCTGTCGAACTAGCGCGTTAGATCGTCAAAATCCCGAGCTGGTTTGATATTCCTGACCACAATTCTTCAAACGTTTTCAGTTGGGGAGACATCCGGCGACCTTACTGACGAAGGTAGGGCTTGACAAGCACTGAGACAAACAGTACAAAGTGTCGCCATGTGTGGGCGGGCGTTATCTAGCTGAAATGTAAGTCCAGGACGGCTTGCGACGAAGGGCAACAAAATGGGGCGTAGGGTAACGTGGACGTACCGCTGTGTTGTAAGCGTGCCGCGGATGACAACCAGAGAGATCCTGCTGTGAAAAGAAATGGTATCCCGGACCATGACTCCTGGCTTTCGGGCCGTATGGTGGGCACCAATTAGGTTGTTGTGACAGTGCTGTCCGGGGCGTCTCCGACATGTGTTCGCTGGTCATTGGGGTTCATTTCGAAATGGGGCGCATCGCTGAAGACGACTCTACACCAGTCAATGAAAATCCAGGCTGAAGACATGTCTCGAGTCGCCCCAGACAGCAGTGTCGCCCGCCACACGGCCTGAGAACCAGGAATGATGCTCTGGAGTGATATTTCTTTTCATAGCAGAATTGCTTTGGTTGTCACCCACATCATCCTCACAGTACAATGGTACGTCGACGTTATTCTACGCCCCGTTTTGTTGCTCCTCGTGGCAAGCAATCCGGTGGATACATTTCAGCAAGATAAAGCCCGCCCGCACACGGCGGGAGTTTCTGCTGCTTGTCTTCGCGCTTTCCAAGTCCTGCCTTGGTCAGCGAGGTCGCCGGACCTCTCTCCAATTGTAAACGTTTGGATCATCATGGCCAGGATCGTCCAAACATCGGGGATTTTGAAGATCTAAAGCCCCACTTGGACAAAATGTGGCACATTGTCACCCAGGAGGACATCCAACAACTCGTATCAATCACCGACAAGCCGAATAACTGCTTGCATGAGGACCAGAGGTGTACCAACGCCTTACTGACTCAGTTTGAGAAGCTCTTTCTTTGACATATCATACAGTTTTTCTCTGAAATTGTTATCACTTATTTATCTGAACATTTACAACATACCTACCAATATCCGCCCCAGTCGAACAATTTCTCCGTGGTTCCTAGTTTCTTTTAAGGTTTAACGGTTTGAGATGCAACTGAAGCCACGTCATCGCATCAAATGATGTCTCACAATATTGTTTGTGGGATTCAGCTACGTGCAGGGTGTTGCCAACCTCTTGACGTCAAAGTTACACAGGCCTTGGAGGATTCTAAATTGAATACTTTGAGGTGACGAAAAAATAGAAGGAATTGTAGGCTACGCGAGGTGCTGAATGTGCGATGCGCACAAAGTACAAAGTACTTGTTTATAAATAAAGTTGTTTCGTTTCGTAGCAAACAAGTGCCTGCCGCATTCGATGTCTACGCAGTACCTTGAAAAACGCGGCATGAGACGGATAAGGCAGGCCGCCCTTAATACACAGGTGTGCAAAACTTAAGGACCAATGTAACTTTCGCTTGATTTGTCATTGCCAAGCAACATAGCTTGATGAATCCTGAACCATACATAGAAAGAACTAAAATATAGTGTAATGTAGTGTAATAGTATAGTACAGTATAGAAGGTATCTGAAAGAAATCCGCATTGAGACGTACAGAAATTGCCCTTTATTCAAAAACAATGATTACACTGTAGTCACCGCGATTTATGGTGGACCCCAGGATTATTTATTTATGTATTCTTTACAATTATAGACGATTATCTGAAAAGCTAAACTAGGCCATACAAATCATATTTTCTTGGATGATAATAAATTTTTTCATTAACCATTTATTCTCCTAGTTAATTAAAAAAAACTAATGCTATAAATGTGCTAAAACTACTACTACTTTCCTACTAAAACCTACCGTAAAACTTTTTATATCACTTACACAGCTATTGATGGTATTGTCAGCACAGTGCCCGCATCTCGTGGTCGTGCGGTAGCGTTCTCGCTTCCCACGCACGGGTTCCCGGGTTCGATTCCCGGCGGGGTCAGGAATTTTCTCTGCCTCGTGATGGCTGGGTGTTGTGTGCTGTCCTTAGGTTAGTTAGGTGTAAGTAGTTCTAAGTTCTAGGGGACTGATGACCATAGATGTTAAGTCCCATAGTGCTCAGAGCCATTTTTTGTCAGCACAGTAGAATCAGTTCTGTTTTTGTTAACTTATTATGGCGCATTTAACGCTTAGAAGATTGTTTCCGCTACTGGATCCGCCCCCTTGCTCGTCTTAGCGTAGCAACCCGACGTCTCATGGACTTAACGAGTCGTTGGAGGTTCCCTGCAGAAAAACTGAGCCATGCTGCTTCTGACCTCTCGATTGTGTCCCACAAACGTTCGATGGGGTTCATGAAGAGCAATCTGGCTGGCTGGCCAAATCACTCGCTCGAATTGTCTAGAATGCTCTTCAAACGAATGGCGAACAATTGCGGTCCAGTGACATGGCTCCTTGTCATCCATAAAAATGCCACCGTTGTTTGGGAACGTGAATGGCTGGAAATGGTCTCCAAGTAACCGAACATAACCATTTCCAGTCAATGATCTGTTCAGTTGGACCAGAGGACACAGTAGTCCATTCCATGTAAACACAGCCCACGCCAATGTGGAGCCACCACCAGCTCGCGCAGCGCCTTGTTGACAACCTGGGTCCATGGCTTTGTGGGGTCTGCGCCACACACGATCCCTACCGTCAGCTCTTACCAACTGAAATCGGGAATCATCTGACTTGGCCACTGTTTCTCGGTTGTCGAGGGTCCAACCGACATCGTCACGAGCCTAGAAGAGGCATTGCAGGCGACTTCCTGATGTTAGCAAAGGCACCCGTCTCGGTCGCCCCGCCACAGCCCATTAACGCAAAATTTCGCCGCACTGACCTAAAGGATACGTCCGTCGTACGTCCCACATTGGCTTCTGCGGTTACATCACGTAGTGTTGCTTGTCTGTTAGCACTGACTACTGTACGCAAACGCCGCTGCTCTCGGTCGTTAAGTGAAGGCCTTCGGCCACTGCGTTGTCTGTGGCGAGAGGTAACGCCCGAATTTTGCTATTCTGTGCACACTCTTGAGACTGTGGATCTCGGAACGTTGAATTCCCTAACGATTTCCGAAATGAAATGACGCATGCGTCGAGCTCGAACTAGTATTCCGCGTTCAGAGTGCTAATTTCCGTCGTTCGGCCATAATCACGTCAGAAACCTTTTCACGTGAATCACCTGAGTGCAAACGTCAGCTCGGGCAGTGCGCTGCCCTTTTACACCCTGTGTAAGCGACACTGCCGCCATCTGTATACCTGCATATCGGTATTACACGACTTTTGTTTACTCAGTGTATGTCGCCTAGCTGGAATGTCAGCACGCTGACTTGCGGTTCAACGCAGCGTGGAGGTTTCCTTGGCGTTCCTCGGCACTGCGGCTGTAGCATCGCCCAAGGTGCTCCAGGCAGACTCCCTCGTCATTGCTGTCCGGAGCTCGTGCTTCTAGTCGCTAGCGTTGCCACCTCTGAGTCACGGGGTCCCGGGTTGAGGATTTTCTCTGCCCGGGGACTGAGTGTTTGTGTTGTCCCTATCATTTCATCATCATCATCATCATTTGTGACAGTGGCTACATTGGACTGCTTAAAAAATTGGTTCTGTAAAAAAAAATTTGGACATTTTACGGGCGCTGATGACCGCGCAGTTGAAAGCGCCACAAACCAAACATCATCATCGTCAGTGCTGGTTTGGAACCTAACGTCCTTAATGCCTGACAACCATTACCTGCCGCGTCTGCGCAGTCTCTCATTACGAGCTGTGGAATGCCCACACTGTCGCAGGCGAAAAGTATTTATTATTCATGTGTCTTTCTGTTTTGGACAGATTTGTAACATACGGGCCGTGACCGGTGAGGTAATATATCAGTCCACTCAATGGGTTAATAAATGTCAGTTTTTGTCTCTCCCTAATGTTAGGTAGAAATTAGCATATTGTTCTGCCTGTGCCTGGAGTGACCCATTCATTCTGCCATAATCGTAATATGCGATCTTTTATTAAGCTTTTCGTATTGGCCTCAGTTCGAAGTACTCTTCTTACTTCCATTTCATTGCCTTTTTAAACCAATAAATGGCACCCCTTGCCACGCGGGATCAGCCGTGCGGTCTAAGGCGCTGCAGTCATGGACTGTGCGGCTGGTCCTGGCGGAGGTTCGAGTCCGCCCTCGGGCATGGGTGTGTGTGTTTGTCCTTAGGATAATTTAGGTTAAGTAGTGTGTAAGCTTAGGGACTGATGACCTTACCAGTTAAGTCCCATAACATTTCACACACATTTGAACATTTTTTTTGGCACCCCTTTTCCTTAGCCGGCCGCGGTGGCCGTGCGTTTCTAGGCGCTCCAGTCCGGAGCCGCGCTGCTGTTACGGTCGCAGGTTCGAATCCTGCCTCGGGCATGGGTGTGTGTGATGTCCTTAGGTTAGTTAGGTTTAAGTAGTTCTAAGTTCTAGGGGACTAATGACCACAGCAGTTGAGTCCCATAGTGCTCAGAGCCATTTTGAACCCCTTTTCCTAATTTCCAAGTGCAGTGCATATTCCTAGAATTACTAACGATGCATCACTGGGAGGGATACAGTAGGCGCCCGTTAATCTTAGTAACACTCCTCCTTGAAGTCTTCTCACTTATGAGGCTGCCTTCTCAACCTGCAATCTATTAGTCCAAACGCTCGTAAAATATCCTACGACTAACCCTAATACAGATTGTGGTAAGCTCTGATTGTTTTCAAGAGAAGCCGAAATAGGCTGTCTGCTATGGTTATAATGTTGTTCATCACGTTTGAACCTTTTCTGCCTGCCTTCTCTATATGATGTGCAAAGTTACGACGTTCGTCCAGGAATACTTCTAGATACACTATTTCATCAAAAGGTATCCGGACACCTGGCTGAAAATGACATACAAGTTCGTGGCGCCCCCATCGGTAATGTTGCAATTCAGTGTGGTTTACATCGAGGGCGGCTTGCACCCCTTGTTGTTTTGCGTGGCACTATCACAGCACAGGCCTACATTGAGGTTTTAAGCACTTTCTTGCTTCCCACTGTTGAAGAACAATTCGGGGATGGCGATTGCATCTTTCAACACGATCGAGCAGCTGTTCATAATGCACGGCCTGTGGCAGAGTGATTACACGACAATGACATCCCTATAATGGACTGGCCTGCACAGAGTCCTGACCTGAATCCTACAGAACACATTTGGGATGTATTGGAACGCCGACTTCGTGCCAGGCCTCACGTCGACCGACATCGATACCTCTCCTCGGTGCAGCACTCCGTGAAGAATGGACTGCCATTCCCCAAGAAACCTTCCAGCACCTGAATGAACGTATGCCTCCGTCAGTGGAAACCGTCGTCAAGACTAAGGGTGGCCCAATACCATATTGAATTCCAGCATTACCGATGGAGGGCGCCACGAACTTGTAAGTCATTTTCAGCCAGGTGTCCGGATACTTTTGATCACGTAGTGTATCTATATATGTATTTTTGAATATCGTCGTCCATTCGACCAACACATTTCTCCCAACGAAAGACCAGTTTCTTGACGCCGTCACTGTAGAATCTTTGACTTTGTTGACTGAGCCACAACCGCACCTCTGCTTGCATCGCTTCATCACTATCAAAGTGAAGTCCTCAAAGGTGTTCTTTAAGTTTTGGAAACAGATGAAAATCGAATGGGGTCAAGTCTGGACTGTATGCGGGGTGACAGATGACAGCAAAACCAAGGCGTCCGATTGGTGCAGATGTCGTAGCGCTCGCGTGTGATCTGGCAGTATCATGCTGAAGGAGCGGGCGTTCCACGTGCCGACAACTCTTCGAATTCGAAACTCGATTTTAGCTCGCTGTTCCTCGTGCACCGACACAGTTACGTCACGCACCCCCATGTTACACGCTACGATTTCGAGCCCTCCAGCGGCAGGAGGTTGCGATTTGCGTCAGCGTAGCTGGAAAGTCGACAGAGTAATATGCATGACATGTAATACCTCCACCGATATTAAGAACACATCAAAATTCGAAGTCATTGCTTTCCAGCATGCCCTCGTAAATATCTAATGAGTAACATAAGACGTGTATTACTTCAGCAGGAATCCCGCCCGGTCTCGGAGATTTTTTCTTTTTCAGTCTTACAACTATTTGCCTAAATTCATCTTGTGCGAAGGGGTACGCAAGTGTATTGTTTCTATAGAGTTCCCATAACATTTTTCGTAACCTACGCTGATTTTCTGTCTCGCCTTCTTCTTCGTCGTCAGCAAGCAGTGTTTCCATTAGCAGTACCGCAAGCTGGCTGTGACAAACTTTCTATTACCGTGCCGTCATTCCTTTTGAGTGGATAAGGCTGTTAGTGATCGTATTTTCTCGCAGACTATCTTGTATATCTCAAGGCTATACTGAGCGTCATCAGCCTTTAATCTGTTCCGATCTGTGTCCTGTTGGCTACTTCTCTGTAGCAGCTCTTTGTTTTCTGTACGAACTAGCTCTGAGTGGCATTCTATTTACGTCACAGATTGATATCCTTCGTTAGCAAATTTTTGTTTTATTTCTATTAGCAGCGCAGTATTTTCCTCGGGATGAGTGCTGTGGCATTCTACATACAACTGCCCTGTTTCTGCAACCAAATCCTGCTTGCCTGTATCACCCTAACATCGGCCTTTCTATGGTACTTATTGCTCACCTTTTGCCAGAAACTGCTCGCTCTTTCGACGTCTCTCCTCGTGCTCGAAGGTGAGTTATGTTTCTTACAGAGAGGGCTTTTGATGGTGTCATTAGAGTCCGCATTCCTTTCTACCGTTATGAGACACCTACCCACGATCCTTTTTTAAAATCTGCCTTGTTGTTATACGTGTGACACCCATCTCTGTTACCCGTGTACTTTAAACCGCATGTGCACTTGGCTCACACACTGCCGCTTGTTTGATTTTGACTTTTTCCAAAACGAACTCCTTCCTCACAGTGCCCTCAAGTTATGTACTGCCTCTTTATCACCATGTCTTGCTGATGACCAAGATCTTGGCATTCAGCACAGCACCTCAGTACTAGTTTTTCAGTGAAACAGAATGAAGTAGAAGATATATGCTTTGTCGCTTCATGAGAGCTGTTACAATCTCAGGGGTCATTTCAATAGCTTGATGGACCACTTTTCTTCCCATTGGCCCTGTCCTGAATCGTACTGTAAAGCCGCCTTCGAAACTTCGCTTAGCCTGTTCATTTTCAGGTTCTGCATGTATATTGTGGTTTTTAATATATTTGCATCTGTTCAAATGGCTCTGAGCACTATGGGACTTAACTTCTAAGGTCATCAGTCCCCTAGAACTTAGAACTACTTAAACCTAACTAACCTAAGGACATCACACACATCCATGCCTGAGGCAGGATTCGAACCTGCGACCGTAGCGGTCGCGCGGTTCCAGACTGTAGCGCCTTTAACCGCTTGGCCACCACGGCCGGCTATTTGCATCTGTGTCCTGTAGGATGTCTAAAAGTATCATTAAATGTATCTTTTTCTTAGGCTGTTCGCATATCGGCGTCTCTTGCACCTTCTTGTTGTTTATTATCTTCTCTGTGTCACTTTCTGCAGCAGTTTCCAGGATGATTACATTACTGGTTTGCTTGATCTTCATAATACAAATTTTCTCTTTGGTAGTGTTTATTAAAGTCGTTAGTTTTTGTTGCTACTAGGTGGTATCGTTAGCACTGCACCTGTATATGTATGTTCCGTGTGGGTTTAGTGAATTTTCTCTATAAATGTCATTTCTTTTTGTAGTTGGTCCAATTCTTCTTTTAATTGGTTTGCTCTTACTTGTGTCATCTTTTGCCCAAAACATTCATTTTCACTAAATACCATCAAATGTTTATATCGTCGGTGTACAACCATTCATCGCTTTTCTAATTATTGCTCCTTTCCTTTCGGCATTTTCATCTGAATTAGCCATGTCAGTTGCTGCCGTTCCTTTTCGGGCAGCCATACTGGCGACATCTGTTTGCCTGTTTGATGATTTATCACGCTGCAGTGCATGGCCTCTCCACGTTAAGCTGCGTTGCTGGTCTCGTACGTAACTGCCGTTACCTTTTGACTATCGAAACTAGGTGGTTTTTGGAAGTTATAAGTCATGTATACAAATATGTAGTTGGATTTTGAGAACATTTTTACGTTTTCTGGAGTTTCTGCTTTAAACATTCATATTTTGACATTGCTTGTATTAAATTTGAATCCACAGTTGAAACTTCAAAGTAATAGTAATTATAGGAAAAAATTGAAAAATGTTCGAGTATACAAATAAAACCTCGGCGAGTAAACAAATGATCTTCCTGTTAATTTTTGTTTTATAGCTCATTTAAATGTAAAGAAATACATAAAACACAACAACAAAGCAAAATTTAGCGTTGATAGTGGAGTTCAGTGTCATGAAAATTGAAGTTTGTAGATACACAGTCCAACATTACACTCAGTGGAATCATATATTCTGATTCATTTACTGATAGACCTGCACGACAATCCTTCATAACAGAATCTGCGAAAATAATACGATTAACGTGTAACGTGAACCACGATGGAGTTCTGATCAACTACTGACGTGTCTATGACTTTGTAAACATTTGCTTCACACGTTTCTCCTGTAACGCAAGTTTTGAACACAAAAGACAAAAGCAAACGAAACGCACGGAACAGAAAGAAATTCAACGTCAGGTGACGCCTCCGAAAGAGGACACTATAACAAATGTTGTAAAAACGAGGAATTTTTCCAGTGATACAGCTGCTACCATGTAGCAAAATCTACCAAGCCTGCAGACCTGACTGACTTTTGCAGAAGCTGTAATTACACTGCTGGCCATTATAATTGCTACACCACGATGATGACGTGCTACAGACGCGAAGTTTAGCCGACAGGAAGAAGATGCTGTGATATGCAAATGATTAGCTTTTCAGAGCACTCACACAAGGTTGGTGCCGGTGGCGACACCTACAACGTGCTGACATGAGGAAAGTTTCCATCCGATTTCTCATACACAAACAGCAGTCGACCGGCGTTGCCTGGTGAAACGTTGTTGTGATGCCTCGTGTAAAGAGGAGTAATGCGTACCATCAGGTTTCCGACTTTGATAAAGGTCGGAGTGTAGCCTATCGCGATTGCGGTTTATCGTGTCGCGACATTGCTGCTCGCGTTGGTCGAGATCCAATGGCTGTTAGCAGAATATGGAATCGGTGGGTTGAGGAGGGTAATAGGGAACGCCGAACTGGATCGTAACAGACTCGTATGACTAGGAGTCGAGATGACAGGCATCTTATCCGCGTGGCTGTAACGCATCGTGCAGCCACGTCTCGATCCCTGAGTCAACAGATGGGGACGTTTGCAAGACAACAACCATCTGCACGAACAGTTCGACGACGTTTGCAGCAGCATGGACTATCAGCTCGGAGATCATGGCTGCGGTTACCCTTGACGCTGCATCACAGACAGGAGTGCCTGCGATGGTGTACTCAACGACGGACCTGGGAGCACGAATGGCAAAACTTCATTTTTTTGGATGAATCCAGGTTCTGTTTACAGCATCATGATGGTCGCATCCGTGTTTGGCGACATCACGGTGAACGCACATTGGAAGCGTGTATTCGTCATCGCCATACTGGCGTATCACCCGGCCTGAAGGTATGGGGTGCCATTGGTTACACGTCTAGGTCACCTCTTGTTCGCATTAACTGCACTTATGAACTGTGAATGTTACATTTCAGATGTGTTACGACCCGTGGCTCTACCCTTCATTCGATCCCTGCGAAACTCTACATTTCAGCAGGATAATGCACGACGGCATGTTGCAGGTCCTGTACGGGCCTTTCTGGATACAGAAAATGTTCGACTGCTGCCCTGGCCAGCACATTCTCCAGATGTCTCACCAATTGAAAACGTCTGGTCAATGGTGGCCGAGCAACTGGCTCGTCACAATACGCCAGTCACTACTCTTGATGAACTGTGGTGTCGTGTTGAAGCTGCATGGGCGGCTGTACCTGTACACGCCATCCAAGCTCTGTTTGACTCGATGCTCAGGCGTATCAAGGCCGTTATTACGGCGAGAGGTGGTTGTTGTGGGTACTGATTTCTCAGGATGTATGCACCCAAATAGCGTGAAAACGTAATCACATGTCAGTTGTAGTATATTTGTCCAATGAATACCAGTTTATCATCTGCATTTCTTCTTGGTGTAGCAATTTTAATGGCCAGTGGTGTAATACGTTTGACACCGCGAAAAATCAGCGTAACCGGCAAAATGTAATATCACGTCGGTCGCAAATCCCATTCCCGCATGCGCCGTAATATGACGTCAGCCACGTAACACTGATTATATTCGGTAGCATATACGTCTGTCGCATGCCACTGAGGAGCCAGTGGCGGCGCCGCGGGCGTCGGCTTGTGTGTCTGGCGCAGCGGGCGGCCGTGTGATGACGCAGCGGCGCCGCGACGCCGAGGACCACGTAGTCCGCCCCTCTCTCAGCGGCTGACGCAGCGCAGACAGCGACGCACGGCGGGAGAGCGGAGGGCCCTTCACGCTGCCGGCGACCGGTCGCGCTTAAAACTTTAAAAACGCTTCTCCTGTCTTGTTTACACTTAACGTCTCCTCCGGAACAAAATCGACAAATGTAAGGGTAATTTCCGGAGTATCCCAAGGGAGAGTGTGATAAGATGGTTACTGTTTACGTTGTACATAAAGCATCTACAAGGACGACGGTACAAACCCACGTCCTGTCGTCCTCATTTAGGTTTTCCGTGACTTCCCTAAATCGCTTCTGGCAAATGCCGGGATGGTGCCTTCGAAAGAGCACGCCCGAATTCCATCCCCGTCCTCGCCTAACCCGATTGGACCGATGACCTCGCTGTTAAGTCCCCTCCCTGAAATCGACCAACCAACCAATGATCTAGAAGGAAGCATAGGATACCCTTTAAATTCCTCCGTCAACCATCAAACAGTTTGTCAAATTCTACTGTGTTTGCCACACATCTGATCGAGTACAGTGCTGTATGAGGTGTTTCTCAAGCATAAGCCGACCGCTGTGGCCGAGCGGTTCCAGGCGCTTCAGTCCGAAATCGCGCTGCTGCTACGGTCGCGGGTTCGAATCCTACCTCGGGCATGGATGTGTGTCATGTCTTTAGATTAGTTAGGTTTACGTAGTTCTAAGCCTAGCGGACTCAGGCGCGCGGGATTAGCCGAGCGGTCTAGGGCGCTGCAGTCATGGACTGTGCGGTTGATCCCGGCGGAGGTTCGAGTCCTCCCTCGGGCATGGGTGTGTGTGTTTGTCCTTAGGATAATTTAGGTTAAGTAGTGTGTAAGCTTAGGGACTGATGACCGTCCCAGTTAAGTCCCATAAGATTTCACGCACATTTGAACATTTGAACATCTAGGGGACTGATGACCTCAAATGTTAAGTCCCATAGTGCTTACAGCCATTTGAACCATTTTTTAATCTCAAGCATAGATAGTTTTTGACATCTTTGCGCCGGCCGCAGTGGTCTCGCGGTTCTAGGCGCGCAGTCCGGAACCGTGCGACTGCTACGGTCGCAGGTTCTAATCCTGCCTCGGGCATGGATGTGTGTGATGTCCTTAGGTTAGTTAGGTTTAAGTAGTTCTAAGTTCTAGGGGACTGCTGACCACAGCAGTTGAGTCCCATAGTGCTCAGAGCCATTTTGACATCTTCGCGAGAAATTTTCACTGAGATAAAATTTGACGAGATTTAGGTCCCCTAGAACTTAGAACTACTTAAACCTAACTAACCTAACGACATCACACACATCCGTGCCCGAGGCAGGATTCGAACCTGCGACCGTAGCAGCAGCGCGGTTCCGGACTGAAGCGCCTAGAACCGCTCGGCCACTCCGGCCGGCTGAATATGTTTATTGACAAACGGTTTTATTGCATATAAACGTAGATTTCTGCGGCCATTATCACAGTCAACAGAATTTTTGTGGATTTATGATCGCATTGTCAACATGTAAAACTACCTACGTTTCGGTCGGCAGCAGACATCTTCAAGGAAGCATTTGAAGAAACAGCGCTCCAGTCCGCACCATTGTGCCCATAATGTTGGCTCCGATATGTTGGTGATACCATCTTTTACCTGGCCATGTGCAGAGGAAGAAATTTCCACCAACACCTCAACTATCAGCACAGCAGTACCGAATTCACTATGCAGATAGAAAAGAATGGGGTGCAGTCTTTCTTTGACATCGAAGTTTACAGAAAGCGTGATGCTAAAGTGTGCCATAGAGTATACAGGATGCCAACCAGCACTGACACCACATCCCTCTTCTCATCATCATCCTACTCAGAACAAATCTGCCCTGCTCACTTTAATAAAAAGGGCTCATAGGATCAGCGATAAGGAACATCCAAACAGTGAACTACAAAATCTCAAGTCCATGTTTGCTGCCATTGCTTATGGGGTGACACTAATAGATAAAAGTATGAATGAATGAATGCAACAGAGCAGAGCAGAAGGAAGCACAAAAAATCGCTCTATTACCATACGTTCTAGGTGTCACTAAACGGGTGGGCAAAATTCTCCGCCGAGCAGGCATCAAGCCCATTTAACGAAGCAGCAACAGAATAAGAGATGCTGTTCGCACAACGAAAGATGCAGTTGACAAACTCCATGCTGCTGGAGTTTATGAAATGAGTTGCCAATGTGGATAGTGCCGTGGCGCGCACAGCCAAACAAAACGCAACGGTCGGCTTCGCGGCAGAGTTAAGCGGCGCCTGCAACGTAGTACCGGCGCGTTCCGCCAGCCGGCGCTAGAGGCGTTCCTGCCAAACATTCAATCAGTCTTTTTCCGGCGCGGATGGTCACACTGTGGTATCACCATCCACCAATCAGGGATCGCCAACGGCCGCCAATCATCACTCCGGAATGAGCGGAGGAAGACTGGAGCCGCCGTGTTAAATAGCAGGAACAGGAAGAAAGGGAAGCAGGCGTCTTTCGACCCGCCGCGAACTGCAGCCCGGAAGAGACTTCGCCGCAGCCGGAACTTCCAGGTGCCACGACTTCGCTACGCCGGCCAACGACCCCGGACTCTGTGCCCGTCTACTTCTTCGGCATCCGACGGAGAGCGTCGAGAGAAAACCACACAAAGGAACGTAAATTCAGTTCAGTTGCTAAGATTTCAATTCAATAAGGTGGCAGAATTCTTATTAAATTTCGATAGGAGAAGAAGCTTTTTGTTTTTTGAAGGAAGTTTATATTTTTGTAAAATTAAGCGGTGGGCTTGCTCCACCTAATAAAAATGTTTTGTTCGCACATGTGTGTTAATCTGTGGATATAACAGATAGTGTATGTAGGCGAGACGGAGCGACGCATTAGCACACGGATATCTGAACACGAAAGATGTATCCGACTAAGACAACACACCAAGTCAGCGGTGGCACAACACTAGGATGAGTGCAGCAAAGAGATTGATTTTGGTGAAGCTCGCGTACTGGCGGACAGCCTCTTACTTTCAGGAGGAAGATTAGAGACCCGCCAACATGAACAGAGAAGTGGGTACCGACTTCCGACGTCTTGGTGCCAGCAGTAACAGCGTTACGGGACGACAGATCACATGAGGCAATAAACACGGGCGCACGGGAGACCATGGCGGCGGCAATTACGTCACAACTGCCGCCTGGTTTTCCATTCGCCGATTTCCAGCGATCACAAGCAGTAATGCAAACACCAATCGAAACGTCGAGTTTCCACCAATGAAAAGAAATAAAAGAGACACCAATAAAGAACTTCCAACACCCGTCCCCTTCATCCTTAGCAGCCCATAAGAATTAGACAACAGCCACGTCTGCAGGTATATAAGAAACAAATTTTTATCATTCTGCAGTAAAAAAAGAACCCTGAAGGAGGTCATTTGGAACAGTGACGGAAACGACAGCAGTTCTATATATTGACAACGCGGTCACAAACCCAAAAAAAATTTATTGACTCTTTTATTACAGTTTATCCCTCTGTAAGTGAGTTTGCACAACTATGGAAATTACTATCGAGGAAAAAACAAAGCAGCACTGACCAATACCAAAATGGGAGCGGTATCACATCTTTTCCACCCAGATATTAAGGAAGAAGAGGTTATGAACAAAATCAATATTTTACACATAACATACAACTGGGAATGCAATGAAATAGAAGAAATCGAGGTTCTCGGCTTCTTTCACAGACGATGTGGGCTATACTGTATTTTAATGAACTGTCATTAGAGGACCAAGTGGAAGAAGATAAATTTTCACATACTTGTCTTCTTTTTCAGTGTAAGACGAAGTAACTGTTAATAAGTTATGAAAAGTTTCACTGTCCATCTGCAGAAAACTGATGTAATCACAAGGTTCTGTTAACAGTTTCGTGTGTGAACCTTTCTGTCATTTTAAATCATCCTCTGAACCAGCGTCTTACTTTCTTCCTCGCCTTAAACAGGGTGCCAGAACCAATGTTAGAAATGCTTCATCTGCATTTGTAGCCATTCTCATTATATAGTGCCAAGCTATAGCACACGCGAGAAGCGTCTGCTTCAAAAGTAAGGCAAAGTTGATGAGCTTTCTTGGTACACGTATAGCCTCGTTTCACACATCCGTGGCTAGATAAGAGCGAATCTCACAGACGAGTTTGCGCTTTCGCGACGGCCTTCACACGTTTATAAAAGTTTCATTGTCCATTCGAAGAAAACTGATGTAATCGTCGGGTTCTGAGAGTAATATTTCCTTTAGAAGATTCTCTTGGGCAAATCTTTCTTTCATTTTAAGCCATTGCTAGGACCAGCGACTTGTTTTCTTCTTCTTGTTGAAGCACAGTGCCAAAGTGTGTGCCACACTGCTTTGTATGCATTGATGGCCATCCTCACTATTTTCAAAATACTCACCCACACGAACAGCGTCTGCTTCAAAGTGAGGTTAAACTGACATACTTTGTTTGTACGTGTACGGGGTTGTCTGAAAAAGGCGCTTTTGATAGACAAGTTAGCTCCTTTATGGGATCCCCAGATACTCTTCACAGACGATGCGGTTGTTTGTAAACAAAGCAGCAGCACCAGAAGACAACATCGATTTGCAGAATGACCTGCACAGGACTGATGAATGGTGCAGCCTCTCTCAGTTGACTCTGAACGTAAATAAATGTAACATATTGCGCATACATAGCAAAAGAAATCCTTTGCTGTATAACTACAGTATTGAGGACAAATTGCTGGAAACAGTGTCTACTGTAAAATATTTAGGAATAACTACACAGAGGGACGTTAAGTGGTCTGACCACAAAAAACAAATAATAGGCAAAACTGATGCCAGACTGTCGTTTATAGGATGAATCTTATGGAAATGTAACTCACCCACGAAGGAAATGGCTTATAACGCTCTTGTCCGACCGATTCTTGAATATTTTTCATCAGTAGGACATATAGAAGAGATAGAGAAGGTCCATCGAAGAGCGGCGTGTTTCGTCACGGAATCGTTTAGTCGCAGCGAGAGCATTACGGAGATGCTCGACAAACTCCATTTGAAGACTTCACAAGAGAGGCGTTGTGCACCACGAAGAAATTTACTACTGAAATTTCGAGGGTAGACTTTCTGGGAAGAGTCGGACATCATAAAAAGTGGCTCTGAGCACTATGGGACTTAACATCTGAGGTCATCAGTCCCCTAGACTTAGAACTACTTAAACCGAACTAACCTAAGGACATGACACACATCCATGCCCGAGGCAGGATTCGAACCTGCGACCGTAGCGGTCACGCGGTTCCAGACTGAAGCGCCTAGGTCATCATATTACTCCCTTCCAACACCTGTCGTGTAATGCTCACAAGTAAAAAATTCGAGAAACACAGAGGCATGCCGATAATCATTTTTCCCACGCGCCATTCACGAGCGGAACAGTTTAGAGGTGGACTCAGTTACTGTTACCAGAAGAACCCTCCGCCACACACCATTAGGTAGCTTGCGGAGTATGATGTCGATGTACAAAACGCGCACTTGGCTGAGTGAGACTTCCACTACTTGTGGGTGCGGTTACTGCTCCACAATAAGGACACGGAGGCGCCGCCAAGACACAGCCGACGCGGCGTCCATCTTGCCCTCCCCTGGGTATTACAAACGGGGGGCATGGTTTTTAATAGGGGGTGTGATCACGCGCTCCTCCGCTGGCCCCAAAGTCGGTGAGGAGTTTCAGTGACGTGGCGTTCCTTTTCTCTACTACCACGGTTGACAACTGCTGGACGTTAGCTGGTGTGTGCGGACGTGCTGCGATGCATCTCCCCAGCGCATCCCGCACGTGCTGGTTGGGATTTAAGTTGGGAAAACGGGCAGGACAGCCCATTCGCCGAATGTCCTCTCATTCCGAGAGCTCCTTCAGCAGCACAGTTCGATGCGGTCGCACATTGCCATCCACAAAAATGAAGTCAGGGCTGAATGCATCCCTGAAACGTAGCGTATAGAGAAGAAGTACAGTGTCACAAGAACACTGGCTGGTGAGTGCAGAGTGTCCATACAGTATTTGGAGATCAGTTGGCTCGTGCAACATTATGCCTCCCCTTACCTTAACAGCTGGGCCACCAAAACGAACATTTTGGACAATGTTCCTGGGTGCATTACGAGTTGCAAACTCTCGCCATATGAGGGCACATCCAGTGTTGTCGAACATGATCGTTTTGCGTTAGAATACTGAAGCTGTAGTTCGAGTCCAGGTCTACGTGATTTTTTTTTTATTCTGTTCTGCCCAATAACGCTGTAGTACACAGATTCTTAAACAATACATAATCCTTCAGCTTCAGCTGAACATAACAATAAGCACCACCGTTTACAATTAAGCAAGACCAGGCGACCACCTAGGGCGCAACATTTTAGGGGTGCCAAAGGGCGGAAGAAATCAGTTGCACATTAAACAGCGAAAACGAATTGAGCAAATCAGGAGAAAAAAAAAGAAAAGAGCGAAAAATTAAAACATTGAAATGTTTTAAAAATCGTACGAACAGTTATCTATTAAGTCCTCACTTACTTCGACGGAAGTAAACACATTGCCTCTACCTACCTAAAAACTACAGCTCCCGCTGCTAGTACGAAACGTAAACAAGCATAACCATGATTCATCTCTGACGATCGCTGTGGCGGCGAACGTGCACTGGCTAGCGATCCTGTTAAGACTTGATACCGAACCTCCCTCACTCCGTCCCTCTTTTGGTTTTTGTAACTTCGAGAGTGCAGCACATAGAAACAAACCTACATTTTGATTTCGTACCGAAATTTCATTGCAATTCTGTACAAGAAGAAACCTGAAGCCAAAAATTTTCTATACGAAAGAAGGAAAATTTCAAGTCCAGTAACTACGCTTGAAGAAATTGTTGAATGAAACAAATGTACTTAACAAAATTTTTTTTCGTAAGGTCTAACGACCACCGTGAACAACTCAAAGGCCTATAAGCAGTCGCCCGTCCCTGATTTAGGACCACGAACTCCAGTGGAAGGGAAAGAAGCGGTGTCTTTACATAAGCACAACAGTCATGCCTCACGAGGATTCGAACCCAGAACCATCTCGGACGAATGATCAGAAGCCAATTGCGTATACCACTGCGCCATGGGG
The DNA here is from genome assembly GCF_021461385.2 of Schistocerca piceifrons. Lineage (NCBI taxonomy): Eukaryota > Metazoa > Arthropoda > Insecta > Orthoptera > Acrididae > Schistocerca > Schistocerca piceifrons. The sequence goes on from NC_060139.1 coordinate 3,907,594, forward strand.
GCGGCTAATAGAAGTTGTGGAACTCTCAAAAGAAAATGCAAACAAGGCGTCATTTATATATTCAATTACAATAAAGTGGATGCTGAAAAAGATGAAATTTATGCTCGGTCAAGAAATACTTCAGTGAAAACGGAAACGAAATAACACCACTATTATCCAGGTGACGTAGTTCGATGCTTCGGCGTGTCTCCCATCAGTACAGCATAATTTCTAAATTCAAGGAAAAATTCCCTCGCATCATAAAACAGTTCCACATTCTATTTGTCCATTTTCTTGTAGTTAAATAAAGTAAGTAATTAATGCCAAATTTGGTAGAACTGGTGTATTTAGTTGAGTTCTAGTTTAAAATGTTCAGCACATTCTTCCTATTTCAGTTATTTTGGGAATTTTGCAAAAATTGAGTGCATTTGTTGTCCTCAATGAGTTTTAAAGGAATGGAGGAAAAAGCATGAAAATTGAGGACTGTCCCCAGAAAATGGGGACATCTGGTTAACTTAATTTAACAATTAAAAGTACAATAGGAGATGTGTATTGTTGTGACGTTCGATGTTGGGGTGGTGGTGGCGGGGGAGAGGATGGAATCAGGGAGACGATTATAATAGAAAAGAGGGGGGCATCATTTTCCATCTCTCGCCTAGGGCGGCAAAACACCTAGCAGCGATCCTGGCAATAAGGAATCAAACATAACAGAAATATTCGTAATCAGCTAAAAATAAATTACTCGCCAGGAGAGAAGTAACTTCAAAACTTAGCAACGTGAAGGCGTTAAACATAATACCATATTTAGCAACGGCAGCCAGGGTATTTTCTCTCTTTTTCCTTCAGAAGAACGAGTATAAATGAATAAAAGAGAAGCAGTGCTGACAATGAAAAGCGTGGAGGGATGTTGTGCATGCTACTTAGCAATCATATACAACCGCTCGCTCACCGATAGATCTGTACCTACAGATTGGAAAATTGCGCAGGTCGCACCAGTGTTTAAGAAGGGTAGTAGGAGTAATCCATCGAACTACAGACCTATATCATTGACCCCTGTTAGCAGTAGGGTTTTGGAGCATATACTGTGTTCAAACATTATGAATCACCTCGAAGGGAGGGATCTGTTGATACGTAATCAGCATGGTTTCAGAAAACATCGTTCTTGTGCAACGCAGCTAGCTCTTTATTCGGACGAAGTAATGGCCGCTATCGACAGGGGATCTCAAGTTGATTCTGTATTTCTAGTTTTTCGGAAAGCTTTTGACACCGTTCCTCACAAGCGACTTCTAATCAAGCTGCGGGTCTATGGTGTATCGTCTCAGTTGTGCGACTGGATTCGTGATTTCCCGTCAGGAAGGTCGCAGTTCGTAGTAATAGACGGCAAATCATCGAGTAAAACTGAAGTAATATCAGGTGTTCCCCAGGGAAGCGTCCTGGGACCTCTGCTGTTCCTGATCTACATAAATGACCTGGGCGACAATCTGAGCAGTTCTCTTAGGTTGTTCGCAGATGATGCTGTAATTTGCCGTCTAGTAAGGTCATCCGAAGACCAGTATCAGTTGCAAAGAGATTTAGAAAAGATTGCTATATGGTGTGGCAGGTGACAGTTGACGCTAAATAACGAAAAGTGTGAGGTGATCCACATGAGTTCCAAAAGAAATCCGTTGGAATTCGATTACTCGATAAATAGTACAATTCTGAAGGCTGTCAATTCAACTAAGTACCTGGGTGTTAAAATTACGAACAACTTCAGTTGGAAAGACCACATAGATAATATTGTGGGGAAGGCGAGCCAAAGGTTGCGTTTCATTGGCGGGACACTTAGAAGAAGCAACAAGTCCACTAAAGAGACAGCTTACACTACACTCGTTCGTCCTCTGTTAGAATATTGCTGCGCGGTGTGGGATCCTTATCAGGTGGGATTGACGGAGGACATCGAAAGGGTGCAAAAAAAGGGCAGCTCGTTTTGTATTATCACGTAATAGGAGAGAGAGTGTGGCAGATATGATACGCGAGTTGGAATGGAAGTCATTAAAGCAAAGACTTTTTCGTCGCGGCGAGATCTATTTACTAAATTTCAGTCACCAACTTTTTCTCCCGAATGCGAAAATATTTTGTTGAGCCCAACCTACATAGGTAGGAATGATCATCAAAATAAAATAAGAGAAATCAGAGCTCGGACAGAAAGGTTTAGGTGTTCGATTTTTCCCGCGTGCTGTTCGGGAGTGGAATGGTTGAGAGATAGTATGATTGTGGTTCGATGAACCCTCTGCCAAGCACTTAAATGTGAATTGCAGAGTAATCATGTAGATGTAGATGTAGATGAGAGAACAGAGTAAATGTTTGAAGGCTTAACATTTTTTGGAACGTTGTTCCAGGAAGAACAGCGAACTGTACAATATTATAACTTATTTTAATACACGCAATCGCGATTGTATTTGAGTTATTTATTTTTAAATGACCCGTTTCGATCTTCTAAGAGATCATCTTCAGATATTACATTGTTTGACGGATGCAGGAACCGATGACGCGGAGCAGGTCCGTCTGTTGAAACACGTATGTAACATAGCAGCGATGGCGAGGCATTGTAGCATCTGTGACCAGAGAGTATGCGCTTGACCGCGCGAGTGTTGCGAGCGGTTCTCAGTCTAGTAGTCTGTCGTTGCGAGTCGGTCAAGTTAGTCGTTGCGAGTCTGTAGCTCCGTCTAGTTGAGAGCAGTATTCAGTCTGTAGTCGTCATGCAGAGCGGTCGGTCAGTAGTAGCAGCCCAGTGCGGTTGTGTGATGTAGGCGGTCGGCAACACTGGTCAAGATGAGGAATAAGGTATACTGTTAATTAATATAATCATTAGATAATGAAAAATTTTATTTATTGTAATTATTCTCCAACAAGTCTCCCAATAATAATTTTTTATTTCAAAAGCATTTTCTTAAAAATTTAATTTTTTTTGAACTCAAGATTTCGTTGCACTTCCCATTTCATTCCACTTCTTTTGAAGAAAAATTCCACTAAAATCACACAAAAAAAGGAGAATATTATTATTTGCAATGCAGTTCCTCCAAGCGGTGCGCAACAACAAGAGCAGATATGTGACATCCATTTATTCTGAGGTAAGACTTTAATTCTGATTGTTTTACACAGGGCCAAAGACCGATATTTCGGTTTAATTGAATTTTCTTGTCACTGAATGGACTTTATTTATGAAAAACTTATACTTGAGTCAGATTGCGAATTTCACATTTTTGTTGTCATTAAATTTAATTGCTAGGGAGGTTACATTCGGCTCCCATTTCTATTAAGTATTGTCTTTTTCATTTCCTTTTAAATTACGGTGGGGAGGTTACACTTGGCGACACCCAGTGCAGGATCGTATTTCGTTGAGAGTCTTTTGAGCGACAGTCAGATATCTGCTCTTATTTGCTTAGATAATTAGGATTTGGCGCAACGCTTTTAATAATATTGTGACTTTCTTTCTACAGGTCAACGGCAATTTGCTGCTTTGTTGTATTTGTGTGTTGCTTTTGCATTGTGCTTATTTGTTTTGTGAAAAATTTTGACTATTGTAAAAATGCCGCGAAAGACTGTGAATAGTGTATCGCGAAGTATTGTGAATGAAATTACCGACTTAAACAACGTGACCGATAGTAATTGTGATACGCAACGTAATGATGACCATCCTGCGTTCACTAACAATCAGTGCATTCCAACCACTAATGATGACTTTCACCTTAATGATGAACAAACGAACTCAATTGTCTCGTCTGTTAACTTGACGACAATTGATGACGCAGAATGCTCTATGGTAATGAGCGCTGCAGAGCTTAACACACCCGATTTGGAAAATTCAAGTGACGTACAGGCAAATTTGTCTAAAGAAAGTGATCAGGATACACAAAGTAGGACAGATTTATTTAATTCCGAAACAATGACTGATAGTATACATTTGACTGACAAACCTTTTTGTAAATTTCAAAATGACCAAATGGTTACAGAAAGTGAAACAATTCCAGATCCACTATTGAACAGCACAGAGAATAGAAATGCTGACCTTGAGTCGAATCCAATTATGGCATTTTTGCGGCAAAATTTCAAACAGTTTAATGAAAGATTTGATAAAAATGACGAAAAATTAGACAAACTAAGGGAAGATAACAAACAAGATAACGAAAATCTCAAACAACAACTCAATGAACAGGTCAAACAACTTAGGGAAGATAACAAACACTTAAATGAAAAACTTGACAATAATGACGAAAATTTCAAACAACTTAGTGAACAAATTACAGCCGTTGCCGCGCAGTGCCATGACACTAAGGAACAGTTGCGAGTGGAAATTGAGGCTTGTTCACAAAAAAATAGCGAAGAAATTAAGTCTGTTGCGCAAGAATTAAGAGAAATGCAAACAGTCGCAACAGAAACACTCAGAGACGAAATTAGCGGAGTCGCTAAACAATGCTCTGAAAAAGCGACGCAATTACGGGACGAGTTTAAAGCAATGACGGTAGAACTTTCGCGCACTATGGACGCAAAGATAGACGCGAAATTCGAACAGCAGAACACTCAGATTAACGAGCGCTTTAGTCAGCACATACAGAACAGTGATACGCGTTTCCGCAGATTTATTCAAGATCAAAACAAAGTAAAACGACAAGTCATGGAAACAATCACTGCACAAAGACAAGAGGACAAACGTAAAATGTTCGCGAAAGCAAAGACGTATGTAGACAATAATATTACTACAGTGTCCGACAAAATTAATACCATAGAGCAATTGAACGCGGAATTACGAGATGAAATTTCTGACCTTAAATCAAAAACAGATACACACACAGTAAATATTCAAACAGTGACAGATAGATTCGAACAATTAGATCTAACACAGGATTGTGATGTTATCAAAGGTGATGTTAAAAAACTGAGCGAAATTACGCGCAAGTTGCAAAAACAGATTAATGCGTCTGATTCTAAAACCGATGATCAGGTTAAAATACTGACTGAAAAATGTGATGAATTGGCCAGTCGTATTGATGTTATCGAAAATGCTAATGACAATAAATCAGACGATACTGCACCGGTTTCTTTTATCCAAACGCCTGAATTTCAAAATTTACAGCAGACAATTAATGAGATCGATTCATCTAACAACACGTTACGTAGGAAGTTGTCAAATTTACAACAAGAAGTAACAGAGATGAAAAACATTTCAGTTAATAACATACCGCAACAGACGCCACTTTATGAACATGTGTCAAACTCACGCAGCGCGTATAATTTGGGTAATCTACAGAGAGTACGGGACTTAGATTCCGAACAACCACAGTTCAATAGATACTCTTACGATCCTGAACCTGTTCCATCATGCAGAGATGATAACTTCGACTACAAACATTTTCTGTCAGTGAGAAAGTTTAAGGTTTTCAAAAACGATAGAACGCAGATTCACCCACTGGATTGGATTCAACAGTTTAGTTTTGCTCTTCCACCGACTTGGCCTGTAACACATAAACTTGAATTTATTTGCAGTTTTTTGGAAGGCGAACCGGCAACTCGTATGAGACCGATCGCGAGACAGTGTTACTCGGTAGAGGAATTTCAGAATGCTTTTCTGTCAGCGTACTGGTCGAAGACGACACAGCGCGGAATTAAAGATCAGTTGATTAGTTTGCCAAATTACGAGAACTCAAATTTTCCGTGTGTGACGCAATTTTTTGAGCACATGGTACAACAAAACCAGTACCTAAGTGAACCGTACAGTGAATCCGCACTTATACAACTATGCATCTCTAAATTACCACGGTCATTACGAGTGTCACTTCTAACGGGCCAGCAAAAAGAAAACATTTCAGCATTCAGAGATCTTTTACAGCTCTTGGAGGTACAGCAATCTGATTATTCTTTTGTAAACAAAAACTTTTTGAGTAACAACCAAGGTCAACAACAGTACTACAATTATGATCAGGGACGTAATTTCAATCGGAAAGATAACAGACGTTTTAGGAACGACAACTACCAAAACTTTAATAACAGGCAAAATTCTAATTATCAATACCGTCAAAATTTTCAGCAACAGGAACAACACTTTAGTGACAATAGAGGTGTTTCACAACAACAACATCAAAACCAGCCGGTTAACATACATAACCAACAATGGAATACACAAGGTCAACCAGGCTTTAATGTTTCGCCGCGTGGACGTATAGCCCCTGGTCCAACAAATAGTAACGTACGTCAGCAAGGAAACAACTACGTACAAAGAAGACAGTATTTCAATTCCTATCGTAATGCACCGTATAGGAATGACTATTACGACAGACGTAAAAATAATGAGGACAATTTTCAGCGGACATCTAACAACAGTCGGTCATACCAACAACAAAATCATACGCAAGAACATATTCTCATGAACGAACCCGACAGTAGGTACCATCCAGAGCGTAACACGCCTGGAAGAAGTAATAGGACAGTTCAAATAGTCGAAATGCCACAGAATCCTCCTAATAATAATAACACGGCAGATAGAATCTGACTAGATAATGTACAGGACGCATCTTGCAATAATACAAGCACTACCTTAGACACGCAAAATGTTGTTCACGAAAATGTAATTACTTTTGACGACATCAGAGACACTCTTTTACAGGAAAGACCAGTTATTCAGAAAACCATTTCACATCCTGTTATCGAAATTAAAATTGGTTCATCGAAATTTTCAGCAGTAATCGATTCCGGATCACCTATATCAGTAATTAATGAGGAGACTTTCAACGAGTGCAACAAAGAGAATACTTATCCGACGTTACCTTTAGGCAAAACAAAAGTGAAGGGAGCAGTATCGAGTAAAGGAGTAGACGTTAAATTACAGACGCATTTATCATTTTGTATTGGAGGTCATACTTTCCACACTAATTTTTGGATTGTTCCTTTATTGACAACAGACATTATTTTAGGCACGAATTTTCTGGTACAACACCACGCAGTTATCGATTTTCAGAATTCTTATTTAATGTTAAAGGATGAAAATATACAATTGGCCTTAGAATTTCAGCACTCTTTATCTGCGGAAGAACAAACAATTAACCGCACAGAGGTCATTTCCGCAACACGTAACATAGACTGTAATCCCACATTGTTCACGGATACGTACGTACATAACTATAATACTCCAGACGAAGCTGACTACGACGTTATGCAGTTAATTTCTGATAAGGTTAAAGAGAGCAGTGCAACTACAGACGACGAACGAACGCAATTACACAAAATTCTTTTACAGCAAGCGCCAGTTTTTGACAACATTCCTGGTACTATGTCCGGCTTTATGTATGAATTTCAAGTCAAACCGCACGACACATTTAAAGCAAAGCATTATCCCATTCCATATATTCACAGAGAACAGGTTAAAAAAGAGCTGCAAGATATGCTTGATCAGGGAATTATTGAACCAGCAGTTAGTCCGTACATAAACCCGCTACATATTGTTAAGAAAAAAGATGGCTCACTTCGCCTTGTACTTGATTCACGTCACATTAATGACATTATTATTAATGAAACAGACCGACCACAGACATTAGAGGAACTTTTACAGAAATTTCATGGTACAGCTATTTATTCTACATTAGATTTGAAATCGGGATTTTGGCAAATTCAACTTCATCCTAATTGTAGAAAATATACAGCTTTTCTCTGTTTCGGCGACTGTTATCAATTTTGCAAACTACCGTTCGGCTTAACTATTTCCTCTGCAGCTTTTATTCGCGGTTTGAGCACTATACTTCCGACAGAACTTAAAGACAGAATTACGACGTATGTAGACGACATTCTTATCGCAGAAGCTAACTGGTATGAACACAATCTGATTCTTGAACAACTGCTGCAAACTTTTCATGCACAAGGACTTACAGTTAATCTTAGTAAATCGCACTTTGGCAAAACTTCTATAAAATTTCTTGGACACGTAATTTCAGCAGAAGGCATTGCGCCTGATCCAGAAAAACTTCAGGCTCTACGTGACATTAGTGTTCCTACGACGAAGAAGCAATTACGCAGTTTTTTGGGCTTAATTAATTTTTTTCGTAAATTTATTCATCACTCTGCTTTAGACACACCCAGATTATGCCATTTAACAGGTAAAAACAGTATTTGGTCTTGGGATAAGCAAGCACACTCTGAATTCATGAACCTGAAACATGCTTTGTTGAATGCACCACTTTTATCGCACCCTGATCTTACTAGAAATTTTTCCATTGCCACCGACAGTTCCAACACCGCTTTAGGCGTACATATTTTCCAGGAAATTGAAGAAGATGGTTCAATAGTAATCAAAAACATCGCATTTGCAAGCCGCATTCTGTCACCTGCTGAGCGAAATTATTCTGTTACAGAATTGGAAACATTATGTGTTGTATGGGCTTTTACGAGATTTAGGCATTTTCTTTATGGCAGACATACCACCGTGTACACAGACCACAGAGCAATACAATTTTTACTTTCGGCTAAATTCACTCACGACAGATTAAGCAGATGGAAACTGTATTTACAGGAATTTAATTTTACAATAGTTCACATTCCCGGCACGCAAAATGTTATAGCAGACGCACTATCGCGTTCTCTCGGCAACAATCAGCAAGACGTAGCAACCAACTTCTGCAGAACAAATTTCAGTGTCATGTACATTCAGCAAGTCGCATTTGAAAATTTTATTTCATCGTCATTACAGGACATAGCACAAGAGCAAAATAAAGACAATGTGTGGAAAGAAATTAAACACCTTTGGCAAGATAGGAATAATGTTACGATTAGAAACCACTACACTGTACGCAATGACATTCTGTTTCGGCGCTCTCATCCTGACAGCAACAATTGGTTATTATGCATTCCTGACGAACTGGTTAACAAATTAATTTGGTACACTCATTTAAGTTACGCACATTACGGAGCACGAAAATGTTTTCTTATACTGAGACAAAACTGTTATTTTGCCAACATGGAAAAACGTATACGACGAGTTTTAGCGTCTTGTAAAATTTGCCAGAAAGCTAAATCAGACACCACTTCACATATTCCTCCTTTATATCCCATTATACCTGTTAAATTAAGACACATGGCCGCAGTAGATATTTTTGGTCCGATTCCGAGAACTAACAGAGGTTTTTGCTACATCTTTGTCGCTGTTGAGCTCACTTCAAAATTTGTTACTTTCACTCCGTTACGCAAAGCTACTGCTAAAACTGTTTCAAATGCATTTGTAAAACATTTTCTATCTCATGTAGGGCATGTAATGAAAGTAATTTCTGACAATGGATCTCAATTTCGTAGTAGCGTATGGACACGCATGTTACGAGCTAGAAACATTTCTCCGATCTATATATCCAAGTACCACGCTTCTTCGAACCCCTGTGAAAGATTAATGAAAGAAATTGGTAAGTTGTGCCGAACATACTGCCACAAAAGACATATTGATTGGGATACACACATACTCTCATTCCAAGATGTAATTAATTCCATTCCAAATGAATCCACTATGCTATCTCCGACTGTTATACTGAAAAACGTTGAACCACCGAACAAAATTAAAGAATTAATAGAATTTCCCAAAAGTCGTCGCCTAAGACACCACGAAATAATTGACATTGCGCTGAACAACATCAAACGTGCCGCAGAGCGCCGGAGAAGACAGCAAAAACAGGTTTGTAAACGCCGAGACTTTCACGTTGGACAGAAAATATTAGTGCGTACACACTATTTATCCAGCAAATTAAAAGGTAAGTGCAGTAAATTTGAACTTCTATACGCAGGTCCGTATCGGATTCGCAGCATCCCTCACCCCAATGTTGTACACGTCGAAACTTTGAGAACCAGAAAATCGAAAGGCAATCACCATATCTCAAACATTAAACCGTTTATTGAGTGAAACCACTGTATGATTCAACACACTATGATGCCATTTACTAATGCAATTATTTCACGTGACTAATTACTGATGATTATCGTATTTTTTCTTGGCAAGTGCCCGGCAAGGTAAGGTTAGCAGGTCGCTCTTCTTGTCGTTACACATCAGACCGTGCATATTTTTCCAGATGAATTTACACATTTATGACTATTTTTGCAATTATATTTATGTGACTACTTATTGATGATTATCGTGTTTTTTCTTGGCAAGTGCCCGGCAAGGTAAGGTTAGCAGGTCGCTTTTCTTGTCGTTACACATCAGACCGTGCACATTTTCCATTTTTTGGTGTATGTGACTGTACTCCAGTTTTGTTTGTATGGACTATGAAATAGTTAAGATATAACACACACCAGTCGACTTTGACATTTTTTTTTGCCTTATGACATCTCAACATCGTGACTGTTTCACATTTTTTTTGCTGCTGCATTGTATTATTCTGTGTATATCTTTGTTTTTGAACACTGTCAATGTTTTTGACATATTACGTTTTCTGTCATGTTATGCTGTAGGGTTAATTATGTTACCATAAACCAGTCATTATCTAGTGGGTATATGATTTAAATGCAGGACATTAATCTTTGTTCATCAATTTCAGAAAGGAATGATGATTCTAAGAAATAAATTCAACAGAAATGGGAATTTCACCTACGGAATAAACGAAAGGAGATGCAATAACTTTATGAGGAAGAGTAAATGGATCAGGATTAACAAACATTAACAAGAATATACTATACTCATCACAGAATAGCAGTCTTAACTAATTTTTTCTTTCAGAATACAAGGTGATTGATGCAGGCTGTCAGAGAGAACTACACATCTTAGTTTTAGTGATGAAATATGCTAGAGATAAGGAATAGTTATGTAATGAGTAATGAAGTGATTTTTTGCAGATGATAGTGAATACTGATGAATAATGATGAAGGAAATGGTATTATGAATAATGAAGTTTTTCTTTACAGGTGATGATAATAATGAAGTTATGATAATGTGGATAATGAAGTGATTGATAATGAAGTTTTTTCTTTACAGATGAGGATAATGTTGAAGTTATGTATTTATGCTACGTAGTTATTTAAGTATTTGTTGCAGTTTGCTTTGACAGCAGGTGTTACATTGCATAGTAGGATGACAGAAATTTTGGAAAGGACAGCTATGGAACACATTTTATACACATTTCACTACCTGTTAATTCGAAGTTCACTACTTTTCAGCATAGTGTGCGTTTCTTCTTTCAGGTCAATAATCCATTTTGTATTTTTTCCAGGAGAAGCTTTTCATGATACTTGCTAAACCTGTTACTTATTATACCTGTTCTAGTACTTGCATTTTTATATTTTTTACCCATTTGTGTTTATCATTTATAAATGTGATCACATGTACTACCTTGTTACATAATCTTGCTACAGCTGACTCATGACGAATGACGTTACCTATCCTCATTTGCAGCAATAGGTCAAAAGCAAAAAGTATTATGCCTCAGCAATTAATTATCGATCCCAACGCAATGCATTGCTACAAAAAAAAATGTATTACCAGTCCCACATAATGTCACTAGTTTATGATAATTCTGAATAATACTGATCAACTCTGAATAGCATGTCACTTGAGTAATGACCTCTTAATGAGACTATATTCAAAATAATGCTTTGTCACTAGCTAATAACTGCCACTGTCTATTATAATGATACTACGTATAATGCCTGTGATTATTAATGATTTGCCTGTAATTAACTGATTTTAATAATGACTTTGTAATGGTCTGAATACTACTGAAGGAGGAACACTGTTTATTGTAATGTTACCACTTATAATGCTTGTGATTACTAATGATTTGACTGTAATTAACTGATTTTAATAATGCCTTTGTAATGATCTGAATACTACTGAATGAGGAACACTGTTTATTGTAATGAGTACTTGTAATGCCCATGATTATTAATGCTATGACTGTAATTAACTGATTTTTAATAATGACTTCGTAATAATCTGAATAATACTAAATGATGATTTTATTCAATACTTGCTGGCCACTGAGTGCCAATAATTAATGTCACTCCACGAATTGTTATTAATTATGCCATTGATTAGCTCTTGTTTCCAATGTTGATACTTTGTTGTTGGAAATGAATGTGACTGTTTCATAATGCTTTGTAATTAGGAAAAGACTAATGATTCTTAATAGATTGGAATGACACATAATTAATTAACTATGGTACTGTTTAATAATGCTTTGTAATTAATTAAGGCTAATAATTCTTACTATATTGAAATGACAAATGATTAATTAATTAACTGTAATTAGACAAATGATTAATTAACGACAAATGATTAATTAACTGTAATTATACAAATGATTAATTAACTGTAATTAGACAAATGATTAATTAATGACAAATGATTAATTAACTGTAATTAGGAAAAGGCTAATGATTCTTAATTATACTCTGTAACTGGAAAAGAATGCGATTATTTAATAATGCTTTGTAACTAGGAAAAGAAGATTACTGATTCTATGTAAAACAATTAATGAACATTTTTCTGTAATACTACATACATGGTACAGAAATGTTCAATAACTGGGCTATGAATGCCGCACACTACTACTGTAATTGACAATATTATGTGACTTAATGTCCTTCACCTCATAAGCTGACTACCCTAAATTACTGCAATGTCCATTTGTCCTGTTTATCCTAGTGATCATGGAGCACTATCTTTGGTTTTGCACTAATTCTACGTTGGTGTGCCTTGTAAGAGTGTGGTGTTGACACGACATGCTGTCCACCACCATGAGCGATGAAGACATTATTATGGTCCCACTGTTTGGTGTACGTAATGTACTGCCAAAATGAAAACATGGAACATTACTACGACAGTTCAGTGTCTTGGCTACACTGATAAATTCTGATGGGAAAAGAACTTCAAGTTGTGTCACTTGGTGTTGTACTTCTGTGGAAAGATATGGACTTTCAGAGCAGCTGTGTGCAATCTAAAGTGCTACAACCATGATGCAATCCTTCCCTTTCCTATCCTGATTCTTGCCACATAGTTCATAGGTTATACATTTTTCGATTCGCTGAACTCCAATGCGAATACACTTATGTCACTTGTCAATATAATATTTTTGCCAGTCTGTTTATTTGTTCTGAATATGCTAAAGAATTTTTTCAGTGCCTGTGCACTTTATTATCTGTCAAATAATTTGTATATACTTTTCTGATTTGCTACTATGTTTTGTACTCACATTTTGTCTTTGTCTGATATATTTTGTACTTAGTGCGTGTGCACAACATATACTTTATGTACTACATCTAATTATTCTTGCCAGTCTGTTTATTTGTTCTGCATATGCTAAAGAATTTTTTCAGTGCCTGTGCACTTTGTCATCTGTCAAATAATTTGTATATACTTTTCTGATTTGCTACTATGTTTTGTACTCACATTTTGTCTTTGTCTGATATATTTTGTACTTAGTGCGTGTGCACAACATTTAAATATTCTGTAAGTTGTAGAATTTTGTTAATTAAAGAAAAATTTTGCCGCGCTTGGCAAGTCCAAATGACTCACCATCGCTGCCAAATTTTTGCCCCCCCAGTGGAGGGTTATGAAACACGTATGTAACATAGCAGCGATGGCGAGGCATTGTAGCATCTGTGACCAGAGAGTATGCGCTTGACCGCGCGAGTGTTGCGAGCGGTTCTCAGTCTAGTAGTCTGTCGTTGCGAGTCGGTCAAGTTAGTCGTTGCGAGTCTGTAGCTCCGTCTAGTTGAGAGCAGTATTCAGTCTGTAGTCGTCATGCAGAGCGGTCGGTCAGTAGTAGCAGCCCAGTGCGGTTGTGTGATGTAGGCGGTCGGCAACACTGGTCAAGATGAGGAATAAGGTATACTGTTAATTAATATAATCATTAGATAATGAAAAATTTTATTTATTGTAATTATTCTCCAACAAGTCTCCCAATAATAATTTTTTATTTCAAAAGCATTTTCTCAAAAATTTAATTTTTTTTGAACTCAAGATTTCGTTGCACTTCCCATTTCATTCCACTTCTTTTGAAGAAAAATTCCACTAAAATCACACAAAAAAAGGAGAATATTATTATTTGCAATGCAGTTCCTCCAAGCGGTGCGCAACAACAAGAGCAGATATGTGACATCCATTTATTCTGAGGTAAGACTTTAATTCTGATTGTTTTACACAGGGCCAAAGACCGATATTTCGGTTTAATTGAATTTTCTTGTCACTGAATGGACTTTATTTATGAAAAACTTATACTTGAGTCAGATTGCGAATTTCACATTTTTGTTGTCATTAAATTTAATTGCTAGGGAGGTTACATTCGGCTCCCATTTCTATTAAGTATTGTCTTTTTCATTTCCTTTTAAATTACGGTGGGGAGGTTACACTGTTCAGGCGTGGAGAGTACTCCACGCGCGAGAACGTCCTGCCTTCTCGTACGTGACCGTACTGAACCTCTGCGGTGTTTTACACGCCTGCACGGATGGACCTGTTCCGAGCCACCGTTTCCTACGGTCATCAAGGAATGTAAGAGCTGATAATGATCTCTTAGAAGATGGAAACCTGTCATCTAAAAATAAAAATTGATAACTCGTATGCAATCAAGATGGTGTGTATTAGAATAATTTTGAAGGCTTGATACTTCTTTAAAATGGAATATTAAAAACTATTATCGTCTTATTTCTGTGTTAGTATTGACCCTGGAACCACACTGTGTGATTTTCGGAACGCGTTTCCCACTGTGGGGTTGCGCTCTACCCCAAAAATATACCCACCATACTTACTGTCTACGTTATTTTTTTAAAACATTATTGAGCATTTATCATCGTATTTCATAGTTACAAGGGTGTGGAGAAACTAAAGAGAAACTAAAGTTTTTGTTCACAGCCAAACTAAAGCACTAAGAAGACAGCGTTTATTTAGCTTAACAATTTAAAACAGTTGTTTTAGCACTTATTACTGCAAGAAAACAGAAAAAAATCGCTTAACAGTATCTTTACATATAATAATTATTAATCTGTTTAGCTATTTATGTCTTTCGATTGCACTTCTGAATAAATTTACACTTGTCTTCGTTACACTTAGGACTTATTCCCAGCCGGTGTTCCTTGAGTGGATGGGTGTAGTGTACCACTTATGTCCATTTTGTCCATAAATAACTGTTTTCTGAGACATCACATCGTCTTCATCTGCTGATCCTGCGACTAAATGATCACCTCCTCTTTCATCACTGAGAACATAATCTTCTTCAGTACTTTCCAGTTCGCTGACTTTTATGTCAGATGAATCGGTATCCCCAGCTACTAATTCTTCAAGTATATTTCTCTGAAGATCTTTTTCTGGTATTATGTCATGTCTTAGTACCATTATTTGCACAAGCACAAAAAACATTCCAGATAAGAATATGTAACAACCACATCGTGTGGTCTTACACGACCCAGTGCTAACAATACTAACGAAGGTCGCAGCAAAACACGGTAAGTAGCCTGTCAACATTACAGCTCGCACGCCAGTGAAGGTACACAGAGTGACGAACCGTCTGCGCTAAAACTGCAGAGAGAGATAAACCCGCAGCCCTGGAGTGTGTCCCGTTTCCTGTAGTACCTGCTGTAACTGATGGATAACGCTTTAGAAGCCGGATACCATATGGCGCAGTCCAAAATAACAACAACAAAAACTTACACTTAGACCCGGAATCTAACTCTCGAACTCGAGTATTCTAAAGCAAAACTGTCCCCTGTGCATTTAATAGGCAACATAGCTACATAGTGCTGAATGAAGGTAGATGTCATACAAGTTATTACAGGGTTGCCAAACTGCTATTTTTGAAGTCCATTTTCTATCGAAAATATACACCGGGTGCAATTATGTCACAGACATTTTTGTATTGTTAGTATGCGAGAAATCGCGCTGTGTCGTCCGAGAGGGCAAATTTTCGTTCATCATAATTCCGCATAAAGTCATATATGGTGGAGAAAAATTGTGTCACGAAATTTTGACCCTGAGTAGTTAATGCTTGTAGGAACCAAAATTACTAATGTTGTGTTGTGTAGGTCGACACGCGCCATTTTTAAACTATGGTAACTTGGCGCCACGCTCTCCGATTGGCCGTGGGATTGTCCTGTTGCCGTTCGTTCGTTGACGGGCAGCGCTGTGGTTCCCGTGGCCAATCGGAGCGCGTGGCGCCAAGTTTCCGTAGTTTAAAAATGGTGCGTTGTCGACCTACACAACATTAGTAATTTTGGTTCCTATGGGCATCAGCTATCCAGGGTTAAAATTTCGTGTCACAATTTTTCTCCACACTATATACAGTTCATCCATGCTGGGAATTGAGAACTCAACGATTTTTGCCTGTTATCGATATCGATACTGGCAAAATACTGGTCTCGGGAATTCCAAGACGTATCAAAATCTCTAAAGCAGTTCCTCAGACTAGCCCGGACAGAAGAAAAGAGGCCAGCGGAGGACTTCAGTTTAATACAGAGTGAATCACCTAAACCTCGCACCGAAAATATTGCGGAAATGGAAAGTGCTGTTGACAGGCGGCTTTCACAGAATGCATTTGCAGTCCGGGGCTCTTATTATCAGCCAATCAACACATTTTAATAATGAAACTTCCTGGCAGATTAAAACTTTGAGCCGGACAGAGACTCGAACACGGGACTTTTGCCTTTGGCGGGCAAGTGCTCTACCATCTGAGCTACCCAAGCACGACTCACGACCCCTCCCCACATCTTCAATGCTGCCAGTACGTCGCCTCCTACCCTCCAAACTTGTAATAATACATAGAAAGTGTATTTTTCGTGCAAATAACCTTTTTTTTTAAATGCAACAATGCATGTTGATATTAACAAAGCAAAAGTAAGGAAAATTAGAATGTCTACGGTATTTGTTGCGGGATTCTAGTGTTGGTCGTTTACGAGATATTGTATTTTGAAAAGTTTCAATATCGACGCTTGTTTGTGACATTCGACCTGCGTAGTTGCTAGATGCGATGTTGTTATGTTTGCTTATAGTGTTCTTGTGTGTCCCTTGAGCGCATTGTGACATGCTAGTCAGTAGGTCGTAGTTGAGGATGGCATTTGCCAACGCAGATGGAAGAATGCAGTTCGTTCTTGTATTGCGTATGCGGTAAGATATCCCGGTAGACGTCAACCATCTCGGCAATTCAGTTCAGTTACTTCAACCAGTTGCGTGAAGGTGGTAGTATCAAGAGCTGCATGGAAACGATTGTGAGAATCGCGTTAACTTTTGTAGATGATCATTCAAGGCAGAATGCTCTGGATGTATCACGTATCTTGTTTAGTGATGATGCCACGTTTGCTCGTCATGGCAAGTAAATCGCCGAAACATTCACCATTGGTCTTTTGACAATACCCGTCCGCTTCATCAGGTGGAACGTCAGCGTCCATGACGTGTAAACGTGTGGTGTGGGATAGTGAACCATCAGCTCACAGGCCCGTTTTTCATAGACGACAGACAGAACGCGCTCAGGTAACGCAGCCTTTAACAGAGCATCTTCCACGGGTGCTAGAAGATGTTCCTATGCAACTAGGACAAATATGTGGTACCAACATGATGGCTGTCCAGCCCATAGTCCATGAAGTAACACAGCGTGTTGTTTCCAAATATTTGGAATAGACGCAGAAGACCCCGGATTTGACGCCAGACTGGACGCGTGTACTGCCGTTGCCGGTGGTTATTTTGAACACAATCTAAGACGGTCAGTTGTCTACGGTTACAATCCACGTAACTGGTCTATGCACTCATATTGTTCTTTAGTGTGTGCTACCACAGGTGTTGTGTAACTGTCGGTGTGGGAACTTTTCAAACTACGATATCTCGTAAACGGCTCCCTCTACAACCCTGCGACAGCCACCACTGACGTTCTAATTTAACCAACATTTAGTTCGTTAATGTCAACAGGCGTTGTTCCACTTAAAAAAGTGTTTATTTGTACAGAAAATAAACTTTCTAAATATTATTACAATCTGTTGATTGCCTAGCAATACGAACAGCTGACTTAAGTGGCTGATTTACACATTTGCCGCCCCTACCGACGTCTATGATTCGCAATCATGTTAATCATACTAATTACAATTTCACTGTCAATGAAACTGTAACTTTCCGATTTGTGCACGGTTGTCGTAATTATACCACCTTTTTTCCCATAATTAGTAAGACTGTGAAATAGGAGATCGATGTGTCAGTTCTTAGATTATTTTTACAGCCCAACGATTTAATTAACGTGGTACAAGAAATAGCTTATGGGTATATTTCTGAGATAATAAAAGCTCGATCGTGTGCTACTATTAAGGCGGGGAAAGATATGCTGAACACTATTTACACAGAATGTACTATCTTGGTAGAAAGTGCCCGAACTGAATAGCGTTTCGCCTGATGTGCATGCAGCACACATAACATAAATGTCTTCCAGGTCCTCTAATCTTATTTCGGTACACTCATTTGACTGTACAAAACGGTTACACGAGTGACCACTAGAAAACACTGTTCCGTGTGACAATAACTCCAGGTGAAAATTAATACCACGATACTATAAATATCGGGGAACACCTGAGACAGTCCTTAACGCTTGTGACCTCAAACTTACACTCCTGGAAATGGAAAAAAGAACACATTGACACCGGTGTGTCAGACCCACCATACTTGCTCCGGACACTGCGAGAGGGCTGTACAAGCAATGATCACACGCACGGCACAGCGGACACACCAGGAACCGCGGTGTTGGCCGTCGAATGGCGCTAGCTGCGCAGCATTTGTGCACCGCCGCCGTCAGTGTCAGCCAGTTTGCCGTGGCATACGGAGCTCCACCGCAGTCTTTAACACTGGTAGCATGCCGCGACATCGTGGACGTGAACCGTATGTGCAGTTGACGGACTTTGAGCGAGGGCGTATAGTGGGCATGCGGGAGGCCGGGTGGACGTACCGCCGAATTGCTCAACACGTGGGGCGTGAGGTCTCCACAGTACATCGATGTTGTCGCCAGTGGTCGGCGGAAGGTGCACGTGCCCGTCGACCTGGGACCGGACCGCAGCGACGCACGGATGCACGCCAAGACCGTAGGATCCTACGCAGTGCCGTAGGGGACCGCACCGCCACTTCCCAGCAAATTAGGGACACTGTTGCTCCTGGGGTATCGGCGAAGACCATTCGCAACCGTCTCCATGAAGCTGGGCTACGGTCCCGCACACCGTTAGGCCGTCTTCCGCTCACGCCCCAACATCGTGCAGCCCGCCTCCAGTGGTGTCGCGACAGGCGTGAATGGAGGGACGAATGGAGACGAGTCGTCTTCAGCGATGAGAGTCGCTTCTGCCTTGGTGCCAATGATGGTCGTATGCGTGTTTGGCGCCGTGCAGGTGAGCGCCACAATCAGGACTGCATACGACCGAGGCACACAGGGCCAACACCCGCCATCATGGTGTGGGGAGCGATCTCCTACACTGGCCGTACACCACTGGTGATCGTCGAGGGGACACTGAATAGTGCACGGTACATCCAAACCGTCATCGAACCCATCGTTCTACCATTCCTAGACCGGCAAAAGAACTTGCTGTTCCAACAGGACAATGCACGTCCGCATGTATCCCGTGCCACCCAACGTGCTCTAGAAGGTGTAAGTCAACTACCCTGGCCAGCAAGATCTCCGGATCTGTCCCCCATTGAGCATGTTTGGGACTGGATGAAGCGTCGTCTCACGCGGTCTGCACGTCCAGCACGAACGCTGGTCCAACTGAGGCGCCAGGTGGAAATGGCATGGCAAGCCGTTCCACAGGACTACATCCAGCATCTCTACGATCGTCTCCATGGGAGAATAGCAGCCTGCATTGCTGCGAAAGGTGGATATACACTGTACTAGTGCCGACATTGTGCACGCTCTGTTGCCTGTGTCTATGTGCCTGTGGTTCTGTCAGTGTGATCATGTGATGTATCTGACCCCAGGAATGTGTCAATAAAGTTTCCCCTTCCTGGGACAATGAATTCACGGTGTTCTTATTTCAATTTCCAGGAGTGTATTACAAGACGTGACATTCTTCCACTCTCAATAGTACCCGACACAAATAATGACTGTAATTCTAACACATCTGTTGCTCTTGTATTCTTGGTCTCTAAAAGATTTTCGAGCCATCTATTAACCGTTGTTCACTTAACGAGTGCTTTTACACACACTGATTAATGAGCTAATCGCTTACAAAAACCATGATTAACAGTGTCGAGCGCTCTATCGAAACCTCACCGTCAACAATGTATCACTAGTAATTTCGCGACATTCTTGATGGCACGTTGATCTATTTGCATTTCGAAAACCAGTTGTCGTACTTTTGTCGGAAGTTATTCGTATCTCGTGACACTTGACCATAATGCTAATCGTCATTGCTGACTAACCACAGAGAGACGCAACGTAACACATTTGTAGCCATTATCAGTTAGAAAATCTGAACTTTAAATCACACGGCGAGAATTCAGATTCCTGTATTGAACCAGGGCAACTGTCAGGAAACTGTGGTCTCTGTTAACTAACCACGAAAGATTTAAATATAGTTTCATTTTCAAGTGATGTAATGCCTGTATTGCATGGCGATTCCAATACAGCACCTAATGAGACTGTCGTTTAAGCACAAACAAAGGCCATATATCGAATTTACTCAGCAGTCGCGAGATGTTTGAAACTTCAGTGACGAGGAAAATAAATAATTTCTGCCTTCCCAGGATTCGAACCCGGCAACTATCGCCGTTGTTTTCTAGCCACGAATCGATATTAAAAATAGTTTTTTTTCCACCAGAAACGAGATGTGCGCATATCTGAACTAAAATGACGCGATGAAGAGTAAGTATACTGATGACTGGGAATCGAACCCCGAACATATCGTTGTTGACTACACAAGAGGACACGTTAACTATCGAATTCTTTTTCAGCAGTAGCTGGGAGTGCAAGTCTCTGGAAGTCAAAACCATCATATATCGCTGCTGACAGTGAATGAAGAGACGTTAAAAATCAAAATGAATTTCCATTAACAGTTAGGTGTGCTCATGCTGAAGTCTGAAAGGACATTATGAAAATTGTTGTGCCGAACCAGGATTCGAATCCTGACACGCGCCTTACGTGAATTAGGTGAGTGTAGAACCTTGAGCAAACAACGTATTGATGGCACTTTGTGATCACGCAGGAATCAAATCCCGGGAAACCAGAACCAATACATTCAACATCTCAAGTTGAAATAAGAGATAAAAAATACCCTGTGACCCTGCGTGTCGTTTGGTTCTTTAACTGAAATAAAAATACTGGTGAAATAAATGTTGCTGTTGACATAGTTTCTACACGTTGCCACCTCCGCCTTCGTCGTAGCCCAGTCAGTAGGATCTACTAGTATCCATTAAAATCCTGCATCTGGTGTGGGGATCGAAATCTGACCCTACGTATCAAGCCCCCAGATCACAGAACCGAACGTTTGGCTGGGTCATCATTTTGTAGTAGCACTGATGCGCCACATGGTGAGAATTCTGGCTTCATGTCTCCCTGGAGTGAATTACTTCATTTTGTAATCATTGAAATAAATTCGCAGAACGGCCAATACAGGAAGTGTTACTTCCACATAAGCTACTCTCCATGGTAAACGTCACACACTGCAAAAGGTAAGCTGAGTTACTGAACGCGATTCTTCCGTAATTTACTAAACCGCAACTAGTCGGTCTGCTAACAGTATCAGTCTGTTGAAAGCTCAGAAATGAGGTATTTCATTTTATAATTCACCAGTAACAGCAGAACCTTGCGGAAACGTTTCCGTGAAAAGCTCTTGGCCGCCTGTCCTGATCAGAACAGTTTCTGCTTCACCAGCCTATGGCCGCCTGACGCCAGCCGACGTCAGCCCAGGTGATACTTAATATTGTAGTTTGGTCTTCAGCGCGAAACATTTTCTACGAACATTGTGTACACTACACAGTAACAACAACGTAATAGCCAGTATTCTCGCAGCATATGACGTAAGGAGCGCAAAGTACGTAATCTTCCATTGCGGCCAAAGTTTACCGGGGAAAAGGAGGTTGGTGCATAAGTTTGTGGCGTTTTTGTATGTAATAGAATGGGGAAGGCAGGAAGCGCCAACGTCTGTTCCCTGTACGAGGGGATGGCATCGAAGAAATGATGTCGGATAATAGCATCCTCGTGTCATGTATGATGATTTTAACGCGAATTATTTTCCACATTTATCAAGCCGAACCGCTGTGGCTCTCTCAGTTAAAGAGTGAAAATGTTAGCCTCCTACGAGTGTAGAACACGAATCTAACGCCTCCACACCTTCGGAACGCGACGTCGTTTTCACCGACCTGCAGAAGTTACTACTGCCACTTACGTCTAGTGACACCTATGAGAGATAATTCGCAATTCTGCGTGGAATGACATTCCTGGTCTAAAAACATGTATTTCATAGTTGAATGGAATTATCTCAGGGTTGCCAGACTTAATCTACAACGTTGCGAAGTTCCAATCTTCCTCGCAGCAGGAAGAAATACATTTGCACAGCCGATGAGTTTCTTGAGCAGGCTAGCAGTCCAAAAGCAAAGCTTGCAGACGCAGAGGAAGTATCTCGTAATTTGGTGGATACATGAAATACGAAACGTATAAGCAAAATTGTGTAACTCAACAGAAACAACATAAATTAAGAACAGGTGGAATGAAATGGATGGCCTTCCTCTTCATAGCTGTCATTATTTTATTTCTGTTTTACTCTGTAGCTCTGTAGGTTATCAGAATATTCATACGAGACTTATCAAGCAGTAATTTTTAGAATCGACAGATAAGTCGAGTTTAAACAGGAAACTAATTAGCGCTGTTTCTAACGAAGGGCTCAGTGATACCAAGTCCTTAAATAAAGAGACATTAAGTAAGTAGCCTAGGGCGTTGCACACAGCGAGCCACGGCAACATTTAGGGTTACGATATGACACAGGTGGACAGACGGTGCTGGAATGTAATCACACCAACACGCCCTATGCCTGCACCTTTCTGTAGACAATTTAATTTCTTCGTAGCAGGTAGACACCCTATATTTCGAACTGATAGACAAGAGCTACAGTCTCTTATAACATCATGCACCTCATACATCGCCACTACTTCTCTCATCCCCAACCTCCATACTGGACTTAACATAAATTATGATACCACACACAGAAATATAACAAAGTTTTGTTTTCTTCCCCGAATGGGGCCTCCCGGCCAACAATGCCATTCGATCATTTCATTTCATTTACGCACTCCAAATAAATGTAGCAATTCCCTACAGATCTCATACTTCTTCTACAGCCTACAGACTTTGTTTTTAAAAACGGAAGAAGAAAAGAAACAAGAAAAACAGGCGATAAAAACGGTGACTTAAAGTGTAAAATGGCCGAAAAATGCGGAAAGTTAAAACAGAAAGCAAAAGGGGTTGGCAATGTTAATAAAAGACACAGGAATCAGACAAGTAACATAGTACACACACAATTAAAAAACATGGCGACAGTCTGGTTTCTGTTCGCAAGAGATAAAAAGCACACCCAGCGACAGTATGATGGCCATTCGCAACACTTCCCAAAAAACACAAAACGGAACACTTATTGTAAAACACTCACTGTAAAACACTGCACGAAAATGGCGGCACAAAGATGACACTCCCGAGCCAAAGGCAGATGGGGGGGGGGGACCTGGAGGAGGGGGAAGAACAAGGAGGGAGGGAGGAAAAAACGAAAAAGGGGGCGTTACCAAGGAGGGAGAGGACTCATAAAGGGGGAGAGGGGCAGGGCAGATGCGAGAGGAAATGAGAGGAGGCAGAGGAGGGAAATGCAAAAGGACTCAGGGGAGAGAAGGGGGCAGAGAGAGGGGAGGTGGGGAAAAAAGAGGATGGAAGGGGGGGGGAGAGTGAGCCCGGGAAAAGGACAGAGGAAAGGAGGGGGAGTGAGGATCAGAGTTGATAGGAGGGATAAATGGAGGGAGAGAGGGCATCATCCGGGAGGGGGAGTTGATGGAAGCCACCTTGGGAAAGGAGATGAAGGGTGTAGAGACGGAGGGTAGGGGGGACACAACAGTGAAGACGTGGCAGGGGGTGGGCATGGGAGAGGAGAGGAGCAAACAGGGGGTGAGGGGGATCAAGGCAGTTGAAGGTGTAGAGGATGCGGGACTGGCATAGCAGAGGATGGGACAGATTAAGGATTTGTAGGTGTGGAGGATGGTAGAGGGGTGCAACCCCCATGTTCGGCCAGAGAGGAGTTTGAGGAGTCGGGGCTTTGGATTGGATGGAGCGGAGATGAGGGATCCAGGTGAGGTGACAGACAATGGTGAGGCCAAGATAGGTGAGGCGGACAGGACGGGCACAGACAGTAAGGGAGAAATCCAGGAGCCGGAAGGAGCGAGTGGTACGACCTACGATGATTGCCTGGGTCTTTGATTTTCAGGAGCTACTGGTTACACCATGCAGCAAAAAGGTCAAGGTGATTCTGGAGAAGACGTTGGGACCGTTGGAGGGTAGGAGCGAGACGAGGAATGCGGTGTCATCAGCTTATAGCAAGAGGTGTACTGGAGGGGGGAGGGGATTGGGGCATATCTGCCATGTACAGGAGGTAGAGGAGAGGGGAGAGGACAGAGCCCTGGGGCACACCTGCAGAGGGGTAGAAGGTGTGGGAATTGACGATATGGATGGTAACATAGGAGGGGTGGTGGGAGAGGAAGGAGGCCATCAGATGGATGTAGTTGATAGGAAGGGCGTAGGTTTGGAGTTTAAACAGGAGACCGGGATGCCAGACATGGTCGTAGGCCTTTTCGAGGTCCAGGGAGACAAAAATGGTGGAGCGACGGGAGTTAAGCTGGAGGGAGAGGAGATGAGTGAGGCGGAGGAGTTGGTCATCAGCAGAGAAGGAAGGTCGAAAGCGACATTGGGTGTTGGAGAGGAGGTGGTTTTGGCAGAGGTGGTGATGGATGCGCCAGGAAAGGATGGATTCCAAGAGCTTGCTGAACACCGATGTGAGACAGATAGGACGATAGGAAGAGGCATCAGATGGAGGCATGTTTGGTTTGGAGAACATCAGGATACGGGAAGTTTTCCACAGGTCGGGATAGAAGCCAGTGGCAAGGATGACATTGTAGAGGGTGGCAAGTGGCAAGGACTGAAAGGAAGGAGGGAGGGCAGTGTTTGAAGTGGTCGTAGGTAATGCAGTCGTGGCTGGGAGCAGTGTTGCGTTTAGTGCAGAGTGTGATGCTGATGTCCTGTGTAGTGATGGGAGTGTTAAGTTCAGATGGTGGTGTGTGGTCCAAGTACTGGAAGCTAGGAGCAAGGGGAGGAACAGAGGTATTCGTACGGTCCATGACGTCAGGGAAGAGGGAATAATCAAAGTGGGGATCATCTGGGATGGAAAAAACATTGGAGAGGTGAGAGGCAAAGTGGTTGGCCTTACTGAGGCTGTCAGGAAAGGGATGGTCATTAAGGAGGAGAGGGTACTGGAGGGTGGGGCAGTTCCCAGTAAGGTGGTGGAAAGCAGACCAATACTTGGAAGCGTTTATGGGGAGCGTGCTGTTGAGTTGTGTACATGTCTGGCGCCAGGCACGGCGTTTCTTCGCGGTAAACAGGTTGCGGGTGTGTCGTCGTAATTGCTGGTGGCGGGTGAGTGTATCCCGGTCACGAGTGCGGAGAAAAGAGCGGTAGAGGCAGTGGGACTCTCAAGGAGAAGGACGGCCTGCGGAGGCAGGGCGGGGTGGTGAGGGTGGATGGCTTTGGTGGGGATATGGGTGGTGACAGCGTCAGACAAGGTCTGGTGCAGGAAGGCATCATTGTGAGTGATGTCATCAGGAGATTGGAGGGTAAGGTCGTGGCCGTCAACCTGGGTGTGAATGAAGTCCCGGTAGGCATCCCAGTTGGCACAGGAGTAATCATGGACAAGTTTAGGAGGGACGTCAGGGCGAGGGGCGTTGCGGGGATGGCGACCATTAGAGATAGTGAGGAGAACAGGAGCATGGTCACTGCCAATGAGGTCAAGGACATCTGCGGTGATGCACCCAAGGAGGTTGGGAGAGGCAAGGACCACATGGGGAGTGGTGTTGGATTCGGGTCGGGTGTGCTGAGGCAGGGGAACCAGGTCTCCCTGGAGGGTGGTGAGAAACTGATGCCACCACTGGAGGTCGGCAGGATCGTGGCTGTGCATATTGAGGTCGGCGGCAATCCCGTAGGTGGAGAAGGTGCGGTCAATGTGGGCCAGGAAATCGTACGGGATGGGGGTGCGAGGGTGGACATAAATGGTGGCCCAGGTGATGGTAAGGGTGGGGAAGAAGAGGCTGAGGGTGAGATGCTCAGCAGGATTGTTAAGGGGCTCTGGAACGCCCTATACTTGCAATGTTAAAATAACGCTTATAAATTACATCTTTCCTCACAAAGTATTTGAGGTAGGAAGTTGAACTTTTTACAGATTATTTATTGGAATATGGGCTATAACTTAACACAGGTATTTTACAAAATTTTAGTTCAGTTATTAAAGATGATTTTTTTTCAATTGTAATGAAAATTCACAACATTTTTTTGCAATTTTTTATTTATATATTCAAAAATATACAGTTTTTTTGGAAAAAGGCTGTGTTAAATTATGCAGAAGGTACTGTGTAACATTTACTGAAAGTTTGAAACAAATATGTTTGGAAGATCCTTAGAAAACATGTAATTAGTATGAGAAAATAAAAGTTTTGGGAATCGAGCGACAAAGATTGGATTAACTTTTTAGTGCATTCCAGGTCCATAGGATGGATTATCTTCATCCTCTGCAAACTCCTCCTCCAGCTTCCTCTTGTTCCTCCTCCTGTTTACTCTTGCTTGTATTTCTAGACTCTTTACAGCCCTGTCTGCAGCCCGAAGGCATTCCTTGTCTAAAGCAA
The DNA here is from genome assembly GCF_021461385.2 of Schistocerca piceifrons. Taxonomy (NCBI): domain Eukaryota; kingdom Metazoa; phylum Arthropoda; class Insecta; order Orthoptera; family Acrididae; genus Schistocerca; species Schistocerca piceifrons. Next base: position 3,934,439 of record NC_060139.1, read on the forward strand.
GCATCGCTCGTACCATGTTAGAACCTATCTTCATTCCCATATTTCTAAATACCTTGCACCTTACAATGTTTCCATCATTGAAAGTCGCAACAGCATCATACACACCAAAGTGAAGTGTTTCTATTCCATCAAATACAGTCTTGGGGATTCTCGACCATATAACACTATTTACACTTTCATTGGGGTTTTGAGTTTTTCCGTGAATACACTTTTTCAACAGCTCAGGTGCTGCTAAGTCTCTGAAAATAGGTTTTATCACCTCCATTATTGCATGAGGCAGACTATGCTTATGAGTGTACACTTCACCAGTTAGCAATCCTTTGTTATATTTACACCAACTGTCTTCTTCTTTTGGACACAAGCTATGTTGGGGATTTTCATCGGTTGAAGTATGAAAAAAAAGAGCCCAAACAGCCTTCTTCATTTCGTCGACACTTTGTGTATTTTGCCTAATAGCCATTCCATAATAGTTCTGTATTTTGTCAATTACACTGTCAGTTAACCTTCCCTTCCCATCCAACCCTTTACCATCACTGAGTTTTTGTTTTTTGTACGAAGCTTTCAGTCGCCAAAGTCTTGTTCCCATTCGCTTCTGTACGTGTCCAATACACTCAAATTTCTGCACTACAACATCATCACCATAGGGTTTCAGTCCTTGAACATGTTTGAAACTTTTAGAATCACTGTCACCAAGGTAATTAACATATCACACTTTATCACACGCCTCAGAACGCTGGAATATACTGGCAACACCAGCCACTTCCATTCCTCCACTACTGCCACTATAGTTAGCTTTGCAATTATTTTCATGTTTACCTTTATATTTTTGTGGACATCTACAATACTTTGATATTACTGCTACATCTAAAACTTTCCCTGTATACATACTGGTGGCAGATACTACACCATGAAGAGATGTGTGTCCCCGTTTATGCCAGGTACCATCAAACGCTGCAGTCAAATCTCTGTTACCATTATTTTCCATTACTGCCTCTTCCACAGCGTTCTTCATAGATTCTATGCAGACATCTTCTACTTTAGACCCTATTAATTTATTATAGGTCATAAACTTGGTTGGGGGATTTGGAATATTCATGATGCCACAGAAAATTGCACCTGCAGTAGCACCCTTACCAACTGAACGCAAGGAATAAACAAATCTAATGTTGTGTTCGTAGATTTTGCTACCATTTTCTTCAGTTGCAGTTACTGCAACACTGTTTCAAAAGGTGGTCATGTATGAACACTTATCACATTTCAGTTGTATTTCACTAGCAAGTCCTACGTGCTTTATTATGGAGAGTTACAGACCAACTTCACTACAATGAATACATCTTACACAGTTTGAAAAAATTCCTTTGAGAACCGACATATCAAATATTTCATTCACATCCGATTCGCCCATAAAACATTCATAGTTATCACTCATTGAACCAAGCTTCTTCTGTGAAGTATTTTCTTTCCCACTTTGACTGCTATGGGCAGGTGTACTTGAGAGGTTAGGTTCACTCACTTGGTTATCGTCTTTATTGTTTACAGTAATAACACATACCTTTGGCTTTCCAACATTTCTCCTTTTCTTAAAAGCCTTCAGAGGATTTCTAATAACTTTACTTTTACTCATTATTATACTTCAACAAAACAGAGACTCAAGAAACAGAATTAATTACGAATATTTTCGAGATAACGACAGAGTAAATAAACATGAAACAATCGACAATCACACCAGCGATATGTATTGAACCATCACAGGTTAGCCACAACACATACTTTATCTCACATCACTAAAATGTACGTGATGAACACGGACGTTAATAATAACACCATTTGACAGCAGTTTAACAGCACCACAGTGGGTCACGCCCATGTAGAACACATTTAAAAAAAAATTTAAAAATAGTTGTAGTCTTCGGAATTGAATAAATTATATATCTATTAAAAGGTAATAGTCTGCAGATTCAGAAAACGCAAAAAAGTAAAAATTGAACTTTTCATGATTATGAGCCTTTCCGGAGCCCCTTAAGGAGAGGTTGGGGCTGGACAGGGAGGTGCTTGAGGTGGCCTATAGCAACTCCACCACGCACCAGAGGGTATGGGTTATCGGTGCGGTGAAGGGTGTAAGGAGATGTGGAGATGGAGATACGGGGTTGAAGGAAGGTTTCATTTAGGACGAAGGCATCCACGTGGTGCTGATGGAAGGTGTGGAGGAAAGGAGTTTGTGGGTGGGCAGGGAGCGAGTGTTGTGGTACAGGATACGGTAGGGTTGTTGTACCATGGGAGGGGGAGAGTTAGACGAGGGTGGTGAGGGGGATGAAGGTGAAGTGGGCCTGGTTGTGGGAGTATGTGGCATAGGTGGTAAGATGGAAGATGGAACGGGCAGCGAGGGCAATTTGGGAAAGGGTGTGGGAGCGCTGGAAGGGGTGGATGTTTTGGAGCACAATGGTGATGAAACGGATGATGTCCTCTGCAGTAGGTGGAGGGCGGAGCGAGTTGTTGGAGTGGATGGGGTCATCAACAGGATGGACAGGGATGGTGAGCTCAGGGGTGACTGGAGGTGGTTTCGCTTTACACTTCGAGAAGTAGGTAGGGTGTGATTCGTTACAAGTGTTGCAGGAGGGGGGAGAGGTGAGATTGGGGCAATTCTTGAGGAAGTGTGAAGCATTGCAGTGGGGACAATCTCATACTTCTGTTTCATGAACCTTATATACTCGCTCGAGGTATTATACCGTGTGTACAGACCTCTGATTGGTCGGTCTGCACCAGTCTGCATTAGTCTGCATTCAAGTTTCAGTCTGTGCCTAATAAGATTACCATATTCCTGTACATAGCCATGAAGATAAATGACTAGACACTTTGTCAAGTATCAGAGATATGTGAGAATAAGATTAACGTACCAAGACGAAAGGAACTTCAGATTGTCAATTGTAAATAGCATCCAGAACCAAGTTAAGTTATTTTTATGCTTGTTATTATTTTAATAAATGTGTGTGAAAATTAATGAAGTTCTGTTTAAAGTTGGTCACCGTCAATCTGCTACTCTAATCATGCAAGTGGCATTTCTATCGTCTGACCTAACGGCAGAAGATAAACACGCCACGATAAGACCACGAGACATATTGCTGACACTCGCCTACTTCGTTAGAGCGACAAGTCAAATAATCTGATGGTGTGTGTGTACTGGAGGTCTTATAGTACACACACCACAACTACCAAATATAATTACGAAGTCCTGCATTCGTTTGGGCACAAGGACCTCTAGTCTACCCTCGACAGGGTAAACCACCTACTCCATGGGTTCGCCAGTTCAAAATAGCCTCGAATTAGTTTGATTTATTCATTTTCACCAATCAGTTGTGAATGAACAGTATTATCAGTTCTTGCATCACCCACAAGCCTTTGCCCCTAAAAGCACTTTTTTGTGACTCCGTCACCGTGAATATTACAATAGTTGACGGAAAACCGTAACATAGACTAGAGAACAGATGGCAAATGTAGCATCTTATAATTATAATTAATAGCGGTACACAGGTGAAACCATGTACCTTAAGTACCCTAAGCTCCTAGGTCTGTTTTGGGTTGCAAGCTAGAGGTCGCGGTTGCGAGTGTTAACGAAGTCGTGGTGCGTGTGTGGTCTCTCTGATGTAGTGGTGGGAGACTATCCAGGTGCTACCTGTTAGTGTTGTCACACTCCAAAATTTTTTAACAGCAGTACATACTAAAGGATGTTAGTTGCTGTTCAGTTTGAATTAAGTAAATACCTTACTGTAAATTATACTAATCATCACAGCTTGCATAGAGACAACCTTTGCCCGACGACCATGGTTTTTCATATAAATAATTATCTATTTATGCGCTTTATGTCATTTACAATAATTTTGCATAATGAATGACAGAATTAAATACTGCTCACACTGGAAAATACCACAAAAAATGAATTTCAAAGTACGTCTCTCGAAAATAGCATCAAACTGAATAACCTGAATTAGCGAACATAATCTCAATTGTTGTGCTGTAAATGCAATAAAATTACAACACAATTCACATTTGTGGTAAGTATGTTAAATCTAGTGTTGTAGTCTTCTTCACAATAACTTTTTATTTGCCAAGATGGCAAGGAAGAATACATCGATTTCTAGTTTCAACCAGTAAAATGGCCATCTTCAGATCACGTAACAGAAAGCAGTTGTCTACGTCAACTACCGAAACACGATGTTCTGCCACTATCATATTTACAATTCCACACCATGTGCTGCAGTTCTGCAATGATGGCTTCTACAAGCTCTCATTATATGCCACACTTATTGAGAGTTGTGTCTGTGTTCTCACAAAATTTTCTCTCCTGAGTCTATCAAACCGATTCCAGTGAGACTCGTCAGACAAGCAGCAGTCCACTCTGAGCTCTGTCACATGCATTGACGCTAGCACCACCATTTCCTTCATTAAAAGCACAAACAACCCATTGTCACACATTACTGATTTTGATATGATCATCGTCATACACAGCTATCATTCGTCTATGGACTTCAATTGGAGGCACGTTTTGTGTGGTTAGAAACTCGGTAACGACATGCTGTTTCTCATACACTGACATAGGCATGTTACACACTTCCATGTGCATGCTACAATCAGAGCCCTGTAGTGGCAGAGGGTTGCAACTTCTGACAGCATAGCAGGAAAGTTGATCAAGTAGTACTTCAACCAATATTGAGAACCGAATAAAAATTTTTTATCTGAATATCTAGCTTTATGGATGTAAATTTCTGTTAATTACATTTAGATAGCAGTGTTTGTTATAAAACTGTGTAACAGGTTGAAGCCGTTCCACCTGCTTTTATCTCTTCGTTTGTTGTACTCGGTGTTGACCCGTGTTGCTACACTGGCTGAAAAATGGGTGGTGGATTCCGACGCAGATTTCACTTTTCACAACCTCCTAATAATACAGTTATATGGCCAGTGCACTATTGTTTGAACTTTCGGTAAGCCTCGTTAATAGTTAGCAAGTGAACCTCCACATGCCCTCCCTTCAAGAATTGTGTTTGGTAGATGATGATCTCCTGTTTAAAAAAACCTTAAGGCAGTTCCTATTGCAAGGATCATTTTATACATTAGAAGAGTTCCTGTACTACAGTGTTTAACATCTCTTGTATTGTAGATTGCAAATGTATGCCCAAATTTGTATTTGTAATACCGAATATTTTTATTGTAAACATATATTTTGCAATATTTATTTCTCTGTAACACTTATTATTTTGTAATCTTTATCTCTCTCTAAAATGTATTTTTGTAGTGGGACCTAAGTTACTGTTTACTGTTTTTTGTTTTGTAATCTCCATCTATTTCTAAAATGTATTTTTTTTTGTAGTGGGACCTAAGTTACTGTTTACTGTTTTTGTTTTGTTTTATATATTACCATAAATTCTGGCCAAAAGCTTGTAAAATTGACACGTTCCATATCCTGTGATACTGTCACAACATGGATCACCGGAACAAGAGATAAATAAATAAATAATAATAAATATACTGCTACTATAGTTTACTGTTGAACATCTACGAGCAGAAAAACCTAACCACAATGTTCACAGTTCTTGAAGAACAAACAGTTACGCATGAAAATAGACAATGTCATTGTTTTCATACGGTCTATTGATGTAACACTTATTTCACTGTTAAGTTGATACATTGTTATTGTTCTAAGCAACCCGAGTTCCTTTTCTGAAATTCGGGCGTGGACTGACTGGCTCGGGACCAAAAAGCAGGCCCTTATATATCACCACAATAATAGGTACTGAAACTACACATTGTTTAAAGTTAAATTTACAAAAATTACAATTAAAACTTAACTCAGTCGATTAACTGAATATATTGTAAAATTGGTTCTTTTAAACAGTTTCTTCTACTACAAGGGTTAAGCCGAATTATTTGTTTAAATCATGAAATTAACAAATATAAATATGCAAACAATACTTTGGACAAAACTGTTAATTATTTTGTAATCGAATAAATCCAAATACATACTTTAAGATTACTAGCATTTTGTCTTCCAAATGTTTACAATTACTACAGAACTGATATTTGTTTATACGTAGTTACGAAACAATTACGGATTTCACCCTGTAATGAAATATACTAACTAGTAATAGTCAAAATAAATTAGAAAATCAATTACGTACATAAAACAGCATAAAATTAGATCTGGTATTATATTATATTCTTTAAAACTGAGAGCCAATCTTTCTCTTTTATGGAAATGCAGATTATACTCACGTATATTAGTGTTAATTAGTTAAAAGTAAAAAAAAAATGTATTTAAGTAGGCAGATGTCAAAACAAGAGGGTAAGAAAAATTATCCCAGCTTGCTTCATCACAAGGTAATAATCAATTATAAACTGGACACAGTATCTACAAATATAAAAATATTTTCTTTGAAAAAGACTATTGTAGTGAAGTAAATATTAAGACATTGCAGTAATAGCAGATAAACAGTAGCTAAATAATAAAACCAAGGAAACATCAGAAATTTAGATGATATAAGTATGAATAGCATGAGCACTGAAAGACCTGAGTCGAAACAAAGCCCCCGGAGTAGACAATATTCCATTGGAACTACTGACGGCCGTGGGAGAGCCAGTCCTGACAAAACTCTACCATCTGGTGAGGAAGATGTATGAGACAGGCGAAATACCCTCAGACTTCAAGAAGAATATAATAATTCCAATCCCAAAGAAAGCAGGTGTTGACAGATGTGAAAATTACCGAACTATCAGCTTAATAAGTCACAGCTGCAAAATACTAACACGAATTCTTTACAGACGAATGGAAAAACTAGTAGAAGCCAACCTCGGGGAAGATCAGTTTGGATTCCGTAGAAACACTGGAACACGTGAGGCAATACTGACCTTACGACTTATCTTAGAAGAAAGATTAAGGAAAGGCAAACCTACGTTTCTAGCATTTGTAGACTTAGAGAAAGCTTTTGACAATGTTGACTGGAATACTCTCTTTCAAATGCTAAAGGTGGCAGGGGTAAAATACAGGGAGCGAAAGGCTATTTACAATTTGTACAGAAACCAGATGGCAGTTATAAGAGTTGAGGGACATGAAAGGGAAGCAGTGGTTGAGAAGGGAGTGAGACAGGGTTGTAGCCTCTCCCCGATGTTATTCAATCTGTATATTGAGCAAGCAATGAAGGAAACAAAAGAAACATTCGGAGTAGGCATTAAAATCCATGGAGAAGAAATAAAAACTTTGAGGTTCGCCGATGACATTGTAATTCTGTCAGAGACAGCAAAGGACTTGGAAGAGCAGTTGAATGGAATGGACAGTGTCTTGAAAGGAGGATATAAGATGAACATCAACAAAAGCAAAACAAGGATAATGGAATGTAGCCTAATTAAGTCGGGTGATGCTGAGGGAATTAGATTAGGAAATGAGGCACTTAAAGTAGTAAAGGAGTTTTGCTATTTGGGGAGCAAAATAACTGATGATGGTCGAAGTAGAGAGGATATAAAATGTAGGCTGGCAATGGCAAGGAAAGCGTTTCTGAAGAAGAGAAATTTGTTAACATCCAGTATTGATTTAAGTGTCAGGAAGTCATTTCTGAAAGTATTCGTATGGAGTGTAGCCATGTATGGAAGTGAAACATGGGCGATAAATAGTTTGGACAAGAAGAGAATAGAAGCTTTCGAAATGTGGTGCTACAGAAGAATGCTGAAGATTAGATGGGTAGATCACATAACTAATGAGGAAGTATTGAGTAGGATTGGGGAGAAGAGAAGTTTGTGGCACAACTTGACCAGAAGAAGGGATCGGTTGGTAGGACATGTTATGAGGCATCAAGGGATCACCAATTTGGTATTGGAGGGCAGCGTGGAGGGTAAAAATCGTAGAGGGAGACCAAGAGATGAATACACTAAGCAGATTCAGAAGGATGTAGGTTGCAGTAGGTACTGGGAGATGAAAAAGCTTGCACAGGATAGAGTAGCATGGAGAGCTGCATCAAACCAGTCTCAGGACTGAAGACCACAACAACAACAACAGCATGAAGTAGTGGAGTGGTAGTGTATTGTTAATATACAGTTTTCCGACCAATATTCTGTGTGGTTTTTGTCTCATGTTACTGTACATTTTGACTCATTACACATCCATGAAGGTTTTCCCGCTTGATGGGATCTATGGAACACAGTGAATGAATGAATGACTCTCTGGCAGCAAAGTTTAATGCGGAAGTAATTTGTCAACTTGTTAACATTTGTTACAAATGCTTAAATCTGAACAGTGATTATGAACAGAAATAATGCAAGAGGTAATTCTGATATTTTTCAAATACATTTGCAGTCACTACTCCAATATTTTATTTGTAGCTTCATTCATTTTCGTTTTCAAAGACAGATTTTTCAGAGAATCCTAGTAGCTAATGCATCCTGTGGTGTTGATACCAGAAAAATTATCCTGGAAAATACTGTACATAGTTTATAAAATTTTACTTTATTCCAGACATTCAGTTTCTGTGAATAGGCCACTTTCATCTATTTTGGTCATTAACTCACATACATATTGTTGATTTTAGACTTACATTCCCAACATCCTAACTACAGGAAAAGATGTTATTGACATTCAGTGATGTGGTTGTTGCTACAGTCTTCAGTTTGATAGCTTCTTTGATGCACCACTCAACTCTAGTCTATCCTGTGTAAGTCTTGTCATCTTGGTAAACTACTGCACCCTGCATCCATTTGAACCTGCTTACAGTCTCTATCTGCAATTAACAGTACCCACTCTCCTTTCCATTATCATACTGGCAATTGCTTGATGTCTCAGGATGCGTTCTGTGAACCAATCCCTTCATATATTCAAGTTGTGCCATAAATTTCTTTTCCCCCAATTCGATTAATTATCTGTTCATTACTTATCCAACCTACTTACCTAATCTACAGCATTCTTCTGTAACCTTCAAAGGCTTCTATTCACCTCTTGTATGAATTGTTTATCATTCACATTTTACTGCCACATGAGACTACACTCCAAATAATTATCTTCTGGAAGGACTTCGAAACGTTTAAATTTGTACACTATATTACCAAATTTCTCTTTTTAAGAAATTTTTTCCTCACTTTTACCAGTCTGCATTTTATATCATCTCTACATAGGCCTTTAGGACTTGTTTTTCTGCCTGAATTAAAAAAAAAATCATCCACTAATTTTAGTGTTTAATTTCCTATTCAAAATCCCTTCTGATTTAATCTGACTACAGTCCACTACAGATGTTTTACTTTTGTTGATTTTCATCTGATAATCTCTTTACAGTGCATTGTCTACTCCTTTCAACTGCTCTACCAAGTCCTTTTGCTGTCTATAACAGAACTACAGCGTCATCATCAAAGCTCAGAGTTCCATTTCTTGTTGCTTACCTTTAATATCATTTCCAGATTTGCCCTTGGTTTCCTCTACATTAGGCATTGGCTACAACTTTGTGTCACTCCCTTCTTATCTATTACTTACCTTTCATTTCCTTTGACTCTTATAACTGCAGTCTGATCTGCGTATAGATTTCTGTCAATAATACTGAGGGAACAACTTCAGTAATGGCTATAAAAGTAATAATAAAAATAATTGCTGACAATGATCAGATGAAAATAGAATATTGTTTACATTTAGCTTTATTTTAATCTGTTCCTTCTATCTATATTACGTTTATTAGCAGGGTAATGAGATAAATTATAAATGGTATGGATAAAAGCTCATTTTCAGAAATTCCATTCAAAAATTTAATTTTTGATAATGATGTTTATAAACATCATTTGAATAATAACTGTCACACCATTTGTTTCAGAAACTGGAGGAAGGAATTAGCTTCAGCTAATAAAAAGGAGAAAAAGGAGCCAAGCCTTTTGAAGGCACTTTATCACACCTTTGTTGGCCAGTATATGTATCAAGGAGTAATACTGGCATTCAATACATTTGTAGTCAGGTAAATTAGTTTTTAATTTTCTGTGTGAATGAGGCACTGTGTTTTTGTCTAAACAAATCCTGGTATTCTCACAGTTTGTCTATAAGAACTTGTAAACTTAGAATGGGAGGAAGTTGTGAGAGCATTTACTGACAAGACATACATCTTTTCCACAAATTTTCTGCGTCTTTACTACAATGCAAATGTAAATGAAATATAAACGGGATTTTATTTAAAAAATTATTTATCAAAGAGCAAAAGGCAGTTACAATTTATTTTTCCAAATAGTTTTCCACTTTAAAAATACATTTTTCCCAGATAGAAGAAAGGTTTGTTATTGCAGCATCATAGAATGAAGCTGGTTGTATCAGAAGCCAGTTGCACATGAATTCTTCCGTGCCCTTGTCATCTTCAAACTAGTGCCATCGTAGAGCTTCTTTAATACAGGGCTATAGGTCTGGGCTGTAAGCAGTATGATCAACCTTAATCCAGTGCTATTCCTGTAGTTTGGAGATCATTAAGGGCTTCACTATGGGGCCAGGTATTATAAATAGAGGAGAGTGACCTATTGAATCAGTTGGTCTCATCTTTTGCAGTCATATGCATCCCTCACCTTCTTCAGCAACTTGCAGTAGTATGCAGCATTCATTGCGTGTTGCTCATGCAAAAAGTCAGTGAGCAAAATACCTCAATAGTAGAAAAAAATGGTTGAAAGAAACTTTTCCAGCTGACATTCGAGTCTCGGCTTTCACTGGAGCTGTCTCCCCTTTCTTCTGCCACTCCATACTGGCTTGTTTTGGCTTGGGAGTGCAGTGATGCACCCACATTTTGTGGCAGGTGACAGTCCAACTCAAAAACGCATCACCTTCTTTTGCAAATGTTGCTGTAAGCCACTGACAGATCTCCAAACATCTCAGTTTCTGATTTTTGGTCAAAAGACAAGGGATCCATCTGAAACACACTTTATGGAACTGTGGGTCAATTGTGATGATCACTTGACAGTTCCCACAACTTATACCAACATGTTCTGCAATTTTTGATACTCTCGCCTGTTGATCTGTTACAAGAATGTCTCAAACTCCATGAATGTTTCATCTGTAATGCTAGTCAAAGGACAGCAATCATGTTGCTGATTTTCCACATTTTCTTGTCCTTCCTTGAACTCTTTATGCCAGGCAAACACACACATATTTGGCAATGTCTGATCACCAAACTGTGCAATCAATCTCTGAAAAATTTCCTCATTTGAACTCCTCCAAGAGAAAAATTTTTATAATTATGTTTTGCACAGTGGAGGGGTGCACCTGCTGCTTCGAGATCATGAGCATTACTGATGAAGCACTCCTAATGTCCCCACTCAACAATACTAGAAGTGCAACTCTGGTCCTACTAACTGTTGATGCTCAGGAACAAAAATCCCTTTTATATTTAGTTCAACCTCATATTTCTCATTTATGACAACAACATTAAAAGAAAGGATTGCTTGCATTAGTAATTAGTAAGGAATTATTTGTCTTTGCACATAAGGTTGCAAAGACCTAGATTATACCCTAATTGTGACGGATTTCACGAAGTTTCTTCCCAGAGACAGTGGACAAGCGGTTTCTGAAAGTGTAATCTTGCACTTCACAAGCAGACAAAACCAGGCAACCTCCTCCCATTTAATCTCATAGAATGAAATGCAGATATGTGTTTAGTAGTTAAAAGAACAAATTCAGACATGTAAGGATTCAGTCTTTTTTGTTGACAACCATCAGTAAATAAACTTAAATGGTTAGTTGCCTACAGAAATTTTTAGAATTGATTTCATTTCTCTTTTTCTGACTTCTCACACATTTTCTGGCAGAGTACAAGAACATGTCTGTAGTGAAATCGTGCACTGATGCAACATGACAACTAGTTCCTTAGTAATGTAGGCAGTCTCCTTCCATTTGTGTCAAGATAGTGTTTAAATGATCAATATTAATCCAGTTTCACCTCTATGATGCTGAAACCAAAGCCACAACTTTCATTTAGATTGTACTGACACTGTTAGTCATTTCCTTACCAGTTGTATCCCACAGAGCAAAACAACATCTACACAGATGTATAAAAATGTAACTGTCATGAAGTATTCCTTTGTCAGATGTTTTTAGCTTAAGTTCTTTTCTGAATGATAATTTGGACCACAAGAGGGATAAAAAATAATTACAGCAGTTGTTCACAAATTTATGTTTTCATCATATTACAAAACTATTCAGTGTCACCTATATTGATTTATCTATTATGGTTGTCTTGTGCTTGATTTGTGTATTTTTAGATATGATTACAAGCTGCTTTGATTTTGTTTTCTGTATTCTCTATAATGTTATCACTTTTGGGATTTTTATTTGCATTTGTGTGTGTTTGTGTGAGGATAGAACAGAATAGAATAGAAGTTTGATGTCTCATAAAATACAGTATCATTGACTTAATACAAAAGAGACTTGTCAAAATACAAAAATTGATTTCAGTTTTTCTTAAAGTACAGTATCATTATTACAATACTCCATGCTGGACACATAATTGATGGATAATTTATGATCTTCAATGTTTATTCTCTGCTGCTCACATTCTCAGATCATCCATCATGAAATCTTCTATTGAAGAGTAGCATTTCTGCACCGGCTTGTCATGTCAGTTTTTTCATAGATTCTAAATTAATACTGAGCAGATCTTTTCCTTTTCCTTTGTTTTAAATTTTCATACTCATCCACTGTGGAATTTGAACATGAAGGTTCAAACGATGGGTAGCCAACATAAATTGATTTGGGTTGTTAGTGTTATATATTGAAATTAATTTGCTGCAAACAAATCAGGGTGCTGTGAACAAATGTATTCAGTTTGTAGATGTACAGTGAGGCCACACAAGGGGACCTAGGTTTATATCATTAGTACAGTGTGACACAAAATCAACAGTAAGGTTCCTGTTTACAACTACTCTTCAGATATTTATGGAAAAGAAAAAATAGTATTTTGCTATCAGACTGCATGAAACAACTTCAGATTATTTATTTGTATCTTTTATACTGTTATAACTCTTTGAGAAAGTTGTGTGACTTTCAAGCAGTATTGTTCTAGCAAGACATCTACTTGACTACTGACTTTTTATTCGATTGGCCTCTGACACTGATGAGCCAAAACATTATGACCACATGCTTAATAGCTTGTTTGTCCATCTTTGGAAGGAAATACACCACTGATTCTGCATGTCATGGATCCAACAGTTTGTCACTTTGTGGAGGCATATGGCATTAGATGTCTACACACAGGCCAGGTAATTCACATGAATAATGAGCCACTGGTTTGCTTACGAAGTGTCCGATACTGATCCAGATGGGTCCCGTAGGATTTACATCAGGCAAATTTGGTCACTGAGAAATCAGTGTGAATCACTACAATGCTCCTCAAACCATGAAGGGACGCAGGAATGATTACTACCACAGGTCCCACACACACACAGGAGAGCGTCTCCCATTGCGTAATACTGTTCCCACCAGTGTGTGCTGATGGTGCACTGCACATTTCTAGCTGCCATTCACCTTAATGACTGGAGATGACAGTTAATGTAGTGTAGCAAAAATGTGATTCACCTGAATAGCCGATATGTTTCCATTGATCAACAGCCAAAAATTGATAGTTTCATGCCCTCTGCAATCGAAATTGACGATGTCTTTGGGAATGCACTGTGGTGGTCTGCTGCATAGCTACATGCTCAGCAATGTGTGATGGTACAGATGCCACTGAGCACCATCTATCTTTCTTTACAGAGCAGACGAGCCTCCAAACCCCGTGTTCTGTGACGAGTCATGGACATCCAACCATTTAGTGCCTAGTGGTAGTTTCCATGTATTGCTACTGTAGCGTGTGAAAATAAGACAAGCTTCGTCATTTTTGAGATATTTACTCACAGGCTCTGCTTAATAATAATCTGCCTTTTGTCAAAGTCATTTATTTTAATGGATTTCCCCATTTGCAGCCCATATCTTCACTAGGGTGTTCCCCCGACCGTGTCTGGCCCATTTACATACTTTTGTTGTCACATCATGTTCCTGCAATACCACCAGGCAGCATCCATCATTTTGGTGGGCAGTGGTCATAATGTTTTGGCTCATCAGTGTACATTTCTATTAACTATAATAAAGGAGCACTTAATTTAAACTGATTTCCAGTCTAGTCTGCACTGTTTACAGTTTTGCTCCTTTGTTCCCAATGAATCAGTCATGAAAGGCATTGAACCAAGCAGAAGTTGTTTCTGCATACTACTTTCACTGGTAACATTAAAACTGTTTCCATGTTAAAGGATCACAACAATCTGTTGACACATTTATATTGGAAGAATATTTAAAATTAGAATACAATTAAAAATGTGTGCACTATTTGGTATTGTCCTCAGCACAGCAAAACCTGTCCTCCTGGGTTATCTGCTAAAGCATTTTACTCCTGGATCAACAATTACAAGGGACGAGGCATTCTATTATGCAGGAGGTTTAATAGCTACACTATTTCTGAATCTTGTACTGATGCATCATACTAACTTGATGGCACAACGTATTGGAATGAGGGCAAGAATTGCATGTTGCTCCCTTATCTATAGAAAGGTATGTTTCTTTCTCTAGTGTTTATCTACATACACATATAAAAACACTTACAATCACAATGTACGTAACTGAAAGTATGATCTGCAAATTACTTTATTCTTTATATGCAAATCCAACACCACTGTTGTCTAAAACATAACATGCACACATATACAAAAAAGGAACTTATTTTTTTAAGCAGGCTTGTGATCGTTACTTTTCCTCCATCCCAGGCTTTGGATCTCTTTTCATTCTTTCTTTTAAATGCAATTCTTGGTCTAAAAGATGTACTGATCAAGGAAACAACACAATAATTTAGAGAAACTGGTTCGTGTAAGAGGTTAACTTTGCAAATAGGAAAATTTCAGATATAAAATGAAGAAGAACTTCTTAACCATGTTACCAAGCTCTATAATTCATTTAAAATCATTGAAAAGCCAAACCTAAGAGAATATGTTGTAGATGTCATTTGAAACTTTTTAAGTGTTTTGATACTCTATTCACAGTATGTTTTTTTCCTTACTATAGAAATTTAATGCTGCTGCTTCTCATTTGTGTAATATTAGCTTACTATTTCATTAATTTTTAAGATAATACTATTTAATATTAGCTGACTAGTTCATTAGTTTCTGAGATAATACTAACTGATTTTAGTAATGAATTCAAAAATATTTACCTTTATTTTTGCCAATCATGGTATTTTTTCAATTAGTGAACTGCAGTATACTGACAGTAAATTTGGTTACTTTACGTTATTCACATTTTCAGTAAGTCTCAATGTGCAATAACAAATCGAGACAAAATGTCTCAGACTGTTGATAAATGGAAATACATTTGTGGGGTAGGTTTCTAGTTTTAATTATCCTTTCAAAAAATGAAGTTTTGTTGTTTATTTGTTGACACATACATCTCCAGAATCCTGATACACACTGATATGCCCATGCTGAAGTATTGTATCAAGCTGCTAAACAAGATGATGCAGCCCACTGATGAGCTTGACATGGGCTGTACCATGAAGTTTTATCTCCTCTGGCAGCTCGAGACAATACGTCAGCACAGGGATTTCATTGTGTACCAAGAATGCAGAAATATATCAGCAAACAAACAAAAAATTATTTACAAAACTTTATTTTTCAGTGTTATACTGGATTGGTGCATAAGTTTGTAGCGCTTTTTCATATAGATACACATAATAGTCTTTTGTCATCACTAATATATTCTATTTCACTGTTTACAAGTCCGTCAATCGTAGGGTAACTTTCTGATTTTGCAACTGTGGAAATCATACTGTTTCGAGGCAAGAACTCATCGAGCCATGTTTGGAGCACATTTTTATCCTGAAAGGAGGTTTCTTGAAGGTTATTCAATAGAGAGCAGAAAAGGTGAAAATCTGAGAGTGCACGATCAGGTGAAAGAAGTGAGTGTGGAACGACATCCCAACCAAGTTCCTGTATACTGTTTTTCGTCAGTCCAGCAGAATGCAGGCAGGCATCAGTTCATGCTGTCTTTCTGGCCATTGTTCTTGGATTGTATCTGCAAGACATCTCAGTTGATTGCAATACATGTTAGTAGTGATGGTTGCACCTCAGGGAATCAATTCATAGTACACCACACCATCACTGTTCCACCAGATGCATAATATTTTCGCTTGTGAATGCGTACAGGTCTTTGTACAGGGAATTGCTGCTTTGCTTGGGCTCAACCATTCCTTTCCTTATGGTAGTATAAAGATGCTATTTCTCATCACTAGGATGAGAATGGTTGGTGCACTGACTTAGAACATAGAGTACCCATACACCCAATTTTTGAACCTTCCCCATTGCATGTGAATGTCACACAATGATGGAATGATCACAGTTCATTATGTTTGCCAATTCTCGAGTATGTTGACATGGTTCATTGTGGATCAATGCTCTTAAACAATCTTCATGAAACCCTCCAGGTCTTCCTGAATGTGGAGAGTTTTTAACATCAAAACGATCCTCCTTAAAATGAGAAAACCGTTATTTGACAAGCTCTGTCCAGTGGCATTATCTCTGTATGAAGTGCAAATGCTTCTGGCTGGTTCCACTTCTGTCACCCCTCTATTGAACTAAAAGAGAAGAGCATGTTGGAAACGTTCTGATTTTTCCACTTGGCACTCCATTTTGTAGCATCCATTGATCCTCTCACTGTCTCTATTGTGTGCAACTTCTTGGCACTGACGTGGCTAGTAATAATACAGTTAATTATAACACTCTGAATAAGTAGCACTTTATTAATTATCATGAAACTTATCTTTGCTCACCAGGCTCAGCTGTAGCTATGAAAGCCGGCCAGGGTGGCCGAGCGGTTCTAGGCGCTACAGTCTGGAACTGCGCGACCACTACGGTAGCAGGTTCGAATCCTGCCTCGGGCATGGATGTGTGTGATGTCCTTAGGTTAGTTAGGTTTAAGTAGTTCTAAGTTCTAGGGGACTGATGGCCTTAGAAGTTAAGTCCCATAGTGCTCAGAGCCATTTGAACCATTTTGTAGCTATGAAACTACACACATGGGCTTGCGGTTCATAACACACTAAGTAAACCAGGATTACTGAGTGATGACTTGATACACTTTCAGAATGGCCTTACTGTGGCTTCACTACAGTCACTAGAAAACACAAGTTGATAGACACTTGTTCACACTGTTCTCATAGCATTGGTGCATGGGCACAGTTCACAGGAGGCAGAAGTCTCTTCACTCCCTGATGGTTGACACAGACTTTGTCATGGCAAGTAGGCAGTACAACATTATTCCAACAGGAACTTCCTGGAAGTGTGCAGAATCCCACCTTAAACAGACCTGCCCTCCTGGCCTCTGGTGACATTATTTTGCAGCAGAGGCGTGCTGATGTTGCCTCGGAACTACAGGAGGCAATGCCTTCGCTGGCACCTCGTGACGCTGCTTCGCTGTGCACTCTGTCTGCGCTGGTCGGTACTTCTTGTACCACTCTCGCTACTCGATGACACTGAAAATCTCCAAATGACAAAATAACAGTATGTAAACTAAAATAGCAACAATGAACTGCAAATAAAAAATGATAGTTGATAATTAGAACCATAACAACTGGAATACCACCACGTAAAATAAAAATGCTATGAACTTATGCACCAACATCATAATTAAAACTGTATGATTACCTCTCACATTTAAGCCACTCCAGTAGTTTGAAATATTTTAGTCAATAAATTAAGAAACTAGAGGAAGATTAACATGAAATACTTTTATGTTATTTTAATATACAGATTTGTCTAATTTTGCAAAAGTTTGTACAGTTAGTGTGGCAAAAATTATTTCACAGTTTAAAACATATTATTCACTGGTATGGTACTGCAGCATTAAAACTTCAGAATCACTTCCTTAGTTGCCAAGAAAATATTTTCTCCTTGATGTAGACTGTAAAACATATTTAGTGATTTAATTATTTTCAAAGTTTTATGGTTGTAAATTCATAGTCACCTCTTTTGCAAATTACAACCCCATAGCAAAAGTCATTGATAACAAAGACAGCCTTCTGGCTTCATCTCAAAAGCAGAGATTTATTAAGTGAACTGTATGAGATAAACAGAGGCCTTTAATGTAAGTGAGGAAGTACTGGGTGGGTTATACTTTGTGTTCCATACATGTGTGTGTGTGTGTGTGTGTGTGTGTGTGTGTGTGTGTGTGTGTGTGTGTCTATATATATATAGTTATAATAGAGGGAAACATTCCACGTAGGAAAAATATATCTAAAAACAAAGATGATGTGACTTACCAAATGAAAGTGCTGGCAGGTCGACAGACACTCAAACAAACACAAACATACACACAAAATTCAAGCTTTCGCATCAAACTGTTGCCTCATCAGGAAAGAGGGAAGGAGGGGGAAAGACGAAAGGATTTGGGTTTTAAGGGAGAGGGTAAGGAGTCATTCCAATCCTGGGAGCGGAAAGACTTACCTTAGGGGGAAAAAAGGACGGGTATACACTCGCACACACACACATATCCATCCAAGATTATGCCAGATCTTGTAATAACAAATGTGGTGTGGATTAATGTGTTGATGTGGCATGAGATGGTTACCTGAGGATATAATTACACAAATACTAACAAAGAGATAGAGGGGCTGGCCAGTACTTACCTCAGCTCAGTACAGCCGATAGATACACATAAAACAGAACTGAAAATTTACATTCCTAGCTTTCGGAACTTTGTTCCTTCATCAGGGAGGAGAGAGGGGAAAAAAGGGAAGAAGGGAAAGTAGATTCAGTTACTCACAACCCAGGTTATGAAGCAACAGGGAAAGGTAAACAGGGACAACCATGCCTCCATCCTTGCTACCCTCCCTGTTTACCTTTCCCTGTTGCTTCATAACCTGGGTTGCGAGTAACTGAATCCACTTTCCCTTCTTCCCTTTTTTCCCCTCTCTCCTCCCTGATGAAGGAACAAAGTTCCAAAAGCTAGGAATGTAAATTTTCAGTTCTGTTTTATGTGTATCTATCGGCTGTACTGAGCTGAGGTAAGTACTGGCCAGCCCCTCTATCTCTTTGTTAGTATTTGTTTCACATCTTATATGAGATTTTCCATTAATCATTTAGATATAATTACACAAGATGTATTGCGTATCATACTATTTTCAATCACACATTTCATATAACATTCAATTAATACATTTTATACTTCAGCATCTGTGGTGTTACAGCCCTGGCTGTAAAGTATGTAATGTAGAGATAGTGACTTTTTCAATTAATCTGCATGACCTTGCTCGGATTTCATCTGACCTGGGAGTAGCCTGCAACTAAATCTTGAATTGCAATCAGTCAGCTTCACTTTGCATTTAATTATCAGATTTATTCATCAAGAAAGACTAATTTGGAGAAATATAACTTTCTAGTATTCCCATAAAACTCCTAATTTTGCTGATGAAAGTCAAAGATGCTGTTTATTCCTGCAGCTTCCTTCAGTTTTAATAAACCCAGACTCAGATTTTAATCTTCAGTTAATTCATATCTTGAAAAATATTTCGTTCTGAAGTTGAAGAATCTGCAATACTCTGCAGGGAAACTGCCTTAAAATCGTTGCCCCCATTCTTGATAGAGTAGGTGGAGAAATGGAAATAAATTTTACTTTGTAACTCTATTAGTGTGGTATAATGCAAAATTAATGATATATGGTAGATCTTGACTGATAGAAGTCAGAATCCCACTGTTTTGCAGTGTCACCACACATACATTTGGAGTTACAGCTTGTCATACACTTTCCACTTAAATACAATTATTGTACCAATTTTATAATGAGATTCAGAGGGAGACAACACTCACTGGCAAGATCTTCTTCTCACCGCTGGCTGTTGGTGCAGTTGCAGTAGTGGTCAGCAAGTCATCTCTGACAGCAGTGATGGAGATGCTGCCATTGATGTATTTCAGTGCTCTTGATCTTGTCATGTAACATAAAAAAAACATACTTCTATAGAACACACTAGCAATGAAATAAGAAAAGTACAAACACTCATTAAATTCATCAACTTTGCATCCATTAAGTGTATTGTAATGCGTTCTCACATGCTAGGTGGCAAAAATACTGGCATGAGAGCTGTTAATTTCTGTCATACCACACAGCACACATTTATTTAATTTTTTTAATGTGTTTTCATGTGCATTTTATGTTGTTTACTTTTATTTTGTTTGATGATGTTTAAGTTTTCTTAAGTTACTGGAGATCACAATATTATTTTTATATTGTGAGATTGTCCTATACACTGTAAACACATATTTGTATCAGGTGATTTAATTTTTGATAACAACTTTAAATTTTCCTTTTTTTCACTTATCTTCTGTGATAATTTATTACACAAGATTTTTTTTCCCTTTGAGGTCTGTTTTATTCCATGATTCACTTTCATTAGTAAGCGCAAGTTGGTTACTTACTTCTAACATTCTTCTCATGAATGTTGTTACTTTCAGAATATGCAAATAAGGCCATGGAAGAAGTCATAGTTTGGATAAATCTTAAAGTGGCTCTTTCTATGGCTGTTAATAATCCTCTTTTGAGTTGTAAAACAGATTTTGCAGCCAAATGAATTTCACTATACTAACGCACCGATTCTGTTTGGGTAAAGTACATATTGTTTGTCACCAACTTTCATGTGCGTCCAGGGGGAGTTGATGAAATAACAGATGAAGTTTAATTTACAACTTACAAAGTCTTCATCTTAAATCTACATCACAAGGAATTTTGTAACATGGTTAGTGCTTGTACCTTTTTTTATACATTTATGATTAAGTCACCTGCAGAAAATTTCTTCATTTTACAAAGATATATTTTTCAGTTTCTTTCTTGATGCCACTGACAGCCCTCCTGTTGACCAGTACATTGGTCTCATCTGTAGATTTATTGTACTTATGATCGGAGCTGAATAGCTCTAAATCATTAAAAATAGTATTTGTACTAAAACAGAGTCTCCTGCTAGACCATACTGCAGGTTTTGTTCTTCAGAACAATAAGAGCTCAAAGTAGCACTCACATGGTATTTAAGTTCAAAAATCTGTTTCCTGCTCTCTAAATACAACTTTATCCACTTGTAGTAAGACAATTTACTATGTTAAATTTAGTCTAGCTGATCACAAATAGCATATAACAGTGTTGGTCTTAATATAATGCATAGTTTCTAGAATTAATAAAGGATGACTGGAAACTATTTTTTGCATTCAATTGCTTCACCACTTAAAGCTGCCTTCTTCTAGAATTCTACCCAGATCATATGAATTGTAGTAGACTTTTTAATGTAAAATTAATTCCAATTTTATAAACTTTAAAATATTATACTATGAACATATAGTTTAATTTTATTATTTTTAGATAATGCGTCTAAGCAAAACTGCACTTGGACAGACGGCAGCAGGTCAGATGGTAAATCTCCTGTCCAATGATGTAAACAGATTTGACAATCTGTCTTTAGTCTTGCATTACATATGGATCACTCCCATTGAAACAATAATAGTTACATACTTCATGTGGCAAGCCATTGGTTGGGCATCAATAATTGGTGTTGTTGGAATGTTTCTTCAAACTGTTCCTGTACAAAGTAAGTTATGTGTTTGATTTATATTCACAGTATTAATATTCATTTAAGAAACACTGCAGCTCTTTTCAAGAATTTTATGACAGTTACAATAAATTTTATAACTCTGATTATATTTGAATACTAGGTATGTGCCCTCACTGATTATGTGTGCAGGAAGCAAAGGAAGCTACATCCAGTCAAACTGCGATATAATTGACAATTTTCATAAACAGTGCATCGAATAAGGAAAACGTCTTGAAAAATACACTTTTAATAAGTTACAATCCAACATCATTATCACCATTCTCACTTATTTAACATCCAATACTCAACGGTGCCATCCTCTAGTCACTTCTATGCATTAGAGTCTTCATTTACATACACCTGTCATTTCTACACATTTTCTAGCATCATGTACTCACCTTCAGTTAGGGCATCATCTTAGTCTTTATTGCCTTGTGGAAACCAGCTAACACTTCCATTGGTCCATCCAGCAGCAATTCACCCAGGTTCATTACCCAACCATCTCCATTTCATTTTCATATTTACAGTTTCCACTCTAATCTATTCTCTGAACCATTTGTTTGTCTTTCTCTCTCCCCTAGCAATTCTCGACATGCATCTGCCCTTTCTCACAATTAACACACAGATTTTTAATGGTTTCCACACTAAAAGTCCATGTCTCATTGCCATAAGTCAAAACTGATAATACAAACTGAGTGCAAACTTCTCGTTTCTGATGCATTGGAACTTAATTTCTGGAACCTCTGTTTATTTCTTTTGCTTTCCATTCAGTTAATGTTTTGAACTGACCTGAATACAAATGTTCATGAAATGGTTCTGTAGCTTGACTGTTAATTTGAACTACTTTCTTCTTGATGTATTGATTCTACATTATTTCAATTTCGCTGCACTGATGATCAAGCTTACTTTCAGAATTGCTTAACCTAGCTCTTCAGCTTGCAGTTGACAAAGCAAACAGCACAGTACTATCAGTAACATGAAGGTAATTTAGATATGCTCCTTCAACACATATTTTTTCTTTATTTTGTTCATTCTGAGGATCTGAAAACTTCCTTATGACTGCTGAGAGTCTCCATTTCAAATTCCTGTTTTATTTATGAATTTCTCACTATCCTGATGAAGTTTTATTAAAAGCTCTACCATCATCATCATCTTGGACAGTTTCCAGCCACTGGCTGGGTCTGTCGGGAACACAAGCCTCTCCATCGTGTTCTGTCTTTCCACCATTCCCCCTCTTCCACCTTCGTCCAGTTCTCTCCTTTTCTCGTCACACATTCCTTCACTCCCTTCACCCATCTATTTCTTGGTCTTCCTCTGGGCCTCTTCCCCTCCAGTTGCAGATCAAACATCCTCTTTGGAATTCTTCCCTCATCCATTCTCTTCATGTGTCCATACCACTGCAGTCTTGATTTTTCTATCCTGTCCTGTACTGGTTCCTCCTTTAGTCTTTCCCTCACATACACATTTCGCAATCTGTCTCGTCTTGTTACACCCCACCTGCTCCTCTGGAACTTCATTTCACTAGCCTGTATTCTACTTTTGTCGCTTTTGTGCATTACCCATGTCTCACTTCCGTATGCCAATATGGGGACAAAGTAGGTTCGGTATATAATTCCCTTGGATTTCTGTGGCACCTCCTTGCTCCAAATAAGCCCCCTAATGCATTTGTAGAACTGCCCTGCTTTTCTGCACCTTTCATTTATTTCCATTGTGTTTCCCCCCTTACTTTCAATCACGCTTCCCAGGTACTTGAAGTTCTCTACCACTTGTAGTTTTTCCCCTCCACAAGTTATATCCACATTTGGCCTATTCGTCTTCCTTGTTGTGACAATTATTTCACTTTTCTTTGCAGAGAAATGCATTCCATATTGTGCTGCCGTTGCCTCCCATGCATCTAACTGCTCTTGCACCTCCTTCTCGCAATTTCCCCATAACATCAGGTCATCGGCAAAAAGCACTGCTTTCATTTTATGATCTCCAATTGCATCTGATACTTGCCGTAGGATTTCATCCATAACAATAATAAACAATAAAGGCGAAAGTGCACTTCCCTGTCGCAGCCCATTTTCCAGCTTGAACCATGCAGTACGTTCCCTCCCCACTTTCACACAACTCTCACTTCCCTCATACATTTTTCTGACTTTTTGTGTTATCTCTTCATCTATCCCTTTTGTGTTCAACACATCCCAGAGCTTGTCCCTACAGATACTGTCATACGCCTTCTCAATATCTAAAAAGGCCATGATTAAGTCGTTCCCGTACTCATAGTGCCTTTCCTGCAGTTGCCTTACCGCAAATGTGAGGTCCGTTGTTGATCTTCCCGGTCTGAAACCGTACTGCTCCTCTTGCAGTCTACTTTCAATACTGCTTCTTATTCCCTTCTCCAGGATCTTTTCATAGATTTTTCCACAGTGGCATAGCAGGGTGATTCCTCTGTAGCTCTCACATCTCCTTTTATCCCCTTTCTTGAAGATCGGGACTATAATTCCTTTCTTCCAATCCTCAGGAATTCTGTTCTCCTTCCACACCACCCTCAGCACTCTGTATAGCCACTGGGTTCCTACTTCTCCTGCTGCTCGTATCATATCCACTGTTACTTTGTCCCAACCTGGTGCCTTGCCCCCTTTCATCCTCTTTATGGCTTCTTCCACTTCATTCCAAGTTAGATCATCAATTTCCCCACAATTATCATCGTCTGCTGCCTTAGGCTGTCCATCGCTGTTAGTTACCCGCTTGGCGGCATTCAACAGATCTTCAAAGTACTCCTTCCAAATCTTTTGGAGCTCATGCATTTCCTCCACAACTCTTCCATTATTATCCATGATCCTCAGGCACTCGCTTCTGTCATTCCTCTTATTTCTTACCATGGCGTAAAGTACTTTTTTCTTCCCTTCACTGTCCTCTTCTAACATTCTTGTCCATTTTTCCATCCACTTCTTCTTCTCCGCCCTTACTATGGTCTGTGCCGCTTTCTTGCTTTCCTTATATTTTACCCTAGCTTCCTCTGTTCGGATCTGGAACCATTCTCTGAAGGCTTTGTTCTTTCGAAGTACTGCCTCTTTACATATGTTGTTCCACCATGGGGTTTCCTTACTTCTCCTCTTTGTGCTAGTTCTACGGCACACAGTCTCAGCTGCCTCAACTAGGGCCCTCTTAAAATCTCCCCATTCTTCTTCCACTGTTCTCTGATCTTCCTTTGGCAGCTTCTTCCTGATCAGTGTCTGATACTGGGTCCTCCGTTCATCCTCTTTCAGCATCCATGTCTTCAACCTTTTCTCCTGTATATCTGTTGCCCTCCTATCTTTTTTCTCTCTCAGGGTGGCTACCAACAGCCGATGGTCACTGTCTAAGGCCTCAGATGGAATGACTTTAACATCTGTGAGGCTGCTCATCATCTGCCTATCCACTAGTACATAGTCTACTACTGAAGTTTGGGACCAGTCCCCACTGTACCAAGTTATTTAGTGACTACTTCTCTTCTTGTACGAGGAATTCGTGATCGCCAGCCCATTCCTCTTGCAGAATTCCAGCAACAATTTTCCTTCTCTATTTCGGTTCCCCCAGCCCTCTGGTCCCATTATCTCCTCGAATCCTTTCCTGTCTGTGCCAACATGTGCATTGGGGTCCCCTATTATAATCTGATTACCTCCATTTAGCTGCTTTTGCATGTCATCTTCAAATTCGTCCTTCTCCTTTTTTGTACACCCCACCTGTGGGGCATATGCTTGGATGATTTCAATGCTTTTTCCTTTCACTCGTACTCTGGCTTTTATCATTCGATCATTGATACCTTCCACCTCCTCCTGCAGACCCTCTCTGACCACTATTGCCACTCCATTTCTTCCCCTCTCATTCCCTATCCAGTACAGTTTACATCCTTTACTTAGTGGTTTTTCACCAACTCCTCTCCACCTAGTCTCAGCAAGTCCCAAGATGTCCAATTTCCTCCTTTCCATCATTTCTTCAATTTCTTCTAACTTCCCAGTTAGAGTCCTTACGTTTAAGGTGCCCAGTCGTAAACCATCTCGTAATCCTTTTCCATTGCTTGGTCGGTTTCCTTTAAATCCGTTCCGTGATCCGAGGCATGTTCCCTTTTTAAAAGCAGTTGATTTATCCACTACTGGCTTGCTAGGCCTATCGCAGCTTCACCAGAGCCCCGTTAGCCGTCACGTTTCAGGTTTCCCATAGGGCCTTCTCAGCTACCGTAGCGGTCCTGGGGCACACGAAGTCCACTGATGTATATATTATTCAGTGCACTAACATAGGTTGAATCAATGTCGTCTTTCTCAAGGGATGTTAGTACAGATATTGTTGAAACTGAGTCAAATGAGCTCTCAGAATCTATGAAACCCAGATGAAGATGCAATTCATACTTATGAATAAAGGAGATGACAAACAAAAAGGCAGATATGCTGCATTGTCAATAGGCACACAAACAAAAGGTACGCAGATGGCTAGTTTTTGGAACGCATTTCCTTTTTTTAGCTGCCCAAAAAAGACACACACTAACACACACTCAATCACTCACATGCACATGCCTGTCTCCATACACTGTGCTCAGTCAACTGCCAGCTCTTTACTGGTTAACAATGAGTGTACTGGGTGGTAAAGGTGTGAGATAACGGCACACAGCTATTTGATGTGGGGACACAAATTAGACAGGGTGCTGATGCAGGTGATGGTGTACAAGCACATACACTCAAGTGCACGTGTGCACACACACATGCACATACTATTGAATTGGGGGGGAGGGGGGGGGAGAGGGGGCAGCGAGTTACCTTAGTTTTAGGCCAGGAAGGTTGTGGGAGCCAAGATCGTGCTGTAAGGATAGCTCCCATCCGCACAGCTCAGAAAAGCTGGAGCTGGAGCTGGGGATCTATATGGCACGTATTGTGAAGCAGATATTGAAATCTCCCATGTTATGCTCCACTGCATGCTGTGCCACTGGGTGCTCCACCTTGTTTCTGGCAACAGTTTAGCTGTGGCCATTCATTCTGGTTGGCAGCTGATCAGTTGTCATACTAATTTAAAATGCTGTGCAGAGGTTGCAGCAGAGCTGGTATATTAAATGGCTGCTTTCACAGGTGGCCTGGCCTCTGATGGGGTATGATGAGCCTGTGACTGAATTGAAGTAAGTGGTGTTGGATGGGTGGATATGGCAGGTCTTGCATCTGGGTCTTCCGCAGGGGTATGATACAAATGACAGGGGATTGGGGATTAGAGCAGCATGGGGATGGACTAGGATATTGTAGAGGTTGGGTAGGAGGTGGAACACTGCTTTGGAAGGGGTGGAAGTAACTTTAGGGTAGTATGTCCCTCATTTCAGGACAAGATGAAAGATAATCAAAGCCCTGATGTAGGGCATGGTTTAGTTGTTCCAGTCTGGGAGGTATTGGGTGACAAGAGGGGCACTTCTTTGTGATTGGTTCTCAGGATAGATGTGAAGATCAGGTGTTTGTGAGTATATGGCACAGGAAATCTGTTTGTCAATTAGGCTGGATGGTATTGCCTGTTTGCAAAGGCCTTTGTAGGCTCTTCAGCATAATCGGCGAGGGGATTCTCATCACTGCAGATGCATCTACCATGGGTGGTGAGAACTGATAAACTGTTGCAAGAAATGGGGCGGAGCATCCAGTGGCACAACATGCAGTTGAGCACAACATGTGAGATATCAGTGGCTACTTCACAACCCTTGCCATATGGATCCTCCCCACCAGCACCATTTTTTCTGAGTTGTGCAGATGGGAGCTATCCTTACAGCATATCCTTCACTTCTGTAACCTTCCTATCCTAAACCTATCACATGCCCCAGCACCCCTATCCAATTTGTATCCTCACATCAGCTAGCTATGTGCTGTTATCCCACACACTAGTCTATGACATCGGGTGCCAGCCATCTGCCATCTGCTGGCCGTCTGCCATCTGCCGCCTCTACCTGCACCCCTAGCTAGTCCACAGATGGATTCCCACTCTCACACAAGCCACTAAATACTTCCCCCAACCCTGTACCTGCCTCCTGCTACTCTCCGTTGCTCATCCCACCCCATCGCATACCCCCACACCTTTCCAGTACACTGACCGTGGGCCAGTAAAGAAGTGGCAGTTGACTAAGCAATCTGTAGAGAGACAAGTGTGTGCATATCTGTGTGTGTGTGTGTGTGTGTGTTTTCCTACAGCTAGAATAAGGCAGTGCATTCCGAAAGATACCCAAGTTTAGTACCTGTTGTTTATGTACCTATCAACAACGCAATGCTTGTGCCTATCAGTGAGGTGTCCCCCTTTATTCGTAAATAGTTCATAATTTTCAACCATTCTGTACATTGTAATTCATACTTATTGTTGATATAAAATTCAACTTGCTCTTGTCTAATTATAAATACTGCTGTGATATTTCATTCCCTCTGAACAACTGAAACCATCATCATCATCATTTAAGACTGATTATGTCTTTCAGCATTCAGTCTGGAGCATAGTCCCCCTTATAAAATTCCTCCATGATCCCCTATTCAGTGCTAACATTGGTGCCTCTTCTGATGTTAAGCCTATTGCTTCAAAATCATTCTTAACCGAATCCAGGTACCTTCTCCTTGGTCTACCCTGACTCCTCCTACCCTCTACTGCTGAACCCATGAGTCTCTTGAGTAACCTTGCTTCTCCCATGCGTGTAACATGACCCCACCATCTAAGCCTGTTCGCCTGTTCGCCCTGACTGCTGCATCTACAGAGTTCATTCCCAGTTTTTCTTTGATTTCCTCATTGTGGACACCCTCCTGCCATTGTTCCCATCTACTAGTACCTGCAATCATCCTAGCTACTTTCATATCCGTAACCTCAACTTTATTGATGAGGTAACCTGAATCCACCCAGCTTTTGCTCCCATACAACAAAGTTGGTTGAAAGATTGAACGGTGCACAGATAACTTAGTCCTGGTACTGACTTCCTTCTTGCAGAAGAGAGTAGTTCGTAGCTGAGCACTCACTGCATTAGCTTTGCCACACCTCGCTTCCAGTTCTTTCACTATGTTGCCATCCTGTGAGAATATGCATCCTAAGTACTTGAAACCGTCCATCTGTTCTAACTTTGTTCCTCCTATTTGGCACTCAATCCATTTATATCTCTTTCCCACTGACATTACTTTCGTTTTGGTGATACTAATCTTCATACCATAGTCCTTATATTTCTGATCTAGCTCTGAAATATTACTTTGCAAACTTTCAATCGAATCTGCCATGACAACTAAGTCATCCGCATATGCAAGACTGCTTATTTTGTGTTCACATATCTTAATCTCACCCAGCCAGTCTATTGTTTTTAACATATGATCCATAAATAATATCAACAACAGTGGAGACAGGTTGCAGCCTTGTCTTACCCCTGAAACTACTCTGAACCATGAACTCAATTTACCGTCAACTCTAACTGCTGCCTGACTATCTATGTAAAGACCTTTAATTGCTTGCAAAAGTTTTCCTCCTATTCCATAATCTCGTAGAACAGACAATAACTTTCTCCTAGGAACCCAGTCATATGCCTTTTCTAGATCTATAAAGCATAGATACAATTCCCTGTTCCACTCATAACACTTCTCCATTATTTGCCGTAAGCTAAAGATCTGGTCCTGACAACCTCTAAGAGGGCCTAAACCCACACTGATTTTCATCCAATTTGTCCTCAACTAATACTCGTACTTTCCTTTAAACAATATCTGACAAGATTTTACCCACAACGCTGATTAAGGAGATACCTCTGTAGTTGTTACAATCTTTTCTGTTTCCATGCTTAAAGATTGGTGCGATTACTGCTTTCGTCCAGTCTGATGGAACCTGTCCCGACTCCCACACCATTTCAATTATCCTGTGTAGCCATTTAAGACCTGACATTCCACTGTATTTGATGAGTTCTGACTTAATTTCATCCACCCCAGCCACTTTATTGCACTGCAATCTATTGACCATTTTCTCCACTTCCTCAAATGTGATCCTATTTCCATCATCATTCCTATCCCATTCTACCTCGAAATCTGAAACATTACTGATCATATTATCACCTACATTGAGCAACTCTTCAAAATATTCCCTCCATCTGCCCAAGGCATCAACAGGATTCACCAGCAGTTTTCCTGACCTGTCCAAAATACTTGTCATTTCCTTCTTACCTCCATTTCGAAGACTGCTAATTACACTCCAGAATGGTTTTCCAGCAGCTTGACCCAGTCTCCAACCTGTTTCCAAAGTCTTCCCAAGATTTCTTCTTGGATGCTGCAATTATCTGTTTGGCTTTGTTTCTTTCTTCAACATAACTTTCTCTGTCTACCTGAGTTCTAGTATGTAGCCATTTTTGATACGCCTTCTTTTTCGTTTTACAGGCTGCCTTGACTGTGTCATTCCACCAAGCTGTTTGCTTCATCTTACCTTTATACACTACTGTTCCAAGACATTCTTTAGCCACTTCTAGTACTGTGTCCCTGTACCTTGTCCATTCCTTTTCCAATGACTGTAATTGACTACATTCAACTAACTGGTACCTTTCTGAGATCACTGTTATGTACTTGTGCCTGATTTCCTTATCCTGAAGTTTTTCCACTCTTATCCTCCTACATATGGACCTGACCTCCTGCGCTTTCGGCCTCACAGTACCCAATTTCACTGCAGATTAAATAGTGATCAGTGTCATCAAAGAATCCCCTGAATACATGTGTGTCCCTCACAGCCTTCCTGAATCCCTGATCTGTTATTATATAGTCAATGACAGATCTGGTTCCCCTGCCTTCCCAAGTATACCGGTGAATGTTCTTATGTTTAAAAAAGGAGTTTGTGGTTACTAAGCCTATACTGGGACAGAAATCCAAGAGTTGTTTTCCGTTCCTGTTGGCCTCCATATCCTCTCCAAATTATTTATCCATAACCTTTTCATACCCTTCTGTTCGATTTCCAATTCTGGCATTAAAATCACCCATGAGCAGAACACTGTCCTTGTCCTTTACTCTAACAACTACATCACTGAGTGCATCATAAAAACTATCCATCTTATCTTGATCTGTCCCTTCACAATGCGAATATACTGACACAATCCTAATTTTCTTGCTAGACACTGTCAAATCTATCCACATCAGTCATTCATTTACATACCTTATTGCAACTACGCTGGGTTCCATTTCTTTCCTGACGTACCAGTAAAGCCCTGCACCCCATTGTGCTATTCCTGCTTCGACTTCTGACAGGTAGACCTTGTATTTTCCCACTTCCTCTTCTTTCTCACCCCTTACCCGAATGTCACTAACAGCTAAAACGTCCAGCCCCATCTTACTTCCAGCCTCTGCCAACTCTATCTTCTTCCCACAGTAGCCCCCATTGATATTAATAGCTTCCCATCTCGTTACCATTCGTTTGCTGAGTCATATCTTAGGAGTCCCTGGTTTATCAATTAGAGGTGGGACTCGGTCACCTCCAAAGATCTGAGGCATTTTGCTCTGATTGTTGCCAGCATCATATTTAAAGTACCAGGGAAGCAGGTTGCTAGCCTTACTTGCCCCGGGTCCCATTGAGTTTTACCCCTAACAGTTGAGGGACTAACCAGTGGATTTGGTAGTCTTTGCCGTCTGAACACAAAGGTGACCACGACTCAGAATATGTCCGAGATGCCCAGCCATACTCCAAAGTAACTGGTATCCCGACTGTCAGGACCACTTACTTGGCCACTCATACATTGCCCGTGGTTCATGAACTAGTACATGACAACAGGAACCCACACCATGAACCACAGAACAACTGAAAATTAACAAAAAATCAGATACATGGATTACAAGTGAAATCAAAAAGTCATCAGAAGATCTTTGAATATTGTGGAATAGATGACACGTTCCACATCATTATGAAGTGTCGTATTCATGATCTATGGTACAAGTACTAATCTAATGTCAATAATTTTTATTTGTTTGGAATTGCATAATACGTGCTAAGCTGTTTGCTGTGAAGATGTTGTAAGGCAGATCCATTATTTTACAGCTTGTATATGGTTCTGACAGCTTTAAGGCATTTTTCATTGTAGCTGTGTCATTGACAAACATCACAGTTTTTAAACACTTCTCAAATGTCCCAGACAAATCACTGCTGTAGGCGAACAGCAGGAGCAGGCCAGGCACCAAACTGTGGGGGACACCATAATGTTTCTGCACTCTGAATTTAATCTTCTTTGTGTGGTATCATTTGTCATTATACCCTTTATTTTATATTTTTAACATAAGACTCTGTTTATGCAAGGGGAACACCTTTAACTCAATACCATTTTACTTTCCCATCTAGAAGCTTGAGCTACACAATCTAAGGTCTTAACAATATCACCTAAAAGACCAACAGATCATTTTGTCTTGTTAGTTCTATAATAACTGAGGTCATAAGTTTGTTTATTTGTTTCTTGGTAGTAAATTCTTAAAGTGAGCCAAACTAGGCTTTATCTTAACAGGTTGTTCTTAACAAGATGGTTCTATATTCTGTTGTAACATGAAATGGAGGGTAAAAGGTATATAATAAGGGATCACTTGCTTATATTTGATATTATAAATGAGTGTTACTCTCACATACTTGAGTCTTTATGGCAGTAGGCAAACCTTGCCATGTTAACTGTATAGAAAGGTAACTCAAGGGCTTTTGTTTTGTTGAAATATCATTATAGTTCGAAGAGATACTGCTTTTCAGTGGTCTAACAGTCTTTTAATCTCTCACTGATTTGGCGAAACTGGTGTCAGTTAGCATACAATATAGTTATTGTATACTAACCAACCATATCTAAATTATTCCAATGGATTTATTTTTATGGTCATTTCTTGTACATGTGTTTCCAGCTAGTATTAGGCAAAAAGCTTTGAATTTTTGTGACCTGTGATTTCAGTTAACCATGTCTCACAGCAAGTGTTATCAGGGAGTTGTCTCATTGAGTATATTCATTTCATTACTAATACTACTCCAGATTAATCTTGCTTTGTTTATAGAATTTTCGAATTCTTATGCATAGTACAGGGTTTTGCCTTTTTGATTATACGGTGAATTTTGCAATACTGCATTAGTGTGTCTTCTTGTTCCTGCCCAAATGATGATTAATTTCATATAAGATGGTAATTCATACAGTAAAACATCCATTGAACATTAAAACTGTCTTACCGCTGATATTCAAATGTCCCTTTCATAATAGTCGAGTGTGACATATCTCTAGTAATGCCAGAACATACTGTGAGTTTTGTGTTGTTTATAGTCATATTTTGTACTTTTATGGGCCAAAGCTAATTGCACTAATTTACACCCAGTTAACATTAAATACAAAACACGTTTTAGATGTTCTGTAAAGTATTATTTATGTATTCACAAACCTGCTTTCTGTTTCTTAGGCCATCATCAGTTTCCAACAGAAAAGTATTCCTTATCTGATGTTCTCATCATCTTCTGTCAAATGCTGTTGGAAAATTCAGTTTATGTTATACTGGATTTTCCCACATTAATATTTCATGCTAGAAATTATACCACTCATTGGAAATTTTTGTTCTATTTTTATGTTTCATTGCCATAATTTTCTACAGCTATGCTCTGTTGGTGCAACTGCTCTCCTCTATTTTGTGCTTTCTTCTTTATTTGTTCATAATGTTGATATAAACTTCAAACTGTAATTTTATTTCTTAACCTCTTCTTAATTTTATTTCTCAAAATTTCTTTCTTTCACTGTGTATTTTAAAAATGTATTATGTATGAAGAAATGTTTATGAATTTTTAATTTGCTCCATGTACTTCACATTTTTGTCTGAGAGTATTAAACAGAGCTTCCCAAATATTTCTCACTATAAAATAAAATTTCCAATGTTTGTAACAATGACCTTCCTTTTCAGCATATATGACCAAATTAACAACAAGGTTTCGTTTAAGAGTTGCCATGAGAACTGATAACAGAGTACGGATAATGAGTGAAATCATAAGTGGTATCCAAGTGATCAAAATGTATGCCTGGGAGAAACCATTTGAGAAACTGGTTGAAATTGCACGAAGGTAAGATTATGACATAGAAAAGGTAACTGTGAAGGAAGTATATTGTGAAAATATTCTTTGGTGATATCTAATGACATATTAAGATTTTATTAAGCAAAATTAATGCTTCTTAAATTTGATTGGTAAACATATCATCAGATACAGGGAGAAAAATTGTTATCAAATAAAATGTTTTATTACTATTTGTTTTCTTATGATGTGCAAAAAAGATTCATGCCACCATACAAAAGCAGTTTTCTGACAAAAATGTTACTTACAACTCCCTCACTCTGATAGGATATTTAATGCAGAAGAAGGCATTACTGAGATTAGTTTTTGATGTTCTTGTGAAGTAAAGCATTTATCACTGAGAAAGATGTAAGTGTTTACGAAGAATTCCTTCAGAACAATAGCAGAAACTAAACGCTGTTAGAAGCAGGTTTTTTACTAGTATGGCAGGTGAATAAAATGTTTGATATCAAAGAAAAGGAAAAAATCTAAAAACAAAATATGAGCCGCAAAAGGACAATAAAGTACAATGTTGAAGAAAATCAGACAATCGAAAATCCAGGATGGAATGTAACAACATTGTGAAAAGGAAAGTTGCTACTCACCATATAGCGGAGATGCTGAGTCACAGATAGGCACAACAAAAAGACTGTCACAAATACAGCATTTGACCAGTAAGGCCTTTGTCAAAATTAGACAACAGACACACACTACACACTCTCGCAAACACAACTCACACACACATGACTGCAGTCTCAGGCAGCGGAGGCCACACTGCAACCAGCAGCTCCAGTGCATGATGGGATTGGCGACTGGGTGGGGGTAAGGAGGAGGCCGAGGCAGGGAGGAGGAGGGATAGTAGGGTAGGGATAGCAGACTGTGACGAGCTGTTGGGGAGCGCACAGGGACGAGGTGGAAAGAGGGTAGGGGAGCTGTGTGCAGTCAGGAGGGGGGATATCGTAAAAGGAAAGAAGTAAAAAGCCTGAGTGTGATGGAGAGGAATGAGGGCTGTGTAGTGCTGCAAAGGGAACAGAGAAGGGCCTGAATGAGAGAGGACAATGACTAATGAAGGTTGAGGCCAGGAGGGTTATGGGAACGTAGGATATATTGCAGGGAAAGTTCCCACCTCCAAACACCAAAGAGAGAGGAAAGGCATAGAAAATGAAAGAAACAAGAGAGGAGTGTGAGAGGAAATATCTAATGCATTGGCAACAGCATTGTCACTTGTTTAGCCTGTCAGCATGAAAGAACAAATACAATAAGACTGCCTGCACCCATATAGCACAGTACCCTGTCATATGATGATATTTACAATCTATAGACCCCTTGGCAGAACCTATAGTGTGAGCCCTGCTAGAGGAAATTTTATGATTACTAACTCACAAAAATAGCATTTTAGAACAGTTTTAAAATTAAAAGCATCTAAAGCCAAATACCCTGTTTGTTTTATGACTGCATGGAATTTTACTATATAAGTAATGTTATTTTGTCCATGCTGGATCTCACAGACTCGGAGGCCATTTAAGATTGTTGGTGAAGAATGCAGCTAGCCACAGCTACTTTTAAAAAAGCTTTATTCAATGTCACAGTGAGTTTCTGTTCATCATGCCCATCTTAAATGGCTACTGTTTATAATTACAGTAATGTTTTCATCAGCATGATGTCATCTGCTCCTGCACTGCACAATAATATTTGAATAGGCCTATTTAGAATCACTTTATAATTGTTTCAATAGTAAAATCATGCTGCAGACAGACACTGAATATTCAAATATTCTTGAGCAGTGCAGAAGCAGATGATATGCTGAAGATGATAAAGTTAATGCAGTTGGAGACATTAGCCTTCTAACGGCGGATGCGGTAGCCTAAAACTGGTCATGGAATTGAAATAAACCCATGTGGCTGGTTAAGTTTTTACAAAGATATAATTAACAATTTAATAAACTGATGAGATTTAAAAAATGAAAAGAACTGTAATCATTAAGACATTCAACTTCATTTATCAATATGGCTGCGAACAACTATATTAAAAAAAGGTTGAGATTCATGTTGATGCAGAAATTAGTATGGTCATGGAATTGAAATAAACCCATGTGGCTGGTTAAGTTTTTACGAAGATATAATTAACAATTTAATAAACTGATGAGATTTAAAAAATAAAATGAACAACTATATTAAAAAAAGGTTGAGATTCGTGTTGATGCAGAAATTAATATGGTCATGGAATTGAAATAAACCCATGTGGCTGGTTAAGTTTTTATGAAGATATAATTAACAATTTAATAAACTGATGAGATTTAAAAAATGAAAAGAACTTTAATCATTAAGGCATTCAAATTCATTCATTTATTAATGTAGCTATGAACAACTATATTAAAAAAAGGTTGAGATTCATGTTGATGCAGAAATTAGAATGAGAGTTTTTAAAATAACATACTGTAATTATCCCCCCCCCCCCCCCCCCATGACCCATGGACCTTGCCATTGGTGGGGAGGCTTGCGTGCCTCAGCGATACAGATAGCCGTACCGTAGGTGCAACCACAACGGAGGGGTATCTGTGGAGAGGCCAGACAAACGTGTGGTTCCTGAAGAGGGGCAGCAACCTTTTCAGTAGTTGCAAGGGCAACAGTCTGGATGATTGACTGATCTGGCCTTGTAACAATAACCACAACGGCCTTGCTGTGCTGGTACAGCGAACGGCTGAAAGCAAGGGGAAACTACAGCCGTAATTTTTCCCGAGGGCATGCAGCTTTCCTGTATGATTAAATGATGATGGCGTCCTCTTGGGTAAAATATTCCGGAGGTAAAATAGTCCCCCATTCGGATCTCCGGGCGGGGACTACTCAAGAGTATGTCGTTATCAGGAGAAAGAAAACTGGCGTTCTACGGATCGGAGCGTGGAATGTCAGATCACTTAATCGGGCAGGTAGGTTAGAAAATTTAAAAAGGGAAATGGATAGGTTGAAGTTAGATATAGTGGGAATTAGTGAAGTTCGGTGGCAGGAGGAACAAGAC
Source organism: Schistocerca piceifrons (assembly GCF_021461385.2). NCBI lineage: Eukaryota > Metazoa > Arthropoda > Insecta > Orthoptera > Acrididae > Schistocerca > Schistocerca piceifrons. The sequence goes on from NC_060139.1 coordinate 3,971,101, forward strand.
TTCTGGTCAGGTGACTACAGGGTTATAAACACAAAATCAAATAGGGATAATGCAGGAGTAGGTTTAATAATGAATAGGAAAATAGAAATGCGGGTATGCTACTACAAACAGCGTAGTGAACGCATTATTGTGGCCAAGATAGATACGAAGCCCACACCTACTACAGTAGTACAAGTTTATATGCCAACTAGCTCTGCAGATGATGAAGCAATTGAAGAAATGTATGATGAAATAAAAGAAATTATTCAGATAGTGAAGGGAGACGAAAATTTAATAATCATGGGTGACAGGAATTCGAGTGTAGGAAAAGGGAGAGAAGGAAACATAGTAGGTGAATATGGATTGGGTCTAAGAAATGAAAGAGGAAGCCGCCTGGTAGAATTTTGCACAGAGCACAACATAATCATAGCTAACACTTGGTTTAAGAATCATGAAAGAAGGTTGTATACATGGAAGAACTCTGGAGACACTAAAAGGTATCAGATAGATTATATAACGGTAAGACAGAGATTTAGGAACCAGATTTTAAATTGTAAGACATTTCCAGGGGCAGATGTGGAATCTGACCACAATCTATTGGTTATGACCTGTAGATTAAAACTGAAGAAACTGCAAAAAGGTGGGAATTTAAGGAGATGGGACCTGGATAAACTGACTAAACCAGAGGTTGTACAGAGTTTCAGGGAGAGCATAAGGGAACAATTGACAGGAATGGGGGAAAGAAATACAGTACAAGAAGAATGGGTGGCTTTGAGGGATGAAATAGCGAAGGCAGCAGAGGATCAAGTAGGTAAAAAGACGAGGGCTAGTAGAAATCCTTGGGTAACAGAAGAAATATTGAATTTAATTGAAGAAAGGAGAAAGTATAAAAATGCAGTAAATGAAGCAGGCAAAAAGGAATACAAACGTCTCAAAAATGAGATCGACAGGAAGTGCAAAATGGCTAAGCAGGGATGGCTAGAGGACAAATGTAAGGATGTAGAGGCCTATCTCACTAGGGGTAAGATAGATACTGCCTACAGGAAAATTAAAGAGACCTTTGTAGATAAGAGAACGACTTGTATGAAAATCAAGAGCTCAGATGGAAACCCAGTTCTAAGCAAAGAAGGGAAAGCAGAAAGGTGGAAGGAGTATATACAGGGTCTATACAAGGGCGATGTACTTGAGGACAATGTTATGGAAATGGAAGAGGATGTAGATGAAGATGAAATGGGAGATACGATACTGCGTGAAGAGTTTGACAGAGCACTGAAAGACCTGAGTCGAAACAAGGCCCCCGGAGTAGACAACATTCCATTGGAACTACTGATGGCCTTGGGAGAGCCAGTCCTGACAAAGCTCTACCATCTGGTGAGCAAGATGTATGAAACCGGCGCAATACCCTCAGACTTCAAGAAGAATATAATAATTCCAATCCCAATGAAAGCAGGTGTTGACAGATGTGAAAATTAACAAACTATCAGTTTAATAAGTCACAGCTGCAAAATACTAACACAAATTCTTTACAGACGAATGGAAAAGCTAGTAGAAGCCAACCTCGGGGAAGATCAGTTTGGATTCCGTAGAAATATGGGAACATGTGAGGCAATACTGACCCTACGACTTATTTTAGAAGCTAGATTAAGAAAAGGCAAAGCTACGTTTCTATCGTTTGTGGACTTAGAGAAAGCTTTTCACAATGTTGATTGGAATACTCTCTTTCAAATTCTGAAGGTGGCAGGGGTAAAATACAGGGAGCGAAAGGCTATTTACAATTTATACAGAAACCAGATGGCAGTTATAAGAGTCAAGGGACATGAAAGGGAAGCAGTGGTTGGGAAGGGAGTAAGACAGGGCTGTAGCCTCTCCCCGATGTTGTTCAATCTGTATATTGAGCAAGCAGTAAAGGAAACAAAAGAAAAATTTGGAGTAGGTATTAAAATCCATGAGAAGAAATAAAAACTTTGAAGTTCGCCAATGACATTGTAATTCTGTCAGAGACAGCAAAGGACTTGGAAGAGCAGTTGAATGGAATGGACAGTGTCTTGAAAGGAGGATATAAGATGAAGATCAACAAAAGCAAAACAAGGATAATGGAATGTAGTCGAATTAAGTCGGGTGATGCTGAGGGAATTAGATTAGGAAATGAGACACTTAAAGTAGTAAAGGAGTTTTGCTGTTTGGGGAGCAAAATAACTGATGATGGTCGAAGTAGAGAGGATATAAAATGTAGACTGGCAATAGCAAGGAAAGCGTTTCTGAAGAAGAGAAATTTGTTAACATCGAGTATAGATTTAAGTGTCAGGAAGTCATTTCTGAAAGTATTTGTATGGAGTGTAGCCATGTATGGAAGTGAAACGTGGACGATAAATAGTTTGGACAAGAAGAGAATAGAAGCTTTTGAAATGTGGTGCTACAGAAGAATGCTGAAGATTAGATGGGTAGATCACATAACTAATGAGGAAGTATTGAATAGGATTGGGGAGAAGAGAAGTTTGTGGCACAACTTGACCAGAAGAAGGGACCGGTTGGTAGGACATGTTCTGAGGCATCAAGGGATCACCAATTTAGTATTGGAGGGCAGCGTGGAGGGTAAAAATCGTAGAGGGAGACCAAGAGATGAATACACTAAGCAGATTCAGAAGGATGTAGGTTGCAGTAGGTACTGGGAGATGAAGAAGCTTGCACAGGATAGAGTAGCATGGAGAGCTGCATCAAACTAGTCTCAGGACTGAAGACCACAACAACAACAACTGTAATTATAAGTAAATGTATTTATTAGATGAAAGCAAGATAAGCAGTAAGGCCATGGGCATTAGGGATGTTAGTATAGAGGGGGGTGTCATCAGAAACAATGAGCAAGGCACCATGTGATAGAGAAACAGGAACTGTGGAGAGTCGGTGGAGGAAATGATTGGTATCTTTTACATAGGAGGTTAGGTTGTGGATAATAAGCTGTGTAGTTGTTGGCATACAAGTGCAGAGATTCTCCCAGAGGGCACACACTAACTGGCCACAAAAGGGCATCCTGGGTGGTTGGGTTTATGGTTTTTACGAAGCGTGTACACTATGTGATCAAAAGTATCCAGAACCTAGCTGAAAATGGCTTATAATTTGTGGCGCCCTCTGTGGGTAATGCTGGAATTCAATATGGTGTTGGCCCACCCTTAGCCTTGATGACAGTTTCCACTCTTGCAGGCATACGTTCAATCAGGTGCTGGAAGGTTTCTTGGGGAGTGGTAGCCCAGGTATCGATGCCGGTCAGTGAGGCCTGGCACGAAGTCGGCGTCCCAAAACATCACAAAAGTGTTATATAGGATTCAGGTCAGGACTGTACAGGCCAGTTGATTACAGAGATGTTATTGTCATGTAACCATTCCGCCACAGGCCGGGCATTATGAACAAGTGCTCGATCGTGATGAAAGATGCAATCACCATCCCCGAATTGCTCTTCAACAGTGGGAAGTAAGAAGGTGTTTAAAACATCAATGTAGGCCTGTGATGTGATAGTGCCATGCAAAACAACAAGGGGTGCAAGCCCCCCCACCCCCACATGAAAAACACAACCACACCATTCCACCACCACATCCAAATTTTACTGTTGGCATTATACGCGCTGGCAGATGACGTTCTCGGGGCATTAGCCGTACCCATACCCTGCCATCCTGTGTACTGTGATTCGTCACTCCACACAACATTTTTACGCTGTTCAATCATCCAGTGTTTATGCTCCTTACACCAAGCGAGGTGTCATTTGGCTTTTACTGGTGTGATGTGTGGCTTATGAGTAGCCGCTCGACCATGAAATCTAAGTTTTCTCCCCTCCCGCCTAATTCTCATAGTACTTGCAATTGATCTAGTTTGGAATTCCTGTGTGATGGTCTGGATAGATGTCTGCCTGTTACACATGTCAACCCTCTTCAACTGTCGGCAGTCTGTCAGTCAACAGACGAGGTCGGCCTGTACGCTTTTGTGCTGCATGTGTCCCTTCATGTTTCCACTTCACTATTACATTGGAAACAGTGGACCTAGGGATGTTTAGGAGTGTGTGAATCTCTTCTACAGATGTATGACACAAGTGACACCCAATCACCTGATCACATTCGAAATCCTTGAGTTCCGTGGAGCACCCCATTCTGCTCTCTCATGATGTTTACTGAGGTCACTGATATGGAGCATCTGGCAGTAGGTGGCAGCACAATGCACCTAATATGAAAAACATATTTTTTAGGGGTGTCCAGATATTTTTGATCACATAGTGTCGAAGGTAGGGGTGCAGAGAGTGGTAGTAGTGAGGAGAGAGAGACAGACTCTAAGGAGAGGCTCTGGGATTTTTAAAGATATTTTGCACTACTGAAAACTGCTCAGACATTCAGTTATTTTTTATATGTTCTGTAGGTAATTTCTGTGTCCTAGTATCTTTAAGTGTTTCTTTCTTCAAGGGTTATAGATGTCTGTATCTTTTTTATACTCTGTGATCCATTTCAAAGTGTGTTACATTTAAGTCTTTCCCATATAGTCACTTAAAAAGTCTAGATATCTTTCCCCCCTTTATTACCCTTTCCTTTGGAAAAAAAGTGATGATGGATTCTAAAAGTTCCAGATTCGTACACTTTTTTATTTATGATTATTGAAACTTTTTATCACTTGGATTTGTACTTCATTGTATTCTGCTTATGATGTGTCCTTTTAAGTCTTCATGATGGTTGTACATATTCACTTAATATGAGCTCTAGCAAATAATAATTTATTATACTATTCTTTTCATAATGGAAGGAATAAAAAGAAACATTTCCCCCCTGTTGTTGAATAAAAATTGTAAAGGGTTGTTATGACACTGCTTTATTGACCAATGGGAATTTTGCAGTTAAGCAGTACTGAATTTGAAACTGTTTGTATTAATACTATGAAACCAATGAATTGTAACTTCACTAAATAACAAACAATGCAACATAAAATTACATTGACCACAATAATTTTGTCTTTAACAAGGTCTGTAAAAATAACATTAGGAAGAAATGAGAAATAATGAAAACCATTGTTAGGCAATGTGACAATAAACTCCAATATAACATACTAATGTACAAAGTACTTAGATAATTCAGGTCATCATTAACTGATGTTCCCTTGCAGGCTCCTGTGGAGACACTGCTTCATCTTTTATATAAGCATAACCAGCCCTGAGCTATTCATCAAATGAGAGCAATACAGATGAACAAAATTCCGCAGGTAACACTTGTTTTAATCGTGCCCTTCATTGAAGCATGAGTGATACAAGTACAATTGAGCATCAGTTATCCAGATATTGCTCAGCCGAAACATTGATACCTGACAGGGTTCCAGTCAGCAAATTTAAAGTTGCATGCCACACACTTCTCCTAGCAGCTGCTACTTCTTTGACATTGTAGCTCTTTTTCTCTCTCTGCAACAATCATCTGCTTGACCTTGAGCTTCTAATCCTCACTTGTCAGTGGTGTGTGAGCTTTTGCTTGAAACATCCTGCTATATTTGTACTAGCATTCACAATGGCCAATAAATGTAAATGTGTTGTTCTCAGTATTTCTGATAAACTGGAAATAATAGATCAGTTGAAGGACAGTACTAGTGAATCTAGGGAATATGGCCTTATGCATATCACAACATTTGATATTAGAAAGAACAGTGATGCCATTACAAAATTTTCAAGTCAACTTGATAGTGAAGAAGGAACCTTACACACAAAAACATTGAAAATTGCAGAAAACCAGGATTCAAACACTGCATTTTACACATGGTTCATGCAGGTATATAGCCAAGAACAACCAGTAACTGGCCCTTTGATTTCTGAAAAAGCACTTGAAATGAATGATTTTAAAACAACTTCTGGCTGGCTTATGCACTAGGCGAAGTTAGGAACTGGACATTCGAGTTGAAAAACTGTCAGCTAATACTGAAGCAGCTGAATATTTTAGAGAGTTATTTAATAAACTGATTGATAAAGAGGGCTATCACCAAATCAATGTCTACAAATCAGGCAAATCTGATTTTTATTGGAAGAAATCGTCAACAAAATCAAAAGTTTCCAAGAAAGAAATGTCAGCACATTGTCATAAGCAAAGCAAATTTCACATCACTGACATGGTATACAGAAACGTTACTTGAATGCTTAGCCTATCCTTGCTGATCATAGGAAAGTATAAGAAACCAAGGTGCTTTATGTGGCTAAAAAATCGCCAGCCACCTGCAAGAATCAGAAGAACTTATAGGTGAATGCAAGCATTTTTACAGAGTGGTATGACACTGTGTTTATCCATAAAGTCAAAAAGCATCAGCATGCTACTGGTAATACTGGAAATGTTTTCTTATTGGTTGATAATGCTCCAAGTCATCACTCAAACCTTTTGATGGAGGGAGAAAATGGCAAGATGGATCAGGGGCTATCATAGAAAGGCGTTGCTATGTTTGGTCCTCAGTGGGCAAGGAAGGGAAAAAACAATTCAGGAAGTGCACACTGAAATTAACTTGAAGGAAGCTGCATACCTGACAGCAAAAGTTAGGGCTACACTGAGTGCCACTACCCCAGCAATAGGTTGGAATAAGCTACTTACATCAGACAAGTTTATCACTGCAACTGAAGATCCACTAAACAGATAATTTGTATCACAAATGGCTGGGCTGACTGAAGAATCTTCAGGATTTGAAGATTGTGGCCAGGAAAACATTCAGGGACTGGCTGGAATACTAATTATCAGTTACTGATGGATGATGAAGTCATTGCTAGTGTCATTGATGATGTAGACATTTGTGACAAGCTTACTTTAAAGGATCGTCCAGCAAGGAAACTTTGCACTGCCCTGAGATGGTTATTAAGTGGTTTGAAAAACAAGAAGCATGTCCAGTTGTTATGTTGAAGATGTGTGCCAGATTAGCAGCAAAAAAGCAGGTCTCGGCTCTGAAGCAAAAGTCACTTTTCAACTTCTTTTCATAAACTGTAGGGTTGCTTTAATAGTAGATGGCTACATAATGTAAGATATGCTCAGTACTTGCAGTACATTTAAAATATATTTGTGGTTTTGTGTTTAATACATGTATTTGTTTCTTTTTTCGTATAGCTCCCATGATAGAGGCACATTTCTTTCATTAACAGTTAGTTAGCCAAAAAAGTGAGTTATCCAAACACCACTAGACTCAAATTGTTTTGAATAATCAGTGCTCTACTGTAATTGCTATTACGGCATGGAAGTCATATGAATGCATCCTTATTAAAAGGACCATGGCATACATAAGCAAATGAGTTGGATTTTCAAAGAACTATCTGTTCTCATTACCTGTAGAATTACTCAGTATAATCTAAAGTTTTGCTGTTTCTCATTTTATTTGGCTCCATTTCTCAAGTCTAATCTTGCAATTAGTTAACTTTTCTCCATCAGATCTGCTTCCTCTCTTTGCTTGTGGTGGAGTCAAATACTGTGTGTGTGTGTGTGTGTGTGTGTGTGTGTGTGTGTGTTTGACTACTGACTAGATGGAACTGGTAATTCCAGTGTGAAATGTTTTTTAGTTTGTTGTTGCAAGAAAATTACGGTAAAGAAGGTAGTTAAGGCAACCACTTATTCTCCATTGACAATATGTCATTTTTTCTAAGGACATGTAGGAGACAGGCTCACATAGATTTCAGAAATAACAATGAACTCTTTTGTTACTTTTTTCTAAGTTGATATCCAACCATTGAATGAAAATTATTTTATAAATCATCAGAATCTATATGTGCAGATCTGTGAATAACTGTAAAGGCCATAATGTCCAAAGTACACACACACACACACACACACACACACACACACACACACACACATGGGCACTAACGACCATAGCAGTTTTGCGCCCTAAAACCGAAATAAAACAAAAATAAACACACACACACATATTCATGTACTGCAGAACAAAGAGAATCTTAAGAGTTTCCATAGTTGATACAGTGTCTTATCAATGTTTGCTGGTATCTCTAGTGTTGAAAGTATGTATGATTGTACACTTCTATTTAAATGTTTGAATTATGTGAGCATATCAAGTTCCTGCCACATTACTTTCAAGTCTCTCTGCCATAACTATTACCTCTCTAAAGTTTAAGAAATGCATTGTATCCACTATTAAATTATCATAAATTTAATTTTAGAATAATATATTTACACATATAGTGCATTCTGTTAGGGCCCAGTCATCACACAAAACATGTTCTTAGTTTTGGTATCAATATTGAAGAAGGCAACTGATATCATTGTATTAAAGTCACATAAAGTATATCCACAAGCCACACAGCCATCTCACATAATCTAATGTGGCCACTTCATCACTTCATCTGCTAAATAGTCCCTTATTTGGATTGACATCTACTTCTATACTCCACAAACCAACCACTATAAAGAGCTTGGCAAAGGAAACATCCCTCTACCAATTATTAGGGGTTTTTCTGGTTTCATTCAGGTATGGAGTGTGGGAAGAATGATTGTCTAAATGCCTCTGTGTCCACCGTAATTAATCTAATCTTGTTCTCATGATCCCTATGGGAACAATATGTAGAGGGTTGTGGTGTATTCTTAGAGTCATCATTTAAAGGTGGTTCTTCAAACTTTGTAATAAAGTGCTAATAAAGTGCTTACCTTATTCGAACACTGCTTTCCCCCAAAACTTACCAAGGTTATAGCAAAGTCTACAAAGAAGCCATGGATTACTCGAGGAATAGGGGTATCTTGTAAAACAAAAAGAAAACTTTATCTGTCAATCCGAAACATTTCCAATGTTGATGCTATAGCACATTATAAGAAATACTGCAAAATATTAAAGACTGTAATACGGATGTCAAAGCAAATATATTACAAGGAAAAGATAGTCATATCAGATAACAAAATAAAGACAATATGGGATATAGTGAAGGAGTAGACCGGTAGAACCAGACATGAAGAGGAACAAATAGCATTAAGAGTAAATGATACATTGGTGACAGATGTGTATAGTGTTGCAGAACTTTTTAACAAACATTTTATAACTGTTACTGAAAAGATGGGGTTGTCAGGTTCGGTAGATGCTGCTATGGATTACCTTAGATCAGACATTTCAAGTAACTTCCATAATATGAATTTGACCCTCACTACCCCAACAGAAATAATGTCCATCATAAAATCTTTAAAATCAAAAACATCTAGTGGGTATGATGAAATATCAACAAAGTTAATTAAAGAATGTGATTCTGAGCTAAGTAACATATTAAGCTATCTGTGTAACCAGTCGTTTATTAGTGGAATATTTCCTGAATGGCTGAAATATGCTGAAGTTAAGCCACTGTTTAAGAAGGGAGATAAAGAAATAGCACCAAATTTCCATCCAATTTCACTGTTGCCAGCATTCTCAAAAATTTTCGAAAAAGTAATGTACAGTCGTCTTTATAACCATCTTATCTCAAATAACATACTGTCAAAGTCACAGTTCGAATTTCTAAAAGGTTCTGATATTGAGAAGGCTATCTACACTTACAGTGAAAATGTGCTTAATTCATTAGACAAAAAATTGCAGGCAACTGGTATATTTTGTGATCTGTCAAAGGCATTTGACTGTGTAAATCACAATATCCTTTTAAGTAAACTAGAATGTTATAGTATAACAGGAAATGCTGCAAAATGGTTCAAATCGTATATCTCTGGCAGGAAACAAAGGGTGTTATTAGGAAAGAGACATGTATCAAGCTATCAGGCATCATCCAACTGGTAACTAATTACATGTGGGGTCCCACAAGGTTCCATTTTGGGGCTCTTACTTTTTCTTGTGTATATCAATGACCTTTCATCAGTAACATTACCAGATGCCAAGTTTGTTTTGTTTGCCGATGATACAAACATTGCAATAAATAGCAAATCAAGTGTAGTCTTAGAAAGATCAGCCAATAAAATATTTGTGGACATTAATCACTGGTTCCTAGCCAATTCTGTGTCACTAAACTTTGAAAAAACACACTACATGCAGTTCAGAACTTGTAAGGGGTGTCCCAAGAGTATATGCCTAACATACGATGACAAGAAGATAGATGAAGTGGACAGTGTTAAATTCTTGGGATTACAGCTTGATAATAAATTCAACTGGGAGGAGCACACCACAGAACTGCTGAAGCATCTTAACAAATCTCTGTTTGCAATGCGAATTTTGTCAGACATAGGGGATATAAAAATGAAAAAGCTGGCATACTATGCTTACTTTCATTCCATAATGTCATATGGGATTATTTTTTGGGGTAATTCATCAAGCCAAGCTGAAGTTTTCCGGGCACAAAATTGTGCAGTGAGAGTTATATGTGGTGTGAACTCAAGAACATCCTGCAGAAGCCTGTCTAAGGAACTAGGGATACCAACTACTGCTTCCAAATATATTTATTCCTTAATGAAATTTTCAACAACAGCTCAATTCATGGAATCAATACCAGGAATAAGAATAATCTTCACAAGGATTTAAAGTCACTTAGTCTTGTACAAAAAGGTGTGCATTATTCAGGAACACACATTTTCAATAACTTGCCAGCAGCCATAAAAAGCTTAACAACCAATGAAATTCAGTTTAAGAGAAGCCTAAAGGATTTATTGGTGGCCAACTCCTTCTACTCCATTGATGAATTTCTTAGTAAAACCAACTGATTTGTATATAAGTACAACATAACTTCTGCACAATTTCAGTGCAGTAATGTGTTCATTGAAAATTTGTGTGTGTGTGTGTGTGTGTGTTAGTATAATCTAACTTCTGCACCATGCACCATTTCAATGCAGTAATGTGTTCATTGTAAATAAGTATTACAGTAGTTGTATTACCTTATAAATAAATAAAAAAACTATTTTATTTTAAATTCAGTGCCTTAGTATTTGTAAAATGACTCTTAGTGTTCATTAAAAAATGACGATCATTCCACTTGGGACATGTGGAATGGTACATTAGCTTATTTGTTTTAGTTGTAAATATTTGTCATGTATTGTTTTTCTGACATGTTCCACATCCTGGAGGACCTCCTCACCACGGATCAATTGGAATGAAAGTAAATCTAATCTAATCTAATCTAATCTGTAAGTAGGTTTTCTTGAGATAGTTTATGTCTGTCTTCAAGTGTTTGCCAGTTCAGATTCTGTTTGTCAGTTCAGATTCATTTCGGTGACATTCTCCCACAGATCAAAGAAACGTATGACCGTTCATGCTGCCTGTTTCTGTATATGTTCAATGTCCCCCGTGAGTCCTACTTGGTATGGGTTGCACATACTTTGTTAGTATTCTAGGAGAGGTCACACAAGTGATTTGTAAGCATTCTCATTTATAGAATGATTGCATTTCCCCGGCATTCTACCAATAAACTGGAGTCTGCTCCTGCTTTACCCACAACTGAGCCTATGTGACCATTTCACTTCACATCTGTACAAAGTTTCACTTGAACGAGTTAACTGGTTGCAACTGTGACTCACTGGTATTATAATCATAGCCACTTTGTTTCTTTCCTTTTGTGAACTGCACAATTATACATTCTTGAACATTTAAAGCCATTGACCCATCTTTGCACTACTTTGAAATCTTATCAAGATCTGACTGAATATTTATATACCTCTTCTCAGACAGTACTCCATTACAGATAAATGCACCATCCTCAAAGAGTCTGAAGCTACACATTAGGCAACAAAATTAAAGGATCAATTTTTTGAAACCCCCTGACTCTTCCATTTCACCACAGACGTTTGAAATTTGGCTCAAAGGTGCCTTCAACCTTCCTTTGAAATGGTGCAATGGCATGGTGCCCTATGACATCACCCTTGGGCTCAGCAACACTTTTATTTATTTATTTTGATCCAACATCAACTGATTACAAAAAAAGGATTTTTTTGTTCCAGTCTTCTGGATAAGTCAGAGTCTTACTTACTAGGGTTACATATTATTGGCTGGCACTTTTATTTACACAACTTTTTCTAAATTTAGTTGAGAGAACAGAGTTACATATATGGACTATACATAAAAAAATTGTTATTGCCATACTTAGATTAAGGAATCTATAGTTTGTAACACAGTATTCATATCTGACATTCAAATATTTACAGTTTGTGACACAGTCTAAGATCTGAGATTACATATATTTTTAGATAGATGGTCTTCCATCATAGGAATGTACTAAATCTAGAAACTCATCTATTGAATATACAGGATTGTTTAGGAGCCATAATTTTAATTTCATTTTTAGTTTTGTAATGGGCAATTGGGAGATATTAGGATGGAAGCAATTCAGTAGTTTTATGCCGGCATAGTGAGGGCTTTTCTCATAAAGTGTTGTTCTATGAGAGATGATGTGGGGTCTCTCTCTACCTCTAGTGTTGTGATCGTGTATCTCTTTATTAAGTGTTTTGTTAATGTTTACTGCCATAATGATTATCTTCAGCACATACAGGTTATGAACAGTTAGTATTTTAAATTATTTAAACAAATTTCTGCAGGGCTCCCTGGCACATTTCTTTCCCATAATTCTAAGTGCCTTCTTTTGTAAGGTAAGTACAATTTTCATATTACCTTTACTGCTGGATCCCTATACCTCTATCCCATAACTTAGATGGGATTCAAATAGTGCAAAATTTTATTTGCCTCAGAGTGGTGATGTTACAAAAAGGTGTCAGTTTTCTTAGGACATATATGGTAGTACATAGCTTTTTGCAAATATCATTCACATGATCAGACCAGCTTAACTCTGCATCTAGTGTCAGGCCAAGAAATTTGGTCGAGTATTGTTTTTTAATGTATTTGTCACCCATAAAGATTTGGTTTTCATGAGTTTTTTACCTCCCAAGATCAAATTCAATATAGACAGATTTATTTGTGTTTAATTTTAGTTTGTTTTCATTAAAATACTGCAGAATTAAGCCTGCTGCAGTATTGGATTCCACTTCGAGCTGTGAATAGCTTGGATTGCTGCATATTAACGTGGTATCATCTGCATATAAGATAGCTGTTGCATGGTTTGTTGTGGACTGAATATCATTTACATAGATAATAAAAAGAAGTGGTCCTAATATTGACCCCTGTGGAATACCAAAATTTATGTCAGTGGTGTTTGACTTGTATGCTCCCTCTGTAGTGCTAATAGACAAACTGCTTCCTATTTGTCAAGTAGGACCTCATCAGATTATGGGCTGTGCCTCGAATGCCATAGTTCCACAGTTTGTCCAGCAATATGGTCGTATCAAAACAGCCAAATGCTTTTTGTAAGTCTAGAAAGATGCCACATACATGTTCTTTATTATCTATTGCTTGAGTGACACCTTCGATTAAGTTGGATGCTGCTGTAATGGTGGATGACCCCTTGACAAACCCATACTGCCCCTTAGAAATCACTTTTTTGCATACCAGGAAGTTCCAGATTCTTACGTATGTTACTTTCTCAAAGATTTTGGATATTAGTGGAAGAACAGAAATGGGTCGAAAGTTTTCTACTAAATTCCTGTTTCCTTTTTTAAAAATAGGCACAGCTTGGGCAATTTTCAACTCATCTGGAAATAGACCATCTTCCATATGAGAATTGATAACTGTTGATAAAGGTGATGCAATTTTATGTATACATTTCTTAAGTGTGTCCAGACTAAGACCATCATATCCTGCTGCATGGGAATTCTTTAAGCTACTCACTATTTTAATTATTTCTTCTTTACTTGTTTGCATCAAAAATATACTTCCGGACACTGGTATTCCTCTGAATTTGTATTTATGATTTTTAAGCTGATTGTTTATGCTGGAGCCAACAGAAGCAAAGTAATTGTTAAATAGATCTGCTATCTTATTCTGATCAGTTTCTATTGTGCCGTTTATCATCAAGTGATTTTCAGTTGTATGTTTCTCAGATTTACCAATTTCTCTATTTACTAGTGACCATGATGTTTTCTGCAAAACTTATTAGCTAGTACCATGTTTAGAGGTTTAAAAAGTTCTAATTTGGCATCAGATAGCCAGTGTTCACTAATACCAAGCACATCAGGCATAGTTTCACTTACAAACATGTCTAATTGTTCATATTTCTTGCTCAAGCCCTGTACATTCTGGTGGATTATTTTAAAGTTGTAAATACCTTGTTGTAGATTTCTCTGCTTTACCGACTTCAAACACCAATGTGTCAACACCTGCAAAAACAGCCACAACTCACAAGTTCATGTGAGCTGTGTCCTTCTGTAGCATTTTGTTGTTGACTATTAGTGAGTTTTTTGGGGACATCACTTGTAATACTCAATTAGCTGTTATCATCAGCTAGTTGTTCTTTTGATAACTCTTGTGGACAGCACTTAATTTGTTTCCTGTTTAACTTCAGTTGTGTGAATTTGTGTCATTTTGCTCACCAATTTCAGTTTTATATTTCATAGAATTAATTTCCACAAAGTCAATGCTATTGTCATTGGTTTCTTCATTGAGCGTTTCTGTGCACTTTGATGACTCCAACAAGTTTTTTTCTAATCTTTCTTTTGGACTGAGAACTGTATTTAATTTGCACAATTTTCTGTTTCTCTCTCTCTTTCTTTAGGTTCCTGTGTTCCTCTTTCTCTGAAAAGTTTGGTGCCTAAACTCTTCTCACAGGCTTTACAATGAAATTTGATTCAATCTTGTGAACGCATCACAGCACAAGCTTCACTGTTGCTAATGACTACATAATCAGTGTTGAAGATTTTTGACACCACAGTCCTCACATTATAACTATTTCCATGCTTTTAACTACTTTTTTGCACTTCACACATGACTTACTGTCATCAATCACTGCCATCTTGAACATATGCTGTCGAGAAACACTAAACATTCAGCAATTCAGTCTCCCAATGTTAGACATACAAATAAATTTCCTTATATTGCTGTTTGAACTAAACACATAATATAGATTTTTATCTCTTTTTTTCAGGAAGGAGGTAAAGGAACTGAGAGGAGCTAATTACTTGAGAGGTATATACATGGCTTCCATGGTTTTTACTGAAAGAAGTTCATTATATATTGCTGTAGTTGCATATGCACTTTTAGGAAACACCATTACAGCTGACAGGGTGTGTTGTGACTACCAGTACAGTTTATTAGTAACATTTATTGAAACAGTTAGTAAATCTAATAATAGCTATTATGAATCATGCCTTTGCAGGTATTTTCATTGGCACAATTCTTCAATCTACTGCAACTGTGCATGGCCATATTTTATCCGCAAGCTGTTCAACTCCTTGCTGAAACCAGAGTTTCCATATCCAGAATTCAGGTATTAAACATCTTGTAACCCTCACTTTTGTTCACACTGTTTACTGGATAAGAATAACTTGTGTTACTACAATATGAATAATCAATTAGTACACGAACAATGTATAAAAGTTCTTAAGCTAATATTAGTCTCAACCATTATTAGAAATTATCCTGAGATTGTTCCAGAGTAGAAGAATAAAGTTCAAGCACGAATTAGCTGGATAACACATATTTTAGAATGAAAGCTCCAAATAGGCAGGAACTACCGGAAACTACAAGTTCATGATCTGTAGCATCAATGAACAGTAGAGAGTCATAACAGCCGCGCGGAGTGGCCGCGCGGTTAGAGGCGCCATGTCACTAATCGTGCAGCCCCTCACGCCGGAGGTTTGAGTCCTCCCTCGGGCGTGGGTGTGAGTGTTGTCTTTAGCGTTAAGTTAGTTTAAGTAGTGTGTAAGTCTAGGGACCGATGACCTCAGAAGTTTGGTCCCTTAGGAATTCACACACAGAGTCAGAACACTGTAGAGTCCACAGAGAGAGATGAGTCAGATAACAGCAACGGAGACATAGACAACTGCTAGGTAGCCTTATTTTTGGCTCTATGTCTTTACATATTCCATATGTCATTTTTTTCAAATGTTGCTAAATACAGTGATCCACAAACTGTTTGGAAGAAAATGAGATGTAGTTGACAATCGAGGAAAAGACAGGTTGCTATTTACTGTTAAGAAGGTACGTCAAGTTGCAGACAGGTACAGTTAAAAGACATTCATACAAAGCTTTTGGCCATAGCCTTTGTCAGTTAAAGAGAGACTCAAGTGTGTGCACGCGCACACAGCTTGTGTGTGTGTGTGTGTGTGTGTGTGTGTGTGTGTGTGTGTGTGTGTGTGTGTGTGTCCATCTCTGTTTTACTGATGAAGGCTGTGACTGAAAGCTGTATGTGACTGTCTTTTAATTGTGCCTGTCTGCAACTTGCAACTTGACATGTCTTGTTTATGGTAAGTAGCAATCTGTCTTTTCCTACATTGTTGATATTCCTACTTGGAGTTTCCATTGTTTGGGATGGAGTTAACATTCTTGTTCAGTTTGTGAGAATTGTAATGTTGAAACAACAAATTTAAGAGAATGAGCTTTGGGTCTACAATTCTTAGTCAACATTTGAAGGAGTGAAATCACCACACTCAAGGATGAAAATCAGGAACTACAATTGAAGAACAAATCAGGTGAAGTGGTAACTGATGAAAGGTACAAATCATCTGAATGGAAAGAAATGAGACACAAAGGTAGGACTTTAGCTGGAAAAATAACAACAAACTTCGCAACAGCTGTTACATTTACGGATAAAAACAAATACAGCGTTCTGCAGTCCAGTGATGGTGTTAAAGACAATGTAAATGATCCAGACCTTGCAAAAGGCAATGCGCTGAAAATGAATAATCATTCTGAGAAAAATGATGATAAACGGGGAATATCAGGTAGAAAGACAGTGTGCTTTTTCTAACAGACAACCATGGCACAAATATATCTAGTATGTTTCGAGAAATAAATCGAGACATAGCAGTGACCAGTGTTGTCAAACCTGGAGTGGGAACTAAACACATTTTAGACACTTGAATTCAAACAAAATCCATGCAAGAAAATGACTTTGTCATATGGATAATGGGATCAAATGATGTTGTGAAAAATGAAGCAGATGTTTGCATAAAAGTGCTTCAGAACTTACTAGAAAAAAATAAATCAAGGAATATAATTGTTGCTGCAGTGCCTCATACACACAGTCTAATCTATAGTTTGTGCATTAATAAAGAAATCCAAAGAACAAATATTATAATAAAGAAACTGTGCTCTGAATACACAAATTGTGCTGTGGTCGAAATAAGTAAACTGCAGCGTAACCTTCACACCAGACATGGACACCAACTAAAATATGAATGGAAAAAGTTGTGTGGGAATGTGTCAGCAAAATAATTAAAGAAAAACTCACACGGGATAAAACAATCTACGAAAGTATCAGTTTGAGTAATACCTGGAATGTACGTCATTTTTCAGTATAAAAGTCAGTGAATCGGTGGGTAATAAACCTCCTGTATTTGAATTAGGTGCTAAAAGCAACATTTGAATGAGAGAGTGTTCACAGACAATAAACAATAAACATAAATCTGTTACTGTGATGCAAACGAACATTCGCTGCATTAGGAACAAAGTATTACAATTAGAATATTTTTGCAGTATTGAAAATGTTGATGTTGTTTGAGTCTCAGAACACTGGCTGACAGAGGATCAGGTACAATATTTTGTTTCTCAAGGGTATGCTGTTGGAGACATTATGTGTAGAAGTGAAAGAAAGAATGGAGGTGTTCTAATATCTGTTAAAGATACTATAATGTTTACCAAAACAGATGTTAGCTCTTACTGTGCAGAACTAGATGCAGAATTTAGCTGTATAAGACTAAATGCAGAGAATACTTTAATTGTTAGCTTATTTAGATCACTGGGTGGAGATGCAAATACACTTTTCGAAAGATTTGAGTTGCTTACGAGGAAAATACTAAAATTTAAAACAAAACTAATTATCTGTGGTGATTTCAACATTGAAATGGCCAACAGTGATGAACATGTTACTAGAACATTTTTTAATATTTTAAGATCATTAAATTTACAATGTACAAATTACACACCAACACGGGATAATGCGTGCTTAGATAATATTATGGTAAATTTTTCTAGAGATATGTATGATGTCAGACTTGCCAGTGGAGCCCAAGCTGATCATGAACCATTGATTTTAACATTCTGCTGTGATCAGTTGCCTAAATCAAACACATTGGTCAGAATCAATTCTAGTGCCACATGGATAAGAGGGCAGAAAGATGAATATATTAATTTATTTATTGACACGTTATCTGATGTTAACTGGGACTTTGTATACAACACACAACCTGGGTAGGGTGCTGGTGAAATGGTGTTTAACAACTTCCTGAAAATACTCACAGAGTTATGGTACTGCTGCTCACCATTAATCAAAAGTAGACCTAAGCATAAACAGAAAAACAAACAGCTAAAATGGTATACAGATGAGCTAGCTCTCACTAGGGAAGATACTCAGACTGTACAGAATATATAAAAATTATTGTAAACAAGGACCTGAGGTAGATAATACTTCTTATAGAGCTTATGAGAAGTAAAGAAAGAAGTTGTGGACTGCACCGGACGAGATTTGAAAATCTTTCAAATCTCATCTGGTGCAATCCCCAACAATCAGTCTTTCTTTCTCATAGCTTCTCGGCGACTTTTCTGATATGTGCCCCTTCCCTAAACCTCTTCCGTCCTTTTCCTTCACACCTCTTGCTTCCCCTTCAACACTACTGCCAGAAGAAGTAGCCTCTGGCTCCAAAAGCTTGTACAAGTTAAACTCTTTTGTGCGTGTGTTCCCTTGCCACCACTTGGTGAGTAGATTTTTTATCTTTCCATTTACATTATATTGTCAATAATTATTTTTCAGTTTTGTGCCAATAAGAAGTTAGAAATTTTTGCAAATAACCTCTACGTAAAGAATTTCCATTATCCAGTCAACTATTTAATATGAGTGGTTATTTTACTCTTCCACAATTTTACCTTGAATTTCCCAGATCAGGACAGTGTTAACCAAGAAACGAATAATCTCTTACACACTAGATTTTTATCACTCATCTTCTCTGAACAAAAGAACCCCACAACAATGTCTTACCCTTGTTGTTTTTGTTGTGGTTCTTTAGTCCAGAGACTGGTTTGATACAGCTCTCCATGCTACTCTATCCTGTGCTAGCTTCTTTATCTCCAAGTACCTACTGCAACCTACATCCTTCTGAATCTGCTTAGTGTATTCATCTTTTGGTCTCCTTCTACAATTTTTAGCCTCCACCCTGCCCTCTAATACTAAATTGGTGATCCCTTGATGCCTCAAAACATGTCCTACCAACCTATCCCTTCTTCTTGTCAAGTTGTGCCACAAATTCCTCTTCTCCACAATTCTATTCAGTACCTCCTCATTAGTTACGCAATCTACCCATCTAATCTTCAGCATTCTTCTGTAGTACCACATTTCGAAAGCTTCTATTCTCTTCTTGTCTAAACTATTTATCGTCCACATTTGACTTCCATACATGGCTACACTCCATACCAATACTTTCAGGAAAGACTTCGTGACGTTGAAATCTATACTCGATGTTAACAAACTTCTCTTCTTCAGAAACGCTTTCCTTGCCATTGCCAGTCTACATTTTATATCCTCTCTACTTCGACCATCCTCAGTTATTTTGCTCCCCAAATAGTAAAACTCATCTACTACTTTAAGTGTCCCATTTCCAAATCTAATTCCCTCAGCATCACTTGATTTAATTTGACTACTTTCCATCCTCCTCGTTATGCTTTTGTTGGTGTTCATCTTATATCCTTCTTTCAAGACACTGTCCATTTCGTTCAACTGCTCCTCCAGGTCCTTTATTGTCTCTGACAGAATTACAATGTCATCGGCAAACCTCGAAGTTTTTATTTCTTCTCCATGGATTTTAATTCCTACTCCAAATTTTTCTTTCGTTTTCTTTACTACTTGCTCAATATATAGATTGAATAACATCAGGGATAGGCTACATCCCTGTCTTGGTCCCTTCCCATCCACTGCTTCCCTTTCATGCCCCTCGACTCTTTATAACTGACATCTACTTTCTGTACAAATTGTAAATAGCCCTTCCCTCCCTGTATTTGACCCCTGCCACCTTCAGAATTTGAAAGAGAGTATTCCAGTCAGCATTGTCAAAAGCTTTCTCTAAGTCTCCAAATGCTAAAAATGTAGGTTTACCTTTCCTTAATCTATCTTTTAAGATAGGTCATAATGTCAGTAGTGCCTCATGTGTTCCAACATTTCTACAGAATCCAAACTGATCTTCTCCAAGGCCAGCTTCTACCAGTTTTTCCATTCATCTGTAAAGAATTCATGTTAGTATTTTGCAACCATGACTTATTGAACTGATAGTTCAGTAATTTTCACGCCTGTAAAGACCTGTTTTCTTTGGGATTGGAATTATTATATTTTTGTCGAAGTCTGACAGTATTTCACCTGTCTCATACATCTTGCTCACCAGATGGTAGCGTTTTGTCAGGACGGTCTCTCCCAGGGCTGTCAGTAGTTCTAATGGAATGTTGTCTACTCCCGGGGCCTTGTTTCGACTTAGGTCTTTCACTGCTGTCAAATTCTTCATGCAGTATTGTATCTCCCATCTCATCTTTATCTACATCCTTTTCCATTTCAATAATATTGTCCTTGTACATTGCCGTTGTGTAGACCCTCTATATACTCCTTCCACTTTTCTGCTTTGCCTTCATTGCTTAGAACTGGGTTTCCATCTGAGCTCTTGATATTCATGCAAGTGGTTCTCTTTTCTCCAAAGGTCTCTTTAATTTTCCTGTAGGCAGTATCTATGTTACCCCTAGTGATATACACCTCTACATCCTTACATTTTTCCTCTAGCCATACCTACTTAGCCATCTTGCATTTCCTGTTGATCTCATTTTCTAGATTTTTTTATTCCTCTTTGCCTGATTCATTCACTGCATTTTTATATTTTCTCCTTTAATCAATTAAATTCAATATCTCTTCTGTAACCCAAGTATTTTTACTAGCCCTTGTCTGTTACCCTTGGGTAACAGAATCTTCTTTCAGATCAGACTGACTGTAAAAAATGCAAGTATTTTCCCATTCAGTATCGTTAATTCACATCTTTACCAACTGTGATCACCCAGGAATAATTATAGGACCATTTAAAAACAACCAAAGAAGTTCAGTTCTAGTCCCTTTTTAACAACAGTTTTAGCTTCTGTGGATGGTTACTGCAGCTCCTCCTTGTGGCCAGCTTCTCAGACCACCAAGGATTCTGCTTTTCTGTGTATCTCCCACATCTACTATGGTGCCAGTTTCTTTTTCTTATGTTTATGTTCAACATCAAACATATACATTCCAAAACATTATCACCTAAAGGAAATATTATTCATTTATTGTTGGTCGGTATTGGAGATCGTGCATTAAAATTACTTTACTGGCTATTATCCTACCTGACAATGTGACCACTCGGCATTGATCCATCACACCTTCCACCGAGCATTGGTCTGTCATTCTTTGACCTCTCACTAATTATTAGTTGCTGCTTTTTTCCCACAAAGGAGTAACTGTTTCTGAAAGCTAGAGTTCTGACATTTTTTTATGCATGGACCTCTAAGCCCTATATAGGCTGTTACTGACTCAGTAAGTGGCAAATGCTTCACTTAGCATTAACGTATTTTGAACTAATAGAAACAACTGACAAGTGTAACTTATTATGAAACTATGGATTTAATTTTAATTTCTTTTGAAAGATCAGTTTGAGCAGATAATTTTTTAAAGTGTCAATAATGTGTTTCAGAGTATGTATACATGTTCCATGTATATGCAAACTTTGCTGCACACATCATTTAATAATTAACACTATCTTGTGACACATAACAATAACAAGATTTTTTAGTTCAATATAAACATTAAAAATCTTCAACAGTAACTGTCATAGAATATGGCAGCTGAAGATTTTAAAGAAAAATCTACTAAAACAGGGTTTCAATTTTTTTACAAACAACTTAAATAACTTTTTCTTTAGAATTTTTCCTGAATCACTGACACTGAAGTAGGAAAAGATAGATTGCTACTTACTGTAAAGAGGACATGTTAAGTTGCAGACAGGGGCAATTAAAAGAAACTTACCTACAGTTTTCACCCACAGCCCTCATCAGCAAAAGAGAAACGCACACCATTAGCACACACAAGCAGGCACACCTCAAGCACACATGACCACCAACTACAGGATCTTGGGCTGGAGTGTAACTATCACGTGGGATGCTAGCAGCAGTCTGGAAGGGGGAAAGGGTAAGGGATGGTAGCGTGTGGGTTGGGAGAGAAATGAATGCTGTCTGGCAGAGTGTGCAGGGAGTAGAATGCCAACAGGTGCAGCTTAAGGAGGTTGTGGGACAGAGGGGTGGGGAAAAAAGGAGCAGAAAAGGAGTGGAGCAGGAAAAGATGTATTGGCAGAGGGAGGCAAACACAGTAGGTGGGAAACGAGAATGGGGAGTACACGATAGGACAGAGGGGGAGGCACTGTTGGGTGGAGGCCATGGGGACAGTACGTTACCATATGTTGAAGCTGGGATAATTACACGACTGGATAATGTGTTGTAAGGATGACTCCCATCTGCACAGTTCAGAAAAGCTGGTGGTGGAGGGGAGGGTCCAGATGCCTTGTGTAATGAAGCAGCCATTGGAATAGAGCATGTTACGTTCATCTGCATGTTGTGTGACAGGGTGGTCTACTTCGCTCTTGGCCACAGTTTGGAGGTGGCCGTTCATCCTGGTGTGCAACTGTTTGGTAGTCATATCAATATAAAAAAAACTGTGCAATGATTGCAAAAGAGGTGGTAAATGACAAGGCTGCTTTCACTGGTGGTGTGGCCCCTAATAAAGTGGGATAAACCTTGTGACTGAACTGGAATAGGAAGTGCTCGGTGGGTGGATTAGGTAGGTCTTGCACCTGGGTCTTCCACAGGGATATGATCTTTGTGGCAAGGGGTTGGGATTGGGAGTGGCATAAGGATGGATTAGGATGTTGCGGAGATTGGTGATCGAACACCTCTTTAGGATGGGTGGGAAGTATCTCACCTAGGATGTCCATCATTTCAGGGCTTGATGATAGGTCATCAAAGTCTTCCGGAAGGATGTGGTTCAGTTGTTCCAGTCCAGGGTGGTACTGGGTGATGAACGGGACACTCTTTAGTGGCTGGTTTTGGGGCTTGTCAGAGGATTAGGGGTGTGAGAGGAAATGGCATAGGAGATCTGTTTGTGGACTAGGTCTGGGAGCTAGTGCCTGTCTGTGAAGGCCTTGGTGAGGCCCTCAGCATGATGAGCAAGGGAGTTCTTGTAACTGTAAATACCTGTCCCCAGATAGCCAAGCTCCATGGGAGGGACTTTTTAGTGTGAAGGCCAACCCTTCCATCCTGTTTGCCGCACCACGAGTAGTCGAGCTCCATTGTACCAGCAATGGAATGGATGAGCCGTAATGCTCCATCAAGGCCCACAGAGTCACATTGCACTATTGAAGCCCATGGCTTGTTGGGTGCCCGGGTGAGCCCAGGTGTCAAAGAGGGCTCGGTGCAACTGGGAAACAGGCAGTGCTGGAAAGGTGGGATTGACTGGCCACACATGTAAGGAATGCAATATTGCTTTCTGAATTATCTGCACTCCTTTGAGAGGTTTGATGAGCTAGGACAGGATGTTCTTGATCGTAATAAAGAAAATAATGTACACTGTAAAATAATGAATGTAACGCAAAGAAAGTACTTATTGTAACACGGAAGTAATTGAATTCAAAGCAAATGGTTTAATAGCTATAAAGCTTTTTTAACACTTTACATTTCATCTGTACCAAATCAAAAGGGCTGATGAAGCTTTTGCACAATGACTAGGTCTAGTAAGCAATACTGAAGTATTTCACACATTTCTGTTAATATAAATGTTTTTGTTATGGAACTGACTGGCTCAACTTCTCCTCAGAATTCATTGAGGAGGATCTGTCTGATATGCGTGTGACATAACTTTGAAATCGGGAACCACAGTAGGTACAGATAGTTTCAAATTATTGTCACTGTGATTTGTTTCCAGATTTATTGTTTATATATGTTTTGAAGCAAAAGCCTTTTCACACTAATATGTCAACAAGACAGGTAATAAACTTGTTACCACTTTATTTGATAGCATTGGAATCACCCCAGAAACTTATTGGTGATAAAGCTTTATTTTCTGTAACTTACTTGCTGGAAGTTTCCAGCAGCTGCTCATTTCAATTTACACTACATGTGGATGCCAAAATTATTGTATTTCCCAAGTAATTGTGAACCCAGTTATTATTACTAGATAGAGTAGGGAAATAATGTTTGAAATTTTTCCAAATCCTGTAAAATTTTCCTTAATTTTATACTTGACATTTTTATATGAAGTATGATGAATTTCTACTAGGAAATCATGAAGTGTATCAAAACACTCAGTCTGAATGGAATTTAGACAGATTTCCCCAACTGCAAGGCTTTTATTGAATGGTTCATTCAATCTTGTAAATTACACAGATTTGTGTTTGGTGCGTGAAGTAATAAATTTCAACTGGTGGTTTTTTAACAAAATTTCTGTGAAATAAGCTACAATCAGAAGCCAGACTTCGCCTGGGAAAGGTGTGTCTGGTGAGAAAAAGATAAACATCGTGAAGTATGAGAAAATTCCTGCTGTGATATAACCACTTGATACAATCATCTTACACCTGAGTTAGTCAATAAAAATAAATTAATAAAATTAATTAATTTCACTGCATCGTAAGGTACAGAGATTTCTCGCATGCACTTAACAATAAGCTGATTTAATAATTAGAAGCAATGAAGTAGATTTGAGTAACCATCTTGCTGCTGATGTTACAAACATCAGTTATTTTAATATAAGACTGGAGGCAAAGTACTATGTCACTAAATACTGCTTGAAAATGGGCCACAGTTATTCAGTTTTGCAGCTGTAACAGTGTGATGCCTGGCAGGCACGCAACTTGATGAGCAGCTGAGCTGCACGGGCACCCGAGTGGACGCGGATTTGGGCAGGGCACCGCACGCTCCAGCGGGCCCTAGTGAAACCGAATGGCTGACAGGAATGCACAAGTCGAGGCTTGTCTGACAGTCGAGGATACAGCCCCTGGTGGTCAGCACAGGCTCAGTACACACCTCCGGTACAGATGTGCATATGGAGCCATTAGAGAGGAGGCAGTCCACATCCAGGAAGGTGGATTGCTGTGTTGAGGAGGACAATCTGAAGTGGATGGGAGAACAGGTGGCGAGGCTATGAAGGAATGAAGATAGGGTGTCTTGGACCTGCATCCAGATCATGAAGATATCATCAGTGAACCTGAACCAGACCAGGGGTTTGGCATTTTGAGGAACTAGGAAGGTCCCATTTAGATGGTCCATAAACATGTTGGCATAGGAGGATGTCATGCAGGTGTCCATGGTTGTGTTGCTGCAGATTTGTTCACATGCCTTCCCTTCAAAGGAGAACTAGTTCTGGTTTAGGATAAAGTTATTACAGTGTATGAGGAATGAGGTTGTGGGTTTGGAGTCTGAATAACATTGGATAGGAAGGTGGCATCAACAGTGACAAGTAGGGATCCAGGAGGTGAAGGGGTGAGAATGGTGGAGAGTTGAAGGAAGTGGTTTGTGTCTTCATCATTGTGAGAGGCTAGATTATGGACAATTGGTTGGAGGTTTTGGTCAGTGAGTGCTGAAACTCTTTCGGTGGGGGGGGGGGGGGGGGAGGGGGGGGGGGAGCATGATAATCAGCCGCAATGGGACACACAGAATTGTTGGGTTTGTGGATTTTGGTGAGCATGTAGAAGATGGGTGTGTGGGGTGTCATAAGAGTGAGGAGGGAAGTGGATTCAGAGCAGACATTCTGGGAATGGACTAAGGCTTGTGTTTGGAGGTTGTGTTGGACTTCTGGTACGGGATCTGTCTGTCAGAGTTTATAGCTGGAGGAGTCAGATAACTAGTGGAGGCCTTCTGCCAGGTAGCCACTATAGGGAACTGGGCAAAGATGGTGGGGCTAAGTTTGAGGTTAGGAATTCTTGGAAGGTGACCAGCAGGTGGTTACATGGAAAGGGAGAGGTTCATGGTTGGATGGGGGTGTGAACTGGAAAAGGCAGGGTTAGGTGTTGGAATTAGGATGGTTTCGGTTGGTGGGATTGATGGCAAAGAAATGCTTCAATTGCAAGCATTGGGAGAAGGAGAGTACACCTTCGACAGTCCAGCATGGTTAAGTTTGGGTCAAGGGCTAAAGATGAGGCCTTTGGATAGGACTGAAGCTTCTGTGGAGCTGAGGGTTTTCGTGGAAAGTTAAGAACAGTGACACACAGATATTTTGTCTCTAGATTTGGTGGTGAGTCGGTTGGGAGTTTTGGTGGATGTGGCAACTTGAAAAGGTCGGCTAAGTTGAAAAGATCTGCTAAGCAGGAATTTAGGTGATGTGAGGGGTGGACAGGGAGGAACACAGTGAGTCGTAGGATAGGGGTCAGACAGTGATGCACCAAGATGGCGGTAGGATGACAGCAGGTTGGATAACTTAAGGAGTTGGTGTCTGGAATGCTCCCCCAGGTGCTGGAGGGCAAATGATTCAGTTTCAGAGATGTATGGAGTAGGGATTACACAGTAATAGCATCTTGCAGAGGGAGCAGAGGTGATTCTCAGATGCCTGTGTCAGGGAGATGTGTTTTACCAGGTTGTGAGGGCCAGGAATTTGCGGAACCTGGAAAGGTTGGAAAGATGTATGTCATTGTGAAAGGAGGGCGGCATCCAGAGAAAGTCTCCCACCCTCTTTGTTTACCAACCTCTGCCAACACACCCACCCATCTTTCCCTGATCTTCTCCTTTGTTGCTCCTTCTTTCCCCACATCACTGCCCCACTGTTGGCATTCTAGTCCCTGCACACTCCACCAGACAGTGTTTGTCTCTCTCCTGTCTGTAAATTACTATCCCTTCCCCCTCCCTGCCCCCTCCAGATTGCTGCTTGCATCCCACAAGATAGTTGCATTCTGGTCCAAGATGCTGGCGTTGGTAGCCAGGTGCACATGAGAAGTACCTGCTTGCGTGTATGAATGGTGTGTGTTTCTTTTTTTTTTTCTGATGAAGGCTGTGGCTGAAAGCTTTAGGTAAGTGTCTTTTAATTTTGCCTGGCTGTAATTTAACATGTCTTCTTTACGGTAACTAAAGTACAATATCCAGCTCTATCAGATGATTTAGTTTAATATCTAGCTCTATTAGATATTGAGAAGAAAATGCCCATGCAATCCACCTATGTGCTGTGAATTGTCACCTTGCTGAAATTTTTACATCAAATTATGAATCATGTAACATTATTACTCTGAAGAATGGAAGACCTTAAGGCTTGTAAGTACTGGTAATAATTACATTCTCTCTCTGAAAATGCATGAAAATACATGTGCAAGTACATGATCTCTCAGGTTTTCTCAGTGCAATTGATTAAGAGTCTGATTCGAAGGTGTTGTTTCCATTTTATGCACAATATTTCAACAACTGACCCAACCACCTTCTTCAGGGGCTGCAAGTTTTTCTGTTGGGTGTATTTGCTCCCTTGACTACAATCAGATGCTGAACTATTGTTGGTCTCACACCATTATTTATAGCCAAATTTGATTCTTGGCACCCACAACATCCTTTGATACTCTTTTGTTTTTTTGAGCTTGTACTTATATTCTGTGAAACACAAATTCTCTCAGCATTTCCCAACTCTGGTGGATGTGATTGCCGACAAGATTTTAATAAATTGAGTGCTGGATTCCAAGCATTACTCATACTGAAACTACTATCCCTGTTTATTATATTTTTGACTTATTTAATAGACTCCTTAATTATGTTGTGCCATATACTTGGCATCTGCACCCCAATACTGGTCTCATTTTATTTCATTTCATGATTATGCATCAAATGGAAACAACTACTCATAAGAACATCCAGAAGCACACTATTAATCATGTTCAGTAATATTAGTTTATTACATTGGATATGAGGTAGAGACCGGAGCTGTAAGTTGTCAACGATGAACAGATAGTATAGAGGAGATAATGCACTTCTCTCACTGAGAAGAGAGAAAGTTACTATTATAAATAGTGTGCAATATTCATGTTTACAAAACAATACAGTGCCATATACACAATTACAAAACACAACACTTTTAAGTGCAACATTTAACTTGCTTTCTGTGGTTTAATTACACACTTTTATGTTACAGATTTTCTTAATGCAAGAAGAACATATACCAAAACTGACGTGTCCTAGCATCTGTAATGGAGACACTGAAAAAGAGAAAGAGCAATCAAAGAAAACTGGAGTCATAATAACTGATGCTTGCGCCAAGTGGAGTCCTGTGTCTATATCAGAAACTTTAACAAATGTTAACTTACGAGTCAAGCCCGGAATGTTATGTGCAATTGTTGGGCCAGTTGGAGCAGGGAAGGTACTGACCAAGTTCATACCTAATTAAGTGTGCTTTAAATCATAGCTTTTTGTAGGTTTCTTTCTATAAATAATTATGAGGAAATCCCATTTCTGAAATAAATCAATAGACCCTTTAATTCATCTAAATATGTAAAATATAATGACTTATAAGTGACTGACAGCATCTTGGGTACCTAATAGGAGTATTATAACATAAATGTGTTGTAGTTTGATGTATCTTTATCTTCTTCAGTCATTCTCCATATTGTTTATGTTTGCTATAGTATTTGAAGTATAGTCAACATAATGTGGTTTCGGTCCAGAGTTATTTTCACATATTTTCACCTTTTTTTTTTAAAAAAAAAAAATTACATGTATGTATTTCATATCTGAGTAAAACTTGTTAAAATCCTTTCATTAAGAAGTTACAACCGGTTTTTCATCAGTGGAGATGCATCTTTAGGTGATAAGTATTTTGCTTTCTTTTTTTTTCCTAACAGACATGGCATGCCAAAGTAAATCCACCATGACTGCTTAAAAAAGTAACAAAAATTACCACCTGAAGAGGCACCTCCTCTGATGTGAAACTGTTTGTGACAGTTAATAAAAGTATTTTAACAGCCAGTGCGGAAGATTTTATTTTCCCTGTGCAGCTTTGGCTGCAGCTACCTAACCTCTAAAATAATATGACTAAAAGTTTCCTTCAGTCATTGTAGGAACATCATCACCATCATCTTAAGTCCATGGAATAGGATGCACAGCCTCTTCCAGAAACCATCTTCTCCCCAGATCTCTGACACTTTGCTGTCCAGTGAGCTTGTAGTTCATGGTGATTCTAGGCAGACAACCTTTTAAATTCTTTCTAAATGGTTACCGATTGACTTTATATTTCTGAATTTTGCTTTCAAAACCAAAAAACTATTTCCTGGCCAGTTATTCCTCTAAACTTGAGTCATAGTTCTTCTACATACTCCTGCCCAGTGCTAAACATTTTAAGTTCCTCTTTGAGATATGATGCAACTGCCTCTTTACCTTGACAGCTGCACATGTTAACATTGTTATTTGTGTTATCTGCCCTTTGTATTTTAATAATCATACTTGTTTCAACTGCCTCATGATCACTGATACCTATTTCAGTATCAATATCCTCAAAGAGACCAGCGTGATTTCTGCCACTAGGTTTAACATATTTCCACTGTGGGTGTGTTTCCAAACTATCTGTTGTAGGCAGTTTCAAAAAGATGCATTTAGTAATGTTATGCAAGATGTCTTCTCACACCCACCACTTATCTAAAAGACATATCATAGAAAAGGGACAAAGGAAGGAATGAAAGAGGGATGGAAGAAAGGAAGGATGGAAGGACGGATTAGCAAACTGTCTATAACACATTCTTAGGTAACACAAAACTAAATTTGTTATACGTGGATGCAACATATCTGTTCTACATTACCTGATGGCATTTAAGTACAAACTGACTCATTGCACACATCAAAGTACTAGGTGAAGAAGAGTCCAGTTACCTATACTATGCAGTGTTTTGAAAATTACGTTTTGAAATATTGATATGATGTAGTGTTAAATGAGAAATAATATTCTATTACATCACCCAGTGTATTGTTTAATAAATACCCATGTGCTGCAAGAGAATGGGCAAAAATTATACCTGCAAGATGGTATCACAGTAATTAAAATAAGTCAACATCTAGCTGTTCGTAAAATAATAAATTACAGCAGGTGCATAATTTACTATCTGGAAATGCATATATAAAAACATTAAAATCATTATATTTTTATTCCAACCATAAGATAAAACAAAATTTACAAAGTTACATGCCAAATGAAATCAAGCATACTTAATAGGTAACAGTTTTGCAGAGACAATTAAAAATCTAGAAGTCTTGTGTAACAATATTCCACTTACAATAGAACCAGTGATACACAATAAACTGAGAAAACAGTACTCAAAAGTAGGATACAACAGATAATGCATACCAGAAATATGCCAAATGTCTGGGAGGTTGCACAAAAAGATGGTGTCAATTATTTTTTATTTTAATATTTCTAAAATGTTATCCATATCAAGTAATAAATAATCTGGCCATTGTCTAACAGCAAGCTAGCAGTGCAAATATGGTTGCTACACGTAAGTGTTTTCAAAAATATTGGAGCATTATGACAAATCTGTCACCAGACAGATGAAGTGTACAGAATAATTGAAACACTTTTAAGTATCTTCTCTCGAAAACAAATCTTATGAATAAATAATGGCTTTTATATGAATACTTAAAGGATTTTCTACATGAAACTGTATGGTAGCTATACTGAGCTTGTGTAATGGGTAAAGATAAATAAAAAGTTACACAAAGAACACATTTGTTTAGTATAAATTAACAAGTAAACACAAAATTACTGTAAATGAATGTTAAGTAAAGAAATACCATAATGAGTCGACAGCTATTGAATTCCAATAATTTCTTGTAGCAATGAGTATAGATTTTCCAAGAACAAATTAAAGAAAGCAAACCTTATGAAAATATAATGGAATTATATGATAGAAATGTGCAATAACTGTATTAAACAGACATGAAATGAATGCAGACAAGACACTTTGTATCCATGTTTGACAGTTTCAGTTTTGTTTTAGCTCAGAATTTGTTGTAGATAGTGTGGTGAGTTCTACTTCTCTTAAATTAGTTTTCATTTTTATTTTTTATGTGCGTTTTCTATATTTTATTAAAGGTATTTTCAGTTAGTGCTTACTTCTCCCATTTTGCAGTGTACATTTAATTTAACTGTACCAATGTTTTTGCACTGTACTCTTTCATATATTTCTTTTGTAGGGCCTTTTGAGAATGGTATAAGACAAAAATGCATAAAATAGTATAAACCTAAATACAGTGTTCAAGTTTGATATCAGTGTTTGAGTTCATTAAAAATGGTCACAACATACCACAAACCATTTATGCATTTTGCTACTGTGTAACATATGTACTGGTGAATGATGGTTTTCTCTAACAGGTTTGGTGACATGTGAGTAAGTCTGGTAGCTGACTTCCCTTGATACTGAGTCTTGGCAAAAGAACCACACACACAGCTATTCATCTGATTTGAGTTCCTTGTCTATTGGGACTAGTACAACCACTGCATTTTCCATTTCTCTATTCTTTTGATATACACTAATATTTCCTCCAAAGACCCTGCTGCTGCCAATTTCCAGTTATAACCAGCTCTCTGCACCTTATATTATATGAGTTCCACACCTTTTTAGTACTGCTTCAAAGTTTGGGACTAATCATCAATGCTTGAGCAGCTGATCATTAGGATTTTAATCAACTCATCTGTGGGAGGTATTTCTGTGGATCTTACACTAACGCTTCAGTGTGTCCTACAACTTTCATTATCTGGACTGGATGGAGTGTTGTCCTGTCTAAAATACCCTTTTTTTGCAGCCCACACACAGTCAGCTACCTGGGTAGCAGCATCTGATGTGTAGTGCACCCACGGCCCATTTTACTGGACTATGTACTGGATAGGATTTAATACTATATGTAATGTTTTTTTGTGCATTTGAACAATCCATAGAAAAAGTCAATAAATCACATTACAACACTTTTCTGTATCTAACTTATGTTGTTCCATGTATCCTATGAATATCATTACTTAATTTTAATCTATACTTCCCTACCTATAAAATAAATATGTGGATGGATGTTGTCTGGTCCAAGAAAAAATAGCAAACATGCAAGAGGAGGGAAAAGACTGTAATTCTGAAAGTGGCAGACATTGTTTATTTGAATGTTCAGCAGTCATCTGATTTTGTGAATCTAATTTACATGAACAACAGTAAACAGCCCACCTGACATTTCAGTCTATGCTTACTTAAGAAATAATGGCCCAAATGTATCTCAGTGAATTTGTGTAAAAGTGAACGTGAAAAAGAACTCTCTTGCCTCTAGAATGAATCTTTCACTCTGCAGTGGAGTGTTCACTGTTTTGAAATATCCTAGCAGACTGAAACTATATGACAGATGGGTGCTTGAACTTGGAACCTTGCCTTTCATCCTCACCACTGGAGCTATCCAGACATGACTCAAAAGCCAACCTCACAACTACACTTCAATTAACACCTATCTCCCTCTTTCCAAACTTCACAGAAGTTCTCCTGAACATCATGCAGGATTAGCAGTCCTGGAAGAAAGGATGTTGCAGAGCAATGTCTTATCCAGATTGCAGAGATTATTTTTAGAATGAAATTAATTGTAGACTGAATTGGCATTACGGCCATTAAATGCAAAAAAAGTACTGAAACTGAATTCACTGGTAATTTTGCATCGAACAAGGAAGTTATATATTCCACACACAAGCAATAGTTTGTCTATTACAATCAATACTCTTCTTGGCTTTCAAATGTATAAATTACATTCATATATACTGAATTTTTGAAAATAAATGTAAAAAGCCAGAAAATATATTCTAAGCATTTGTTTCAGAAGAAAATAAATGGGTTTATAATGTACCTTCCACATCAGACTAAATGTATTTATTTGGTTTATTTATCCTATATCTGCATTATGATTTCAGAGCTCACTGCTTCATGCAATTCTCCATGAACTACCACTGAGTTCTGGCTCTATTTCGGTTGATAAAGTTGTCTCTTATGCATCACAAGAACCTTGGCTGTTTGTTGGTTCAGTACGACAGAACATTTTGTTTGGACAACCATATGATCACAAAAAGTATCAGCAGGTTGTGAAAGTCTGTGCTTTACAGAGAGACTTTGAACTCTTTCCTTTTGGAGACAAGACTATAGTTGGAGAAAGAGGTGTTTCACTTAGTGGAGGACAAAGAGCTAGGATCAATCTTGCCAGGTAAGGCACATCAAGCTACAACCAATTGTTTACTTTTAATAGCCAGTCATAGGTTAATTTATGAATAGCCATTTTATAAATCAAAACGTTTATTTGAAGAATAAAACTACTCATTCTCTTCATGAAACCTACTAAATACTTAATGTATTTAAGCTGAGAAACATAAGCTGTAAATGTTTTGAATTAACTTTCATTAACTTAAGTAGCTTTATTTTTATTTTGAGTTTTGCTGCAGCTGCAAGTTTGTGTTTGAGAGTGCAGTTTTTCATGGTGAAATTCTTGAATAAATAGTTCACAGACTCCTTGCCATGTCAGTTTTTTTGTGATCCCAAACATTTGATGGTAATGATGAGTAAGGAAACCGTGAGACATATTAATTCGTAGAATTGAGCTAACATAATTAAAAATGCAAATCATTCTTGTAGGTAATCGGCAGGACCATATGTTTGTTGGCATGATGAGGTGTTCTTTTGTAAACCACCTGAAATGTTCCCCATCTTAATCAGACACAATGAGCGTGGTCTATGTAACAGTAAATAACCAGTTCTGATGTTTATAACAGGTACAGTGAAAATGATTTGAACTCCAGTTCTAACATTAAAGATTTTCTCAGATATTTGTGTTTTTTTTTCTTTTTGTACAAAAGGACATCCCCCCATGAACCATGGACCTTGCCGTTGGTGGGGAGGCTTGCGTGCCTCAGTGATACAGATAGCCGTACCGTAGGTGCAAAGGTGCAACCACAACGGAGGAGTATCTGTTGAGAGGCCGGACAAACGTGTGGTTCCTGAAGAGGGGCAACAGCCTTTTCAGTAGTTGCAAGGGCAACAGTCTGGATGATTGACTGATCTGGCCTTGTAACAATAACCAAAATGGCCTTGCTGTGCTGGTACTGCGAACAGCTGAAAGCAAGGGGAAACTACAGCCGTAATTTTTCCCGAGGGCATGCAGCTTTACTGTATGATTAAATGATGATGGCGTCCCCTTGGGTAAAATATTCTGGAGGTAAAATAGTCCCCCATTCAGATTTCCGGGCGGGGACTACTCAGGAGGATGTCGTTATCAGGAGAAAGAAAACTGGCGTTCTGTGGATCGGAGCGTGGAATGTCAGATCCTTTAATCGGGCAGGTAGGTTAGAAAATTTAAAAAGGGAAATGGATAGGTTGAAGTTAGATGTAGTGGGAATTAGTGAAGTTCGGTGGCAGGAGGAACAAGACTTCTGGTCAGGTGACTACAGGGTTATAAACACAAAATAAAATAGGGGTAATGCAGGAGTAGGTTTAATAATGAATAGGAAAATAGGAATACGGGTAAGTTACTACAAACAGCATAGTGAACGCATTATTGAGGCCAAGATAGATACGAAGCCCACATCTACTACAGTAGTACAAGTTTATATGCCAACTAGCTCTGCAGATGACGAAGAAATTGAAGAAATGTATGATGAAATAAAAGAAATTATTCAGATTGTGAAGGGAGACGAAAATTTAATAGTCATGGGTGACAGGAATTCGAGTGTAGGAAAAGGGAGAGAAGGAAACATAGTAGGTGAATATGGATTGGGTCTAAAAAATGAAAGAGGAAGCCGCCTGGTAGAATTTTGCACAGAGCACAACATAATCATAGCTAACACTTGGTTTAAGAATCATGAAAGAAGGTTGTATACATGGAAGAACTCTGGAGACACTAAAAGGTATCAGATAGATTATATAATGGTAAGACAGAGATTTAGGAACCAGGTTTTAAATTGTAAGACATTTCCAGGGGCAGATGTGGAATCTGACCACAATCTATTGGTTATGACCTGTAGATTAAAACTGAAGTAACTGCAAAAATGTGGGAATTTAAGGAGATGGGACCTGGATAAACTGACTAAACCAGAGGTTGTACAGAGTTTCAGGGAGAGCATAAGGGAACAATTGACAGGAATGGGGGAAAGAAATACAGTAGAAGAAGAATGGGTAGCTTTGAGGGATGAAGTAGTGAAGGCAGCAGAGGATCAAATAGGTAAAAAGACGAGGGCTAGTAGAAATCCTTGGGTAACAGAAGAAATATTGAATTTAATTGATGAAAGGAGAAAAAATAAAAATGCAGTAAATGAAGCAGGCAAATAGGAACACAAACGTCTCAAAAATGAGATCGACAGGAAGTGCAAAAAGGCTAAGCAGGCATGGCTAGAGGACAAATGTAAGGATGTAGAGGATTATCTCACTAGGGGTAAGATAGATACTGCCTACAGGAAAATTAAAGAGACCTTTGGAGATAAGAGAACGACTTGTATGAATATCAAGAGCTCAGATGGAAACCCAGTTCTAAGCAAAGAAGGGAAAGCAGAAAGGTGGAAGGAGTATATACAGGGTCTATACAAGGGCGATGTACTTGAGGACAATGTTATGGAAATGGAAGAGGATGTAGATGAAGATGAAATGGGAGATACGATACTGCGTGAAGAGTTTGACAGAGCACTGAAAGACCTGAGTCGAAACAAGGCCCCCGGAGTAGACAACATTCCATTGGAACTACTGATGGCCTTGGGAGAGCCAGTCATGACAAAACTCTACCATCTGGTGAGCAATATGTATGAAACCGGCGAAATACCCTCAGACTTCAAGAAGAATATAATAATTCCAATCCCAAAGAAAGCAGGTGTTGACAGAGGTGAAAATTACCGAACCATCAGTTTAATAAGCCACAGCTGCAAAGTACTAACACGAATTCTTTACAGACAAATGGAAAAACTAGCAGAAGCCGACCTCGGGGAAGATCAGTTTGGATTCCGTAGAAATACTGGAACACGTGAGGCAATACTGACGTTACGACTTATCTTAGAAGAAAGATTAAGGAAAGGCAAACCTACGTTTCTAACATTTGTAGACTTAGATAAAGCTTTTGACAATGTTGACTGGAATACTCTCTTTCAAATTCTAAAGGTGGCAGGGGTAAAATACAGGGAGCGAAAGGCTATTTACAATTTGTACAGAAACCAGATGGCAGTTATAAGAGTCGAGGGACATGAAAGGGAAGCAGTGGTTGAGAAGGGAGTAAGACAGGGTTGTAGCCTCTCCCCAATGTTGTTCAATCTGTATATTGAGCAAGCAGTAAAGGAAACAAAAGAAAAATTCGGAGTAGGTATTAAAATCCGTGGAGAAGAAATAAAAACTTTGAGGTTCGCCGATGACATTGTAACTCTGTCAGAGACAGCAAAGGACTTGGAAGAGCAGTTGAATGGAATGGACAGTGTTTTGAAAGCAGGATATAAGATGAACATCAACAAAAGCAAAACGAGGATAATGGAATGTAGTCGAATTAAGTCGGGTGATGCTGAGGGAATTAGATTAGAAAATGAGACACTTAGAGTATTAAAGGAGTTTTGCTATTTGGGTAGCAAAATAACTGATGATGGTCGAAGTAGAGAGGATATAAAATGTAGACTGGCAATGGCAAGGAAAGCGTTTCTGAAGAAGAGAAATTTGTTAACATCGAGTATAGATTTAAGTGCCAGGAAGTCATTTCTGAAAGTATTTGTATGGAATGTAGCCATGTATGGAAGTGAAACATGGACGATAGCCGGCCGCGGTGGTCTAGCGGTTCTAGGCACGCAGTCCGGAACCGAGCGACTGCTACGGTCGCAGGTTCGAATCCTGCCTAGGGCATGGATGTGTGTGATGTCCTTAGGTTAGTTAGGTTTAAGTAGTTCTAAGTTCTAGGGGACTGATGACCTCAGATGTTAAGTCCCATAGTGCTCAGAGCCATTTGAACCATTTGAACCATGGACGATAAATAGTTTGGACAAGAAGAGAATAGAAATGTGGTGCTACAGAAGAATGCTGAAGAGTGGATGGGTAGATCACATAACTAATGAGGAAGTATTGAATAGGATTGGGGAGAAGAGAAGTTTGTGGCACAACTTGACCAGAAGACGGGATCGGTTGGTAGGACATGTTCTGAGGCATCAAGGGATCACCAATTTAGTATTGGAGGGCAGCGTGGAGGGTAAAAATGGTAGAGGGAGACCAAGAGATGAATACACTAAGCAGATTCAGAAGGATGTAGGTTGCAGTAGGTACTGGGAGATGAAGAAGCTTGCACAGGATAGAGTAGCATGGAGAGCTGCATCAAACCAGTCTCAGGACTGAAGACCACAACAACAACAACAACAACAACAAATGGACTTCACTATTTAGTGTCACATCGTTATTTAGTCATGTGATGCTATTCTTATAACTAATAGTCATAGAAATACAAAGAGGAAGATATTTATGTAAGATTTTTTCTTGTTCAAAATGTTTTATGACTTTTTATTCAGTGTCCCTTGATCCATTGTGGAAGTGGGACAGCATCTGCTTAAATATTTACCAAGGAAAATAGTCAGACAGCCATATATTTTGTAAAGTTATTTTATTTAAATGACAACCAGTTCCAAGATCTCAAGACTGTTATCTTTAGGCCCCTATTCACTCCATGTACAGACAATCAGATGGATCAATAATTGCATACTGGTGCCGTCAATATCTGGATTCTGTTAATTCACTTTTGGATTTTTTACTTTGATGACTGAGCACACCTGCAGTCCTCAGACTGTAGGTGTGCTCAGTTGTTGTCAAGTCATTGAAGTAGACACTCCCAAAATGAATTCATGGAATCCAGATATTAAAATGTAAATGTAAATGTCATGCGACTAGGGTCTCCCGTCGGGTAGACCACTCGCCGGGTGCAAGTCTTTCGATCTGATGCCACTTCAGCGACTTGCGCGTCAATGGGGATGAAATTATGATGATTAGGACAATGACAACACAACACCCAGTCCCTGAGTGGAGAAAATCTCCAACCCAGCCAAGAATCGAACCCAGGCCCTTAGGATTGATATTCTGTCACACTGACCACTCAGCTAGCAGGGGCGGACATCCAGATATTGATAGTTCCAATATGCAAGTATCAATACATCTGACTGTATAGCTGAGATGCTGAGTCGCAGACAGGCACATTGAAAGTCACAAAATAAGCTTTTGTTCAACGAGGCCTTTGCTAAAAGTAGACAATAGACACAGTCATCTCCAGCTGCCAAAGACTGTGGTCATGTGTGTGTGAACTGCATTTGCATATGTGTGTGTGTGTGTGTGTGTGTGTTTTATCTATTTTTGACAAAGGCTTTGTTGACCAAAAGC
This sequence comes from Schistocerca piceifrons, assembly GCF_021461385.2. NCBI lineage: Eukaryota > Metazoa > Arthropoda > Insecta > Orthoptera > Acrididae > Schistocerca > Schistocerca piceifrons. Next base: position 4,009,443 of record NC_060139.1, read on the forward strand.
TTATTTTGTGACACTCTTTTTGTTGTGCCTATCTATGACTCAGCATCTCCGCTATAAGGTAAGTAGCAACTATCCTTTTTATAATATTGTTACATTTCTTCCAGGATTTTCCATTGTTTGATACATCTGAATGTCTATACGTGACTGAAGATGAGATTATTGAAATGCCAAAACTAGTTCTTGTCTAAATAAAATAACTTCTCAAAAGATACAGCTATTTAATGATTTTCTTTGGTAAAAAATTTTATTCTGTAGGTCACCACATGCTGCCATAGCTCTCTGCATGAAGAAAATGTGATGATGCAAGTGAATTTTTCATGGTAACACAATTGACTGTGAGGCAAAGGGGACTTAGAACAGAATCATGACTCATTTAAACGTCCTCAAATATGCTGTATTCTGTATTTGTAATTACAGAGAACCTTATTGGCAAATACATCTTTGACTCAGATCAACTAATGAAAACCATCCATACTTCCAGGCAAGCAAAAATTTCCAGTACTAACTTCCCAAAAGACATCAAAGCATTGATAATTTACTTGTGTAGTGTTTCCACTTTGCTTAGAAAGTGGATAGATTTCATAAGTTTTTGAGATGTGTACAGAAATGTTAGCATGTCTTCCTTATTTCCCCTCCCTCAGGTCAGAACACTTAATTTTCTGGGGAATTCAAGATTATATGTATGTGTTACTAACATTTGTCTCTGTATGTTGCATATTTTACTTAGCATCTACACACTACCAAATGTCACCACAACAGCACTTACAGGAATATGATCAGATGTACAGTCATATACCATAGTGAGTTTTTCATGTGTGGATCAGACAGGTACTTGTTGAGGTGTACAGTGATAATGTCTTTTGATAAATAAAGATGTGAAATTGATGTACAGAGTTTGAAAATAATAATGCAGATGAGCATGATGAATATTTGTGTGTTAGCCAAATATGCACTTGATTCGGTTTCCTGTGCTTGATCATTTAAGGTCCTAAAACACGGAGTCAGTTGATGGTGTAAAGAAATGAACGAGGTCATCGGGGGTAGATAGGAAGCTCAGTTGTGAGTGTGCCCAGGAAAGTGAGTGGCAGTCTTTTTGGAAGAGCCATATAAACATTCATTTGAAGTGATCAGGCCAACCATGTAAAGTTTAAATAAGAAAAATAACCTAAATCCTGCTTCTCCTGAACATGAAGTCAGTAGCATTAACTAACTGCCTTGGCTTATTCATGGTACGTAACTTAAAACACATGTTCATGATGGGTAATGATGTGGTTATGAAGCATATTATACACGAGGCCTGACGTGATTTGATTGTGGATTCAATTTGGCACCTAGCGGTTTGCACTCATTTGGGTGACTTGTGGGGGTACCTGTCAGAACCACAATAGATGTTCAAAACCCAATTATGTTTCAGTTATTATTGCTACATTACTCCTCCAGGCTATCAGAGTCTTGTCTTCCTCTTACTTCTTAGTAAGTATCAACTTGTGAAATTTACAGAAAATGTAGAGGATTTTTTCTCATTTTCAGAGCTGTATACCGAGATGCTGATGTTTATTTGCTGGATGACCCACTGTCAGCTGTAGATACCCATGTTGGAAAACAATTATTTCAGGAGTGCATTGATGGTTATCTTAAGACAAAAACACGAATCTTAGCTACTCATCAACTACAATATCTCAAGAGTGCTGATGTAATTGCCATAATCAATAATGTGAGTACTTAGTTTAACATATATCTTTTATATAAAACATTGCCAAGTATTGCACAAAGCAGGTACAAGTTACCCTGACAACTCTTACCCACCAATTTTCTATTCAACTGATGTGTTATCACTAGGAATATGTTTGGAGTTCTTTTTCAAAAATTTCTTCCTGCAGTCTCCCCATAGTCATAGACTCACTAGATAAAAATTTTGGCTTCGTATGCCACATTTGCCTATGGAATGAAGGATGGATAACAAAATATACACACCAAAAAAAGTTTTTCATCACCTCAGTTCTGAGAGTTCCGGAACCTGTACAGAGAATTGGAGTAGAGATCAACATAAACATCATTTCTGCCCTTTTTATTGCATGTTGTACCACCGTACAGCAATACCTTCAGAGGCAGTGGTCCAGATTGCTGTACACACCCTTACCTCTAATATCCAGAAGCACATCCTCTTGCATCGATGCATGTCTGTTTTGTCATAGCATACAATCCACAAGTTCATCAAGACACTGTTGGCCCAGATTGTCCCACTCCTCAATGGTAATTCGGCATAGATCCCTCAGAGTCACTGGTGGGTCACGCCATCCATAAACAACCCTTTTCAATCTATCACAGGCATGTTGGATAGGATCCATGTCTAGAGAACATGCTGGCCACTCTAATAGAGTGATGTTGTTATCCTGAAGGAAGTCATTCACAATATGTGCACAATGGGGGCGTGAATTGTCACCCATGAAGACGAATGCCTCACCAATATGCTGCCGTTATGGTTGCACTATCTGTCGGAGGATGGCATTCACGTATCGTACAGCTGTTACAGCACCTTGCATGAGCACCAGCAGCATACGTTGGCCCCACATAATGCCACCCCAAAACAGCAGGGAACCTCCACCTTGCTGCACTTGCTGGACAGTGTGTCTAAGGCGTTTAGCCTGACAGGGTTGCCTCCAAACACAGATCCCATGACTGTCAGGTTGAAGGCATATGCGACACTCATCGGTGAAGAGAACATTATGCCAATCCTGAGCGGTCCATTTAGCATGTTGTTGGGCCCATCTGTACTGCGCTGCATGGTGTCATGGTTGCAAAGATGGATTTCCCCATGTACGTTGGAAGTGAAGTTGTGCATCATGCAGCCTATTGCACACAGTTTGAGTCCTAACACAATGTCCTGTGGCTGCACGGAAAGCATTATTCAACACGGTGGCATTGCTGTAGGGTTTCTCTGAACCATATGCCGTAGGTAGCATCATCCACGGCAGTAGTAGCGCTTGGGTGGCCTGAGTGAGGAATGTCATCAACAGTTCCTGTATCTCCTCCATGTCCGAACATCATTGCTTTGGTTCACTCTGAGATGCCTGGATGCTTCCCTTGTTGAGAGCCCTTCCTTGCACAAAGTAACAATGTGGAAACAATCGAACTGCAGTATTGACCATCTGGGCACGGTTGAAGTACAGACAACACGAGCTGTGTACCTCCTTCCTGGTGGAATGACTGGAACTGATCGGCTGTCGGACCCCCTCCGTCTAATAGGTACAGCTCGTGCATGGTTGTTCACATCTTTGGGCGGGTTTAGTGACATCTCTGAACAGTCAAAGGGACTGTGTCTGTGATACAATATCCACAGTCAACGTCAGTCTTCAGGATTTTTGGGAACTGGGGTGATGCAAAACTTTTTTTTCATCTGTGTATCTTAAAAATCACATATAACAAAATGTTCATCTGCTCCTCTTCTTTCTTGTTTCATTTCATTGAGCCACTGTCTAAAGACCTTCAAACATTTTATTCTTAATGTAGTTAACAACATAATTGAAAGAAAGTTTACTCCTCAACAAGTTGCTGTTCAGTCTGGAAAATCATGATGCAGTCAGATATTGCTCCTCATGGTTTGAACAGGGTAAGATCATGTAAAGGGATATGGAAATCTAACAGGCATGGAGTACTAGAATACAGTTGTAGGGTAAGGAGTAGAAGGAAGGATTACATGATAATATGGGCCTGGTGCTAGGAATGGGAGAGGAGAAAGACTAATTGAGTTCTGCAATAAATTTCAGCTATTAATAACAAATACTCTGTTCAGAAATCACAAGAAGAGGAGGTATACTCAGAAAAGGCCAGGAGATGTGGGAAGATTTCATTTAGATTACACCATGGTCAGGCAGAGATTCAAAAATCAGATACAGGATTGTAAGACGTACTTAGGAGCAGATATAGACTCAGATCATAATTCAGTACTGATGAAGAGTAGGCTGAAGTTTAAGAGGCTAGTTCAGAATAATCAGTGCACAGAAAAGTGGGATACGGAAGTTCTAAGGAGTGAAGAGCTACCTCATGATGGCAACAAGGTTGATTGCCGAAATATTGTGTCCTTTGTACACTCACACCAGGATGTTCATCCGAAATTTATTTCGTAATGAAGAGATACACTTGAAGTTCTCTAATGCTACAGACACTGCAGTAAGGGATAGTTCAGTAGGTAGTTCAGCTGAGTAGGAATGGACAACTCTAGAAAGGGCAACTACGAGAAAACTGCAGATTGATGAGAGAAGTACGTACAAAAATGTTCAGGGAAATTCAGGAATACAGAAATACAAGTCACTTAGGAATGAAGTAAACAGGAAGTGCAGGAATGCTAAGGTGCAATAGCTGCATGAAAAATTTGAAGAAATTGAAAGAGAAGGACTGACTTAGCATACAGAAAAGTCAAAACGATCTTCCATGACATTAGAAGCAAGGGTGGCAACATTAAGAATTCAATGAGAATTCCGCTGTTAAATGCAGAGGAGATAGCAGACAGGTGGAAAGAGTACATTGAAGGCCTCTGTGAGGAAGAAGATTGTCTGATGATGTGATATAAGAAGAAACAGGAGTTTGATGCAGAAATGATATGGGGTCCGGTATTAGATTCAGAGTTTAAAAGTGTTTTGAAGACTTAAAATCAAATAAGATAGAAAGGATAGTTAACATTCCATAAGAATTTCTGAAATCATTGGGGAAGTGGCAACAAAACAACTATTCACATTGGTGTGTAAAGAGTATGAATCTGTAGATATACCATCTGACATTTGGAAATACATTGTCCACACCATGATGAAGATTGTAATGGCTGACAAGAGTGAGAATTGCACAATCAGCTTAACAGCTCGTGTTTTCAAGTTGCTGACAAAAATAATATATGGAAGAAGGGTAAAGAAAATTGAGGATGTGTTAGATTAGAATCAGTTTGGTTTTAGGAAAGGTAAAGGCACCAGGAGGCAGCTCTGATGTTGTGTTTGATAATGGAAGCAAGACTAAAGAAAATCAAGACACATTTATAGGATTTGTTGACCTGGAGAAAGTGATTGGAAGCGTCAAATGATAAAATATTTTTGAAATTCTGAGGAAGATTCAGGTGAGACAGGTAATACACAATATGTGTAGGAACCAAGAGGGAACAATAAGAGTGGAAGACCAAGAACAAAGTGCTCAGATTAAAAAAGTTGTAAGAGGCTACTGTTAATATATACATCAAAGAAGCAATGACGGAAAGAAAAGAATGGTTCAAGAATGAAATTAAAATTCAAAGTGAAAGGATGTCAATGATAAGATTCACTGATGACATTGCTATCCTCAGTGAAAGTGAAGAAGAATTACAGGATCTGCTGAATGGAATGCCTGATGAGTACAGAATAAGGATTGAGAATAAATCGAAGAAAGATAAAAGCAATTGGATGTAGTAGAAATGATAACAGCGAGAAATTTAACATCAGAATTGGGGATCACAAGGCTTTCTGCTCTCTAGACAATAATGTAACTCATATGGATGGAGCAAGGAGGAATTAAAAAGAGACTATCACTGGCAAAAAGGACATTCTTAGCCAAGAGAAGTCTACTAATATGAAACATAGGCACCAGTTTGCTTTTGTTCTACAATATTACTTTTATTGTTAACCGGTTTTCGGCTTACAAGGCCATCTTCAGACATTTACTGAGTATTATCACCAAGGAAGTTACAATGTTTGCAAACAACATTGGAAGAGAAGTAACACATCCAGGCTGAAGTAGAAACATACAGTAAGTAACATCTTTGAGAGTGTGGTGGTAATGCAATGAAAAAGTAAAAATTGAACATTACATAAATAACAATGGAGTAGACAGGAAAACCTTTAACACAAAGTAGGAATAGCATGCCTGCATAACAGTTTCTATTAATAAACAAAACTAATAAAATAAAATAAAATTAGTACTAGACAAGGCTACATCAGGAGGTATGAAACATGGAGAATGATACCCAAACCAATTAAAAAAAGAGACAATTATCAATGTAACTACAGAATACATAAGGAACTTAAGCAATATCAATAAGATAAACAGAAATAAATAAATGCAGGAAAATGGAGGCACCTGAGGGAACCTACAGTAAATGCAATCTTTGAGAGTGTGGTGGTACTGCATTTTAACATTAACATTATAATCAAAACAGTGGCTTAATTATAATGGTAAGCAGAAAAACGGTTAACAATAAAAGTAATATTGTAGAACAAAAGCAAACTGGTGCTTTTCATTTATTATAATGTTGTTCTACCAAGAACTGATAGAAGATTCTGTTAACATGAAACATAGGCCTTAATTTTAGGGAGAAATTTCTGAGCATGTATATTTGGCGCACAGCTTTGTATAGTAGTGAAACATGGAGTGTGGGAAAACCAGAACAGAAGAGAACTGAAGCATTTGAGATGTGGTGCTACAGAAGAATGTTGAAAATTAGGCTGACTGGTAAGGTGAGGAATGAGAAGGTTCTCTGCAGAATTGGCAAAGAAAGGAATATATGGAAAACACCTAACAAGTAGAAGGGACAGGATGATATAGGGCATCTGTTAAAACATCACAGAATAACTTCCATGGTACTAGAGGAAGGTGTAGAGGGTAAAAACTGAAGAGGACGGCAGAGGCTGGAATACATCCAGCAAATAACTGAGGATGAAAGTTGCAAGTGCTACTCTGAGATCAGGTGTACGGATGCCCATGCAATAGTTTGCAGAGGACGAGGGCCTCAAAACAGTGTGATTGCTCCTATGTATTGTAATATTTACACCTATGGTCAGCTGATTACTCAATACTCAGTGCAATACACAACACTCCAGGCATTTCATCTATAATGATGATATAGCAGTGGCTGCCAAAGTGAAGATGTAGAAGTCTGCCGAAGTGAAGATGTATGAAGATGTAGAAGAAAAGTGACTTCATCTTTGGATACACAAGTCCTTTATATGAGGTCTGTCATCTAAGCCCAAAACCCATTAAGACTCAGGTGTGTACATTTCACTTATGGAATAGAGAAATTAAACATGAATTGGTCATCATATGGCAAGGTAAACAGGTTCAGCATTGCCAAACACCTATATATATGAATGTTACTTTTGACCATACGCTGTCCTTCAAGGACCATTGCCATAACACAAGGCTGATGGTCAGTGCAGGGAACAATATTTTGAGGAAGCTCACAGCCACCACCTGGGGAGCTGGTCCTCGCATTCTGAGAACTTCCGGTGTTGCTTTGTGTGTGTTAGCTGCATTGTATGTTTCACCTGTATGAAGTGCAACTGCTCATGACAAGTGGGTTGACACTGCATTCTATGAGACCATCCAAATCCTGTTGTAATCTATGAAACAAACTCTACTAGATAAACTCTACCTGATTGTTGGAATAGCTCCCCCCTATATCAGAAAGGCTGTCACTGCCAATGTGCGGAGGGCAAAGCAGATCAATGATCCTCATCATCCACTGCATGATCACCAAGTTGTAGTCTGTTGATTGAAATCTAGAAAGAGCTTCATCACTGGGACTCAACCACTGGAGGGAACACCAGAGCCTGACCACATCATCAAATGGAGGAGTAAGGTGCTGCCAGTTATCCCTGCAAAGGAAGAGCTGTCTTCAGGAAATGATCTACATTAGCCTGTTTGGAGACCACTGTCATCTTACAGTGGACATCCCTCATTGCAAGATAACCATGCAGTTGATGAAGACATGTCTAGTGAGTGTGGAGCAACACAAAATCCACACCACTTTTCCATATGTTCTCTACTAGAATGACCTTTCACAACACAGGACTTGATCAAGGCAAATAACAAAGCCATCAGAGTTGCTACATTCTGGAAATGCTGACCAGGCACAGAAATGATGAATGAATTGAAATTTTTCTGTGCTTATTGACAATATTCCCTACATGTACTAGTAGTAACAGAAATCAAATTCTTGACAAAAGTAAACCATTATAATGCTTAATTAATTTACCTCCTCACAGGATTTTTTAAATTTTTTACATTGTTATTATGCTCTGATGATGTAAACCCATATTTTTGTTACTATCTGTTTCTTTGGTTGCACCAAGGTCCACAGATATCACAAATTGTCTGGGTGGTAACATTTTACACACTGACTGTTGTTGGATGAATTAAAAGTTCCCTTTGTTTTGCTTTCATTATAAGACAGTTTTGACTGTGCACCCATTTTCAGTGTATGCATAAGTGTAACCCATCAGAATGGTTCTACAAAAATGAGCCAATGCCCAAGAACTCATTAGTTTGCAAATGTAATAGTGTAATCATAGAATGTTGTCCACATGATCAGATGTCACAAAGTGTTGTCTTCAACTCTGACCCACATAAGGCCAATCTGACAGGTTTTAGCTGTGCATATTTTTAAAAATGGAACTGTAACACCAGCACAATAAAAAGAAGCTCAATCTTATCCAATGACAGCCATTGTGGTAAAATATTATTATTCTGTTCTCCACCCCTACTTTTGGTGTTAAGTTTCTACAACAACCTAGTACACTCTTAGCCCTATCTAACAAATTTGTTATGTAGTAGACTGAAATCCTACAAAAAAGAACAACTTTTGTGCATGGGAATAGGGCTCACAAGTGACCAATGATATAAAATAAATCTCTGTTTTCTGTTATTATAATGAGCAATACTCTTTACGATGTTGCATAAATACACACACTGAAACAGTCCAACGCTGTAATTATTATGTTATTCTGATTTCTTTCAGGGAAGAATAGAGTACCAGGGCACATTCAGTGACATCCTGACAAATGATTCCAGTTTTTCAAATTTGCTTGTTAGCAGCCAAGAAGAGTCAGAAAAAGTAATGGAAAATGAACAAAGGCTTTTACAAAAACAGATGTCTGTCTCATCTGTGAATGTAAGTTGCTTGTATTTCCAACTATCGCATGTATTATGAGTGCTGAAGCAAGTAACATGTTTACTTCATATCGGCACACACTCAGCTGCAGAGTGAAACTTTCACTCTGGAATTACCCCCAAGCTGTGGCTAAGCCATGTCTCCACAATATTTCTTCTTCGATGATTGGTAGCTCTGCAAGTTTTGCAGGAGAACTTCTGTGAACTTTGGAATACAGGGGTTGAGGTACTGGTGGAATTAAAGCTGTGAGGACAGGTCACGAGTCTTGTTTGGGTAGCTCAGTCGGTATAGCAGTTGCCCACAAAGGAAAAGATCCAGAGTTCGAGTCTCCGTTGAGGACACAGTTTTAATCTGTCAGGAGGTTCCATGCTCATGTAATGTGTGAGGACTGATTCAAATACTAGACCCTTAAATATTTTATGAACATGAAACCAATCAACTGCAAAGTAACAACACTTGTGACAGATTGGGAATATATTCTGCAAGATACCATTACCATAAGGACAGACAAATGTTTAATTTTAAAAGCTTTCATAACCTTTTTTCAGGACATATATGGGAAACAAGTTTTCTATCTTTCACCTGATTGAAGAAGTAACTTATTAAAAATTTAAAAAAAGCTGTTTTTTCAGCTACACTTTTAAAATGTTGTATCTGCTTTCAGTAGTTGGTGTATGCACATTCATTCTGATAAGAGAAAAGTGCACCACAGGATGTTTAATAATTAGTACACGTTCTTTTCTATTTGTAAGAAGCAGTGACACCTATCACTGAAAAAATTAACAGTCCTAGAAATTTTTCTTTTTTAGTTTCTGAAAATCATGTTTCTTCTTTTCTAATAGCAATACTTTAATATGTAATAATTTTTCTGGTACCTCTCTTCTTTTAGTAATGCTATAGGATTTATAGTTCTTTTTTTTCCTTTTAAGAACAATGAATTTTTATTTAAAAACTCATTTGACAAGAAAATTGCTAATTTTCAGTGAGCTAGTACGAAAAATACACTGACAGGAAAAAAATCGCATCACCAAGAAGGAGTTGTGCGACACAAATTAAAATTGGTAGGCATGTTTTTACATCTGAAAGATAATTTCTATTCAAATTTTGCACCAGTTGCATAAGAATGGCACTAGTTGTGTCACTTTGAGGATGCGAATCAGGTTTTCTTTAAATACGTGCTTCAGTGACCAGGAGCCTTTGAGATTGGGTGTGGTGAGTTGATGTTAGTCATGAATGCCTTTAAGGAGACAGACACACCATTATCAACACCTCACTAAGTTTGAATGAGGTCATGTAATAGGGCTATGAGGAACTGGATGTTTTTTCTGTGATATTACAGAAAGATTTGGCAGAAACATAGTCTCAGTACGTGATTGCTGGCAGAGGTGGTCACAGGAATGTACAGTCGCAAGAAGATTGGGTTCCAGATGGCTGCGTGGCGCAGCCAAGAGCGTTCAGCGTGTGGCTCTGGCATTTCATACCGCGTCTGAAGCAGCAAGCTGAGCAGCAGTTGGCACCACAGTCATACACTGAGCTGTTATAAATTGGTTACCTCAAGAACAGCTCCAAGCCAGATGCCCTGTCACTGCATTCCACTGCCGTTTGTGACTTAAGTGGTGTCAAGCAAGAGGTAATGGATGGCAGGGTGGAGGTGTGTTGTTTTTTCTGATGAAAGCTGGTTCTTCCTCAGTGCCAGTGATGGCCGTGTGTTTTTAGAAGTAGGTCAGTTGAGGGCCTGCAGCCAGCCTATCTATATGCTAGGCACACTGAGCCTACACCTGGACTTATGGTCTCAGATGCGATTTTGTATAACAGCAGGAATGCTCTAGTGGTTACCACATGCACCCTGACTGGGGGGGGGGGTTTAACAGGATAATGCTCACACCACTGTCAAAATTCAACATGGTGTACAGAGAGTTGACGTGATGCCTTCGCTTGCTCGATCACCAGATCTGTCTTCTCCAATTGAGTACATATGGGACATCATCGGACGACAACTACAGTGACGTTCACAAAAGGCATTAACAGCCAATGTATTGACTGACCAAGTGCAACAGGCATGGAACTCCATCCCACAAACTGACATTCGGCACTTGTACAATATGATACATGCATGTTTGCATGCTTGCATTCACCATTCTGATGGTTACATTGGTTATTAGTGTACCGGCATTTCATATTTGCAGTGGCTTATTTAACTTACATTAACTTGTGATCTTGCAGTGTTAATCACTTAAATATGTTACCTCGACAACTGTATTCCAAAATTTAATTACTCAACATTATTTTTTTTTTACTCTACATTATTTTTTGGTGTTGTGCTTTTTTCCAACAGTGTATATGTTGTTAAAACTGATGAGGTAAAAAAGGTATACAATAATACAAGCAATAACATGAGTCTGCAAATGAGCCATCTGCAAGACAATTAAGAATGTTTAGTTATGAACAGCCACTTACTTCAGTATGAAACATGGATGTTCACAGAAATTTATTGAACAGGGAACATAATTCCAAAATTGCCATTTTTAATAAAAATGTTGAGTGAGTTTGGAAAGTGTACCCCAAAACTTAATCGGCCAGGAAGTATACGAAACATTTTGCATGTCAAAGGATCAATTGTTTCAACTCAATATTTTTTAAGGTATATTACCTTGAAACCTAAAATGTGAACATACTCAATTCATGTACGAAAAGACATCTTTTTGTATTATCAATACGAACACAGGATCTACCTTTTGGATTTAACCATCTGAAATTACATCCCCTATGTGATGAAGTCCAGTGTATCCAACTGCTGGTTACCTTTTATATATATATATATATATATATATATATATATATATATATATATATATATATAAACATACCAGTAAAAGTACCAGCAGTACTCTTTGATATGGAGAAACTGGATATAAACTTCAAAAATGATTATTCAGTTTTGATGTCATCTGTAACACTTTGTTTGCTTACTATTCCAAGTCTTCAGTTTTCCAAAGTTGACTGGCATTTATTTTTTTATTTTATTTATTTATTTGGTCCTGTTGATTACATATTATACAGCTAGTGTACAAGCAATGATGCAATTGATGCAATTACGGTAGTACATGAACATTTATACATCATATTGCACAGACATTTGTTTATTTAACAAGAACAATTACTTGCCTGCAGTATTAAAGCCTGCATTATGCCAAAAACAGTTTAAGTGACTGTTTAAAATAGTAGAATAAGTGACAGTGCATATTTTTACGCAACTGACATATATAAGCAAGTAAATTTTCTTCATGGTCATGGTTTGAATTGAATACAAATTTTAGAGGTTTAAGTGAATGAGGTTTAAGTGAAGAGGTTTAAGTGAATGATCAAGAGAGTGGGATACGTGGGAGTTCACATTTTCTCGTAATGAAACAGATAAATTTACATTTTATCACCACAATTTCAGTTAAACTACAAGTAACAGCATCACACTTTATCTTTAAGGGAGTGCTTTTCTTAGGCAGTTTCCCCCTCTTAAACCTTATAACTGTAAGTATTCATTCATTTTATAGAAAGTTTGTTCAATGAGGATTAATTTTAGTTTCCTTTTGAAAACCTGTACATTATTTATTTCCTTTTTTATATTGATGGGGAGCTTATTGAAGACCTTTATACCTGACTCAGTAACTCCCCTATGTACTTTAGTGAGAGTTGCAGAGCCTTGGTGAAAATTTTTCATGGTTGTGGATCTCATAATTTTTCTGAAGTAATTCCCTGTTGTTGGCTACAAATAACATCAGTGAGTATATATACTGACCTGTGGTGGTAAGTATCCTGAGAGACTTGAAGAGACCTCTGCAAGATGTCTCATTAGGACCCCACATATTAGCCTCACTGCTCGTTTTTGTATTCTGAAGACTTTTTCAACACCAGCAGCATTTCCCCAGAAGATTATGCCATAGGAGAGAATAGAATGGAAATATGCAAAATATGACAACAACATTATTTCTCTGTCTACTAACTGATGGAGAGCTCTTAGTGCAAAGCACGGTGAGCTAAGTTTCTTGACCAGTTGATCACTTTGTTCTTTCCATCTTAGGTGACTGTCTATCTGGATTAATTAACGTATTATGAAATCTGTTTTGAAATTTACACTTTTGGGGTTAGGATGAAGCATAACTTAAGCCACTGCTAAAGATGGTGAATGTGGGAAACCTCCCTAAACAACATCAATTTGGCCAGTACAACTCACTCTTTAACAGCCCAAGGCTGAACTAAGAAAGATGACACATTACTGTGCAGCCAGGAAAGCTGAACTGCTGAATTCATATTTCCATAACTACACTATGTGCTATGTTGCACTCCACGGAGTTTGGGGAGGTCTCCATCCCTGCAGTGGAGAAATTTTTGACATTGAAATTTCTCATTCTTCTCTTCTCTTGTAGAGCAGTGAATGGCATTTTTCATTTTCAAGTGATGCATTTGGGTCCACAGATGAAACAAAGATTTACAGACCTGTGCTATTGCAAAACAATGTTTTTCAGAGGCTACTATAATCACTCTGCAGTTATAAAACTGAATGTCATTATAGGTCATCTTTGGTGACAGACAAACAATAGAGCACTGTTATAATGAAGTTGTGCAGCACCAGTAAGGGGTGTCCTTTCAGAAACTGTGTATGGACATGGCCATGTATACTGCAGACTTGTCTACTTTATGATACAAGTAGATACCACAAACTGCATTCCAGTGTGTTGCAATGGCCGCTTTCTGCAATGGCCCCTTTCTGCAACTCAGTAGGGGTTGTATGAGGAAAAAAGCAGAGAATCTATTGGGGTTTATTTTGGAAATGTACTGTAAATCTTCACATCTGCCTTGGTTGCAGGACATTGCTGAAACCACTGCCATACACAGGAAAGGCTCCTCCTACCCCCACCCAGTCGCCACTCCCATCATGCACTGGTGCTGCTGTTCGCAGTGTGGTCTCAGCTCTCTGAGACTGCAGATGTGAGTGCAAGTTGCATTTATGTGTGTGTGTGTGTGTGTGTGTGTGTGTGCATGTGTGAATGTGTGTCTACTGCTGACAAGGCCTTAATGGCCGAAAGCTATAATTGTGCGAATCTTTCTGTTGTGCCTATTGCGACTCAGCATCTCCGCTATATGGTGAGTAGCAGCTTTCCTTCTCTGGTATTGTTACATTCAATCCTGGATTTTCCATTGTTTGAGTTTAACATTTTTGTTACAGTTATTTCACACTGTTGCACTAAGTGACCTTATTCACTGCCACATCTGTTTTAGCACGTATCGCGTGCTACGAAACCTGTTGTATCGGGTACTTCACATGACCCAATACAGCCTGTTTCATTACATCTCCTACAGTCACTCAATGGTGACTTCTTCCCATACACCACAGCATCATCAGCAAACAGCCACAGGGGATGTAAAATTCTTCAAAAATATATCGCTGTTACAGCAATTTTGAAGCTAGACCTACTTTCGCTGACTCATTATTCTCCAGCCCAAACCACTGAGGATTTAAACTTGAAATTTGTAGAGGGTGTTGTTCTTATACTGTAGGCATCATTTCAGAAGGGACTGTTTGCAATTCGACTCCCTAGAGGATGAAATAGGGGACAAAAGATTTTTTGAGACTATGTCACTATTAAGACAGTTTTGTAGGTAGAACTACAGAAATTGGTATTTTATTTCTCAGTCAAAAATAAAAAAAAAATATTTTTTCAGTATTTTTGGAAATTCAACCACTACGTTGGTAAAATAGTGGGTGAAAGTTTTTTTGAACACAAACCATTATTGAAGAACTACTAAAGCATTTTTAAAGCTACATCTATGAAAATTCATATTCGACTTCTCTGTTAGAAATTTAAAAAAATATTCATTTCAGTGTTTTTTTGAAATTCAATCCCCTAAGGGTGCGAAATAGGGAATGAAAAGTTTTATGAAAATATTTCATTATGAAAATATTTTCGAAGTTAAATCTATGAAAATTAGTATTGGCATCTCTGTTAGAAATAAAAGAATATGTGTTTGGCATTTCAGCCCATAAGGAGGTGAAATTGAGGTTGAAAATTTTTAATAAAATATTTCGTTATATTAAATAAAATTTGAAGCTAAATCCACAAAAACTAGTATTTTACTTTTCTGTTGCATATACAGAAATATGTGTTAGGGGAAGAGAGTTTCTACAGAAATATCACCACAAGACTGCAAAAGACTTGATTGACAAAAACCTGGGACTCGGCAATTAGAATCGCTTTTTGGCCAGAAGTACATTCAGAAAAGACCAAGCATCTATGGCCTTAATCAACATGAACAGTTGAGAAGGGGTTGCAATTTGTGAACAACATAAAAATTTGATTAAAGTCTGTGCAGACTACACAGTCTACATAAGCAAAGCAGCAGACACTAAGCTAGTTAAATGATAATCAGTGGTATAATATCATTGACCATTGTATTTGCATAATTTTATAATGTTCAACTTATATTCCCATGATTAATAAAGAAAAAAAGGATGTTTAACAAGCTGTAATTATAGCCATGTTTGCAAAATGCAAGTATCTAAAAAAAAAGTGACCTCAACTTGTGCAAGAAACCAAAACGCAACCTAAGCCATTACAGAAGAAAATTTAGAGAATGGCGTGTTCATAATGCAGTATAAATTTTGTCAAGTGTGTTACGTTGGTCTGTAATCTAAGCATAAAATATTTAAAATGCATCTTAAATCAAAATTCAAAAACACACTTAATTTTCACAAATATTGATACTAGCATCCTATTTGGATTTTTATAACACTGAAGTAACATATAAAACTTTGAAAGTCACTTTCAGTGAAAAGTAAATGTTAAAATAACATCTAGTCATCAAAGTTTCCAAACAAACACTGTTAAAAATAAGAATGATGTACTGTATTTTGACAGCTGTTGATCATTACATACAATCAGAATTTTTAAATGAAAATCATCAACATCAGTTTTTTATTTAGCATAAATATGGTCTTCAATGGTCACCTGCAGAGGGGACTTAAAATGTAAACATTATGCTGAATCTTGACTAAGTGCACCTGATTTGGTACTTACACACTGGAGAGACAGATTCTATTTGGATGTATTGGAATATAAAAGTGTTTTTGTTAAGTTTACTTATGTTGTAGTGTTGCACAATATTGTTGTTAATCGTGAGATGTTCATCACCTTGAGTTATATAAAATCTGAAGTGTGGTTAAACCAGGAAAGACTTTCAAATTGTTGGCCAACTTATCCATTCTGGCAACTGACTATTAGTGTAGAAACTGCAAGTTGGAGACTGCAAGCTTGATAGTGACAGTTATGCAGTTCCAACACCTTCAAGTCCTTCTGGGACAAAGATAAGCAATATGTGACTACTCGTCTTCATCAACAAAGCCAGAATGAGTTTTGCTGAACTCACAGCAGGTGCTAAAATTCCAGTCAGGAAATTGAGTCATAATCATAAACTACAGCAACAATGGGCTAAAATATATTGCTGTAATAGTTCTACATCATCAAATGCAGATTTAAATTTTATTCATTGGTTGTTGCTTTATACAAAGTTTAATAAACAATTTAAGCCAAATAAAGATAGTAAAGGAATTTGATGGTCCTGTATTATAATAATAATAATAATAATAACAGCTTTATTCAACATCGAATGGTACACTGCACATGTACAAAGAAACAGTAATGATTAAAGTTATTTGTACAATACACAAGACACATTCTTCTGAATACATCATTAATTTACAACAAAATTACAATAAGGTGTTTACTTATTTCTATTCACATAATTTCACAAAGCATTTGTTGTTCTTCATATAAGTATGGTACTCTTCTAATGTGTAGAAAGGGTGTTTTACTAAAAATTTCTTAAGCTGATGTTTGAGTTTAATTGTAGGAAGAGCCAAGACTGCTCTAGGCAGTGCGTTAGCTAATTTTATACCTGCATACTGAGGACCCTTTTCGTAAAGTGCTGTTCTGTGGCTGCCAATGTAAAATCTTTCTTTATTTCTAGTATTGTACTGGTGGAAATCTGAATAAGTGTTTGGGTGCAGTCTTTTCACAAGCAATATGGCTTTTAGAATGTATGTGTTTATAACAGTTAACACATCTGCTTTTGGAAACAAGTTGCAACAAGATTCCCTATATTTTGCTCCACACATTATTCTCACACCCCTTTTTGAAGAATGAGTAGCTTATTTAGATTATGGCTTTTAGAATGTATGTGTTTATAATACTTAACACCCCCCCCCTTTTTTTTGGGGGGGGGGGGGGGGGGGGGGAACAAGTTGCAACAAGATTCCCTGTATTGTGCTCCACAGATTATTCTCAAACCCCTTTTTTGAAGAATGAGTAGTTTATCTAGATTAGCTGTGGTTGTTGCCTCCCCCCAAATTTCAATACCGTAGTTCAAGTGAGAGGAGAAAAGAGCATGGTATGCAGTCTTTGGGACTACAGTGTCTTTACAGAACTTGCTAATGGTAGTGATGGCAAATATATTTTTTGATAACTTAGTTACTAGGGAGTCAATATGTGTGTCCCATTTCAGGTTGCTTTGGATTTTTAGGCCAAGGAATTTTGCACTAGACTCTTTCTTTACCAATTCATTGCCAATGTATAATTTAATTTCATTATTCAAACTACTTTTGTTGAACTCCATCAAACATGTTTTACTGGTGCTTACATTTAAGTGGCTTTCATTAAAAAAATGAACAATTTCTTTTGTCGCATTATTACACTCAGCCTCTAGTTCATTACACGATTCCTTTTTACACACAGTGGATGTGTCATCGGCATACAGAACAATTTTGGAATTTATAGTACAGTATTTAACATGATTTACATAGATCAAGAACCGAAGGGGGCCCAACACCGAGCCCTGGGGCACGCCATATTTTATGCAAGTGATCTCTGATTTGTAGACACCACTTTCCGTTTTAAGTAGAACAAACTGCTTTCTATTGCTCATATAACACTTTATTAGGTCATAAGCAGCGCCTCTAATGCCCATGTTCCATAGCTTGACTAATAGAATGTCAACGTTCACACAATCAAAGACTTTTTCCAGGTCTAGGTATACACCTGCCACATGTTCCTTGTTTTCAATACCCCCTAATATCTCTTCAGTTAGTTGAGCAGCTGCGGTGCTAGTTGATTTACCTTTTAGGAATCCATTTTGATTTTCAAACATCAGGTTGTGTTTGTTAAGAAAGTTTATAATCCTGTTGTGTATAACTTTCTCAACTATTTTGGAAAAGACAGGAAGGATTGAGACTGGTCTGTAGTTTTCTATTTTGTTGTTGTCACCTTTCTTAAAAATGGGTGTTACCTTTGCTATTTTTAGTCTGTCTGGAAAGGTGCCTGATTCTATTATATTGTTGACTGCTGCAGACAGAGGTACAGAGACATTTTGGCTACAGGCTTTTAAAACATTAGTATTTAGGCCATCATGCCCAGCTGAATTAGAGGGTTTTAAAGAGCTAATGATGCCCATTATTTCTGCACAGTTTGTGGGGGCTAGATATATACTATGGTCACATGTATTACCTTTAAAACTGTAGTGCATGGTTTTATGTTCGTCATTTATGGCTTCCCCTACAGAGGAAAAATATTCAAAGGCTAAAGTATATCAGGCTTTCAGGTCAAAGAACTTATTCTCTGCAGAGAAAGAGAAGAAATGGTATAGGTAAATGCGACTTCGATGTACCCTGTTGTGTCTCCTTCACCCATAGGATCTCTTTTACCATTCAAAATACAGGAAAAGTGAATAATTAAATAAAAATAAATAAATAAATAAATAAATGGTATTTATTAATATTATATTAACAGGTAACTATTAAATTATGCTCCTGTCAACTACTCAACACTAAAATTTTATATTGAGTTCATTACTAACATTCCTTCCATTATTGGGTATTAATCTTAGTTGTCAGTGTACCATGCTGGAGCCATAGATAATTGAACTGTTACACTACCATTCATGACATACAGGCAAATATAAAAGAGAAAAAGAGTTCTGTTGTAACTGCGACCAGGACGGTCGCGGGGTAGCAATGACGGAAGGCGCAGCGGGACCCGTGGAGAGGCCCGCGAACAACAACACAATGGAAGAGGATGGACATGACCAACGTAGGATGGAATGAATACAACAAGACCAAACAACAGAGTCACAAGGAAATAAACTTGTACACGAACCAGGAAGTAAGCAGTCTAGCGCAAAGCGAGGTGTAAACTGATGTAAGTGAGATTAGACTGACTGGCTGAGCGAGTGGCCAGCGTTTAAGTACGCCATCCGGGGTGCCGCTATTGGCCGCTGGAACCACGTGTTCCACTGTGGCACCCCCACACTAAAAGCGGGCCAGGAAGAGCGCCGCCACAGCTTAAGGCGCAATGGTGCAGAGACCTCTATGGGTCTTCGATGTCCATGACGTCTGGCGCAGATTCAAATTCCGCGGCGCGCGGTACCAGAAGTTCAGTTTCATAATAATACTTCTTCGCCATAAAGTGGTGATCATATTCTTCTATGACAGAAGAGCAGTACATGTTTGACCAATAATGTTTCCTAATTGCAAAAGAGTATGCATTTTGGCATGAACTCGAGTTCAAGAGCTGATTAATGCCTCTTCTGTAAAATTAATATTTTCTGCTCTTGTTTCAATGGACAGTGCTTAGAATTTCATCATTATGGAGAATGACCATATAATTTTTTAACAGTTTACTTTCTACTCTGAAATATCCTTTGTTGTTTCCAAGAATAGTATGCAGTTTTCCTTGTGTGTAAAAGAAGAGAGTTCTTGTTTTGTGTTAGAGTCCTGCTAGTGACTTTACTGTGAGTTTTATGAAGTGACCAGTTTACACTCTGATTTGCCTGCAACTTTTATCATTTTACAATCCAATAGACTACTGGTGGAATAGTGGTTTGTTGTGCAGTGGTACCGATTCATTCATAAAATTGACTTACATATGTGTCATTGGAATGACAGAAGAGAGGGTTATTTATGGCATCCCCAAAAGGACTGCTTTACCATGCTCACATAACAATGGAGCAAAGTAAAGTCACATTTGTTGTGACAGATGTATTTTTCTCCTTGATTAAATGGAGAAATAAACATAAATGCAACAAGCAGGTAAAGAGTGTGTGCTGGAATGTAGGTGTTCAAAATAAACCATTCAATATGTGGTTAGTAGCAGTATGAAGATATGAAACTTCCTGGCAGATTAAAACTGTGTGCCGGACCGAGACTCGAACTCGGGACCTTTGCCTTTCGCGGGCAAGTGCTCTACCAACTGAGCTACCCAAGCACGACTCATGCCCCGTCCTCACAGCCTTACTTCTTGCTTCATGCTTGGGTAGCTCAGTTGGTAGAGCACTTGCCGGCGAAAGGCAAAGGTGCCGAGTTCGAGTCTCGGTCTTGCACACAGTTTTAATCTGCCAGGAAGTTTCATATCAGCGCACACTCCGCTGTAGAGTGAAAATCTCATTCTGAGTATGAAGATGATTACTCATAATCCCCCTCCTGACCACTTTCTCTTACACACACACACACACACACACAAAAAAAGGAAAACACATATCCATATCAAAAGTTACTAGAAGAGATCATCATAATGAAAATTTCCAACCAAAAGCTGAAATAAAATATGTAGTAGTATTATTCTAAGTAACTGTGTCATATCAAAAAGCCGTATTTTACTCTGTAGAATGCATACTGACTACTAAAAAGGTAAATCATAATTTATCAATCCATATGTTACATACCTGGAGTGAAACATTTAAAAAACTTAGAAGGTGAATAGTATATACGAGGCCTGTTCAGAAAGTAAGCTCCGATTGATTGCCAAATTGAAACCACAGTGAACATCAGAAATGTTTTACTTGTAACAATTAGCTACACCTTTCAGCTACTTCTCTACGTAGTCGCCGTTCTGACTTAGACTTTTGTCATAGCGTTGTACCAACTTTTCAATAGCCTCATCATAGAAGGCAGCCGCCAGTGCTTTCCGCCAATTCTCCACGCTGACCTACACGTCGTTGTCTGTGTCAAAATGTTGTCTTCAAAGACAGCGGTTCATGTGACCAGAGATGAAACTCAGGGGGAGACAATTGCGGACTGTATTGTGGGTAATCTAACATTTCCATTTGAAAACGATGCAGGAGCATCTTCATTGCCCCTGCAGAATGCGGCTGAGAATTGTCGTGAAGACGAAACAGCACGACAGTTATGTAATGTTAGCTGCATAGCTTCAGGCGAAATTTCTCACCAGGCCCTCGTACTTGGCGGCAGACACTATTTTCTAGACATCTTTACGCACTCACTGCGAGCTCAGAAATGAGAAGAGCGACGTGATGCTAACTGGATTTATACTAGAGACACTACCCAACACATCTGTGCAAAGCTTTATTGGATTTTCATAGTCGTTTCCATTTCGCGACCAATCGGAGCTTACTTTCTGAACGCCCCTCGTATTAATAATATTTGAAAATAAGAAATTAGAATTTACATTTTTAACAGAATTTGTGCCATATAAATATAACTGAAATGGCTTAGGTAGTTTCTCCATGGGAAGTTTCTTTTTAAGATTAGTTATTTCCTGCCCCTAAAAAAATAATTTGAAAACTGAAAATTGCAGACTTCCGTTCATGAAGATCAAGATGGAGATGAGCCTGATGAAAGTGCTGAGATGATAGAAAGAGGAAAATTGAACAAAGCTCTCTACAAAGAATACATAACAGCTGGCTCGAGTTATTGGCTACTTGGATGGCTTCTTCTTGTCCTCATAGTTGGGCAGGCAGCGTCAAACAGTGCTGATTTTTGGGTTACATACTGGTGAGTATAATTATACTGTCAGTTCAGATGTTAGTAAGTCTTTGCATCCTGTAAAGGAGTATAAGCAGCATGAAACTATTCTTGTTTTCAGTCTCTCCTGCCTTAAAGGCAAGCTGCCAATCAGCAACAAATGTGTGAAGGAGTACATAATTCCTAATTACAATTGTTACTGCCATTAACATCATGAAACTCAATAGAATTTTAATTACTTTTAAATTCATCACTGTTAAAAAGCTGCATTTTTATTTTATTCATAGGCAGTAAAGAACTAATAACGATACACTACATTTATATTTTCAAGTAATATTTCCTGTTTACTTACCCTAATAACTTGTTCAGAATTTCAGAGATTAATTACCTGTATCTGTACAATAAATATTTCTCTTTTCTTTTCCTTGACAAACAAGTTTCATAAACGCTTACATCTGGAAATTATTCTTTTTATCTACTCTCCTTCTCACCCTTTTTCTATACATCAATAGTATCCCATGTGATCCACTGGTATGGAACACAGACATGTATTGCAGGCTACAATCTCTCCAGATTGCTGGTGACACCACCTCATGGATTCAGGCTAAACAGTATAACCACACGCATAAACATACCATGTTTGGCAACAACTGCATCTCCTGCAGCCATCACAGTAATATGTGGTACCAATTTTGCCTCTAGAGGCGCCACAATTAGCAGTGCCAACACAGTCACCAATTATCCTTCTGCTGATTATGTGCCTGCCAATCTTGCAGAAGTATTCTTCTGCCAGGTGACTGGAAAGGATACCGTCTGACTGACCAGATCCAGTTCTCTGCAGAAGTTGCCTCAAGCCGTGGTGCCGACTGCAATTGCCAGTTCCTCAATCAGAGCTCCAGTTGGCCAGCACTGTTGTATGCTTGAAGCTGCATCTAAGTCTTCACTTGACATCCTGGCCAAGCTAGCCACTTCAGTTACCAATCCCATATCTTCACTTTTCTCCATATTGGCCACCGATACCCACAATGCGAGTTGTGTACGAACTGTCACACCGTGCCTTGTCAAAGTTCTCTAAGCTTGGCTCAACATTGGCCACACCTGCACCTCTGTGCAACTCACCATCACTCTTTCCTTTGCTGGCCATGTCAATGGTCCCTCCAAGGAGCCACCTCTCAGCAGCAGGCACATCTATCTCCAACTGTTATGAGCCTCCACCTTACTGGGACCCCTCTCCTGGGTTTCCCTCAAGGCCTGCTGCTCCCCACCAATACAGCCACACTTTCATTGCCCTTGTAAGAAGTCTTCTAGTGCAATAGAGTGTATTAAAGTCTGAATGATTGTTTTGTTGTATTCTGGTTAAGTGTTAATAATGTCCATTTATTTCCTGCTACTTGGGCCACATTTATGGCATGGTTCCCTCAGCTATGAAGCAAAACATGGAAGCTTCTGCTGCCATTTAAGTCAATGATTAAACTTACTCAAATAAGGCAACTGTTGCCAACTTATCTATATGTCAATTTTGAACATGGCCGATAATGCAGCAACCGTAGATGAAATTTATAATATTACTTGAAAATATAGCTCTTCGGTTGCACAGGTAAAAAATTTTTTACCTGTGCAACCGAAGAGCTGTATTTTCAAGTAATATTATAAATTATCTATATGTCATTAAAAATCAAAACAAATAAATAAATTTAAGTTCATTATTGGTGTCACAGCTAAATTTTAGTTGTAATTGGAATGTATGTGTTTTGTGGAACTCTGGATTTTGTTCCCAAGTTTTGGTAGTTTCACTATTCTATTGTTAATTGCTATCACCTTGTCATTTTCTTAAAATTTTCAGTTTATATGATATGAGTTCATCATGAGTACAGCAGTTAGTTAGAAGAATAATACATCCAACTAGATGTGTTTTTACTCTTGCATTCAGGTCATGTGTGAACACACACACACACACACACACACACACACACACACACACACACACACACACAAACTGGAAAACAGAATTAAGAATAAGTATGTAATACAATATGTCATCAAATACCTAAAAGCTGTATGTTAAAAGTATTCATGAAACTGAACATTACAGTAGTTAACTGTCATTTAATGTGACATGGCCATGTGTTTTTCCAACCCTCAAATAAGCTCACCAAACGTGCTATAAGAGGATGCAGAATTAACAGTGAGGCTGAATGACAGTACAGTTTTGATATTCACATATGCAACACTCTGTTAAAGAAGATTGGTTCATAAAAAGGAAGGAAAAAATCATTAGACTGATCCCGAAACCTCTAACCATCAAACCATCCATCCATAAATGCTTCAAAGTTGTAAATAAGAAGATGTTTTGCTGAAGGAATGAGTTCGGTCTCACTGGTACATTGAAATAAACATATCTTAGTCACCTGGAAGTCTCTGATATTGAGCGTATGCACCTTGACAGTTACAAGTTAATGTTGTATTATTGGAGTTTCAGCAAATGTAAAGTGGAGGTAGCAAGCATACACAAAAGGAGTAGAGTCAAATCCCAAGCTTTGGAACCTAAAGAGTGCTTTATTGGTTAGTTCTTTGAATGGTATGCCATGTAAGTGAATGTGATGGCACTCATTCCACTACTTCAATTGTGTGTGAGCTACCAGTAGGGCAAAGCTCAAGTTTTGTACTGAAGCTGGGGACGATAATAGCCTTCTTCTCAGTAACATTTTAGGAAAATTTTGCTGATCACATTAAGGAATTTTAGTACAGGGTTATAGCATTGTCCAAAATATAAGTTTATTTAATGGCCATTTTGCTATATCACTTGAAATAATTGTATGATACAACTCAGATTACACTACAGTTATAGTTTAATAAACATTTATTTTACAGGACAAATCAGGAACAGCTGAGAATGGACAGAATGAATCAAAAATTGTCATTTGAACTGCCAAAAATTGTTAATAGTACTGACAGATTTCTGTCAGTTAATTCTACTTCAGGATATTCAGTGACAACAGAATATAGTGACACCACTGATTCCATACCATTGAATGACACTCTGTATGCACCTGAAACAGTGAAGGAAAAAAATATTCCAGGAAATGAGAAGCCTGAAATTTATATTAATAGTGAAGACGTTAATATCAGTTACCCAAATGAAAGCAACATTACAGCTCAAGAATCCTTCACAAGAGATGAATACATTATAATATATACAGTGTGCATTGCCGGAAGCATCATAATTACAACATACAGATCCTTTGTTTTCTTTAAAGTCACAATGAATTCCTCTCAAGGTCTCCATAACAGAATATTCAATGCTATACTTAAAGGAGCAATGAGATTTTTTGACACAAATCCCTCAGGTACGTAAAATAAATAAATTAGTGTGTTGTAGTGTTTCCTGACTATTATTATTGTTATTATTATTATTATGTTACTGACACACTGCGTAGTAAGAACCACTGTCAGACAGTGTACAGTCACCCAGCAACAATTATTTCAAACCTTATTAAACGGTTAAAAAGAGCACTAACAAAGCTTCGTAGACTGAGTGAGGAGTCACTCTAAGTAGTGGTTTCAGTTATTGATTTCTTCTTAGATAGTACTTGTCAAGGGCACTTAGAGTTATTACATCCAGTTTTGGTTTGTCCTCCTCAGTTACATTCCTAGCAAGAATAGGACATAGTGCAACAAAACTGATAATTTATTTCTAGATGCAATTTTTTGAGAATATTGTTTCTCATTCTTATTTTTAGAACCACTATATTTACATACAATTGTTCTGTAAAATGACATACTTCCTCACAAATTTGTATATCTTTTGTAACATACACAGTCTTTAGTAATGGAGAAAAACATTTGGTATGTTGCCAATGGATAATGAGTAGTAGACTATGATGTGGGCTCTTCAGAATGTGGGTTCACTGAAAGGAATGAAATCAGGAGCACTTCTTTCCTGAAACCAAAAGATTAATATGATGATATTTTGTACAAAAAGGGTAGGAGCATTTGTGTGTGCTCTTTAGGCACATTTAGAGAATGATCCTGAAGTGGAAATGGGAAAAATATGACGCAGCAAAATTATTGGCCAGTAATTAGGTCCATAGGAAGAAAATACATTCAAATAATTACACTTCTAATATCAAAAATAGGGCTGACTAATTCACTCTCATTTTGAGTGCCACAAACAGCCTACCCTCAGAATGATGCAGAGAAGAACCTCACATATACATCTGTTGACAAATGCACTGAAGATATCATCGATGGTTGGTTAATACCTAACAGAGATGTAGTTAGAAAAAAAGAAAGTTCCACCATCGAGTAGCATTCATGGTGCAGCAGATCCATGTCCAAGGGAAGGCAACATAGCCTGACCTTGAACTGAGTAGAGTTAGCAGATTGTCAACCCCAGGGAGAGTTAGTGCTGTCACCCTCTAGGCCAGGGTTGCAGCGTTGATGGACAGAGTGCTATTTCTTAAAAATGAACAACTGATTAATATTGGTGGCTATAGGAAACAAGGCAGCATAACAGTGATGTTTCAACCAAACAGACAGGCACTAACTCTTATCTGTTTATGGCAGGTTGATGCAGATCTGCATGGTACAAAATGCCTATATACCAGACAGCTACATCAGAAAAGATTAAATGGAAAATTCATAAGGGAAAGTTTCAGACTAGCAACTGGGTGAGCTAGGTGTAAAACATTCATTGATTTTGTATAAATGTTTTGCAATAGAAGGCTCACTGCTGACAGTGTACATATCTAGGAGTATAAGGTCATCTACTGAAGACAATATAAAGATTGATAAATCTGTAGTGCAGTTGCTCACCTGATCTGATGCCTCAGTTTATCATTTCTCAACTTCTACCATATGTTGAAATATTGCTGTTGATAGAAATAACATCAGTTGACACTTTTTAAAGTTTGTTTTACTAAGTAATGGATGTTTGTTGGAATATGTGGTTTGCTAAGCCCATAGGTTATGAAGTAGTGGGAGGTTCTGTGATGATCCAAGCCACAATCCCTGTAACAAGTTGAAGAAGGACTGGTCCATTTTAGGTAGTCATCTGCACATAGGCATTGCTACTTATGAAGTCTTCTTGTTAAGATAATTAAAGATGAAGTGCTAGATAATGACATGGGCAAGGAATCTACCCCTGTATTCTTAAGCTTGTGATCCTGCATTATAAACAATGTGAAGTAATATGGTTTTAATAAATGTGTTCTTTAGGTTGTTAAATATGCTCTATACAATCTCTCAACAAATTGCACACAGTTTACCATCATACCAGGAGATTATTATTTTTATTTTGTTTGGAGAAAGCAAGCCAAATGGTATACATATTTCATTAAGACCACTGATGTTATTTTATTTCAATAAAACAAAATACATTTGGTGATAAAAGTATGCATTTCAGTGGAGTTGCAAGACCAATTTAAAATACCTTCATTGATTTCAGAAATAACCTAAGAAAAAAGTAGGTCTCTTGAAAGAAGTGAATAAAGCAGGAAAGAGTTGTGAGTTGTGTAAACCAACACTGTAGGTGACTGTCAATAAAATGTTGGTTCTACTATGTTCATTATTGTCAGTTATTACCCGCCATGTTATGTCTATTATTTTAAAAGTATTAAGTGGTTTTTCTTTCAATAAATACATGAGTGCATAGTGTACAAACTGCCAGTGACAATTTTCTTCTTCTTATAATTCATACTTTCTAATATATAAACTACTTTCAAAGAGCCAAAATGTACTAGAACAGATAAAATGTCTATAAACCTCTGCACTGTACAGTGTACTTTTGGTGAGACAGTCGCAATTCCTGAAATCCATTGTGCATGGCCTCTGGTCTGCTGAGGAGCACCCTAGTCCTGGGTCCACTGATAAACCATGAAAATCCGCCACATTACGCACACACAAACAGATCTGGCCTTTTGGTAGATCAGTGAGACTAGATCTGATGGGCAGTCCCTGCACATCAGTGGGAAATGATGGGCTTCACACTGGCAGGCCTGATTGTTAGATATACCCATAGAAATGGCCCATCATAGGAGTCCACTAGTGTGGCCAGCTATTCACATGTCACAGACAACAGATAACTTACGCAAATACTGAGAAGCAATACTAATGAGGATAGGTAGCAACTCACCGTAAAGATGATCACTGAGCCACAGACGGGCACAAAAGAAAAGAGAATCACATTCTTACAACTTAATTTTTGGCCATAGCCTTTGTCAGAAAATGAGAGCACACACACACATTCACACACTCACTCAGACACAACTCGTGCACACATAACCGCCATCTCCGGCCGCTGTGTCAACAGTCTCTGAGAGAATCAGATCCAAACAAACCACTCCTCGTGCCCCCCTGTCTCTTGCTAGCAGCTGCCAGGCTGGCAGCAAGAAGTGGTGATAGCACTGACTGCAAGCTGAGGGGAGTGGTAGAAAGGGGAGAAGCAGTAAGAATGAGAGAGTAGGGCAGTGACTCACGTTCTCAGCTGCACCCAGCCAGCGATGACGCTTGACATCTCAGTAAACAAACCATTACATTTACTGAGACAAAAATGAGATTTTTCCAGTGTTTTTTTCAAATGTCCCTGATTTCCCTGATTGAAATTTACTGATATTCCCTAATTTCCCTGATTTCTAGAACTTGTAGTAATCCTGTTTGATAATCTTTGAAGCAAAATGAATGTAAACTGCTCATCTTGCACTTGTTGAAATCAATTCCGTTTTCTGCGGAATTTTATTTTATATTTTACATGCAGATATAACCTTTATATCATGAGATTTTCAATGGTGTGTGAGAAATTACTGTTCCCCAGAAATGTGAAAAATGTAAGTCAAATAACAGCTTTGTGTGAGAAATATGAAATCTCCTACAAAGTAAATTATTTGTTAATGTCCTCTCACACTTTTGCCTTCAAAGTTAATCTCATATAGGTCATGTTTACTGCTGCGAGTAATGCAGATTTCTACATTTGTCAGTGTTTGCTTTTTCAAATTCATGCTAGTGTTCTTAAATTCACAATCAGTGTTTGAATGCAGCAGCAATGTAAAACAAATTGTTTGTTTTTGTCTTAAAGGTCGAGTACTGAATCGATTTTCTAAAGACATGGGAGCCATTGATGAAATGTTACCACAAGCCTTGCTTGATGCAGTCCAGGTAAAATTTCACTTCTGTAGTATTCCATAAATAATGATGATTTTTTTCTAGGAAATAAGAAAGAGAAGTGGGAGATACACCACGTTCTTTTGTATCTATTCATCGCTGTCAGTTATTACCAATGTAGTTTCATATGGAATCAAGCAGAGTTATGGTAGTCAGTGAGTTATTAATTTTTATATATCTTGCATCGTGTTCATGATGCATCATTATCATACAAAAGTTGTTGACTGCTTTACAAAAGTAATTGTAAAAATAACAAAAATGGAAATTCCTGGATGAAGCAATGTGTAAAATATTGGAAAGGTAAGCCACTCACCAGTAGTGGATTGATGTGTGGGGCACAACAGCATATAACAGTAAACAGCATTCACATTAGCTCTTTTTGCAGCGATAGTATACACATTCATACACACAACCACATAGACACCCATATGCACAATCCCCTGGCCATAGTGGAACAAGCAAACATATGGTTAAATGCTGATCAGTTGTGTGAGACACACACGAAGTTATAATTCTGTCAAATTCATTGCTCTTCCATAATGACAGATTGACTGCATACACCCAATTGACCTTTGACTGATTACTTCCAACTACAAGTTCTTTATTCTTTTGAACTTAAATTTTCGTGCATCAACAAGTTGCTTACAATTATTTGTCTCCCTTCATATAGATCATTTTATTTATATTTGCTCCATCAGCTGTCATCATGTGATTTAAATTTTTGCTTTTGGTTTCATTTTAGAAATTGTGCCTAATATTGCTAAAATTTCTTGAAAATCAGACTCACCTTTTGTTTGCACTGTGGTAACAGTCTGATGTGAAAGCACTGTTCCTCTTGCATTTTGACACATTTTAAATGTAGCTACTCAAGTCATCTGAGCTATCTCATTCAAAGTAAGACGTCAAGAGAACTCAAATCAGGCAACTAGTTTTCCTTTAAAATGATGATTAAATTCTTATGAATTAATTAAAACATCTGTAAGGATGTGTTGATTACTTCCCAAAGGCATTGCCTTGACGAAATCAGATGAAGATTTTGTTCTCCCAAATCTGTTTCTATCATTCAATATAAATAATAAATGCATTCTATTCAATTTTTATTTCACTTTTTTATGAAAGTTCGTTTTGTTGACAATGCCCATGTGTATAAAATAACATGCTATGAGCATAAAATAACTTTTAATTTGAAGCTTCGTGTCAAACCAGTTCATTCGAAATGTTGTGAACATGAATTGCATGCCAATAGAACCAGAACTACATGAGGAATTCCCATTTAATTGTGATACCATGAGTAATCCAGAATACGTATTGAATGAAAAGACATGGTAACAATGATGTCACAACCATTCTGTCAAAAGGAGCTGCCTCAGCTGAAGAAGAGAATGTGCAGCAGACAGCATAAAAGGGAGGCTGACACAAATTTTTGCAATACATGTTGTATCAGTACTTTTGTTTGAAAACGTTTAATGGTGGGAATACTCATGTCAGCAATGTTGAAATTTTTCAGAATATGTCATCCATAAGTTTTTGTTGAGCTGTACATGCAAAATAAACAAGTATTACATAACATTTCTTTCACTATTCATTGATCTGATTTGGTATTTTATTTGATTTTGTTGATTGTACAATAGGGTTCAGTAATATAGGACAGGTCAAGTGAAAGAATACAGTACTTTATGAGCATTTTGATATCATATTTTGATATCATATTTTGATATCATACCCCCCATGAACCATGGACCTTGCCGTTGGTGGGGAGGCTTGCGTGCCTCAGCGATACAGATAGCCGTACCGTAGGTGCAACCACAACGGAGGGGTATCTGTTGAGAGGCCAGACAAACGTGTGGTTCCTGAAGAGGGGCAGCAGCCTTTTCAGTAGTTGCAAGGGCAACAGTCTGGATGATTGACTGATCTGGCCTTGTAACAATAACCAAAACGGCCTTGCTGTGCTGGTACTGCGAACAGCTGAAAGCAAGGGGAAACTACAGCCGTAATTTTTCCTGAGGGCATGCAGCTTTACTGTATGATTACATGATGATGGCGTCCTCTTGGGTAAAATATTCCGGAGGTAAAATAGTCCCCCATTCGGATCTCCGGGTGGGGACTACTCAAGAGGATGTCGTTATCAGGAGAAAGAAAACTGGCGTTCTACGGATCGGAGCGTGGAATGTCAGATCCCTTAATCGGGCAGGTAGGTTAGAAAATTTAAAAAGGGAAATGGATAGGTTGGAGTTAGATATAGTGGGAATTAGTGAAGTTCGGTGGCAGGAGGAACAAGACTTCTGGTCAGGTGACTACAGGGTTATAAACTAAAAGAACCAGAGGTTGTACAGAGATTCAGGGAGAGCATAAGGGAGCAATTGACAGGAATGGGGGAAATAAATACAGTAGAAGAAGAATGGGTAGCTTTGAGGGATGAAGTAGTGAAGGCAGCAGAGGATCAAGTAGGTAAAAAGACAAGGGCTAGTAGAAATCCTTGGGTAACAGAAGAAATATTGAATTTAATTGATGAAAGGAGAAATTATAAAAATGCAGTAAATGAAGCAGGCAAAAAGGAATACAAACGTCTCAAAAATGAGATCGACAGGAAGTGCAAAATGGCTAAGCAGGGATGGCTAGAGGACAAATGTAAGGATGTAGAGGCCTATCTCACTAGGGGTAAGATAGATACCACCTACAGGAAAATTAAAGAGACCTTTGGAGATAAGAGAACGACTTGTATGAATATCAAGAGCTCAGATGGAAACCCAGTTCTAAGCAAAGAAGGGAAAGCAGAAAGGTGGAAGGAGTATATGGAGGGTCTATACAAGGGCAATGTACTTGAGGACAATATTATGGAAATGGAAGAGGATGTAGATGAAGATGAAATGGGAGATATGATACTGCGTGAAGAGTTTGACAGAGCACTGAAAGACCTGAGTCGAAACAAGGCCCCCGGAGTAGACAATATTCCATTGGAACTACTGACGGCCGTGGGAGAGCCAGTCCTGACAAAACTCTACCATCTGGTGAGCAAGATGTATGAAACAGGCGAAATACCCTCAGACTTCAAGAAGAATATAATAATTCCAATCCCAAAGAAAGCAGGTGTTGACAGATGTGAAAATTACCGAACTATCAGCTTAATAAGTCACAGCTGCAAAATACTAACACGAATTCTTTACAGACGAATGGAAAAACTAGTAGAAGCCAACCTCGGGGAAGATCAGTTTGGATTCCGTAGAAACACTGGAACACGTGAGGCAATACTGACCTTACGACTTATCTTAGAAGAAAGATTAAGGAAAGGCAAACCTATGTTTCTAGCATTTGTAGACTTAGAGAAAGCTTTTGACAATGTTGACTGGAGTACTCTCTTTCAAATTCTAAAGGTGGCAGGGGTAAAATACAGGGAGCGAAAGGCTATTTACAATTTGTACAGAAACCAGATGGCAGTTATAAGAGTCGAGGGACATGAAAGGGAAGCAGTGGTTGGGAAGGGAGTAAGACAGGGTTGTAGCCTCTCCCCGATGTTGTTCAATCTGTATATTGAGCAAGCAGTAAAGGAAACAAAAGAAAAATTCGGAGTAGGTATTAAAATTCATGGAGAAGAAATAAAAACTTTGAGGTTCGCCGATGACATTGTAATTTTGTCAGAGACAGCAAAGGACTTGGAAGAGCAGTTGAATGGAATGGACAGTGTCTTGAAAGGAGGATATAAGATGAATATCAACAAAAGCAAAACAAGGATAATGGAATGTAGTCTAATTAAGTCGGGTGATGCTGAGGGAATTAGATTAGGAAATGAGGCACTTAAAGTAGTAAAGGAGTTTTGCTATTTGGGGAGCAAAATAACTGATGATGGTCGAAGTAGAGAGGATATAAAATGTAGGCTGGCAATGGCAAGGAAAGCGTTTCTGAAGAAGAGAAATTTGTTAACATCCAGTATTGATTTAAGTGTCAGGAAGTCATTTCTGAAAGTATTCGTATGGAGTGTAGCCATGTATGGAAGTGAAACATGGTCGATAAATAGTTTGGACAAGAAGAGAATAGAAGCTTTCGAAATGTGGTGCTACAGGAGAATGCTGAAGATTAGATGGGTAGATCACATAACTAATGAGGAAGTATTGAATAGGATTGGGGAGAAGAGAAGTTTGTGGCACAACTTGACCAGAAGAAGGGATCGGTTGGTAGGACATGTTCTGAGGCATCAAGGGATCACCAATTTAGTATTGGAGGGCAGCGTGGAGGGTAAAAATCGTAGAGGGAGACCAAGAGATGAATACACTAAGCAGATTCAGAAGGATGTAGGTTGCAGTAGGTACTGGGAGATGAAAAAGCTTGCACAGGATAGAGTAGCATGGAGAGCTGCATCAAGCCAGTCTCAGGACTGAAGACCACAACAACAACAACATACACTAAAGAGCCAAGGAAACTGGTACATCTGCCTAATATTGTGTAGGGCCCCCGCGAACACTCAGAAGTGTCACAACATGACATGGCATAGACTCGACTAACTTCTGAAGTAGTGCTAGAGGGAATGGACACCATGAATCCTGCAGGACTGTCCATAAATCCGTAAGAGTATGAGGTGGTGGAGATCTCTTTTGAACAGCACATTGCGAGGCATCCCAGATATACTCAATAATGCTCATGTCTGGGGAGTTTGGTTTGGTGGCCATCAGAAGTGTTTAAATGCAGAAGAGTGTTCCTAGAGCCACTCTGTAGCAATTCTGGAAGTGTGGGGTGTCACATTGTCCTCCTGGAATTGCTCAAATCCGTTGGAATGCACAATGGACATGAATGGATGCAGGTGATCAGACAGGATGCTTACGTACGTGTCACCCGTCAGAGTCGTATCTAGATGTATTGAGTGTTCCATATCACTCCAGCTGCACACAACCCATGCCATTACAGAGCCTCTGCCAGCTTGAACACTCTCCTGCTGACATGCTGGCTCCATGGATTCATGAGGCTGTCTCCATATCCATACACGTCCATCCACTCGATACAATTCTAAACGAGACTCATCCGACCAGGCAACACGTTTTCAGTAATCAGCAGTTCAATGTTGGTGTTGACAGATGCAGGTGGGATGTAAAGCTTTGTGTTGTGCAGTCACCAAAAGTACATGAGTGGGCCTTTGTCTCCAAAAGCCCATATCGATGATGTTTCATTGAATGGTTCACATGCTGACACCAACATTGAAATCTGCAGCAATTTGCAGAAGGGTTGCACTTCTGTCATGGTGAATGATCCTCTTCAGTCATCATTAGTCCTGTTCTTGCAGGATATTTTTCGGGCTGCAGTGATGTCGAAAATTTGATGTTTTACCAGATTCCTGATATTCAAGGTTCACTTGAGAAATGGTCGTATGGGAAAATCCTCAATTCATCATTACCCCTCAATTCATCATTACCTTGGAGATGCTGTGTCCCATAGCTCGTTCACCGACTGGAACACCACGTTCAAACTCAGTTAAATATTGGTAACCTGCCATTGTAGCAGCAGTAACCAATCTAACAACTGCACCAGACACTTGTTGTCTTATATAGGCACTGTCAACCACAGTGCCGTATTCTGCCTGTTTACATATTTCTGTATTTGAATATGCATGCCTATACCAGTTTCTTTGGTGCTTCAGTGTATACGCTATTTTACTTATTTTTTAAGAACAATTGTTTGCTTGTAATATTACAACCTGCAGTTCACTGGCATCAGTTTAAGTGAACAGCTAACAATAGAGATTAAATGAAATGACACTTTTTGTGCCTCAGACATCAAGGGAAACCATGGACCTGCACTTCTGTATAAAATACTATATAATTTTTTTAAGTACATCCATCTTATCTGTGGATTTGGGAATCTGTAAATGTGTATCCATGAGAGCTCATTAATCCAGAATTGGGATAAGATTAATTGGAAAGGACATAACGCAAACACACTGTGTCTTAAAATACAAAGACTTCAATATCTCTTATCACAAATCACCAGATATTTACAAAATTAAATTTTTGGATTATGGCAGAAAAATATGGATTCAGAAAAACTGGAAACTGTATTTCAAGCTACCTTGTGGTCAGCTGCAAACCTGCAACAGAAAAAGGAAAAATGTCATAGGTCCATTGGGGTGAAATGATCAGACTATACTGAACTGGCTCCACATAAGACAATACTCTGTCAGTAGTCCGTAGATTTTTAACTTTTCATAAGTGAACCATCAGCTCCCTTATACAAATTATTTTCCAACTCCATAAGCTTGCCATCTTGCAAAAAATGGGGAGAGGGGAAAGAACACTTTCCCTACTGCAGTAGAATATTAATGCATTCAGTACACAAGAGGACAAACTGGGACTGTTCACATCCACATAGATGATGATACGGCACACCTTTATCTATCAACACAAGCAAAGAAGGTGTTGCTACTATAGAAGATAAGTGGACATGGCAACAATAATTCCCTTTTATTTGTCTCCTAAAGATGTTCTGGACAATGTGGCTCTAAACAGTAGCACAAATGAGATTTTAGACAGTAACACATGATGTGCTTTAGGACTCTGTCAGCACATTCCCTGGATAGGGCTGCTGAGTATCTCATTGAGACAGAAGCATTGTTTCTTATGAGCACAGGAAACAGCATCACATTACTGCTGCTTCAGGTCACCTATGAAGACAGCCTGTTTCTCAACCATGATGGTTCAAATGCTGACCAACCCCAGGAAGCCTCACATAAAATAAAAACTTATTTTAAAAACTATTAAAGACAGAAAGAAGTATGGGAAAAATTAGGAGAATTTTTGATAAATGCAGTAGCTGAACTGTAGTGTCCATGCCATGACAGAAGCATCTCCAAAGAACATAACAACATTCACAGATTTCCATTACTCCATTTGTAATTGACAGAATGACTGACACAGTCATAAAAGGTTTCACGGAATGAAATGAGAAGTTTCATTCTTCAGCTGCACTTCAATAATACAGTGCAGCTGTGACTGGTAAAGTCAACTGTTTGCCAGTGCCACATGTTCTTTTGATCACTCTGATGAGTTGAAGTCCATCTCAGCAGGTCTGAAGCAGCATGGCTTTCTTCTTCAGCAAGGGGACCAAACAGTGTGCTGGGCTTTTGGCATGCAAATTTCCATTAACAGCTTGTATTTTATTTTCAGAGAAGAGGATGAGTTGTTGTTTAAGAATTTACTCATTTATTGCACCTAGGTTTCTAGAAGAATGATGATCATGTTTACAGCTATATAATTACAATGACAGACTGACTGCATGAGTCTATGCTGAATACACTAAATCCACTTTCTCTCTCTCTCTCTCTCTCTCTCTCTCTCTCTCTCTCTCTCTCCCTCCGCCCCCCCCCCCCCCCTCTCTCTCCATCTCCCTCTCTCCTTATGAGGGACGTTTGAAAAGTCCGTGCAAAGTCCAAGAGATGGCACCACCGGTGCGTATCAAGGTCATGTTTCGCTAGTAGCATCTTTGGAAACAACGCACACCAAGTTTCAGCCATTTTGGTCTATTTATTTGTGACTGGCATTCGTGTGAATCAAGGAAGTCGAGTGATTGTCAAAAAATGGACGAAAAGAATTTCACATGGTGATTAAACATTACTTTATGAAAGGCAAAACGCCTCGGGAGACTAAAGAGAAGCTTGATAAACATTACTGCACCTTCGATTAAAACAGTTTATAAGTGGTTTCAAAATTTTCAGAGTGGCCATATGGGCAAAAGTGATGCTGAACGTTCTGGACACCTTGTTCAAAAATCATTGATAAAGTCAATGATATGGTGATGGATGACAGAAGAGTTAAGATGTGTGAGATTGCTAGTGCCGTGGGCATCTCAAATAAATAGGTACATAATATTTTGAATAAACATTTGGACATGAGAAAGCTATCCGCGAGATGGGTTCTGCGATTGCTCACGCTTGACCAAAAACTGAATAGCGTGAAATGTTGCAAGGATGGTTTGCAGCTGTTCAGGAAGAATCTGCAGGACTTTAAGCATCCTTTTGTCACTATGGATGAAACATGGATACATTACTATACACCTGAGACCAAAGAACAATCTGAACAATGGGTTACCAAGGAAGAATCTGCACCAAAAAAGGCAAAGACCATTCCTTCGGCCTGAAAGGTTATGACGACTGTCTTTTGGGATTCACAAGGGATAATCCTTATTGACTACCTGGAAAAGGGTAAAACTATTACAGGTGCATATTATTCGTTGTTATTGTACCATTTGAAAACTGAGCTGCAAGAAAAATGCTGGTGATTGGACTACAAAAAAAGTCCTTTACCATCACTACACTGCACCAGCACACACCTCAGCAGTTGTGGTCACAAGATTAATGGAAATAGGATTCCAACTCGTTTCACATCCCCCCTATATTCCAGACTTGGCGCCCTTGGACTACTATTTGTTCCCCAATTTGAAGAAATGGCTGGTGGGACAAAGATTTTATTCAAATGAGGTGGTGATTGCAGGAACTAATAGCTATTTTGCAAAAACTTCCTGGCAGATTAAAATTGTGTGCCAGATCGAGACTCGAACTCGGGACCTTTGCCTTTCGTGGGCAAGTGCTCTACCAACTGAGCTACCCAAGCACGACTCACAACCCGCCTTCACAAGCCAGTACCTCGTCTCCTACTTGCCAGCTATTTTGCAGACTTGGACAATTCCTATTATTCGGAAGGGCTCAACAAATTGGAACAGCATTTGATGAAATGTTCATAAGAGAGAAAGAAAATTGTGTCTATCAGAATTATTATCAAAGATTCACTATACTCCGTGTTTGGAAAAGACAGTATGTATTGGACACTTCTCCTGCTGTCCTTCATACACAAACACACCCTGCTAAAGCAAAACCTGGAATAGTAGACTTATTATTCTGCATGCTTCCGTAAGGCTGGAGTACAGCATTGGTACTTCCTGAACCCCTACAGTCTGTTCTTTGTGTGCACATGATTGCGCAAGAAATGACAGCTTCACGAAGAATGTTTTTGTGTAGTCTTGTCATTCTGGGTTTAATGTAATGTCTGCGCTAGATGCATATTGAGCTCAGCGGTCATTTTTTAGGAGATCTAATTTGTAAAAGTAACACTTGTGTTTGTTACCCTTCTATCTCTGCCAGAGAGTTTAGTTTTTCTTCTACTAACCGCTTCAGTCTAAATTTTCCCTTGTATGTAATCATGAGAACAGGCAGTGACAATTTGGCCTGACTGGAAACCTGAAAAATTTGCCATAATGTTACATCATCTGAACACTGCAATCATTAGACCTACACTAGGAACTCAGAATGCTTCCAGGGATGTTAAAAGAAATGTAAAATGAAAGGCAAGGTCAGTGCTGTGTTAACTTAGAAAACATGTTCCATAAATGATATGTTAAAAATAGTGTGCTCATATCATTTTATCCAACCTCCATACATTCCCGGGAAATCACAAAAATTAAAATCACAAATTATTTAGGAATAAAGGAGATGACTCACTGAAAGCAGAAGCACTTGTCTTGTGAATACATCTGCTTTGAGAAGAGTCTGATCACTGTCATCTCTGACTATAGTCCTTCTTAGTTGATTAAAACCAATTTTCTAGCAGCAGATAGCACCAAATCAATAATTATATGATTTTGTTCTATAGGAAACCTGGGAAGACATATGAAAGAACTACCACTAAAGATATCTGTGAATAATGAAAAATTATTTCCTTTTACTAAAATACATGTTTCCCTTATGTTTTCTGCAGGTTTTTCTTGTCATGACTGGAATACTTGTCATGGTTGTCACTGTGAATTACTATTTTCTCATAGTGATTATTATTGTTGGTCCACTATTTTACAAAATACGTGGGATTTATCTTAGAACTGCCCAGGATATCAAAAGGCTGGAAGGAATAAGTAAGTATAAAATTAAAAATTATAAAGCAATCTTCTTTTACATGATTTTTTTACTTTTAACATGTTGTTATACAGACATCTCATTACTCACACAGTCATAATATATTATGTCAAAAGCAGGACTGCCCATTACAGTCAATTTGTCCATTACAGTCACTTTAAATGAAACATCATGACATCTTCTCAACCCTCCTCCCCCAACCACTTCTGACCCTGCACTCCCACCAAAATTTTTGCTTTCAGCTCAGAATTAACAGTGGATAAACAATGACATACTGTTTCTGGGGAGTCAATTTTCCTAGTAACAAATGTAAATATCTACAGTTATATTGGCTGACTTTCTCAAGACACAGGTTTATAATATGTAAATCCAGTGTATTGTAGTCAGTGAATGTACCTGAGTCTCTGTTGCTTGTGACACAATATTTTCACTTAAATACATCCAACAAAGCAACTTATACAGAAAATGCTACGAGGGTAATCCCAAAAGTATGGTCTCCTATTTTTTTATAAGTACATAGACCTGTTTATTTCTACAGTGGTTTACATCAGTTTACAGCTTGAACATTTAGCTATTTTTGACATAATCACCATTTCTGTTGATGCATTTTTGTAGATGCTGTGGCAGTTTTTGTATTCCCATGTCATACCACCTTGCCAGCATGCTGTTCAGAAAGTTATGAACCTCTTCTTTCACCTCATTGTTGGAGCTGAATCACTTTCCGGCCAAGTTCTTTTAACCTAGGGAACAGGTGATAGTCGCTGGTCGCCAAGTCAAGACTATAGGGTGGGTGGGTGATTATGTTCCAATGAAAGTATTGCAGGAGAGCAACGGTTTGCCGAGCGATGTGTGGGCGAGCGTTGTCACGGAGAATGTGTACGCCCTTGCTCAACATTCCTCTTCTCCGGTTCTGAATTGCCCATTTGAGTTTTTACAGAGTCTCACAGTACCTGTCAAAATTAATTGTGGTCCCAGCGATTCAGCTTCGACAATGAGGTGAAAGAAGAGGTTCATAACTTTATGAACAGCAAGGCGGCGAGCTGGTATGATATGGGCATACAAAAACTGCCATAGCATCTACAAAAATGCATCGACAGAAATGGTGATTATGTTGAAAAATAGCTAAATGTTCAAGCTGTAAACTGATGTAAACCATTGTAGATATAAACAGGTCTATGTACTTATAAAAAAAATAGGAGAGCTTACTTTTGGGATTACCCTCGTATAAAAATGATTGTGTAAAAATATATGGATATTCATTAGGTTTTGACCAAGTCACTGTTTTGAGTCATGAAACATTTCAGGAGTTGAAATGCTGGTGAAAGCTTTGTGTAAGATGCTGTTGAACATCAAAGTGAACAATAAAACTGTAATTAACAGAATAAATGGAACAGACATCAAACTTATTACAAGATATGGAAGAAAGTCATGGAAACAAAGACATAAAATCTGATGAAATTCCTGGATGGAATAATACACAAAAATAGGAAAGACAACCATTCACTTATAGCTGACTGATGTGTGGCACATGGAGAGATGAAACAGGAATCAGTATTCACTCCAGCTTCTGAGCTATTCCTCTTTCTCTATCAAAAGTGCACACATTCACCCACACAACCACACAGACACCCAAATGCACACATAGCTGCAGTGAGACTGACAACTGATTATCGATTGTTGAAAGCAATAGTCACCTGGGCAGATGGAGATGAGGACAGTGTTGGGAAGATTGCAAGAGGCAAGGAGGGATTAGTGGTATAGTGTGAGGTGAATCTTTTGACAGATGACTCAGCGGCTACATAACAAGATGAAATGATTTCAAAAGAGGGTAGAGCATATAAGAGATAAAGAGGAGTAGAGGGGGGTAGAAGGTAGGGGAGAAAAGGAGATTAAGGTGGTGATGAAGAGGGAGACAGGGAGGGGAGAGAGAAAGGGAGAGAAGAGGAGAGAGCGTAGAAGGAAGAGAGGGTGAGAGAGGGAGAAAGAGCAACTGAGAGAGAGGAGGGGTATGCCCACTTGGGGGAGAGAGGTGAGGAAGAGTAGTGGGAGAAGCCAGCACATGATCTGGACAGTGGAGTGGTGTTGACAGAAGAGAGAAGGGAAAAGGTAAGGTGAGGCAGTGGGCAACAGGTTAGTGGAGGTCTAGGCCAGGGGAGTTGCGAGAGTACAGGATATGCTATAGAGAAACTTCCCACTTGTGTAGTTCAGAGAAACTACTGCTGCAAGGCAATATCCCAATGGCTCATGTAATGAAACAATGTTAAAGTCGTTTGTGTTGTGGTGCACAGCATGTTCGGAAACTGGATGGTTTGCGGTTTGCCAGAGTTTAGCAGTAGTCTTTCGTGCGACTAGACAGTTTATTACTTGTAATGCCCACATAGAATGCTGCATAGTAATTATAGTACAGCTGATATATAACATGGCTGCTTTCACACATGGTCCTGCCTTTTATAGGATAGGAAATTCATGAGACAGGACTATGGTAGGAGATGGTGGGTGGGTGTATGGAGCAGGTCTTACACCTTGGTTGACCACAAGGGACTGAGCCACAGGGTGCAGGGTTGGGAGCAGGATTGGAATAGGAATGAACAAGGAGGTTGGGTGGCAGAACACTACATCAGGTGACATGGACAGGATTTTGGGTAGATGTCTTAGGGCATAACAAGAGGTAGTCGAGTGATCGTGGAAGGATATGGTTTCCGAGGTCATCATGATACTGGCTGTTCAGAAGACAGCTGGTTGGTGTCTGGTTGACAGAGTTACTCGTGCCAGAAGAGGACATGGCGCTGGAGATCTTTATGGATGAGGTGGGTAGGATACCATCTGTCAGTAAAGGCTCTGGTAATGTTATTGTTATATTTCAACAACTCCAGTTTTCCATTGCAGACGTGGCATCCACAGGTGGTGGGCTGTAAGGAAGAGGCTATTTGACATGGAACAGTTGACAGGTGTCAAAGAGGAGGTACACGTGGTAGTGGTCGGTGCACCTGATGTGAACAGATGCATTTAAGGAGCCATCTGAGAGGTGGAGACTGACATCGAGGAAGGTGGGCCACTGAGTAGACAGTGAGCAAGTGAAGCAGAATTGGGAATAGGTGTTGAGATTTGCCCATCAAAAGTTAAATAATTGTGGATCAGTATGTGGATGGCTAGATATCAGGCGGACAATGGGAAAGGTAATGTTCCATAGTCTCAAGGCCATGGGCGTGGGGAATGTTGATGTATGAGGACATCACATCTACAGTGACCATCAAAGAATCTGGTGGTAATGGGACAGGAGCTGTGGAAAGTCAGTGGAAGTGAGTGGTTTCTTGAATGTAGATTGGAGGCTACAGACAATAGTTTGGAGCTGTTGATGGATAAAGCAGACGTTCATTCCGTGGGAGCATTGTAGCCACTCACAATGGGACAACTAGTAGGGAGGCCAGTAGTCTTGTGGTTTGGTGTTGATTTGGGAGAAGAGACCAAACAGCGAGGTCATTGGTCTCATCGGATTCAGAAAGGATGGGGAAGGAAGTTGACCTTGCCCTGTGAGCGGAATCATCCCACAATTTGCCTGAAGCGATTTAGGGAAATGACGGAAAACCTAAATCAGGATTGCCGGATGCAAGATTGAACCATCGTCCTCTCGAATGTGAGTCCAGTTTGCTAACCACTGCACCACCTCACTCAGTCTTGTGTCTGTGGTGTTTGGGGAGTAGATAAAGATAGGAGTGTGGGAGGGCTGGGTGGGGGTGCTGCCAATGTGACAAGAGATATAGATTCAGGTGTCAGATTTTGGGATGGACCTAATGCCATGAAGAGTTGCTGGAGGTTTTGTTGGACTTCTTGTTTGGGATCTTGGTCATAATACTTGTATGTACAGGTGTCAGAAGGTTGGCAGAGATCCTCAGATTCATGACCACTGTGGTGGAACCCTTCTCTGTGGGGAGGATGATAAGGTCTGGATTGGTTTTCAGGTCACAGTGGATGTGTGTTCCATAGGAGTGATACTGGACTGACTTGAGAGGGATTTAGGAAGGGAAGGCAAGGCCAGGTTAGAAGTGAGGACCTTCTGAAAGGTTACCAGGAGATAACTGAGCAGAAGGGAAGGAGGATTGTGGTTGGGTGGATGTTGGAACTGCTTTAAACAAGGTTTTGTGTGGGCTTTCAGCTTTCTGTCAGTCGTGTGGCAAAGAAATGTGACCACTGTAAAGAAGAAGTAAGGGAAGGAAGGTCCTTTACGAGTCAAACATGGCTGAACTTATGTTTTGGGCTAAGGAAGACAGGCCTGTAGAAAATACTGTAATGATGAGCTAGAAATAAGACAAGTTATTTAACTGACAATTGGGAGTCAGGAAAGAGAAAGGTTAGTCGTGTGTGAATGAGAGAATCAGATGAGGCAGATGCCATACATATTATGAGAGTAAATGTTGTGTAAGGGGCAACACTGACCCCCCCCCCCCCCCACCCCCACCCTCCGTCTCTCTCTCTCTCTCTCTCTCTCTCTCTCTCTCTCTCTCTCTCTCTCTCTCTCTCTGTGTGTGTGTGTGTGTGTGTGTGTGTGTGTGTGTGTGTGTGTGTGTGTGTGTATTTTTCTCTCAACCTGTAAAAAGATCAATAGCTTGTACAAAACCTGCTTCAATCTTGTGTATTACTCTTTTTGTACACCACACATTCATCAACTGCAGGCAATAGGTTATCTTTCCTCATTACTGGTTTCATTCAAGAATTCCCATTATTGTAGTGCAACATATAGTTAGTAATGATCACACAATTCATTTAGTGTAAGCAAGGGTGGCAGTGTAACGGGCCAGCCTTTCAAGATTGTTTTTAATTTACATTCTTTTCTCATCCTTTTCATGTGTACATTCCAAAGATTTGTGCCTTTCTTAGCTATCTGCGTAACTTCTTTACACACACTCTCTCTGCTCACTGGTTTTCCATCAGTAACATTAGAACTTTGAATACAAATGAAAAGTGTCAAATCAGGTAGCTAATATGCTGTACCTCGAGCCCCTAGGAGTGACAGATCGTTTGTCAGAAGAGAAAGGCAGTTAAAGAATGACCAGAATGTAGAGAAGATTTGTGAATGTTACAAGAAAAGTGAAGTCACTTGGGACCCTGACTCAAGAATTATAAGTTGTACTGAAATGTTAAGGAAAGTTCTGGTAGAATGTATGGAAAAATGATATGCCATTTTTATCTATCTGGAAGGGCAAACTTTCTTTAAATTTCTGAGGTTCTGCTCCAGTTGTTCTTGTTCCAGCAGTTGATAAGCAGACACTTGTCTTCCACCATATGGAGTGCATAACTCTATCTTGAACTTTGTCATTGTGTTTAAATGTTTGAAACAGACTTCTGCCCAGGGTTTCCTATAACTGAATATTTTGAGGGACAGTGCTGAACCACTGCAGCAAATAAAAAAATAATTTTTTTTAATACCAATAATCCTTTGTCTTGCTTATAATACCCGTGACTACTAATACGGATAAATAACATGTGAGGATAGTGAGAGTGAGGTTCAGTCTAGCAAGCTTTACACGTTACTCATGTGTAATAGCAGAATACAAGTTATAATTGGTTTGATAGTCATGATTACCACACAAAATTCACACGCAATGAAGTGAAAGGTGATATGATGACTCTCAACCCATATATGACATAACAATGATGAAAACTTTTATCCTTGTAACACTTGTCAAGCAAAATTGTTTTTACACTGTTTTGAGAATGGTATAATAATTGAAACTAATTGTCAATAAAAATGGTATTCATGCAGCTCCGCATTGGTGTTTCAAACATGAATTTCTTTCTTATATCAGTATTGCTCCTACTCTCCACCCCAGGCTGATGTGTGTATTTGAAGCTTTCTTTGTTTTGA
The DNA here is from genome assembly GCF_021461385.2 of Schistocerca piceifrons. Taxonomy (NCBI): domain Eukaryota; kingdom Metazoa; phylum Arthropoda; class Insecta; order Orthoptera; family Acrididae; genus Schistocerca; species Schistocerca piceifrons. The sequence goes on from NC_060139.1 coordinate 4,054,051, forward strand.
TCCGTTCATACTCTCCATATGTGGCTTCTGCACTCTATTTTGCATAAGTGTTATGTGCTTGACAAGTGGCACAGCGGACTTCTAATAAGAGAGATGAAATCAGATTATGGTAAGATCACCATGGTTCATTCATTAAGTCTTTCCTACCATGCCCAAGCAAACTAGCACTGTATGTTAATGAACTGACGCCAACTAGCTGTTAAGTATGAATGACATAAATATTAAACTTCCTGGCAGATTAAAACTGTGTGCCCGACCGAGACTCGAACTCGGGACCTTTGCCTTTCGCGGGCAAGTGCTCTACCATCTGAGCTACCGAAGCACGACTCATGCCCAGTCCTCACAGCTTTACTTCTGCCAGTATCTCGTCTCCTACCTTCCAAACTTTACAGAAGCTCTCCTGCGAACCTTGCAGAACTAGCACTCCTGAAAGAAAGGATATTGCAGAGACATGGCTTAGCCACAGTCTGGGGGATGTTTCCAGAATGAGATTTTCACTCTGCAGCGGAGTGTGCGCTGATATGAAACTTCCTGGCAGATTAAAACTGTGTTCCCGACCGAGACTCGAACTCGGGACCTTTGCCTTTCGCGGGCAAGTGCTCTACCATCTGAGCTACCGAAGCACGACTCACGCCCGGTCCTCACAGCTTTACTTCTGCCAGTATCTCGTCTCCTACCTTCCAAACTTTACAGAAACATCCCCCAGGCTGTGGCTAAGCCATGTCTCCGCAATATCCTTTCTTTCAGGAGCGCTAGTTCTGCAAGGTTTGCAGGAGAGCTTCTGTAAAGTTTGGAAGGTAGGAGACGAGATACTGGCAGAAGTAAAGCTGTGAGGACCGGGCATGAGTCGTGCTTCAGTAGCTCAGATGGTAGAGCACTTGCCTGCGAAAGGCAAAGGTCCCGAGTTCGAGTCTCGGTTGGGCACACAGTTTTAATCTGCCAGGAAGTTTCATATCAGCGCATACTCCACTGCAGAGTGAAAATCTCATTCTGGAAACAACCCCCAGGCTGTGGCTAAGCCATGTCTCCACAATATCCTTTCTTTCAGGAGTGCTAGTTCTGGAAGGTTTGCAGGAGAGCTTCTGTAAAGTTTGGAAGGTAGGAGATGAGATACTGGCAGAAGTAAAGCTGTGAGGACCGGGCGTGAGTCCTGCTTCGGTAGCTCATATGGTAGAGCACTTGCCTGCGAAAGGCAAAGGTCCCGAGTTCGAGTCTCGGTAGGGCACACAGTTTTAATCTGCCAGGAAGTTTCATATCAGCGCACACTCCGCTGCAGAGTGAAAATTTCATTCTGGACATAAATATTGATTGTCATACAGTTATAAGTATTTACATATATATTAAATCATCATCCTGTGCTAAATAATGTGTATGAGAATGTGTGGAGTGTGTGTGTGTGTGTGTGTGTGTGTGTGTGTGTGTGTGTGTGTGTGTGTGTGTGTGTGTACTCTATAGCTTTGAAAAACTTTTTACCTTTACTGTTTCATACATCCTGTCAGAACTTTCTATTGCCATACTCATAACACATGTCAACTGGATTTGTAAATGTTCATATTCATTGTAAGCTCTACTAAATGTGATGATGTATATGGGCATGAAATATAAACTGATTCATAATAAACGCTAGAAAAATTCCATTGTAACAGCTGATTCTATTAAGTAGCATCTGAAGTGCTATTGGTAACACAAATTGGATAAAGTGTTTCTTCACTACAACATTTAGTTATTCATGTGATAATTAATTACCATACCTATACCCTCACTTCTTTAATTGTATGTTCCTTTTATTTGTCAGTCATATGTGACATGTACTCCTCCTTGCTTTTCCAACTTTCCACTTTTCATTCCTTCCATTTTCCTTGGAGTGGACAAAATGAAGATTATTCCAGAAAGATAAAGCACTATTTTTTGTCACCATCTGTTCTGCAATGATTGTATTGTTTGTGAATATTGCATTTAAAAAATTTTAATGCCCTTTGTAGATATAATCAGTAAGGGTGAAGCAGTGTAAATCAGTTTCAAGCATTTCAAACATTATCATTGTGGTCTTCAAAACTTTCATATTTTTTGTAAATTTATTGGTAATTAAATTTTCAATACCTTTGTTTCTCAAATTTACAGCTCGGAGCCCTGTCTTTTCATATATCTCAGCTTCTTTAAATGGTCTTACTACTATTAGATCATCAGCAGCTGAGAATATGGTCATGAAAGAATTCGACAACCTTCAGGTATGAATATTACGTAAAGGAACAGAAATTAAATATCTCTTACATAGTATACTCTAAATTATTATGGACCATAATATATTGTCACACAATGGAATGTAGATGGTAAGGAGAGAGGAAGAGCAGGAAAACAGAATTGTGTAAGTGTAGAATGCAAGGATAAGGTATTATGAAGCCAAAGTCAAGATATATGTTCCAGAAAAATGGTTAAAAAAGTCAGACATTGTGACACACATGTGAGATTTGAACTCGTGATAAGTCCATGAGATACACTTTGAAAAAGAACAGTGAACAAGGTAGGTAACTGACAACTGAGGAGAAAATTAGAGAGCTTGTAATACTCACATAAAGGAGAAGGAAATGGGAAGACAAAGACTGGGAAATGAGGGTAAGACAGGGAATGATGAATCAAGGAAAGGGAAGAGGCAATGATAAGAAACTGTTAGAACAGTTTTGATCAAATTAAAGATAATGTATGGGGTGTGATTGGAAAGTTTTAAGAATGGGCTTGTAATTGTACAATGGTGGTATTGACATGCTACTGTGATGCATCTCCTGCAAAATAGTCCCCTTCTGACTGAACACACCAACCCCAACGGTGTTTCCACTTTTGGAAACATTCCTGGAATCGAGTCAAATCATTTCCCGTTCAGTGAAAATTTCAGTTTAGGAAACAGGCAGAATGCCACAGGGACCAAATCAGCGGAATATGGTGATTGTGGAAGCTCAGAAGTTTGAATTCGGCAAAAATTCAATGATGGAAAAGGCACAATGAGCCAGAGCATTATCATGGTGTAGCACCCAACTCCAGTCTTTCCACAATGCAGGCCTTTCCTTCTGCACCTTTTCACACAAACACTCAAGGACACATTTGTAGTATTCCTGGTTAATTGTCTGTCCTCCAGAGGTAAGTTTATGATGCTCAGACCGGTAGAATTGAAAAAAATCACCATCATCATCTTCACCTTCGACCGACTTAGCCAAGCTTTTGTAGGTCGTGGTGAATCTGGAATTTTCCAGTGTGAAGACTGCACTTTGGTTTCAGGATCATATTCATATACGCACAATTTGTCACATGTAACTACCCTATTTAACAAATCTGGGTCATTTTTAGTCCTATTAATCAGTTCTTGGGGCACCCTTCAAGTTGGTATTGTCTCTGATTACTTGACAACGCTTTTGAAATTAATTTTGCGGGCACTCAACGCATGTTCAGATATTCAGTTTAATTGACTGAACTGCATAGAAACTTAAATTAAGTTCAGCAGCCATCTCCCTAATTGTAAGTCTACGATCAGAGCACACAAAGTCGTGAACTTTCACAACATTTTCATTTGTTTTTGAGGTGGAAGGACGGCCAGACCATTGTTCATCTTCAAATGATTCATGGCCATTTTTAAATCTGGTGAACCAGGCAAAAGCATTTGACTGGCTCATACAATTATCTCCAAAAGCTGTTTTTAATAGTTCGTAAGTCTCAGAAGCTGATTTCTTGGTTTTAAAACAAAATTTCACACAAACTCGTTGCTCTGTTTTTATGTCCATTTTCACGCAGACAGAATCTGGCAACAAGCTCTAACAGACCTGCACTTGACCAGCTGTCACAACAAACTGAATAAAGGAAATGCAGTTTCCTGTCAGAAAGCATTGAAGGACAAGGCAATGACTTGCTCCGCACCTCTGTGTACCTGCCCACCAAACCAGTAAGCAGTAGCGCATCCATTCTTAAAACTTTCCAATCACACCTTGTATATTTTATGTTAAGTTTTGCCGATAGTGATACTGAAGCAGATGAAATTATAGGCTGCAAGATGCTTGTTCTATATAAAATAGATGAGAGCTAGATAATGATTGAGATGCTCTGGAGCAGGAAAGATTGGGGAATGTGTATTCACTTCCTCAAAACTGAAGTTGCTTGTTGGTTTTTGCTGTTTCTGACAGCTTTTTCCAAATATTCATTCACATTTTACTGAAAATGACCCTGTTCTGTATGTCTGCCTTAACTCTACTCATAAGCCAATATTTGCCTCTTGTCCTACTTGGTGTTTTAATTGATGTGCAAACTCCAACTACCATGAACTGAATAATCGAGGAATCAGACCATTTAGATTTCACATCAATGTTCCACTTTATATCACACTGCCATGACCAGTATGAAATGTTTTTCACAAAGATAGCTCCCAATTTTGCATCAGCCACCTCTTTGTTTTCCAGATTGAGCTGCAGGCATGTTTTCTGCCATGATAATGGCATGTTCTGCTATATGCCTCTACTACAGACTGTATTTAGTCAGTTGACTAAATGTCGTCCATGAACAGATATAGGTTAGATGTGGAATGAATATTTCAGAATGTAGAAGAGTGGGTACTGTTGCAAAATTCCTTAATATATTAAAATTTTGTGCCACACAGATAGGCCCTGCTCAAAGCTGGATTACTTCATTTTTCCACAGACACTGCTTTTGTGGTCACAGCTATGAAGCGTGACACATGACCTGAATTCATAGCTTCAATTGAAGCTGTGAAGGTGAGTTATGAGTAACATTTGAATTACATCGACCATAACAACAATTTCCTTGAAACACAGGAGTCCATGTGTGGGTTCTGGTCTTGCACACAGTTTTATTATGTAAAAGCACTTTGTTATTTCAAGTGTTCAGTGAAAGTCATTCATTGCCATTCATGTACATAGAAGAAGGAAATTCTAATCACTTTTGACCCCAATCTCATCAGTGTATTGTTATGAACTATGAAGTTTTGTTGCTGGTACCAAATTATCGCCGGCCGGGGTGACCGGGCTGTTCTAGGCACTACAGTCTTGAACCGCGCGACCGCTATGGTCGCAGGTTCAAATCCCGCCTCGGGCATGGATGTGTGTGATGTCCTTAGGTTAGTTAGGTTTAAGTAGTTCTAAGTTCTAGGGGTCTGATGACCTCAGAAGTTAAGTCCCATAGTGCTCAGAGCCATTTGAACCATTTTGAACCAAATTATCTACACAGGGTGTTACAAAAAGGTACGGCCAAACTTTCAGGAAACATTCCTCACACACAAAGAAAGAAAATATGTTATGTGGACATGTGTCCGGAAACGCTTACTTTCCATGTTAGAGCTCATTTTATTACTTCTCTTCAAATCACATCAATCATGGAATGGAAACACACAGCAACAGAACATACCAGCGTGACTTCAAACACTTTGTTACAGGAAATGTTCAAAATGTCCTCCGTTAGCGAGGATACATGCATCCACCCTCCGTCGCATGGAATCCCTGATGCGCTGATGTAGCTCTGGAGAATGGTGTATTGTATCACAGTCGTCCACAATACGAGCATGAAGAGTCTCTACATTTGGTACCGGGGTTGCGTAGACAAGAGCTTTCAAATGCCCCCATAAATGAAACTCAAGAGGGTTGAGGTCAGGAGAGCGTGGAGGCCACGGAATTGGTCCACCTCTACTAATCCATCGGTCACCGAATCTGTTGTTGAGAAGCGTACGAACACTTCGACTGAAATGTGCAGGTGCTCCATCGTGCATGAACCACATGTTGTGTCGTACTTGTAAAGGCACATGTTCTAGCAGCACAGGTAGAGTATCCCGTATGAAATCATGATAACATGCTCCATTGAGCATAGGTGGAAGAACATGGGGCCCAATCAAGACATCACCAACAATGCCTGCCCAAACGTTCACAGAACATCTGTGTTGATGACGTGATTGCACACTTGCATGCGGATTCTCGTCAGCCCACACATTGATTGTGAAAATTTACAATTTGATCATGTTGGAATGAAGCCTCATCCATAAAGAGAACATTTGCATTGAAATGAGGATTGACACATTGTCGGATGAACCATTCGCAGAAGTGTACCCGTGGAGGCGAATCAGCTGCTGATAGTGCCTGCACACGCTGTACATGGTACGGAAACAACTGGTCCTCCCGTAGCACTCTCCATACAGTGACATGGTCAATGTTACCTTGTACAGCAGCAACTTCTCTGACGCTGACATTAGGGTTATCGTCAACTGCACAAAGAATTGCCTCGTCCATTGCAGGTGTCCTCATCGTTCTAGGTCTTCCCCAGTTGCGAGTCATAGGCTGGAATGTTCCGTGCTCCCTAAGATGCCAATCAATTGCTTCAAACGTCTTCCTGTCGGGACACCTTCATTCTGGAAATCTGTCTCGATACAAACGTACCGCGCCGCGGCTATTGCCCTGTGCTAATCCATACATCAAATGGGCATCTGCCAACTCCGCATTTGTAAACATTGCACTGACTGCAAAACCACGTTCGTGATGAACACTAACCTGTTGATGCTACATACTGATGTGCTTGATGCTAGTACTGTAGAGCAATGAGTCACATGTCAACACAAGCACCGAAGTCAACATTACCGTCCTTCAATTGGGCCAACTAGCGGTGAATCAAGGAAGTACAGTACATACTGACGAAACTAAAATGAGCTCTAACATGGAAATTAAGCGTTTCCGGACACATGTCTACATAACATCTTTTCTTTATTTGTGTGTGTGGAATGTTTCCTGAAAGTTTGTCCGTACCTTTTTGTAACACCCTGTATAATGTAATTGAATAGAATACATGTTTGAGGAGTATCATATGCTGTTGTCATACTTAGAATATGGCAAGTATGGGGTGACAAAAGTCATTGGATACTTCCTAACACCATGTCAGACCTCCTTTTGCCTGGTGTAGTGCAGCAACTTCACATGGCATGGACTCAACAAGTCATCAGAAGTCCTCAGCAGAAATACTAAACCATGCTGCATCTGCAGCCATCCATAGCTGCGAAATTGTGTACAGACTGATGTCTCAATTATGTCCCATAAATGTTTGATGGAATTCATTTTGTGTGCTCTGAGTGCCCAAATCATTAGCTGAAATTGTTCAGAATGTTCTTCAAACCAGCGAACAATTGTGGCCCAAAGACATAGTGCATTGTCATCCATAGCAATTTCATCATTGTTTAGGCCACACAATTACAGAGCCACCAACAGCTTGCAGTAACATGCCTGACGCAGCTTGTAAACCGAGATTTTATTCAACCGAGTTTATAACTAACTGTATGAACTACGAAAATGTATTGCCCCCTTTCCTAGATGTAAAACGTTTTGTGTTCCCTGAGAGATACGTAAAAACTGCTTCTAGCAGTGTTTCAATAAAACTTTGCCTTGTTAACAACTTAGGTCCATGTCTTTGTGGAGTCTGGACCACACACAAACTCTATCAGCAGCTCTTACCAACTTAACTCATCTGCCCAGGCCACAGTTTTCCAGTCATCTAGGGTCCAACCAATATGCTCAAAGCCCATGAGAGGCACTGCAGGCATTGCTGTGCTCTTAGCAAAGGTACTTGTGGCAGCTGTCTGCTACTATAGCCCATTAACACCAAATGTCACTGCAGTGTCTTAACAAAATCCTTTTTCATATGTCTCACATTGATTTCTGTGGTTATTTCATTCAGTGTTGCCTGTCTGTTAGTAGTGACAACTCTACGTGAACAGAGCTCCTCTCGGTTATTAACTGAAGGCCATTGGCCACTGCATTTTCCGTGGTGAGAGGTAATGCCTGAAATCTGGTATTCTTGGCACACTCATGACACTACGGATCTCAGAATACTGAGTCCCCTAATGATTTCCAAAATGGAATGTCCCACGCATCTCACTCCAACTATCATTTCGTATTCAAAGTCTGTTAATTGCCATCATGCAACCACAATCACGTTGGAAACCTTTTCGCATAAATCACCTGAGTACAAACGACAGCTCCACCAGTGCATTGCCCTTTTATACCTAGTGTACATGATCCTATCACATCTTTATACGTGCATGTCACTATCGTCTGACGGTTAGTCCACAATATCAAAATTACTTAATTCTTTTAGTGTGGCTGTTAGGTGTATTTCTATAATTTACAAGTACTTACAGGTTCTTCAACTGATTTTACTTGTTCAAACTTTTATTGTTCACTAGATGTTGTGTGATTTTGCTTTTGAAAACTGTTCTAAAGATTCTGTATTTTTTTTTTCCATAGGACTTGCACACTTCATCTTGGTACATGAGTATTGCAGGCAAGACTGCATTTGGATTTGTTCTTGATGTGCTTAGTGCAATTTTTGTGTCACTTGTGATTCTCAGCTTCCTGACAGTTAACACAGGTAGGTCTTAGTTATCACTCTTTCTTTTGATACCAGGAACTAGCACAAAAGCACTTCTCTGTACTGCAGCTTTTGTTACAAATTCAATTCCGTTACAAATGATGGGGTCATCTTGAATGAAGGTCATCCAGTGGTTTATATCATGTTTTAAGTTTTAATGTAAAGTGGGCACCGTATTTTTCAAAACTTTATTGTTCAATGTATAGTTTTCAGACCATACAATTAGTTTTTGAGGAAAAATTTTATTCAAAGAGTTATATAAACCATAAGCACTTCAGATTTCAGCCCAACTAATTATTATTTGTTCTAGGATCTACATATATTATGAGAAAGCCCTCATTCTCCACTTTCAAACAAAGTTTTACTTTTTCTGAAATCTTTATTTCAAAACCTATTCCTGTTAAAAATTATCATGTTCCAGAACATTCAAATCTTAAAGTGTTAACCAGTCGAAACTCCACTGATATAATTATGTAGCCATCTGATTCCAAAACTGTATGGTTTTCCCAGAGTAGCATGTTAATTCAGTAAGATATTTCAGTTAGCAAATTTGATTTTCCAGAAAATATTTGAAAGTCTTTGCAATCCCAGTACACCTTAACTTCTACTGCATAAAAAATAATTATTATTTTGTCATTTTTAGATTATACAGCTTACAGTTAAACAAATTACTTCATTTTCTTATGTGTATATATATTGTAACTCTTCAGGCTTTCCCAGCGAGATTTTGACATGTGGAATAATAGGGTCTACTGCCGGATGTTTGTTTCGCTCTGGCACAATATTTCGGCCACGTAACTCGTTGCCTTCTTCAGGTGCTACCTGAGACCACCTTGGTCTGACAGCTTATTTTTCTTCTTCTCTTCCCAAAATATCTTCATAAATTCACTGTGTTGCTTCTTGTGTTCCTCTGTCCACTGCTTTCTAGTGTTTTTTTATTTTGTTTTTATTTTTTAGCTTTCGCCACAAATGTGTGATTTGTAACTAAGATGCCAAGGACTTTTTGTTCTCTGATAGTATCTTCTGTGGCATCTTTTTCTCATAAGTCCTGCTTAACTTCTTCTAACCAAATATCTGAAATTATTACATTAGTAGTTGTTAATCTAGTGTCATCCATTCTGTAGCTGTGACCATGGAACTTCAAGTGTCTTCTCTGTATTGCAACAGTGAATGTATCTAGTGCTGTGTATAGGTTCATAATTTTTCATCTAATCTATATGCCATTAATTTTAGTGGGACCGTAAAGTTTTCTTAGAATTTTTTGCTCTTCCTTTGCAGTTTCATCAATTTTTGAATGGCCTCCTAAATATGTAGTTTTGAGGCATACAGTACTTCGGGCAAGAAAACTGTCTTGTATGCCAAAGTTTCAATTAAGCAATATCAATCGTTTATTGTAGTGATTCCATATTATTCTGTACACTTTCTGGCGTTCAGTGGCTTTTTCTAAATTGGCTTTACTGTCTAGTCGAGATGCTAATATTATTCCTGTGGGATACTTAAAAGAAGACACATGTGGAGAAGACACATGCGGAGAAGACACATGTGGAATTGTCCCATATTTCATTTGTAGTGGAAATCTTCTGATATTTTTATGTAAAGTTTCCACCAAATGAGACAAAAGTGTTAAAAACAGTCTTGAAAATAAATGCACAACCACTTACTATAATAGCTGACCAGTCCCTTCAATAAGTTTATTTCCCAGACACAGCTACGTATGCAATAGTTAAGCCACTATTCAAAAAAGACACAAAAGAACATATACAAAACTATCATGCAATCTCTCTTCTTCCATCACTATAAAAAATAGTTGAAATGGTAGTCACCTTACAAATTCAAAATTTCATAGAAACATTTAAAATAATCTCAAAGAATCTGCATGGGTATCAAAAAGGCAAAACCACAGTATCTACTATAAACCATTTTGTAGATAAAATTAGCTCCTCTCTAGGGAATTCACTGTAGGCAATTCACTGCATGCCACAGGAATTTTTTGTGATCTGTCAAAGGCCTTCGATAGTGTGAGTCACTCATTGCTACTCTGTAAACTGGAAAAATATTGAATTATGGGCACTGCATTAGAATGGTTTAAGTCCTACCTAACCAACCATAAGACAAAGAGTTGTTATATCAACAGAGAGGTGAACTTATGCTTCAAAATGGAAAATATTTCACAAGGAGAACCCCAAGGTTCTGTCTTAGGTCCTGTGCTGTTTCTGTTTTACTTATATGGTCTACCACTTAACACTGAGTATCACTCATAGAAAAAATACATACCTGGTTTGATTTAAACGGGTTAAAATTAAACATGGAACAGACTCGGCTAATGCAGTTTGAAACAAAACAACCATACTCAAATAATATTCAGATCAGTCACAGAAGCCAGGATTTGCAAACAGCTGGCTGTGTGAAATTCCTAGGAATGCAACTGGATAAAAATCTGTCATGGGGCTCACATATACAGTACCTTGCAACTAAAGTAAGTAGCCTAGCATTTGCAATGAGGACACTGTACAATGTTACCAGTATGGACATAAGAAAAGTGGTATATCACAGCTACTTTGTATCAGATATAAGGTATGGAATTGTACTTTGCAGTAACTCAAGCCATATGTGTCATATACTAAAACTTCGGAAAACCATCATTACATCGCACTGTAGGGTGAGGAAAATCATGTCACCTACTCCTAAAATATCTAAGTATATTCAGTGTTTCCTCACTATACATTTCTGAGCTGATTATCTTTGTGCATAGTAACCCTGATTTATTTGCAGCAAATCATTTTCAACATGATTACACCAGAAATCAAAATAATTTTATGCTGCCCATCCACTGTTCAAAATTTTATGCTCAAACACCATGGTATATGGGTATGAAAATTTATAACAAAGTGAAAGGCAGAGAATTGCTCAGCATAAAATTAGAAGAAACACTGAAAAAACCTTATGTGATAAACTAGTGCAGATATGTTATTATTCACTAGAAGAATTCATGAATGACTACCTGAAATTTTGAGCAGGAGGGAGCAAGTACTTAGGATTGTTAGTTTTTTAAAGTTTGTTACTTTCTAAGAAAAACTGTTAATTGCTTAATTAATTAATTAATTATCCAGTAAAGTATATTATATTTAAATGTTGTAAGAAAAATTGTAAATCAGTTTTTGTGTTTTGAGGAGCCTCCTCTATGTTAAGTATATGCCTTGAAACTATATGGCACAAGACAATAAACTTCTATTCTGTTCTATTATATTCTACTCATTTCAAGGCCTGTCTTTGATGCTGTCTTGTGTAACTTCTCTATGGCATACTTGGTTTCTGCACAAGTCTTAGTGAAGACAGCTAGACTGTCAGCAAAAGCTTTGATTCTCCGTCTTGAGGTCCTGATGTTTATACCTATAATATCTTTCCCCCATTCTCTGATGACTTGTCTAACACAGTGTTAAACAGAAGTGAGGAGAAGCCATCTTCTTGTCAAACAACTGTATGTATTTCAAAAGACTCAGACATTTCACCGAGGAACTTCACTTGAAATTTTGTGTCTGTAAGAGTCTGACAAATTAGTTTGCTAGTCTTCCTATTTAACCTGAGCTTTTCTAAAGTGATCAAAATGATTTGTCTATCAACAGTCATACATCCTCTTGAAATACACTAAGCTTAAGTATGTGATGGTCCTTCAATATATTCTGTTGTCTTCAAACAACAAATCTGCTCAACATATGATCTGCCCTTTGTAAAGTCTGCTTATATTCGACAATCAAGTAATCCATTTGCAGCTCAACTCAATTTAAGACATTGGATAGAACCCCATGTATAACTGCTGGAAGAGACAGGCTCCTGTTATTGTTGGGAGTCTATTCTATCACCTCTTTTATACGATGGGATTTAATAGCTTTCTTCCTGAACTTGGGAATCATGTCAGTTTTCCATATTTCTGCTAAAAGTCCACAAATTCTTTTGATGAGGTCACATCCTCCTATTTTTAACATGTCTGCAGTCATGCCATACTCTCCTGGTGCTTTGTTATTTTTAAGTAATTGAATTATCCCTCTTGTTTCATGAATTGTTGGGAGATAAGAGTCTGAGTTCGGTACAATTTATTTTTTTGCAGAATGCAATCTTTACACTGGAGTATCACAGTCCAGTAAATTTTGAAAGTAATCAGCAAGTTTCATGCTGTTTTTTGTCTCATGCTGTTTTTTGTCTCTTGCTTTCCATTAATTTGACAGAAAAATAATGTTGGTCTTATAGATGTTTCATTTTGTTTTTCAAGAAATCCTGGTCTATTTCCACGAGTCTGTTTTTGGTGTAGGCATGTGTTTCACAGCAAATTTTTTTGACATTGATTTATGTATCTTCAGAAAAAAACTCCCTTCTTTCAACCATTTGATGTTCTTTCCCATGATGCCATGCTTTGTTTCACTTATAGAAGGGTTCATCTCAAGTTGTACTCCACCATCTGTGTATACATTTCGTGGGTGACTGTTCTAATTTCATGGCTGATGTTTCTAATGTGTTACTACAACCTGGCTGCTCCTTGGAATATTGTTCTTGTATATCATGACCAACAGCCTCGTCATTTTTATCAGGCAGTCTGTACCAACTCTTGAAGTTCATTCCTTTTGATCTAGCTCTGTTTGGTTTGAACTTAATTTTGTTTTGTGTTAAGTAGTGATCTGAATCAACCGCTCTCTTCCATACTCTGACATTTTGAATTTAATGTGTATTCTTTGTACAAATCGCCACATGACAAGCTGGAATTCTCCTAATAATAGATTAGGTGACCACCAGGTTTTCTTTTTGTGTAGGGGTCTCATAAGCTTTGCAGACATAAGATGCAGCACAAATAATGTACAGAAGATTATTACATGTTCTCCATTCATATTTGTCTGCCTATGCACTGGATGAAATCCTAGTAATGACCTGAATTTCTTCTCCATGCCATCCCGTGCATTAAAATCACTTAATGAGATTTTCACACAGTGTTTGGGGATCTTGCTTGTAGTTTCATCTAGTGATTCCCAAACATTTTCTACTTTCTGAGGTTCTTTCTTGTTATCACCCTCTTTTATGGGTCTATGGAATGAATAATTAATCTAATCTAATCTAAGTAGGAGCATGAGCATTTATTAAGGAATATGCTTTGGTGATTGACTTCCCTGTAGCAACTGAATTCTACTATTTGGGGATGTAAAGTTGGTAACTGAATCTAAAATCATTTCCATTACTGCAAAGGCAGTCCCAGGTATTGATAACTTGCCTTTGATTGTTATGGTTGGGTACATTTAAATATACTGAAGTCTACTGATTCAAAATGCTTTTCATCTTGGAAATGTGTTTCATGGATTGCTAGGATTTGAATGGCGAATTTTCCTGAAGTGTTGGCCAGCTGTTTAAGTCTGTTAGTTTTCGGCAGGGTGCTGATATTAATAGTGCCTAAAAAGTTCTTTATCTTGGAGTGAAGAGATTTTGAGTAACTCTGATTCTTCTCCACATGATGTTCCCAATCTCACAGAATCTTCTGATGATCAGGAACAACTGGACATGTGTCTGGGACCTGGGGTAGTTGCGTTCGTAGCATTTGTTCCATTATACCAATTTTACAAGTATAAGGGGGAGGGGGGAGGGGACAGGATCACAAAATTACAACTTGATTCTTGAGATCAGGATGTGCCTCTATATGTTTTTTGGCTAAGTTTTGTTTGGTATTTGAGAGCCTTTCCACCACTTGGGTGTGCCATGTAGGAGTATCACCTCTCTCACTGCTACGACAGGGTAAAAAGTTCATATAGTGTTTTTTGTATTATTGGAGATTAGTTACTGTGTTTTACACAGTTTCATAAAAAACAGTTCTACGTAACATATATAAATAGGCATTGTGTACAAAGCATCATTAAATCAGCAGTTATCATTCAAAGGGTGCAATTACTATACAAGTTCCTGATTAGCAGTTGATCAATAAAATATCTATGTCAGTCGACCACTTGTTTAACTATAGATGACCACTTGATATATTTCATTAAGCTACTTAGAGGCTAAGTGGGTTGCCCACCTGTGTTATGAGATTTGTACAGTTCAGTACAGTTTATGAGGTAGTTGAAGATTTGCAGAGAGAAATAACGTTTTTATATCAATTAAATGGCATATCGTTGGTGTGTTCTATAATATAATCTTTAGTTTCAATAAAATACTGGAAAATTATTTTACAAGATGTCGATGTGCTTCATTAAAAACCTGCTCATGCTGGTCACCCCAGATTAAGTATGTGGTCATGAGATAACAGAAAAAATACATAACTGATCTGACTGCATTATAGTACAGTACTTTCTCAACCTCAGATTCTTTTTCAATGGATAATAAATGCACACAAGGATCAGCTGCAGCACTAAAACCAATTGAATCACCTTTTCTAAAATTTTGAATTGTTCTTCTTATGTAAGCAAGTTGATGTATTCACATTTTCCTTCTTGCACAGTCTCATTCGACTTCCACTCCCACAAAACTTTATGAACTGCTTTCCTAAACTTTGGTCAGATAAGCTCACCATCTACAAATACTGGTAACATAACAACTTTGCCATTGTGCCATGCAATAAACACAGGTCAGCGTCATTCACTTCAAAATTAAACTGCAAAAGAAAAATTATTTGTGTCAATCACCAGCCCTTCAAGTATTTCTATGTAGGTTTCTCCTTCAAGGTCACTTGGCAAGAAGGTCTCATTGTATGAGAGTTGATGCCATAAATCTTGTTTGAAGCCTCTTGCACGAAAGCTGTGCTTTGTATCAAGTGTTTGCTTTTTGTGTCAGACAAGACAGTGAAAGTCCAATATGAGTCAATAACTTCTGGCTGCAGGTTTTAGGAATGATCTTCAAAATTCTGTTCTCCTTGTGAGGCTCTAGTTCCTCTGTAATCAACTTTCTCCCAGTGTTTCAAGTTGGAACTGGAAACTGCATCCTTGAAGCTGTTAGGAACATGATACTGGATGAAATCAACTTTAAAAATGGATTACAGTCGAAAATGTTTGTAATCCACTTTTAAACTACTTTTAGCAAGCCCTCTGTTTCTCCACGAGAAATGTTCTCAAAAATTACTGAAATCAACTTTGTACCCCGCTGGTGTATGAATGGCAGAATGATCTCATAGCCCTGTTGATTGGATTACGTTAGTTTCATGTTCCATGGATCATTTGCATGATAAATCACAATGATGTGGAACATGTCATTTTACATTCTCATCACAAGTTAATTTGTAAACGTGGCTACATGCTGAACATTTTCCTCTATTCATTTATTTTTGGGTTCCCTACCTCAAACAGTAAAAACAAAATCATTATAGAATCACTATGTTGTCCACCTGTCTATCAGGCTCTCTTTCTGTCTGACTGTTAAAAATCTTTTTTCTCAGGAAAGAAAATGTAAATTAAAAAAAAAACTCACTTTTGAAAACCTGTAAGGTACTTCCCATTGATCCAGGATCACAAGTCTGAAAATTGTTAATTTGCAATTATACTTACTTTACTTTACACGTGGCTAAGGCCTTATCGACCATACACCTGCTCTACGAGCCTCTTCCAATTATTTCTATCCAGGGAAATTGTTGTCCAATCAGAGTTGATGCCCATCCTAACTGCATCTTCCCGGATATTCTCCATCCACCTAATTCGAGGTCTTCCTCTTCTTCTCTTTCCTTCTAATTTCTTAGTGGATGCTATTTTGGGTAGTCTGTTCTCCAGCATCCTTGCTACATGACCAGCCCAGTTCAGTCTTCTCTTCTTTAACATTTCCACAATGGTACTATGTTTGTACAGCTCCCGTAGTTCTTCATTTTTCCTTATCCTCCACTCCATGACATTTTCATCGAAGATTGGTCCAAATATTTTTCTTAGTATTTTTCTTTCAAATATCAACAGTTTTTCTTCATCTTTTTTCCTGAATGTAATAGCTTCACATCCATATAATGCTACTGGTACAATAGTTGACTGATAAAAACGGATTTTGAATTCAGTACTAAGTGATCTCATCCTTAAAATTTCGATACAGCTGTAAAAAGTTCTATTAGCTGCTGCTAGACGGGCGTCTATTTCTATTTCTGCTCTATTGTCTCTGCTAAAAAGACTCCCTAAGTACTTGAAGTGGTCAACTGCCTTGAAAGTGAGACCATTTACGGTCAGTGGTGTATTCTTTTGGAGTTTTTTACTTATGACTAGATATCCTGTCTTTTCTTCATTCACATGAAGTCCAGCTTTCTCAGCTATTTTGTAATAATTTTGCTTCATCCTGATTAATTCAGCTTTTGAAGTGCTTATTAAGGCTACATCATCTGCATAAGCAAGTCTAGTAATGTTCTGTCCCTGCAGTTGGATCCCTTGTGGATTAGTTTTGGTGAATTCTCTATCAATCTTCTCTAAGATAATATTAAATAGAATAGGTGAGATGGCATCCCCCTTGTCTCAGTCCAGTGTACACCTTAAAATTTTCAGTCTCTCCTGCAGGTGTCTTAACTTTGCATATGGTTTCTTCCAAACACATTTTAACTAATTTGATTAATTTTAATGGTATTTCAAATTCTTTCATGGTGTTTAAGAGTGTCTGTCGGTGTATGCTATCATAGGCCTTCTTGAAGTCTATAAATAGAATATGGATATCTACATTAAATTCCCATGCCTTCTCATTTATTTGTCTCAATGTGAATAAGTGATCCAAAGTGGATCTGTTAGTGCGGAAACCATATTGGTAGTCCCCAATCAGTTCTTCGGTTATGGGAATCAGTCTGTGTAGTATACACATCGACAAAATTTTATACGTGACATCGAGTAGGGCAATTCCTCTGTAGTTATCACAGACAAGGGGATCATTCTTCTTAAAGATGGGGCATATAATTGCAGTTTTCCAATCGGCCGGTATGTTTTCTGTCTCCCAAATTGTTTCAATTAAGGAATGTAGTTCTATTTCCAATTGTGGCCCTCCATTTTTTAAAAGCTCAGCATATACCTGGTCTTCCCCACAGGCCTTGTTGTTCTTTAATTTCTTTATTGTTTGTCTTATTTCATTTACTGATGGTGTGGTGACTTGTATATCAACTGTATCTGGTTCTTCAAATGTAAAGTAATATTGTGGATCATTGCAGTTGAGCAGCTGTGTAAAGTATGTCTTCCATGTTTCTTGTATGTCATTCTTGTTTGTAAGTATTTTCCCATTATGGTCCTTTATAAACTGTTCCCTTTTAGTGAATTTTCCCAAGGACTTTTTTATATTCTGGTACATCTGCCTTGCTCTGTGATGCTTGAAATCATCCTCCGCTTCTCTTACCATGTTGTTGTAGTGTTTTCTCTTCTCTTGTCTTAGAGTTCGTTGTGTTTCCTTGCGGATTTTATAGTATCTCTCCTTTAGTGTAATATTGTCCATGTCTTGTAACCATGCCTTCCTCGCATTTTGCCTCTCCAGTACTCTTTCTTGGCACTTTATATTAAACCAGATTTTGTTAGTTCGTTTTCTTTTACCTATAGTTTTGGAAGCTACATCTTGAATACTGTTTCTGAGGTGTCTCCATCTACTTTCCACGTCTTGCTGGTCACTATGTGTCAGTCTAGATTCCGATAGGTTAATTTCCATTTCTTTCCTAAAGTTTTCTTTTATTTTTTCTTCTGCCAGATTTTCTACATCGTACCTTTTAATTTCAACCCTATTTGTACTTTGTTTCTTTTTTAGCTTTATTTTCATTTGAGCTATGATTAACATATGATCTGTCTCATAATCTGCTCCCCTAAAAGTTCTAACGTCTTTAATACTGTTTTGAAATCGTCTTTGGATGGCGACATGGTCAATCTGGTTCACTACTTTTCCATCTGGTGATATCCATGTCCCTAAATGAATGCGTTTGTGTTGGAATTTTGTGCTGCTTAATGTGAGACCATTTGCCATTGCAAAGTTTATGAGTCGCACACCATTCTCTGAACTTTGATCATGTAAGCTGTAATTCCCAATGGTTGGTTTGTAGATTTCTTCTTTTCCTACTTTGGCATTAAAGTCTCCTAACACTATTGTTACGTTATGTCTACTTATTGAATTATATGTCTGTTCCAGTTGACTATAAAATTCTTCTTTCACGTCATTTTCCTTATCTTCTGTGGGTGCATGAACACTTATAAATGTAATATCAAACCACTGAGCCTGAATTGTAATGTGTGATATTCGGTTATTAATTGATTTGAATTCCTTTATTGTGTCAATTGCTGTTTTATGAATGTAAAAGCCCGTTCCAAATTCATGGCGCTGACTGCAGTCTCCATACATTATTGTCCCGTCTCCTATTTTCATTGATCCCGTTCCCTGCCATCTTATTTCTTGGAGCGCTACCAGTTGTACCTTGTATTTTCCTAGTTCATTTATTAGTATTTGTGCACTTCCTGGGCAGTATAGACTTCTGACATTCCACGAACCAAAAGAGAAATCCTTGTAACTTTGCCAATTTCTGTTCCAGTAAATTCTGTCCTGTTTCTGAGGCATACCTTGAGTGTCCTGACCGGCCATTGTTTTACATGAGTGGGTTAGTAGCCCTCTGCACAACCCCCAACCTGGAGGACCAGGAGTCTTGATTTTGGGGTACTCTACCCCTAGGGATTTGCCTTCACCATGGCTTAACGAGTCTTCCCTACCCGTGCTAGTTTTGGTCCACCCCGGGTATTTTATTTCCCCGGTACCCCCCATATCTGGAGAGCATTCCCCAATCCGCCACCCGGGGAGGCGCCCGATGGGGGACTAGCAACCCCACACGGGAATTTGCAATTATATCACACAAAAAAATTGGTTGTGTGATTTGTTATCCAACTGCCTGTCTGTCCATTTGTTAAGACTGTTTTTTCTCAAGAAAAAAAAGGCAGTGATGTTCTTTGAAGCACATGCTCTGAAATTAAACAAATTCTTTTTGGTAGCTAGTATGTACAGAATGATTTCAAGGTGTCCCTCACACCACTTGCCATTATCTTCTTTGTTGACAATGACATTTCTCATACCGGTGACTTGCCATTCTTTATTATTGCTGAGTGATATGTGATCTGCAGTTATGGACCATCCCTGTTGAAAAGTCAAGTGACGCGGTGCACCATCAGTCATATTTTCAACTGATTGTACTCGAGCCATTTCATGGAAGTCTCTCATGATGTTTTCTCAACATGACACATTTTGTCCAATTAGATGATAAATCCAGAGTCAGATTTATCTTTGACACTTTATTATTCCTCCATGTCTTGCTTTTTCTTCAAGCACTCCTAAGCTAAATTACCTTTTTCTTCTACTTATGTACATTACCATATGTAGAACAAGAGGTTGTGACATCATTGAACTTCGTCAAGTAAATATTTACCATTTCGTGTTATGGTGTAGATATGTGGGTGGCATACTACTATGGCACCAAGGACAATTACTGTGAGTTTGTCAGAAATCTGAATAGAATCCACAAAAGCATCGAGTTCACTGTACAGCATAGTGAGAAGGGCATCGGCTTCCAGTCCATCCTAAGCAGACTTCATAATGTCACCTTGTTACATGAAGCCTTTGATAAAGAATTTCATGACATCCTTCATATTTCCCAGGTCAATTGATATGACAGAAATTCAGTGACCAGTATTATACTTCACTAAAAATACATGTTTGGTGTTGGATAGGGACTGGGAGAGGGTGATACAGTATGGAGGGAAGATGAGTAGGAGAAAGGATACATAGGCTGCCATGGGATTCTGTATTCTGGTAAAATTTTAGAAATATTTTGTAAACATCTCAGGGCAAAAAGTATAAAGTAGAAGACTGGTTTTCTTTATCCCTGGCAAACTGGACAAAAGAGGGAGACAATGAGAGAAGACGCTTTGTCAAAAATATCATGCCACAGGGGTTTATTGTATCTAGTGTGACAATTGCCTTAAATGTTACATGGGGTAGACTGGCCGTGGGTTCAATGTGAGGTTCAGAGAGCATGAAAATTTTAGAAGTTCAAGGTCTGTCTTGGATGCCCACTTTCAAAGTACAGACACACTGTGGTCATTATGCCTAAAAATAAAGAACTTTACATAGGAAAGAAAAGAACCACATACTTAATGTCTTAGAAGAGGTGGAGATATGCGTGGCATGTAATTGTATCCACAACTCGTGCTGAATAACCAGATCGACCTACAGCATGGGGGCATTTTATTGAATTTTGACTGTCTTGCAAGAGCCTAGTGGTTCCTTTAACCTGGTTTATTACAGTTTGTTTATCTCCCTTGTTTACCTTTACGCATTTTTTGGTTTTGCAACTTCTTTTCCTTCCTGTGTATTTGATTGTGCCACCACTTTGTGTCCAATGTAATCTGCTCTTGCATCTGGGTCTGTCCTCTAGACATTACATACATGGTATCTGCTTGCTGTGTCATTGTCATTTTGTCAAAACTGATGTAATGAAGCCACAACTTTTGTAGTATGTTTAGAGTTAGGGGATGACATTTTGGTTTGTCCCATCCCATGTCATGGTGGCACTCTGTGGGCTAGTGACTCACGTGCCTTACACTTTGCTTCACTGCCTCACTCCACGCATGCTGTGCGGCCAATGGTTGCTTTGGTTCATCTGTATGGCTCTGTGCTGTGCTGACTTGCTAGTAAGCCTTCTGGTTCTTACCTCAAGTTCAGCGTCTCACTTTTGCTCTTTGGTTATAGGCAGACCCTTGTTATATGGCTTAGGATGTTTTCCACTGCCCAACTTTATATTCATTGACTATCTAATCCACAAACATTACAGTTTTAACTATAAAGATTGGCTATTCTATATTCTCTGCCATGTTGTTTACCATGTTTTAATTTTTATAAGTACACTTGTGTTTTTATCTATTCTCATAATTAGGTATTACTTTGATGTCTAGGTGCTCAGTCACTATCACTGTTTATTTCTTGTTGTTTAGATGTGCGTCTGATGCTGTGGCTATAAGCCAGGATACTGGTAGTGCCTTAATAAAATTAGTTCAAGATACAGCTGTTTGTGGAGTTCTTGCTATAAAATGTTAAAATTGTTTATTCATTTGCTTAAATGTGAACTGGATATTATCTCTACTGCATGAATATTTGGATTTGTTACTGCTATCATTTGTGTCTTATGATATCTACTATGTATCTCAATGTAAAAAATGTTAGTGTTGCTTTCAATAATAAGATTGTATATTCTTTGCAGGTGCTTTGAGTGGTTATGTTGGACTTGCTATTGCCCATTCACTTATTCTTACTGGAATGGTCCAGTATGGCATTCGACAGATGACAGAAGTTGTTAGTCAAATGACATCTGTTGAAAGAGTTCTTCAATATAACAACATAGAAAAGGAACCTTCATTTGAGTCAGAACCAGGTATTAGATAAAAACCACTAAATTCACACTGGCTAGTGTTTGTACTGATGAGGACATTAATTCAGAGCACACACGTCTATGGCACGTGGATGATAAGTGTCAACACCTCACAAAGTGCCACATGATATGACGCTGCACGTTTAAAATCAGTTTTTGTCAGTTTGGCAGAAATTCTTACGGAAAAAACTATACAGAAAGTAATAAAATGATAACAACAAGACATTCTGAAAATGTATAAATCATTACTCTCTATACTGTAAGATAACTGTCCTACTCTGTAATGGCAGCATGCCGTAGCTAATACTGACAGGGTTCAGAATTCCTGAACCACTAGTTCAAACAATAGCCTATAGCTTTTAACGTCCATAAATTTATTGTTCATAGTTAATGGTTAACTAATACACTGCTTTGTAATAATATGTTGACTTATACAAACATTCCCCATAAACAATTCCACTTTATGTCACTCATGTTAATGACTGAACTATGGAATAACAACAACTCACCGTATAGGGAAAGTATCGAGTCACAGACAGGCACAATGAAAAAGATGGTTAAAATATTAACTTTTGGTCAACAAAGTTGTTCTTCTGAAATAGAAAACACACACACTCACACAAACACAACTCACATACATATGGCCTCTGTCTTGGGACATGGGCTCCAGCAACCAGAGGCAGTGTCCCTGTATGTGTGAGTTGTGCTTGTGAATGTGTGTGTGTTTTCTATTTTAGATGATGGACTTTGTCTGAAAAACTGGCTCCTACACAAAGGTGAAGTGTATCTCCATATGCTTTGCATATTCATGGAACTCACAATTACTGGTCAGATATATTAAGCTTGGATCACGCACTTGAGGAATGTGTACATCTTTCAACTACACCATTTCACTGAATAGATGCATAAACAATATGACACCTTTTACAGCTTCACTAGCAAGTACAAACTTAGTTTTAATTTTTGTAAGGACACAAAAACTTTCCATATGCTTGTATAACTTACTTGCTCCACTACTCTGCCTGAGTAGAAGTTTGTTGACGGGGCAGCAATTTGGTTCACTGGCATAGCCAGTATCAAAAACATCTTCCAGTTCTCTTTACAATACAGCAGCTCTGTACTTAAATGCAAGTTATAATGTAACTCTGATGTGTTCTAAGATACCTTTAACCATTGAACAGTAATATTTTTTTTGCTTTTTCCAGAAATTGTGATCCATACTTTATACCACAATAAATGTCCTGACATGTTGCAACTGCTAGGTACATCCTATATTGCACGGCTTCACGGTAGCAAGCTTTAGTTGACATATCTCACCAGTACAAAAAGTTTTGAGTGTGGATTAGTAAAAAATAGAGAACCATTAAGATGTCAGCTTTAATGCATCCAGTGTTCTACAAGTCACCCCCCCACTTGAGTACAACACAAAGAATCCTCATACAGGCCTGTGGAACTATTACATAAATCCTGATGTGGGATATTGTTCAACTCACATGTCACAAGGGCATGAATGTCAATTATCTTATCAAAGTCCGCAGCTCGTGGTCTTGCGGTAGCATTCTCGCTTCTTGCGCATGGGGTCCCGGGTTTGATTCCCGGCGGGGTCAGGGATTTTCTCTACCTCGTGATGACTGGGTGTTGTGTGTCTTTCATCATCATTTCATCATTATTGACTCGCAAGTCACCCAAGTGGCGTCAACTAAAAAGGACTTGCAATACGGCGGCTGAACTTCCCCACATGGGGCCTCCCGGCCAACAATGCCATACGATCATTTCATTTCATCTTATCAAAGTGCTGACTCTTTGTGTGAATTTCTGCACTTTGTCATTTTGGAGTATGTTTGTACTTATGGACAACAGTTAAATACCATTTAATGTTTTATCAATACAGTATCAGACATGCGTGGTTGGCCATATTTTTGTGAAGTGTGAGAGTTGTAGGCAATGTTGATGATAACTCAACATTATAGAAATGCATAAGATGAGACAGTTGCTGAAGAAAGACAGTAAATTGAAAAATTCTATGGTGACAAAAATGGGGGAGCCTGGTGAATCATAATGCAAACTATTTTAGGCTGTTATAAAATCTTTGGCATCATAAGTGGTGAGCTGATTAAGAAAGAAGTGCACAAAACTACAAAACTGATCTTCCTAAATGGACCAATCCAACGCAAAAGCAAGGAAATTGAAAATTCTGCAGTTAACATCAAGCTTTTATTTCGTGTTTTGGAATGCAAGACTGCCAAAGAGATTTGAGATAAGCTACACAACATTTACGATGCTCACTCAGCCAAAAACATTGATTTGCTTAGCCACAGACTTCATAATAGTATGTGAAAAGTGTCCAGTGGTATACAAGGCCATCTAGACAAATTTGATGAAATACAAACTCAGCCTTATTTGTTAGACAAGCCAACTGATGATGGTGACCTTTGTGCACTATTTTTGCAAATTTTGCCCAAAGAGTTCAATTATATTTATATTACATGGCACAATTTACATGCTGGAGAGAAAACATGGAATAAGTTACAAAAAGAGTGTTTAAATTATGAACTGAGAATAACAGATCATGATGTTGAAGATACTGGTACAGCAATGATGTCAAAAATGAAGGTTAATAAACAGCGACAATCAAACTTCACCCAAAGGAGATATAACAAAAATGTCTGATTACAAAAGGATTGAACATAGAAAACACTTTTGCGGCAAAGTAGGTAACTTGTCAAAAAGATGTAAAACAGGTTTGGTTTGTTCTAAATGTAAGAAAAAGGGCCATCAATAAAATGAGTGTTGAGAAGGAAGGTTGAATGATGAGATGCAATAATTTTTCTGTAAATGTAAATGAACTGGACTATGGCAAGTGGTGCATTCACTGTGATGTGACACCTCATCTAATAAACAAACACATTGGTACTAAGATTTGGAACATTAAACATACAAACATTGACTAGAAAGGTGGAGGAGATGGTAGACACGATGGAAAGAAGGAAGTTAGACCTATTAGGGTTAGCTGAAACTAGATGGAAAGGAGAAGGAAGGAGAGAACTGAGGAAAGGCTACCGACTGTACTGGAGTGGAAATGAGGAGGGAAGGAGAAATGGAGTCAGAATAGTAGTAAGAGATGGATTAAAAGAGAGAGTAAAGAGATAATTGATAGGATGATGAAGACCAAAATATCACTCAAGGGGACGACCATAGAGGTAATACAAGCGTATGTGTCGCCGGGGGGTTGCACTTCTGAGGAGAAGCAAGAGTTTCAAGAGGAAATGCAGAAGCAGATGAGAAGGAAGAATATGATAGTAGTGAGAGATTTAAACACACATGTTGGAAGAGAAAGACAAGGCTGCAAAAGTATGCTTCGACCAGAGGGTTGGGGCTGCTGAAATGAGGAAGGTGGAAGACTATTGGAGTTCTGTCAAAGGAATGGCTTGCTGGTTGGGAACTCTTGGTTCAGGAAAAAAGAGAGCCACAAGATTACCTGGTACAGTCAAGACTTAAAGGAAGCATCCCAAACAATGAACCAAAAATGGTAGAAGAGGAATGGGGTAGATTTAAGGAAACATTAGTAAGTGCCGCGGAAGCATGTGGGAGGACAAGCAACAAAAAGAGATGGAAAGAAAACCCTGGTGGAATGATAAAACAAAGGATATAGTACAGAAGAAGAATAGATCCTTTAGGGTATGGTTCCAGAAGAGAACAGTAGAGACAAGAGAAGAGTATCAGGCAAGCAAGAAAGAAGCAAAAAGAGTGGTGACGAGGAAAGAAGAAAGTGGATGGAACAGTGGACCAGAATGATGGAGTAGGATAGTGAAGGTTTAAAAAATGTGTTATATTGGATGATTAAAAGTGAGAGGAAGAACGGTACGACAGATTATGCTCGAATGGTGAACAAAAGTGGACAAAATGTAGAGAATTAGGAGGAACTCAAGAATATGTGGAAGGAGTATTTTGAAGAATTCCTGAACCTGAATGGAGACCTGGATGAGGAGGAACAAGCAGATGAGAAAAAAGAGGAGGAACAGCAAACATAAAAAGACCTTAAATGGGGAGAAGTGGAAGAGGCATTGGGCAAGATGAAGGGAGGGATGTCACCAGGTCTGGATGAGCTAAGTGTAGAGATGGTGAGAGCAGCAGGAGGATACAGTGGCTATATCAAGTAATGAAAATTGTGTAGAGACAGAAGATGATCCCAGAAGACTGGTAGAAGGGAATAATTGTTCCAATCTTTAAGAAGGGAAATAGAAAAGAGTGCAAGAACTATTGGGGGATAACATTGATGAGTCATTGTGCAGAGATTTTTGAGAAAATTTTGAAAGCACGAATTCAGGTAAAATTAGGAGGAGGAATGAGAGAAGAGCAACATGACTTCATAACAGGAAGGTCCACAGTGGATTGACTTTTTGCTGTAAGACAACTGTAGGAACAGCACTATGAAATAGAATAGATCTACTAATGACCTTCCTGGACATTGAAAAAGCATATGATAGTGTACATAGAAGCAAAGTGTGGAAAGCCCTGGAGAACAGAGGAGTAGCAAAACAGATTATTTGGAGGATAAGGGAAATGTACCATGGAAGTGCGAGCTGTGTGAAAGTGGGAGAAGAGAGAGCAGCTTGGATTGAACAGAGGAATGGCTTGAGGCAGGGAAGTGTACTTTCAACATTACTCTTCATTGTAGTGATTGACAATATAATGAGTACAGTAGCACAAGTAATTGGTGAAAGGAAGATGAAAGCTATGGTGTTTGCAGATGATTTGATGATTTGAGGGAATAAGGAGGAGGAAGTACAAGAGCAGTTGGACGTATGGGAACGAACAGTACAAGGATATGGGATGAAATTTAGTATAAGTAAGATTGAGATGATTATCACAACACAAAAGAAGGAGAGAAGAACAACAGGATTAACAATTGGTGGGGAACAATTGAGGAGAGTGGAGAGTTTCAAGTACCTAGGAAGCCTGATGCAGGAAGATGGAAAAAACGACAGAGAAATAAACGAGCGAGGGAGAAATGTAGAAGCATTTCATAAGAGTGCCAGAAGCCTTATATGGAGCAAGGATGTACCCCAAATCAATAAAAAGGTTATATACCATTCATACTATGTCCCAATCCTGACATATGCATCAGAAACCTGGGTTATGAAAGGAAGAGAGAAAAACAAAGTACAAGCTAGTGAGATGAAATTCTTGAGAAACAGTATTGGAGTGACAAAGATAGACAGGTGAAGAAATGAGAGGATCAGAGAGTTAATGAAGGTGGAACCATTACAGGAGGAGATAGAGAAATCAAGGTTGAGATGGCATGGACACGTTAAGAGAATGGAGGAGAAGAGGATACCCAGGAGGATACATGAGATGAAACTGAAAGGAAAGAGACCAAGGGGAAGATCGAGAGACAGATGGCTGAAAGGAGTAGAGGAATGCGTGCACCTTCATCATGTTTGATCAGTAGATTTCAAAAAATGTTCAAATATTTTAGCTTTAATCTGCTTAAAAATCCATTGATGAAACCCTTTTATGATTCCAGTAGATAGTCCATTGTTAACACGAAACATGACCATATGCTTATCTTTAGCATAAATGTGATAGCATGAACACAGTCCTACCCTGCTTTTGATTAATGTAGAATCAGGCACCATAATTTAAACTGATGATTTCAATATTTTTTATATTATTTGTCTTTTTAGAGTTCTCATACTCTGCTGGTGCCATTATGAAATTCTTCCAGCTATTTCTTATTAAGACCATTTAATAATGTTAACCTTACCTTGAACTTTGTTGTAGGTTTCTAACATTTATCAGCTACAATACTCAACACCGTCTCACTGTGTTGTACTGAATGACTGGACTGAATGTTTCATGTTAATCAATATATTCACATTGACCATAACCCTGAATAAATAATTGGGCATTATAGTAATAAATTTCCCCATCAGCACCTCATTTGACATGAAATACAATAATCAGAACCTGTCTTCCATTATGTGGTAATTCTGTCAGAGACCATGTAAACTTCTCCTCCATTCCTTCTTTTGTTGCTGGTTTACAATTACTCTAGTCTTTTGACTTGGTTGCTGCAGAACAGTTTTTAGCATTATCTACTTCTGCTACCATACATTCAGTAAAATTTTGTCCCTATTTTTGAAGCTGAACCTATACTCTTCATGAGACTCTGATGCAGGTTACTTACAATGAAGAAATTTTTGGTTCATATTCAGTGATACTCACTTGCAGATTCATACATACTCAGAGCATCAACCATGAAAGTGTCTAGATTTTATACAGGCATACTTCCCTCAGCTTTACTGTATGTTAAATGATGATGGCATCCTCTTGGGTAAAATATTCCGGAGGTAAAATAGTCCCCCATTCGGATCTCCAGGTGGGGACTACTCAAGAGGAAGTCGTTACAGGAGAAGGAAAACTGGCGTTCTACAGGTCGGAGCGTGGAATGTCAGATCCCTTAATCGGGCAGGTAGGTTAGAAAATTTAAAAAGGGAGATGGATAGGTTGAAGTTAGATATAGTGGGAATTAGTGAAATTTGGTGGCAGGAAGAACAAGACTTCTGGTCAGGTGAATACAGGGTTATAAATACAAAATCAAATAGGGGTAATGCAGGAGTAGGTTTAATAATGAATAAAAAAATAGGAGTGCGGGTAAGCTACTACCAACAGCATAGTGAATGCGCTATTGTGGCCAAGATAGACAACAAGCCCACACCTACTACAATAGTACAAGTTTATATGCCAACTATCTCTGCAGATGACGAAGCAATTGATGATATGTATGATGAGATAAAATAAATTATTCAGGTAGTGAAGGGAGACGAAAATTAAATACTCATGGGTGACTGGAATTAAAGAGTAGGAAAAGGGAGAGAAGGAAACATAGTACGTGAATATGGATTGGGGCTAAGAAATGAAAGAGGAAGCCACCTGGTAGAATTTTGCGCAGAGCATAACTTAATCATAGCTAACACTTGGTTCAAGAAGCATGAAAGAAGGTTGTATACATGAGAGAACCCTGGAGATACTAGAAGGTTTCAGATAGATTATGTAATTTATAATTTGGTATATGTGTGGATGGATATGTGTGTGTGTGCGAGTGTATACCCGTCCTTTTTTCCCCCTTACCCTCTCCCTTAAAACCCAC
Source organism: Schistocerca piceifrons (assembly GCF_021461385.2). Classification (NCBI taxonomy): domain Eukaryota; kingdom Metazoa; phylum Arthropoda; class Insecta; order Orthoptera; family Acrididae; genus Schistocerca; species Schistocerca piceifrons. Next base: position 4,082,955 of record NC_060139.1, read on the forward strand.
ATCCTTTCGTCTTTCCCTCTCCTTCCCCCTTTCCTGATGAGGCAACAGTTTGTTGTGAAAGCTTGAATTTTGTGTGTTTGTGTGTGTTAGTTTGTGTGTCTATCGACCTGCCAGCGTTTCGTTTGGTAAGTCACATCATCTTTGTTTTTAGATATATTATATAATGGTAAGACAGAGATTTAGGAACCAGGTTTTAAATTGCAAGACATTTCCAGGTGCAGATGTGGGCTCCGACCACAATCTATTGGTTATGAACTGTAGATTAAAACTGAAGAAACTGCAAAAAGGTGGGAATTTAAGGAGATGGGACCTGGATAAACTGACTAAACCAGGGGTCGTACAGAGTTTCAGGGAGAGCGTAAGGGAACAATTGACAGGAATGGGGGAAAGAAATACAGTAGAAGAAGAATGGGTAGCTTTGAGGGATGAAATAGTGAAGGCAGCAGAGGATCAAGTAGGTAAAAAGACGAGGGCTAGTAGAAACCCTTGGGTAACAGAAGAGATAATGAATTTAATTGATGAAAGGAGAAAATATAAAAATGCAGTAAATGAAGCAGGCAAAATGGAATACAAACGTCTCAAAAATGAGATTGACAGGAAGTGCAAAATGGCTAAGCAGGGATGGCTAGAGGACAAATGTAAGGATGTAGAGGCATATATAACTAGGGGTAAGATAGATACTGCCTACAGGAAAATTAAAGAGACCTTTGGAGAAAAGAGAACCACTTGCATGAAGATCAAGAGCTCAGATGGAAACCCAGTTCTAAGCAAAGAAGCAAAAGCAGAAAGGTGGAAGGAGTATATAGAGGGTCTATACAGGGGTGATGTTCTTGAGGACAATATTATGGAAATGGAAGAAGATGTAGATGAAGATGAAATGGGAGATATGATGTTGCGTGAAGAGTTTGACAGAGCACTGAAAGACCTAAGTCGAAACAAGGCCCCGGGAGTAGACAACATTCCATTAGAACTACTGAGAGCCTTGGGAGAGCCAGTCCTGCCAAAACTCTACCATCTGGTGAGCAAGATTTATGAGACAGGCGAAATACTCTCAGACTTCAAGAAGAATATAATAATTCCAATCCCAAAGAAAGCAGGTGTTGACAGATGTGAAAATTACCGAACTATCAGTTTAATAAGTCACAGCTGCAAAATACTAACGCGGATTCTTTACAGATGAATGGAAAAACTGGTAGAAGCCGACCTCGGGGAAGATCAGTTTGGATTCCGTAGAAATGTTGGACCACATGTGGCAATACTGACCCTACGACTTATCTTAGAAGAGAGATTAAGGAAAGGCAAACCTACATTTCTAGCATTTGTAGACTTAGAGAAAGCTTTTGACAATGTTGACTGGAATACTGTCTTTCAAACTCTGAAGGTGGCAGGGGTAAAATACAGGGAGAGAAAGGCTATTTACAATTTGTACAGAAAGCAGACGGCAGTTATAAGAGTTGACGGACATGAAAGGAAAGCAGTGGTTGGGAAGGGAGTGAGACAGGGTTGTAGCCTCTCCCCTATGCTATTCAATCTGTATATTGAGCAAGCAGTAAAGGAAACAAAAGAAAAGTTCAGATAGGCATTAAAAACCGTGGAGAAGAAATAAAAACTTTGAGGTTCGCTGATGACACTGTAATTCTGTCAGAGACAGCAAAGGACTTGGAAGAGCAGTTGAACGGAATGGACAGTGTCTCGAAAGGAGGGTATAAGATGAACATCAACAAAAACAAAACGAGGATAATGGAATGTAGTCGAATTAAATCCGGTGATGCTGAGCGAATTAGATTAGGAAATGAGACACTTAAAGTAGTAAAGGAGTTTTGCTATTTGGGGAGCAAAATAACTGATGATGGTCGAAGTAGAGAGGATATAAAATGTAGACTGGCAATGGGAAGGAAAGCGTTTCTGAAGAAGAGAAATTTGTTAACATCGAGTATTGATTTAAGTGTCAAGAAGTTGTTTCTGAAAGTATTTGTATGCAGTGTGTCCATGTATGGAAGTTATAGATGGATGATAAATATTTTGGACAAGAAGAGAATAGAAGCTTTCGAAATGTGGTGCTACAGAAGAATTCTGAAGATTAGATGGGTAGATCACGTAACTAATGAGGAGGTATTGAATAGAATTGGGGAGAAGAGAAGTGTATGACACAACTTGACTAGAAGAAGGGATGAGTTGGTAGGGCATATTCTGAGGCATCAAGGGATCACCAATTTAGTACTGGAGGGCAGCGTGGAGGGTAAAAATCGTATAGGGAGACCAAGAGATGAATACACTAAGCAGATTCAGAAGGATGTAGGCTGCAGTAGGTACTGGGAGATGAAGAATCTTGCACAGGATAGAGTAGTATGGAGAGCTGCATCAAACCAGTCTCAGGACTGACAACCACAACAACAACAACTTCCCTCATGCATAAACGGTGACAGGTATTTCCCAGGAAGTTTCAACTCAGATGCATCATCTTTGTAGTTGCTTTGCATCCTGTTTACAACAACACTTTTTGAAACATGTACATAACATTTGGTCCAAAAGTTATATAATCTATTCAGACAAGCATTCTTTTCCAGAAACAAATGGATGGTCTTTCCCAGAAACAAATGAACATTCTTCTCCAGAAACAACTGATAAGGTCCCTTTCCATTATGATTGCCTGGATCAATTAAATTATTAATATACACTGCAATTTTAACTGCAACTGCCCATATAGACTTTAGATTTCAGAAGGCGTTGGATATTTTCATTGTCAACTTCATGACAGTTTTCATATTAAAACATTTTCCTGGCTAAACACATTTGTTTTTGCTAATTCGCTCTGCCTCTTCGATATTATGACAATTTTAGCCTTTTTGTTCAGTAAATAAAATGTAAGGAACATTGGATAATCACACATAAAACAAATGAAGTACCTCTGACTTCCTAATGGCACATTTTTCATTGATGTATACAAAACTTCTGGGATTAATTCTGTGTATTTATTGTCCTATTTTTTAATGTATCTGGAAATGCTCATGGTGTTACCTCCCTTCAACACAAGAACCATCAAATTTACCATCAAACTATACGATCATTCCATTTTTCTACAGAAATTAATAAATATATTTATACAGGGTGATCACCAAATCTTAGTTTTAAAACTCAAGGTTTTTCCCAGGTTTTCCAAGTTAAAATAATGATTTTCCAGGTTGTCACGTTAAGTTATTTTTACCTAAATGAGGTTAGCAAACATAATTTGCTAGAAATAATATGTAACATATTTTAAAAATATATGTCACACAAACTGAACAATATCATGTTGTGATGTATAACCACATAGCCCACAGTGCAATCGATTAAGTTGAGTTTCAACAGTTGGAAGATACTGCTCGTTATAATGTGACACAGTTGTATTCAAATTGTATTGACTTATACAACACTGTTTGTTTAAGCTAGACTTCTGAGATCATCTGATGGTTTAAATAGTTAGTTTGTGACAGAAACAATAAAGGGCAGGCACACTAAAATACCGAGTCATTTTCCATGAAGTACTGTCTGTAGAATGGTGCATCCTGAAAGAATACTTGAAGTTTCATCTAGAACTTTCTCCTTGACATTTTTCAAGGCAACAATAACCTAAAATTATTTCCTTTAACAAAAAAAGTCATTGTATTATTGCAACAAATTGTATGTTACACATGCTGTTTTTCTCAATTTGTCTACATGCCTACACTATGCAGTATGAAGTGAAAGATCAGTGCAAGGCCTATTTTTGAGGAAATGTTGTGGCAAACTATCAATTATTACATGAGATATAGTAATTTGAATAATCATCAAAAAAGCAGAATTTTCACCCCATGTTTGTCAAGATCTCTTCCTCCCTCCCTCCCTCCCCCCCCCCCCCCTCTCTCTCTCTCTCTCTCTCACACACACACACACACACACACAAACACACACACACACACACACACACACACACACACACACACACTGTGTGTGTATTGTATTTGCGGGGGTGCAGGGAGAGCATCCTCTATGTTTATCTTGTACAAATTTTGTCCATTTTACAGGAAAGAAGCCATCAGTCCACTGGCCTCAAAAAGGTGAAATTCGTTTTGAAAATTTAAGCCTTTTATATGTTCCAACGGAGCCACCTGTTTTAAGAGAACTTAATTTTACTATACAGGCTGCACATAAGGTAAATCCATGATATAGAATGCTTATGATATAAAATGTATTTAGTAATTTTTTTCCCTACAAATCTAAAATGTTCTTTCCAGGTGGGAATCGTAGGTAGAACTGGTGCTGGAAAATCTTCCCTTATTGCAGCATTGTTTCGACTAGCAAAACTGGAAGGCACCATTTACATTGATAATATAAACACACAATCCATTGGTCTGCATGATCTGAGGAAACGTATTTCAATTATTCCCCAGGAACCTGTGTTGTTCTCAGAAACAATTCGATATAATCTAGATCCTTTTCAAGAATTTCCAGATCATCAAATATGGAGTGCACTGGAAGAGGTAGGTGTAGCTTATTCTTTCACAAAACAATAAAAACATTTTTTGTGGAGTAAATGAACGCATATGTCTTTTTGACTTGGTTCCACTTCAGACCTGTTCATATAACACAACATAATATCTAATTTAATGAACAACAAGAAACAACATCTCTTTCATATTTACCCAAGAAGTTCACTTCCCCAGTTCAAAACCTAGGGTGCAGAACAACAGAAGTTTTGGATCTGCAGGGACTCTGAGCAGCTGTAGCTTGGCAATTCTTTCAAAAGTTAAGTTAGGTAAGAGTTCTGGCTGAGGCATCCATTCAGGTAGTGAAGGGAGGACAGTAGGAAAGCAGATGTACTTCATCCTGGAGGATGTACTTCATAACATAAGAGATAAATGTACACATTTCCCTGTGGCCAAACAGGGACATGCAACCATCTGAACACAAGCTCACAGGACAAAACATTAGTCACCCATTATAAGAGCACATTGGTTGCATTTGGTTCACTGTATGTGGTGTAGAACCGGTACCAGCAGTAATGTGACCCTCACTGCTGACGTAGGTCATGGCAGTGAAATGATGTGTGTGTGTGTGTGTGCGTGTGTGTGTGTGTGTGTGTGTGTGTGTGTCAGTCAGTTATATGAAATCAGTACTGAGATGGACAAAAGTGGGGACATGACAGAGTGGCAGAAACAAGCACACCCGTGTCCACACTGGGGCTCAAGTTTTCTGATTTGTTACTGTATCATCACAGTCATGTAAAACTGCATAGTAACAGCAATCATAAAATACCCTAACTGTTTTCAAACCGGACAGGAATTGCTGCTGTCAGTATATGCAGTTAGTAATGTTCCATTACAAAGGAACCATGGAACTTGCCATTGGTGGGATGGCTTGCTTGCCTCAGTGATACAGATAGCTGTATTGTAGGTGCAACCACAGCAGAGGGGTATCTGTTGATAGGCCAGACAAACATGTGGTTCCTGAAGAGGGGCAGCAGCCTTTTCAGTAGTTGCAGGGGCAACAGTCTGGATGACTGACTGATCTGGCCTTTTAACACAACCAAAATGGCCTTGCTACACAAACAGCTGAAAGCAAGGGGAAAGTATACCAGCTATACTTTATGGTTGAATGATGATGGAATCCTCTTGGGTAAAATGTTCTGGAGGTAAAATAGTCCTATATTTGGATCTCTTGGTGGAGATTATTCAGGAGGATTTTGTCATTGGGAGAACCAAAACTGGCATTCTACAGGTCAGAGTGTGGAATATAAGAATAAGAATAAGAATCTTTATTAGCCGTTCTGTATTTTCTTATACAATGGGCTTCGTCAATAAGTTCAGTTACAGTATAAAGATGGTTATATTCTCATAACAATGTATATATACACTCCTGGAAATTGAAATAAGAACACCGTGAATTCATTGTCCCAGGAAGGGGAAACTTTATTGACACATTCCTGGGGTCAGATACATCACATGATCACACTGACAGAACCACAGGCACATAGACACAGGCAACAGAGCATGCACAATGTCGGCACTAGTACAGTGTATATCCACCTTTCGCAGCAATGCAGGCTGCTATTCTCCCATGGAGACGATCGTAGGGATGCTGGATGTAGTCCTGTGGAACGGCTTGCCATGCCATTTCCACCTGGCGTCTCAGTTGGACCAGCATTCGTGCTGGACGTGCAGACCGCATGAGACGACGCTTCATCCAGTCCCAAACATGCTCAATGGGGGACAGATCCGGAGATCTTGCTGGCCAGGGTAGTTGACTTACACCTTCTAGAGCACGTTGGGTGGCACGGGATACATGCGGATGTGCATTGTCTTGTTGGAACAGCAAGTTCCCTTGCTGGTCTAGGAATGGTAGAACGATGGGTTTGATGACGGTTTGGATGTACCGTGCACTATTCAGTGTCCCCTCGACGATCACCAGTGGTGTACGGCCAGTGTAGGAGATCGCTCCCCACACCATGATGCCGGGTGTTGGCCCTGTGTGCCTCGGTCGTATGCAGTCCTGATTGTGGCGCTCACCTGCACGGCACCAAACACGCATACGACCATCATTGGCACTCTCATCGCTGAAGACGACACGTCTCCATTCGTCCCTCCACTCACGCCTGTCGCGACACCACTGGAGGCGGGCTGCACGATGTTGGGGCGTGAGTGGAAGACGGCCTAACGGTGTGCGGGACCATAGCCCAGCTTCATGGAGATGGTTGCGAATGGTCCTCGCCGATACCCCAGGAGCAACAGTGTCCCTAATTTGCTGGGAAGTGGCGGTGCGGTCCCCTACGGCACTGCGTAGGATCCTACGGTCTTGGCGTGCATCCGTGCGTCGCTGCGGTCCGGTCCCAGGTCGACGGGCACGTGCACCTTCCGCCGACCACTGGCGACAACATCGATGTACTGTGGAGACCTCACGCCCCACGTGTTGAGCAATTCGGCGGTACGTCCACCCGGCCTCCCGCATGCCCACTATACGCCCTCGCTCAAAGTCCGTCAACTGCACATACGGTTCACGTCCACGCTGTCGCGGCATGCTACCAGTGTTAAAGACTGCGATGGAGCTCCGTATGCCACGGCAAACTGGCTGACACTGACGGCGGCGGTGCACAAATGCTGCGCAGCGGAGCAAGTATGGTGGGTCTGACACACCGGTGTCAATGTGTTCTTTTTTCCATTTCCAGGAGTGTAAATCATATGAATGTTAGTGTAGTACAATAGCACACATTTGGAATTTTATATAGTGTTAATTTCACAATAAAATAGAAAACATTATACAAATTTATATAAAGTGTGACGTATTCATGTCGATGACACTATGTCATTATCATATACATGTTGATAACACTATGTCATTATCCCAAGATATTGATACAAATATAGAGCACTCTAAATAGGTCTATGCCTGTATGTTAGATATTGTTTTTCCAAATTTAGGTCCTACTACAGGCAGAGGTACCTTTCTCTATGTTAAAACAGCAAATCTGCCATATTACAATCTTTATATTCATCAACTGAGCAAAATGCTTTACCTTTGTGCCATTAACCCAATGTTGTCTTAAATTTATTTTTAGATACTGTTTGTACAATTTTAGGGAGCATATTAAACAGTTCGTGGCCTACATATTTATAACTAATATGTATCTTGGACAATCTATAGTATGGGAGATCAATTGTGTGGACAGATGACTTAATGGGATATTGAGCTATGTTTTCTTTTAGATGTAATAAGCAATAACAGATGTACAAAGAAGGAACTGTCACGATGTTAAGTTTTTTTTGAAATGTTCCCTGCATGTATCCCTAGGAGATAAACCCACTATACATCGAAGAGCTTTTTTTTTGCCATCTAAAAATTGATACTGAATTGGGAGAATTTCCCCAGAGCAGAAACCATATGAAAGATGGGGATGGATATAAGCAAAATATGAATGCAGCAGTAAGTTTTGGCTGACATTATTCCTAAGCTTATAAAGTAGGAACATAGCACGTGCAAGTTTAGAACAGACGTATGTGATATGTTTATCCCAGCTAAGTTTCTGGTCAGTCATCATTCCTAACAGTTTAACAGACTTATTTTCTTTGTTTGATACCTTCAAATTAAAGAATATTTCCTCAGTTTTTGTTTCATTTATGTACATGGAGTTTGCACTAAACCAATGAACCGATTTTTCAAATATTATATTATTTTTTCCTCGTACAGATTCAAGAGTCTGTCCTGAATTGATAAAAGTTGTATCGCCTGCATAGAGCATGTCATGTCATTAACACACACTACAAACAGGAAGGGCCCAAGTACGGAGCTCTGTGGCACACCTCTTTTTATTGTTTGTGGGTTTGACAGCTGCCCATTTACACTAACAAATTGTACTCTTCCATGCCGTAGTGTCTTAATTTCATGATAAAAGTACTAGCGAATACAGTGTCAAATGCTTTACTCAGGTCTAGGAGAGTAGCACAAGAGATTAATTTGTTTTTAAAGCCATCATATATATATCATTAACAATATTTTCAACCGCTTTAACTGTGGATAGTTTAGACCTGAATCCATACTGTGTGTTACTTAACAAGTTATTCCTCTCAAAATAGTGATTCATTTGCTGGTGAACACAGTCTTCGATTATTTTAGATATTATTGGGATTAATGGGATAGGGCGATAGTTACTTGGATTTGATTTATCTCCTTTCTCAAATATGGGAATAGTTACTGCTATTTTCAAATAGTCGGGGAAAATCCCTTGCTGTAATATATGGTTAATGAGAGAGGTTAGAGGGGACAGAAGATCACTTGATATCTTCTTTATGACAAAGTTTGACAGACCATAGAAGTCCTCTGCTCTCGAAGCACTTAGTTTGTCTATTGCTTTGCTAACATAATTTTCAGTTACTGTTGCCCAGCGGAATTTATGAACTACATTCTTATTTTCTTAATTAAACCTAAAAGGGTTTTAGCATCAAGCGTGGCTTTGGGGGGAGACAAATCTTGTCGTAAACTGAAGTTAATAAAGTGTGAGTTTAAGATACCTGGGGCTATGGGTATAGCTAGTTGAGCTGTTGGTCTATTTATTTCACTTTTAATTACTTCCCAGGCAGCTTTACAGCTGTTTCTGGATTTAAGAATATAGTTATCATTTGCCCTACGTTTTACCAAGCTTATTTCAGCTCTATAAATTTTTCTTATTCTAATGTACATCTCTTTGTACTTGCTGCTGTTATGCGATCTGTCCTCAAACATAAGAAGCATAATCATGATGCTGTTGAGGTATGGTGTGAACCAATTATTTAGTCTCTGTGGTTTATGAACTTGGTTATTATTCTGTTTTTTTACTAATCTGGGACAACACTCATCAAATATTCTTGCAATTTCCTCTATAAATAATTTGCTTGTGTTATTCACACACATATCTTTGGATAAGACGTCATTCCGGTTAACTGACCTTAATCTAGTTCTAAACTCTCTTATGTTGCATTCATTCATAGGTCTAACAGTTTTGTGTTGTTCATCTGGAATGCTGACTGGGACTGTAATCCATAGGCCATCATGGTCAGCTAGGCCTAACTTGACTACTCCAATTTCAACATTATTTTCATGGATATTACTTATTATATTGTCTAAGCATGTATTATATCTTGTAGGCTTATCATTTAGACAATAGCAATCAAAAGCTCTTAGGTTATCCAAGAATTCCAATATGATATGACTCTGTACCCTGATATCCATATTAATATCACCAAAAATTAAGATTCTTTGGTATTTATATTTAGGCTTAAGTTAGTAAGACTAACAGTTTATTAAATTTACTATAAATTCAATATAATAGAGGGAAACATTCCACGTGGGAAAAATTATATATTGTCTTTGTCTTTAAATATGTCTGCTTGTGTCTGTATGTGTGGATGGATATGTGTGTGTGTGCGAGTGTATACCTGTCCTTTTTTCCCCCTAAGGTGAGTCTTTCCGCTCCCGGGATTGGAATGACTCCTTACCCTCTCCCTTAAAACCCACATCCTTTCATCTTTCCCTCTCCTTCCCTCTTTCCTGATGAGGCAACCGTTGGTTGCAAAAGCTAGAATTTTGTGTGTATGTTTGTGTTTGCTTGTGTGTCTATCGACCTGCCAGCGCTTTCGTTCGGTAAGTCACCTCATCTTTGTTTATATATAATTACTATAAATTCATGTTCACTAGAAGATGGTGTGCAATACACAGATGCAACAATAATATTATGTTTAGGTATATGTACAACTGCAGCCTCAAAGGTGGTTTCTATACACAGGTCTGTGACATCAATAGTAAGGTATTGTAAATTTAGTCCATTCTTAATATATATTGCAACACACCCATGTCCAATTGTTGATCTGCAGTAACTACTAGCTAAGGAGTAACCAAATGGAATATTGAGGTCAATTTCTGATGAATATAGCCAGTGCTCATTTACACTAAGTGTAAAGTGGAAGTTTCTAACCAGTACTGCAATTCTCCCAACTTCTTTCTTAAAGACTGTATATTAATAGATCCCTTAATCGATTAAAAAATTTAAAAAGGAAATAGATGGGTTGATATTAGATGTAGTGGAAATTAGAGAAGTTTGGTAATAGGAGAAAGAGGGCTTCTGATCAGGTGAATACAGATTTATAAATACAAAATAAAAAAAGGGGTTATATGGAAGTAGGTTTGATAAAGATTTAGAAAATAGGAATGTGTTTAAGCTACTATTATCAGCATAATGAAAACATTATCGTAGCCAATATAGACATGAAGCGCACACCCACCACAGTAGTACAAGTTTGTATGTCAACTAGCTGCACAGATGATGAAGAGATTGACGAATTGTGTAATGAGATAAAAGAAATTATTCAGACAGTTAAGGGACATTTAATTGTGATGGAGGACTGGAAATTTATAGTAAGAAAAGGAAGAGAATTGGAAAATAGTAGATCAATGTTGACTGGGTGAAAAGATTGAAATAGGAAGCTGCCTGGTAGAATTTTGCACAGAACATAATTTAATCATCACTAACATTTGGATGAAATAAGACTGTATAAATGAAAGAGACCTGGAGATACCAGAAGGCTGCAGACTGATTATATAATGGTAAGATAGAGTTTTCAGAAGTAGCTTTTAAATTGTAAGGCATTTCCAGAGGCAGATGTGGACTCTGACCATGTTTTATTGGTTATGAACTGAAAATTAAATCTGAAGAAACTGCAAAAGGTAGGAAATTAAGGAGGTTGGACTTGTTGAAGTTGAGGGAACCAAAGATTGTTGAGAGTTTGGGGGGCAGGATTAGACAACAATTGCCGGAACATTGGAAATTAATACATTAGAAGGCAAACTGGAAACTTTGAGAGATGAAATAGTGAAGGCAGCAGAGGATCAAATAGGTAAAAAGATAAATCGTACTAGAAACCCTTGGATATCAGAAGACATATTAAATCTAATTGATGAAAGTAGTAAATGTAAAAAAATGCAGCAAATGAAGCAGATGAAATGGAATACAAACATTTAGAAATGAGATTGTCAGGAGCTGCAAAATGGCTAGGCAGGAATGGCTAGATGACTACTGCTATGGTTTAGAAGCACATATGACTCAGGGAAAGATAGATATTGTCTACAGGAAAATTAGAGAGGCCTCTAGGGAAAAGAGAAGCAACCGTATCAGTATCAAGAACTCAGATGAAAACCAGAACTAAACAAAGAAGGGAAAGCTGAAAGGTGGAAAGAGTATATAAAGGATCTATAAAAGGCAGATGAACTTGAAGGCAATAGTGTAGGAAGCGAAGAGAATGTAAATGAAGTGAGTTGGGAGATACAATATTGTGAAAAGAATTTGAGAGAACACTGAAAGATGTAAGACGGAACAAGGCCCCTGGAGTAGAAGACATTTTGTCAAAACTACTGATAGCCTTTGGAGGAGCTAGCCATGCAAAAACTGTTTCACATGGTACGCAAGATATATGAGACAGGTGAAATACCCTCTGACTTCAATAATAATGTAGTAATTCTAATTCCAAAGAAAGCACGTTGTAAGAGATATGAATATTACTGAACTATCAGTTTAATAAGTCACAGTTGCAAAATACTAACAAAAATTCTTCACAGAAGAATGGAAAAATTGCTAGAAGCCATTATCAGGGAAGATCAGTTTGGATTCTGGAGAAATGAAGGAACATGTGAGGCAATACTGACCCTATGACTTCTCTTAGAAGATACATTAAGGAAAGGCAAACTTTTGTTAATAGCATTTGTAGACTTGGAAAAATCTTTTGACAATGTTGACTGGAATACTTTTCTTGAAATTCTGAAGGTAGCATGGGTAAAATACAGGGAGTGAAAGGCTACTTACAAATTGTACCAAAACTGATAGCAGCTAAAAGAGTCGAGGGGTGCGAAAGGGAAGCAGTGGTTGAGAAGGAGGGAGACAGGGTTATAGCCTGCCCCAAATGTTATTCAATCTGTACATTGAGCACACAGTAAAGAAAACCAAAGAAAAATTAGGAGTAGGAATGACAGTCAAGGGAAAAGAAATAAAAGCTTTGAGGTTTGCCAGTGACATTGTAATTCTGTCAGAGACAACAAAGGACTTGGAAGGGAAGTTGAATAGAATTGACAGCTTCTTCAAAGGAGGATATAAGGTGAATATCAACAAAATAAAAATAAAAACAATGGAATTTAGTAGAATTAAATCAGGTGATGCAGAGGGAATTATATTAGAAAACAAGACACTTAAAGTAGCAGAAGAATTTTACTATTTGGAGAGCAAAATAAATTATGATGGCAGAAGTAGAGAGGATCTAAAAGATAGATGGGTAGTGGCAAGAAGAGGATTTCCAAATAAGCTAGATTTGTTAACACAGAATACAGATTGAAGTGTTATGAACTCTTTTCTGGGGATATTTGTATGGAGTGTAGCCATGTATGGAAGTGAAACATGGATGATAAACGTTTTAGACAAAAAGAAAATAGAAGCTTTTGAAATGTGGTACTACAGAAAAATACTGAAGGATAGATGGGTAGATTGTGTAACTAACAAAGAGGTACTGAATAGAACTGGGAGGAAAAGAAGTTTGTAACTTGACTAAAAGAAGGGATCGGTTGACAGGAAACATTCTAAGACATCAATGGATCACCAATTTACTACTGGAGGGAAGTGTGTGTAGGGGAGGGGGTGGGGGGAATCTTAGAGGGAGACCAATAGATGAATACAGTAAGCAGATTCAGAAGGTTGTAGGTTGCAGTAGTTATTCAGAGAAGAAGAGTCTTGCACAGCATAGAGTAGAATTGAGAGCTGCGTCGAACCAGTCTTCAGAATGAGAACCACAACAACAAGATTTTTAATTTAGAAATAAAATACATTCTAATTCCATGCATACATGAGTTTAATACATGTTTTTGAAGACAAAAGTGAACCTTCAGTGTGTTTTATCAGTTGCTTACAGAATACAAAATCCACAATTTTAGAGTTTCATAAATTTACCAAGGTAACTACTTCATTACAATACCTGATGCTAATTAATAAACCACTGACCATAAACTATTGAGACTTTGGTATTAATGATACATGATCAGCTACTGAACTATGAGAGTGTATTGACTGGTAAACAAATGGAATCTCTGTCTGGTACAATAGAAGTTTCATCTCAGCCACTTTCTGAGTGAACACTGTGAAGGGGACTGCATGCAATGGTCAGATGGAGTCAGGTATCTGGCAGAAGGTCCCTGTTCACAGTGACACACAAAGCGACACACAGAAACTGGGCCATAACTGGCTGCAAGCAAGCATGTTGAACAGTCTGATAAGTCACAGTTTTGCCTCAGTTCAAATGATGTGCGACAGTGGGGGAGAGACAAATCAGTAAGTTGACATATTTGCATATTTTCATTCAGTAATACCATGTGGAATAATGTTCTGGGGTAGCTCATCTTTAAGAAAGACAGTCTTCATTGCAGAAAAAAATGCTGTAAGAATAATATGTGGTGCTCACCCATGATCACCTTGTAGACATCTTTTGGAGTTGAGGATTGTGAGTACTGCTTCGCAGTATATTTATTCCCTCATGAAGTTTGTTGTGAATAATCCACGTAGTTCAAAAGGAACAATAATATACATAATTACAATACCAGAACAAAAAAGTCATCCATTACTCCACAAAAAGTGGTCCAAAATGTTTTAACAAAAATTTTTGATCAGCTACCCAGTGATATAATGTCTGACAGACAGCAAAGTAAAATTTGAAAACCAACTGGGAAAGTTTCTCCTTGACAACTTTTATCCTGTAGAAGAATTTCTGTTACTGTAATGTGTAGAACATGGTGGGTAGCAGTTACTAATACACATTTGTATATCTTTTTTTCTTTTTGTAATTAAAAAATTTTTAAAAAACTTAGAAATGTTCCGAATGTAACTGTATGCACAAATTAATTTGCAGTGTGAATGTAAAATCTCATTCCACATCATTGCAGTCTACCTAACTAACTAAGTAACATCAAGTGTACTGAGAGTTCAGTGAAGCACGTAGCCCGCAGGGTGTGGAGCTTGTTAGTCAGGCCAGAGGTGGGAGTGCTTTTTACCATGAATCAAGTTAGTGTGAATATGTACCAGAATGTTTACTTTAACATTTTTGGTGACCAAATGTTGCCCTTTCACTTACAACAGAGTGTAATGAACAGATGAAATAGGATTTCTCCAAGTTCATATAACAAAAAATTTCCAACTTCAGTAATAAAATTAAACATAAAATTCATGTATGATCCTGCATGAATTTTTGATTTATTTGCACTATCCCTAATAAATGATCATTTAGCACTTTAACGTTAAACATATTTCAGGTGGAACTGAAAGACGCTGTTGACACCCTTGAGTATCATGTCAATGAAGGTGGCAGCAATTTTAGTGCTGGACAAAGGCAACTGATTTGTCTTGCACGAGCTATTCTCAGAAACAACAAAGTTCTCGTACTTGATGAAGCTACTGCAAATGTTGACCCACAGTATGTATAACTGCTATATTTGCATGCTAATTTAATAAGAACAATCTGTATTGATACGAGTGATCCTCTTGCCCTGTCATACTGTCTTGCCTTGGTCCAAGTCCTGACTGATGTCCTTACTTTATTCTTTTAACTCTCTGTGTCCCGCAACCTCTCTCTCTCCTTTTATGGATGCAGAAATTTCAGGTTCTGTAAGCTAGCGAATTTATTGTCTTTTGCTGATGTCCATTGGTTGGCAGTTAGCGATGGTAGTCACACTCAAGCACTCAGACATAAACAACAGCAGTGGTGGAGTGTTATGAATTGTTTTGGATAGATTACAGTGCTTCCCCAAGTTTCCAGATAGAGTCTGTTTAATACTGTTGTTCTAAATATCATGCTTTTTTTAGTTTTCATTCATTTCCTGCCTTCCGTGGCTTAAAATCTACATTTAATGAATATCAGTGGTATGTTTACAATCTAGTGTTAACATCTGTCCACCATATGCTTATTATATGTTATTTTGGATTAATTAAAGTGCTTTACATAATCCTGACAGAGTTGGTTAAGGATTGTTGTTAGAAAATATTGTGCTTTTTAGTTTTCATTCACTTTGTGTCTTCTACCACCTACATTCAATGAACATCTGTCATGTTTTTTTTTACACCTGCTTGATGCCTGGAAGTTAGCTGCATGACTTAAAATATAATTTTTCACTTTCTGGCAAATGTGAATATCGTTGTAAGTTAATTGAATGGGAGAAACATGTCAGGATTGTGGTTGGTGTTTCCCTGGGGAGAATGCAGCAGGGAAGCCAAAAAAGTATCAGATGAGGCTCTTTCATGGACTTGTAGATTACGTAGCTAAGACAAGAAAATTGTGGAACAGAGAAGAAAGATTTATGCTCTTCAGGCAGAATTAGAAATGCCATATTTCGAATTAGATAGATTGAAGGGGGAAAGAAACAATGGAAACTGGAAGAAGTTGATAAGTAATAGGAAAAAGGAGAAAACCTCAGAAGTTGCATTTGAAATACTGGTTAGCAATCACTTTGACTTGTTACCTGCAGTCAGAGAAGAGCCTCAACCAGTTTTTAAACTAAGTAGAGTGCACCAGATTCATAAGAATGACTTTAAGACTATATCAGTAGAAAAGTCACATAGAAAGAAATGAGTCTTGCTAATAGGGAGCAGTCATCAGAGAGGTGTAGGTCTATTAGTACAGGGAAAACAAGGTCACAAGCATCCTGAAACCTAGTGCCAAGCTAATCCAGGTGACAGAGAGCATAGCGACCTTGTGCAGAGATCTTGATGGAGAGGATAAGGTACTTATAGTAGGAAGAGCAAGAAACAGCGTGGCTAGCAACTTAGAATATAGCATAAAGTTGACCTGGAGGAAATAAGAGCAACAATATCACACACTCGTGTGTGGTTTGTGGATGTTCTGCAGCGACTTGACCCGCCGTGGGTTAACATGGCTGTTAGGCACATTAATGAAGGGCTGCACAAATTTCTGAAACAAAGTCTCATATCTGTGTCATGCCAGTTGCTGCAATCAGGAGATGGAGACACACAAATCATGGCTTGTGCCTCAATAGGAGGGGGAAGGAGAGATTAGCTATGCATCTTGCAGTAAGTTTAAGGGGGGCTACAAGCACACAAGACAAAATTCCTGCGATTATTGGAATCAAAGGGGCATATTTTTAGTTTAGAATCAGATTAAAGATACCCAATATTGAAAGAAATTAGAACAGAACAGCACCCTAATATATTTAACAGTTTCCAAATAATAATTATAATAATAATTTGTTTCATCAGAACACCAGATGATTAAAAAATAAGGCATCTTATATGCCAGATGATGTGAAAAATTCTGGAGTGATAGATGTTCTGTGCCTCTCTGAACACCATAAAACCATATAACCACAGGAAAGGAGAAGTTAACTATCAGGGATTACAGACCTGCATCATTTTTGCGTACAGTTAATATGGAAAAACGAGGAGTTGCTACTTATGTAAAAGTTGGACACAAAGTCAAAAGTACTGAAACAAATAGTTTTTGTGTTAATCATAATCTAGAAGCATGTGCTTGCAAGTTGTTACTGCAGAATACTTCTCTGATGATTGTAACAGTCTACAGACCCCCTACAGGAAACTTTCAGGTATTTACGAAAAATATATGAGATGCTTTATTGAGCTACCTGTCAGACAAGTAGAAAAATTAATAGTTTGTGGATATTTCAAGTTAGATTTCTTAAAAGATACAGGCAGGAAAAATTATTGGCTGTTTCAATTTAATTTCAGTAGTCAGTTTTCCATGTCATGTACAGCAAGATATTAGGACACTGATTGATAGCATTTTTGTAGATAGTGCCCGGGCTGAAACAATTAATGAGTACCCAATTGCTAATGAACTACTTATCATGATTCTCACGTCATGGAAATAAACAATATGGCACCTCGCTACCATGCGGCGTGTTCATACAAAGAGAACAGGATATAATGTTTCAAAGGTAAGTTAAAAGGGGTGGTGTGGGATAAGGTATATTCCGTATCATGCTATTATTGCATGTGAGTATGAGTGCAGTGTCGTTGCACATGTGTACTTAACTCAACCACCAACTGAACCAGCAGAAGCCAGATACTTGAGGCCACCTGTAGGAAATACGCCCATGGCATGGTCTCCACCGTGCCATCTATTGGTGAATCATGCCTGTATACGAGCAGTGTTGACTCACCCTCATTATGTTCTTTTAGTCTGTGCCACTCACATCAATTGTTCTGTGTATCATTTATGTTGCACCTTCTTTATGATTCTTTTGTCTACTTATGTGTGGAGTAGTCACAAGTGGCTTTTTCCATTATTGTTCAGAGGATAATGAATAAAGCCATATTTGTGTTACTTGGGTCGGTTTCATATATTACTTGGTCACTACATGACTGGTGATGAGTTTGGAACAGTTTCCGTGTGTACCGTCTGTAAGTGTGGTTTCATCAAGTTTGTTCGTTATGGACGGCCCTGCTGGCCCTGATTGAACACTTACTTTGGTAGTGACCAGTTTGTTGGCTACTGAGAGATGGAGTACTGTTCCACTGGTCTATCCATTCACTTTTCCTCCGTGTGATGATTCAGCTGAGGATCGGGCAGCTTATGAAAGAAGACTCAGACTGCATTTTTTGGTGTGATAGATTCAAATTTGTGCAAAGCCTTATTCCTCTTGTGGATTACATTTACAGTGTATCATTAACTGTGTCAGATTTCCCCTTTACAAGAATTGACAGCTCTTATTTTTTATTACATGTGGAGTTTACTGACCAGCTACCATTGTAAATGAACACATGTCACAGTGACGCAAGTTGAGTTCCACCAATGCAGTCCTACAGGGCCCGGCCAGATGAATTTCGTGGCCTTATCTGTGTCAATTCATTACTGATGCCCATAAAGACTCTTATTCAGACTCTAGGGTGCATGACACAATTATCTGTTAAACTCCGTTCAAGAAGTGTGCCAAAAGGCGTTACCCTGTAAAAATACCCAGTTGGCAGGAGTTTTGCAAATAGTACCATCTTTTGAAGTTTCTTGAACAGCCGGTGACCAAATTGAAGTGTGGAGCAATGTGGCAGTAGTGTCACAAGATGTGTCCACTAGGACAACAAGTAGCTTGCACAACAAAGTGGCAATTGCAGCGTTGAGCAGACCAAGGCTGGCTCGAGCAGCTATGACCACCACAACACCAGCATCAGCATTCTCTCTTCCCATCTTGTCCTTTCTGTTTTGTCCAGCATGTAGGTACAGCACGATCTAAGCATTGTGCTATTTGTATGCTTGCCAGAAGAAAGGCCACATTGCCTCCATGTGTCATTTGCCAAAAGTTGCTCAGGATATGGACATGGATGTAAACTGTGTGACTCCAATGCTTCTGACTTCTCCCAAGTCATTTATCGAATTAAGCCTTTTTCACCAACTGCTTCTGTTACAACACAGGTGCTGCATGAATTCTCAAACCTGTGTGAGTTTATGCTGGCCACCACTGACACTGATCATGAGGAAGCTGGTCAGATATAACAAGCAGAACCTTGTGCTGTCGGGAAAATTACAGCATATGCCTCTTGCAAATCAGTGGTTCATTCCATTACAGTTTTGGTGGTTGCTTATGCCACTGTTGAAAACTTGTTCGGGATGCACACATTTCAGATATTTGAATTTTCTATCACCGATGCAGTTCACCTTGTGTCCAATCAAGTACCATATTCTCAATTGGAAACACTGCCTGAGAAGTTTTCAGACTTGTTTTCAGAAGGTATAGGATGTGCTACGACTTTTCCTCCTCATATTTCTTTGAAATCCATGGCTCAGGAACCTGTTATGGCTGGTGAATGGTCATCTCCACTGGTTGTAATTTGGAAGCCATTGGGGAATTTTCACCTCTATGGTGAATTCAACACTCTGTCAATGCACAGTCAATTGTGGATATATATCCTGTCCCACACCAGGAGGAACTGTTGGCAAAAATATTGGGTGGCTGGTAATTTTCTAAAACTGATTTGTCTGAAGCGTATCTTCAGGTTCCTGTGGATGAAGAGTATCAGTGAGTTCTGGTTTTGAATACTCTTTTTGATCTCTACCAACATTTGCACCTTCCTTTAGGTGTGGCTAGCACCCCTGCTATTTTCCAACAATTTTTAGAACAATTGACTATTCCCGATCTGGATTGCATTAATTATCTGGATGATATTGTTGTCACGGGCTCCTCCTCAGCCCATCACTTGAAAAATTTGCGCACTTTGTTTTCTGTCTTACAGTTTGTAGGTTTATGGTGTAACCTCATGAAATCTCAGTTTTTTCGACTTTTTGGTGTTCAAGGACCCACGGGACGGGCTTCACCGTATGCCAGGCCACATCTCCATTGGGGAGTTTCATGCACTAACCTTTTAGCTAGGAGACATGTTTTTTGGCCAGTGATTGATGGCAGAATTGTCTATATTGTTGCAGCTTGTAAACAAAGTGCCTGACAACAGGCAGTTCCCAGGACATCTCTGTCCCCCTAGCCCACTCCACACCAGCCATGGGAACACACTCATGTAGAACTCATGTAGACCTTGTGGGTCCCTTCTTCAATTCCTATTGGCTCTTCATTGTGGATGCATTTTTCCAGTTTCCTTACATTCTCCAGTGTGCACCAAGGTTGGCTGAGGTTACAATTCGTAAGTTTCGGAGGTTTTTTTCTGTTGAGGGTTTACTTTGTATCTTGGTCTCTGACAATCGGCCCTACTTGGTTTCTCACACCTTTCATATGTTTTGCTCCCATGACTGCATTCGTTATGTTATGGCTCTATCATTCGACCCTCAATCAAATGGTGTTCAAGTCCCTACTGAAAAAGATTGCTGTGTATTCTTCACTGAATGATGTCCTTTCCTGTTCTCTGAGCACCTATCACTTGGGGCTAAGAAATGAAAGAGGAAGCCGTCTGGTAGAATTTTGTGCAGAACATAACTTAATCATAGCTAACACTTGGTTCAAGAATCATAAAAGAAGGTTGTATACATGGAAGAACCCTGGAGATACTAAAAGGTATCAGATTGATTATATAATGGTAAGACAGAGATTTAGGAACCAGGTTTAAAATTGTAAGACATTTCCAGGGGCAGATGTGGACTATGACCACAATCTATTGGTTATGACCTGTAGATTAAAACTGAAGAAACTGCAAAAAGGTGGGAATTTAAGGAGATGGGACCTGGATAATCTGACTAAACCAGAGGTTGTACAAAGTTTCAGGGAAAGCATAAGGGAACAATTGACAAGAATGGGGGAAAGAAATACCATAGAAGAAGAATGGTAGCTCTGAGGGATGAAGCAGGGAAGGCAGCAGAGGATCAAGTAGGCAAAAAGACGAGGGCTAGTAGAAATCCTTGGGTAACAGAAGAAATATTGAATTTAATTGATGAAAGGAGAAAATATAAAAATGCAGTAATTGAAGCAGGCAAAAAGGAATACAAACGTCTCAAAAATGATATCTACAGGAAGTGCAAAATGGCTAAGCAGGGATGGCTAGAGGACAAATTTAAGGATGTAGAGGCTTATCTCACGAGGGGTAAGATAGATACTGCCTACAGGAAAATTAAAGAGACCTTGGAGAAAGGAGAACCACTTGCATGAATATCAAGAGCTCTGATGGAAACCTAGTTCTAAGCAAAGATGGGAAAGCAGAAAGGTGGAAGGAGTATATAGAGTAGTCTATACAAGGGCGAGGTACTTGAGGACAATATTATGGAAATGGAAGAAGATGTAGATGAAGTTGAAATGGGAGATATGATGCTGCGTGAAGAGTTTGACAGAGCACTGAAAGAGTCGAAACAAGGCCCCCGAAGTAGACAACATTCCATTAGAACAACTGACAGCCTTGGGAGAGCCAGTCCTGACAAAACTCTACCATCTGGTGAGCAAGATGTATGAGACAGACGAAATTCCTTCAGACTTCAAGAAGAATATAATAATTCCAATCCCAAAGAAAGCAGGTGTTGACAGATGTGAAAATTACCGAACTATCAGTTTAATAAATCACAGCTGCAAAATACTAACCTGAATTCTTTACAGACGAATGGAAAAACTAGTAGAAGCCAACCTAGGGGAAGATCAGTTTGGATTCCGTAGAAATATGGGAACACATGAGGCAATACTGACCCTATGATTTGTCTTAGAAAATAGACTACGGAAAGACAAAACTACATTTCTAGCATTTGTAGACTTAGAGAAAGCTTTTAACAATGTTGACTGGAATACCCTCTTTCAAATTCCGAAGGTGGCAGGGGTAAAACACAGGGAGCGAAAGGCCATTTATAATTTGTACAGAAACCAGATGGCTGTTATAAGAGTCGAGGGAGATGAAAGGGAAGCAGTGATTGGGAAGGGAGTGAGACAGGGTTGTAGCCTATCCCCAATGTTATTCAATCTGTATATTGAGCAAGCAGTGAAGGAAACAAAAGAAAAATTCGGAGTAGGTATTAAAATCCATGGAGAAGAAATAAAAACTTTAAGGTTTGCCGATGACATTGTAATTCTGTGAGAGACAGCAAAGGACTTGGGAGAGCAGTTGAACGGAATGGACAGTGCCTTGAAAGGAGGATATAAGATGAACACCAACAAAAGCAAAACGAGGATAATGGAATGTACTCGAATTAAGTCAGGTGATGCTGAGGGAATTAGATTAGGAAATGAGACACTTAAAGTAGTAAAGGAGTTTTGCTATTTGGGGAGCAAAATAACTGATGATGGTCGAAGTAGAGAGGATATAAAATGTAGACTGGCAATGGCAAGGAAAGCGTTTCAGAAGAAGAAAAATTTGTTAACATCGAGTATAGATTTAAATGTCAAGAAGTCGTTTCTGAAAGTATTTGTATGGAGTGTAGCCATGTATGGAAGTGAAACGTGGACGATAAATATTTTGGACAAGAAGAGAATAGATGCTTTTGAAAAGTGGTGCTACAGAAGAATGCTGAAGATTAGATGGGTAGATCACATAACTAATGGGGAGGTATTGAATAGAATTGGGGAGAAGGGAAGTTTATGGCACAACTTGACTAGAAGAAGGGATCAGTTGGTAGGGCATATTCTGAGGCATCAAGGGATCACCAATTCAGTAATGGAGGGTAACGTGTCAGGTAAAAATCGTATAGGGGGACCAAGAGATGAATATACTAAGCAGATTCAGAAGGATGTAGGCTGCAGTAGGTACTTGGAGATGAAGAAGCTTGCACAGGATAGAGTAGCATAGAGAGGTGCATCAAAGCAGTCTCAGGACTGAAGACCACAACAACAACATCACTTCACACTTATGGGGGAGCAGAGCCTGGCTCCATGGTTGGTAGCCAAGCAAACTCTTCCATCTACTGTGGCCTGCACTACAACTGCCATATCGTCTGGCCATTTCAGGCTGGGATCGCTGGTTTGGGCGTGGAAGTTTAGTCACCAGCCCAAGTGGATACTGGCCACTATTGTCCACAACCATGCATGTATACTTACATCAATTGCCAACTTAATCAGCGTGGGCCAACCACTAGAGGTTACCTATAGGAAGCTTACACACGGCACTGTCTCTGTCATACCATCTACAGGTGACTCGCACCTATATACACGTGGAGCAGCAGTGACTCACATTCACTATGTTCTTTTAGTTTGTACCGCTCACATCAGTTGTTCTGTGTATTGCTGATGTTGCACCTTCTATGTGATTCTTTTCTTTTTTTGGAGGTTTCTGAATAAAGCCATATTTGTATTACATTTATTGGGTTTCATGTATTATTAGGTTACAACAGTAAATTTAGAGAGAGATGCTAAGGTCAAATTCAGTTTATTCCCTACCAAATTTGAAAGTTGATTTCCAAATAAATTATCTAGAAGATCCACTAAAAGAAGGGTAAGCATGGATAACTAACGGAATTAAAATCTCATGGAAGAGGAAGAGAGAAATTTATATACAGGAAGATAAGTCAAGATCCAACATTACTAGCACACTACAAAAAATACTGTTCCATTTTAAGCAAAGTCATTAAAATGTCCAAAAGGTATGCATGTCCTGACAGAAGTAAACTACGCAAATAAAAAAATTAAAAATGTAAGGGATATTGTCAAATGGATGACAGGTCAGCCAGTCAGTGTAAAAGGTATAACAATTAAACTAAATAACAATGTTGTGACTGATAATTCACATGTTGCAAGTACTTTTAACAACCACTTTCTAAATTTAGCAGCATCACTGTGTGAGTTTAAGAAGCAGGAGAATATATTAAAAAGGTCATTCCACAAAACTTTAAGCAACTAGTAGTACCAAGCAGCTAGCAGTAACACCACCATATTTCACACATAGCTGGTTTGAATCATACTTGAAAACAGAATGCAATGGCTGTGCTGAATAATTCAAACAATATCAGAAAGATAAAAAATTTTAATGACTGGGGAGACAACACAAAGGGAGTATCACAGGGTTCAATGTTGGGTCCACTCCTGCTCCTTATATATGTGGATGGCCTTCCACTTAACATTCAACAAGCAGAATTGGTACCTGACTACAAAGTCTTTAACAATGGAGTCCTTGCGTAAAAAGTTCTCGGTTTACTTACCGCATCAAATTTGGATAAAATCCCGAGCTTTCGATGACTACCTCCGTCATCTTCGTCAGGGGTAAAACTGACTGTCGTGGACTGGTGAGGCTTCCGCTTTTATAATCAGTGGACGGCTTCTCATCGGCTGGATGATGTCACGGTGAAAACGGCCTGTACGGAGGTGGCGGCCTCTATGTCCATAGACTTTGTTTACGCGCTTTATCCATCACAACAGGTGGAGAACTGCGAGGAATGTAAGAAGTCTGCCTCTGCGCTCTTTCTTTATCAACTGCGCGCTTCCATGCATTGCAGAGTGCATATCTTGACTCTCTGTTGAAATTATTTTCACATAGTCTAATTTCAACTGCTTCCCTGATGACAGAGTCCCAACAGTTTGAAGCGTGAGCAAGTATTCTTGTTTGATCGAATAAAATCTTATGTTTATTTAACAAACTGTGCTCAGCCACCACTGATTTTTCTAGACACCTGTTTTTCAGGTGACGCTGATGTTCCACACAGCGATCGGCGACAGTTCTTACAGACTGGCCCACATAACTTTTGCCACACTCGCAAGGAATGCTGTAAATTCCCGGTATTCTCAGGCCAAGATTATCTTTCACGGGTTGCAACATTTGCTTAATCTTCCTGGGTGGCCGGAAGACTGGTTTGATTCCCTATCAGCTCAGGACTCTAGCGATCTTGCTGATCGTTGCACCGCAGAATGGTAGCCGTGCGATGTATTGTCCCTCTTGATCTGTTCGAACAGCGTCTTTCCTAGGTTTCTTCATCAGAGTAGGTCAGCTATCATGATCAGAATATCCATTTTTTCTGAATACCATTGTCAGATGGTTAATCTCAGAGCCGAGATGATACTTGTCTGAAATGTGTACCAAGGTATTCAGCATAGCTCTCTTCTGAGCGAAGTGGTGAAAACTATGTGCATTTGGATATAAATCTGTATGTGTCAGTTTTCTGTACACAGAATGTCCGAGACATCCATCTGATTTTCGCTTCATGAACACATCTAAGAAGGGTAACTTCCGATCCTTCTCCACCTCCACTGTAAATCTTACGTTCTGGTGTATACCATTCAAACGATCAACAAACTGCTGCAATGCTTCATTGCCATGTAACCAGATTAAAAATGTATCGTCAACATACCTGAAGAAGCAGGATGGATGTAAGGGAGCACTGTTCAACCATCGTTCTTCTAAATCCTCCATGAAAAAGTTAGCTGTGGCTGGTGACAGTGGCGAACCCATGGCTGTTCCGTCAGTCATTTCATAATATTTTCCACCATACAAAAAATAGGTGGTCGTCAAAAGTGTGTCGAAATAACTTCAGTATTTCAGGAGAGAAATGAGCAGCCAACAGTTTTAACGTATCTTCCACCGGTACCTTTGTAAACAAAGAGACCACATTTAGGCTGATCATGATGTCAGTTGGACCTATCCTCATCTGATTTATGATGTCAACAAACATTTTTGAGTTATTAATATGAAGGATACAGTTGCCGACTATAGGTGCTAATAACTTGGTTAAGTATTTTGCCAACCGATATGTAGGAGACCTAACAGAATTAACAATAGGTCTCAACGGGACCCCATCCTTGTGGACCTTGGGTAGACCGCATAACCGGGGTGGCCTTGGTGCTCTAGGTTGTAGGTTCTTGACTAGTTCTTCTGGGAGGCCAGGGTTCTTCAGTAGCTCCCCTGTCTTCCTGCTAAGTGCTGCTGTGGGATCCTGTTTAAGAATCTGGTACATGGTATCTTCCAATAGTAGGGCCACTTTCTTATGATAATCGGTAGCATTGAGGAAAACTGTGGCATTCCCTTTGTCGGCTGGTAGCACAACTAACTCTTCATCCTTCAGCAACGATTTCAATGCCTGTTTCTCTACTCTGCTTACTTTGGACTTAGGAAGCTTGGCTGTGGCTAAAATCCGACTAGTGGCAAGCCTTACCTCATCTGTTGCCTCTTCAGGAAGGTGCCAAACCGCTTGTTCTACTCCACTGATAATTTCGGCCACTGGAAGCTTTTGTGGAGCTGGAGAAAAGTTCAGTCCCTTACTGAGAACTGAGATGGTGGCGTCATCAATTTCCTTGTCGGAGAAGTTGATAACAGTGCGATGTGCATCGCTGAACACTGAAATTCCTTTTTCACAGTTAAGGCGCACAAATTTATCAGCTTGTTTTGCTGTAATCTTGCTTAAATTAGTTCGCTGATGTGCAACCAAGGTCATGTCTACTCATTCGCAGTCTCAAGGTGACAAAACTGCAGACAAAAACAGATGGCAACTATATAAGGAGCGAGTGTTGGCATCCAGGTCAAACCTCGTATGATGTATCCTCTCCCTGACGACCGAATGACTTGTCTTCCGCCTTAACCGTGGAAAAGGACTTTCTGTGTTCCCTGGATCTAGTCTGTAAACAGAGTTCCCATGCCGTATCCCCACACTCTCCCAATCCTCCCACCATCTGCAGGAACCAGCTACAAAGAAGTGATCTCTGTGCCACTCCCTATCCCAGCCTCTTACCACAGGGGACCATATCGCTGTTGAAGGCCCAGGTGCAAGACTTGCCCAACCCCCTCCCCTCTCAGCTCCTCCTATTCAAGTCCTGGCAAAGGCTTATCCTACCCCACAGAGACTGAGCCACATGTGGAAACAAGCTCTGGTGCAATCATTGCACAGCTTTTTATACTGGTATGACCACCAACCAGCTGTCCACCAGGATGAATTTTGGCCACCAGCAAAGTGGAGTACCCAATGGCACAACATAAAGCTGAACATAACATGCCTGATTTGAATAGCTGCCTTCACAGCCTGGGCCATCTGGATTCTCCCCTCCGCCATCAGCGTTTGTGAACTACGTAGATGAGAGTTTTCCTTAAAACATATTCTCCACTACCGAAATGATCCCAGCCTCACCCAATGCTAATCTACTGTCCCCAAACCTTCTCCCAACAGTTTTCATTCCCTTTGTCGTATCAGCTCCTCCCAGTTCACATCCCCCACCCTCATTGTGTGCTGCTCTCTGCCAAGACATCCACTGGTCCTTTCCCCTTCTCTGTTCCTCTCCTTTTCCACTCTCCTTCCACCCCCCCCCCCCATCCCACCCCATCCCTACAGTGTCCTGAGGCTTTTCCTGGCAACCTCACCCTGACACCTTCTAGTCACTGCTCACTTACCCTGCCATCCCTCTCTCTACCCCAACCCACTCTGGACTGCTGCTTTCATTCAACAAGATAGTTGCACTGTGACCAAAGCGTCCAGAGATGGCAGTCATGTGTGGGTGAGGTGTGCTTCTTGCTTGTGTGAATGTGTGTGTGTTTTTTCTTTCTTTTCTGAAGAAGGCTTTGGCCAAAAGCTCAGTGTGTAACAGTCTTTTCATTGTGCCTGTCTACAACTCAACATGCCATCTTTACGATGAGTTGATCTAGGGATTACATTAATAAATAAAGCAGTTGGCTGGATAGTATACTTGAAATCAGTAGACCTATGTTCCTTACAAGAAATACATTTATTTAAAATTATTTGAGTGTCCATAGAATACATTGGCATTAATGTATGATATTGTTTCTATAATGTAGAGACAATGCATGTAATGTTTGTTTTTGTGATAGTGTAGTTTTTAGCTACTAGTCTGACCCCAAAAGTTATCTTTCATGTAGTGATACACAGGAAACAATGTGTGAACTAAGAAATGGTGTCTTAAAAATAAAAGAACAATATTTACATGTGATATTCAAATGTGCAGTGAATATCATAAAATTTTCTGCAGGCATCTGAAGACCCAGTGATATCTATTATTTTATTCATGTTTTATATGAAATTTGCCAAATATATCACTCATTTATATACAGAACTTCACCAGCTGATACCCTACAACTGATACTCTAGCATGTTTCACATCCTTAGCATCAATATCATTTTGATCACAAGCTCTTAAAGCAAAATTAAAGATATAATAAAATATATAATTACATTCTTCATTTTTTTAGAACTGATAGTCTCATACAGAAGACGATACGTAAGAAGTTCAAAGACTGCACTGTGCTTACAATTGCACACAGACTGAACACAATCATGGACTCAGATAAAGTTCTTGTCATGGACTCTGGGACCATGGTGGTGAGTAGTATCACAAGACCATTATGCTTACTCTGTGTTAGTGTTTTTACATATATTCATTGCAAAATGGGAATAATAAATTTCATTAAAGAAGCACTTTGTTTTGTGTATTATATGCATTTGTCATTTGAAGTGTTAGCGAGTACTACATATCAACAGCTTTAAGTATTAAAATCATAAAAAGTGATTAAGAACAAGATGCAATCAGAGGAAAGCTATCACTACAGATTAAGATAATGTGCAAAGATTCTTCTGTGCTTCTCAGTTTGTAGCTGGACAAGAGGTTAAAAGCCAAGTCTCAGAAAGGCCAAAATAGTGTATAATCAGTCAGGGTGTATACGACCTGGGAGATCCGGGAAAAACCCGGGAATTTTTTCATCTGGGAGAAAACTGGGAAAAACCCAGGAATGTTTGGAATTCCGGGAATTTTTCATTGTTTTAGTTTTCAGTTAAATTTTTATGATTTTGACTGGTCAGAACCAATACTCTGACAAAGGGTATGACTGCATCCCGCTTCTGCAGAATGATACTGCAGCAACAAAACGTGAACGAGAGGAAAAAAAATGAAAATAAAACTTAAGTCGCAAAGGAAATACGCCATATACAACAATAAAACACAGTGACCATACAAGCGTTCGCCAACAACGAAGTGCGTCAACGGCTTTGGGAAGACTATGCCATGCTTCCTAACAAGAAATTACCTCCGATGAGCGTGACGTGACAGCTGTTTACATTACATTCATTTGAGCAGTTGCGGGTGGGCTCTTGTGCATGCGCAGTAGAGTCGTATATGAGTAGTACTTTCTCCCACTTATGGCTACAGACGTGTAGCTGGGCACCACTGTCTCATATTGCCCCAGTTCGGAAATATCGGAGATCCGGGACTGATCCACAGAGCAGTCTGAGTTGTAGTGAGGAGTCTCCACGTGACCTGTGTTTACGTTTACTGATTTTGCTGTTTCCTCTTCATGTATTGCTCTCATATTAAATGAAAACAAAGTGGATTTCTGTGGCCGGGATGTATCAAATGAATTAAAATACGCTCGCATAATTGCGGAAGTGTAAAATATGTTATTAGTTTCAGGTTTTATTTCCACCTTTCTGACAGTCAAGCATTAATCGTCTTGCAGCACAATGAAGTTATTTTTGTTGGTTTGCTAAAGAGATTTGGCCTTTATTAGTCTTTTGTGCTGAGGCAGTCAATTTATTTGAAACGAGGTGTTTAATTTCACACGGTTGGCTAGTTTGAACTGTTTGCTGCATTTCAAGTGCACGTTTTCCATCTTCTAGCTTGTATGGCATTATGCCATTATAAACAACCAAACATGAGATAATACAGTTCTGGTAGTCCAAGAAAATTTACATCCAAATTTGGATATACGAATGTACACTTTAAGCCGAGTTATGCATTTTAGTATGGTTCACAAAATTCCGATGTTCTTGTAGTATCCTGTGATGCCTTGTTTCTTTTATGACATAATGTAAGATCTTTTAATGTTTTACACATACGAACATGCAGGCTTCCTGCATCATCGTAGAAGTGCAAGCGCAGTGATGCCTGTTATCAGGTGCTCTCTTGCAACTGCTGAAGCGAACCAATTTCTAACAGGTCACGTGAAAATATTGCGAATGGTGGTTTGAAAAGTGTTACTTTCAAAGAAAATTTCCTTTCACGCAAGATGAACTATGTGCGAGAATGTACGATGAATTTCTTAAATCACAGAGCATTTGACTCACATTTAAAAATCAACTCTTTGAGGATGACCATCTAGAAGAATTTCGAGCCCAGAAGATCAGACATGTACGTTGTTATTAAAAATTTTACTTGCACATTTGTGTGATGTATCTTAAAGTGTAAAACATGCAAAAAAGATCATTATATTTGGAAGCTTAGATTCTCCTGCAACTTATTAATCTTTGGGACCAATATTATATGTGAAAGCTTTGTTTTTCTTGTATTAATTTAAAACGTTAACTTTTCTTATTTGTGTTTTTGCGCTACTTCAGAGTGATATTGCTATTGGCTGACTACATCACGTGTCCTATGCTGTCATCAGCTGGCGAGATCACGTGACATGAGCTATGACTGGCTTACAAAACCGCGTCGCAATCTCGATTTCTATGCTTCAGAAAGTAACATGCGGTGTTTGGTGGAATTCGAATTTATACCTTTGTAACATGAAAATATGCTGCACATCAAAGATCTTTCCAAAACGTGTTTTTCCCCCCTTAGTTTCGTTTTCTAAAGTGCCAGGAAATTCTACGTCGGTGTATAAAACCATAAACATTCAAAGAATTGATAAGTTTTTCCGTGTTAAGTGATGGTATGCTTTTACTCACTGTAAAAGTGAATTTTCACCCAGGAAAAAGTATATTTTCACCCAGGAGAAAGTGCATTTTCAACCGGGAAATCTGGGAAAAATCCGGGAATTTTTTTTTCCTTGTCCATGTATACACCCTGTCAGTATACGGAAATAAAGACAGTGAAGATTGACAATAATATTATTGAAACAAGGAAGGAAGGTTAAGATTTAATGTTTTGTGGGTGATGAGGTCTTATCAGATAGAGCACAAGCTCCAGTCATACATGAAGGGGATTGGAGATCAGCTTTAATTTTTTCAAAGGGACTATTCTGACATTTGTCTTAATTAATTTAGAAAAAAAACTTGGAACACTAAAATCTAGATGACTGTACAAGATTCTGCTCCTCCTGAATACAAGCATACTTTGCTAACCACTGCACCACCCGAATTTAAATTATTTTATTTCATCATCATAAGAATATTGCACTGTACAGCAATTACATTAACAATCAGGTCAAGAGGAAAAGGAATATAGAGGTAAACACGGGTCAGAGGTAAATTCCCAAAGTGTTGAACTGAAAAGTCTAGAACCAGTGTGTATTGTCAGATCTAATTGCTGTGGGACATGGGACTTAATGAACAAACCATCTAAAACTTGAGCATGGAAAAACATGCACAGGGAAGAACAAGGAGGAATGGAGGTCGGGGGCTGCAGTGTCAACTATTATGAATTGGTTTGTGTGGAACTAAAACCAAATGAAGTGGTGGAAGATGGTAAAATGGATGTATATGCGGGATTTCTGATGATAAGAAATAACATATCTGATGACCTAGTGGAAGATGAGTAGATATTGTCAGGTTACTGGCTGCACATACTTGGGATGCATAAGGTGGGAGGCACAAAATGTGGAAAGGTCTGAACTTTTTTATTCAACAGTGAATGATTATTCTTTCTGTTATTTGACAAATATAAATGTTTATTCTCTTTTGAGTCTTACATTAATTCATAATCCTGATCAGGTACTTCATCCGTAATTGATTACTTATTTGCAAGTTGTAAAGCTTAATAAAAGCTTCTTTATCTCCCAGAGTATGCATGTCAAGCACTGACACCTGAATGTCTTTGAAGGAGAAATTCACTGTCTCCAGCTGATAATTTTATTAAACAATATGATTAGCTTGTTGATTACGTTCTTATGCATGATAATTTGCAGCTGGCCTAATCATCTTCATCAGGTGCTGCAAGATACTGTCTTAGGTGTGTTCATTTCCTGACTCCAATCAGGTTGTTGTTTTTTATACTCATAATGAAATCAACATTATTATTATTTTTATTTAATGTGGCTCAGTGATCTTGTGAAAGTCTTTCTATGGGACACCACATCGGCAACTTGCCGACCAGGTAAAGGGGGCCTACAGTTTAACATGAAATCTTAACCACCTGTAGTTTCTGGCAACTCCTCAAATGGTTGAAAGGTAAATGCTTGATTAAAATGAAGACTGAAAAATCTGTGGTTTGAGTGAGATTCAAATCCACGACCTCCCAGTTTGCAGGTGTGAACTTTGCCACTAGACTAACTGGACCAGCATTGCTATGAGGTCATGGTATACCTCTCTTTCACTAGATAAGAAGAAACTGGAGTGACATCCTGAATGCTCCTCAGCTGCTTTCACTGCAGTTTCAGGATATATCACTTTGCTATCCCTGCTGTCAATACCTAGAAAGTAGACTTTCCTATGCAATCCACACTACAAAATAGTCGAAGCTGTTCATTATTACCTTCATATACCTTGGAATCAAAGGAGGATGATGCATTCGGTTGGGTATAAGAACATTGGAACCTCAGGAAATGAATACAGTGTTGTAACCGTTAAAGGGCCTAGGTACAGACCTATTGTGCTCTGAATCCTTTTATTTTAATCCTATGTAAGCTCTTCTTGTATGGAAATAACTAGTTTGCAATGCTAAAAAGACTAAAACATAGCCTACAGTTATCCAAGTGGAGCTGTAGTCACTTTGCTCACTACTGAGGCATGTTCTCAAGTGCAGTTGCTTTGATACTATTTTTCACCAGCTTTATGGCTAAAAAGATCATCATGCAAATGTTTACATACTAAATAAATACCTTTCTATACATTCAAATTATTTTAGTACATAAATGTAAGAATATTGCATTGTACGTGCTGGTAACAGCTTTATTAATGCAAAATAAATAAAACAGCAAAATTAAATGTAATCCTGTTTCCTGCTGTGACGTCACTCAAAGGAGGTGCAATGTGCTGTCATCAACAGTGGCTCTGCTGATTCTTTCAGGAATATGCACACCCTCATGAGCTTCTACAGAATCCAGAAGGGTATTTCTACAAAATGGTCCAGCAGACTGGAAAATCAATGGAATCACAGTTGAGGCAGGTGGCACAAGAGGCAAGTGTATACTTAATTTTAATTCAGTAGTATTTGGTACCATAAATAATTATTTACACAACCCGCCCAGACAGCTGTGTGCATTTGCGTGACGGTTCTGTGATTCGAGGTGGAGCCCCAGCCCCAGATCAAATCTGCTCGTTGGTTTAACAGTGAGGTCCAGTGTGCTGGCCAGTCTGGTTGTGGTTTATAGGCGAGGGGTGGCCAAAGGAAGGCCATCTCTGGCCACTGTCTACCACTAACATTGCCAAATCCAATAATTAACACAGCAACCCTGTGAAGATACAGGATTAAGGCCAGGAAAAATAAGAGAAAAAAAAAAAAATCATTTACTCATATCTACTCTTTAATCAGATGTTTTGTGATCAAGTATTATACTTTAGGAAAACTGTAATTTTCTCTTCCACTGGACATTATTTCACTTCAAAATCTTCTATTTTTAATAACCTAAGACTAATAAATTTTAACAGAAGTGTAATCATTTTCTGTTGTAATAATAGTAAATCCTATCTTAACGTTTTTTATTATAGTAAATAATGCTGATGCAAATCAGTTCTAATAACAATAACTATTTACCTTCCTTGTGTGTAAATACACTACTGAATAAACAAAAAAAATTAAGCTCCTTAAAGGGAGCACTTCATTTTTATATGTAAAAACTTTTATTTTTGATCTTCCCAAGAAAAGTATAATTACTCCCCAACTCTCTGTACAAGACTTTATAACTATTCTTTGCAAGTGACTGAGATGTAGGCATAATTACAATTCAGTAAGCACACTAACTATTGAACTTAGTTCTTTTTCTATATTTTCTCCCTCTCCTCCCCCCCCCCTCTCCCTCCACCCTGCTCTCTCTCTCTCTCTCTCTCTCTCTCTCTCTCTCTCTCTCACACACACACACACACACACACACACACAGTATGTACATGTATACACTAGAGATAGACGAAGGACAGTTTAAGTACACTTTGGGCTACCCACCTTACATTTGCAGGTAAGTGATTTGCTTATCTTCATCTGTGTGTGTTGTTTCCAACTGGGAATTTCAGTTCTTACTAACTCTCTCTCTCTCTCTCTCTCTCTAATTATGAAAATTTCCTTTTTATTGCAGGCATATGATAACATGCACTCAAGCTCGGGTGCTTGAGAGGGAAAAATCTATTGCTGGTATCCAGCTTATTATTTATTAAATAAATCTGTAATTGAGATGTTTTGGAAGTTCCTGTATTAGTCACACAAATCTGGAAGACTTGTGTGATCTGGTTACCATTTCTGGACTTTTTGATGGCTGCAGTACTGACACTTCTCCACAGCAGTGGAAACACTAAAAACTGAAATGTGACCTGATTGAAATATCAATGGAAAAATTGATTTTACAAATACTGAATGGAGGAAAGCTTTAATGAATGCTTTTGTTATTTCACATGTTCAGTGATACTATGCCAAAGATACATAGTGCTCTGCTATTTTCAAAAACTATTTTTATCGAGTAACAAAGTTGTATAACAATTTGTGTATAAATGTAAAAAATCACATAATCAATTAAATATGAATGTTTATTGATGGAAACTAACCATACATGAGGAAGATTCATTATAGATATTTAATTACAGATTACACTTTCATGATGTTTATTACTTACTGACAAAGAAAATATGACAACTCCTCTTTAAATGTGAGCTTCAATAATAAAATCTCATGTGTATGTGGTCTTATTTAGTGTATAAAGCCAATAAGCAGAATCAGAAGTGTTTATTATTTCTGAACCTCGACAAACCAAAAAACTAATAACATCTTCTTCTGAAAATACTGTAGTTACAGTAAATATACAGAAACAGTGTTTATTTATGTAATATGCAGTTATCGCATCTCACTATCATAATTTTTCCAGTGTCAGTAGGATAAGGCTCCTTACATTGTGTGTGTGTGTGTGTGTGTGTGTGTGTGTGTGTGTGTGTGTGTGTGTGTGTGAGAGAGAGAGAGAGAGAGAGAGACAGAGAGAGAGAGAGAGAGAGAGAGAGAGAAGCATTTGACAACTGATCAATCAACTGGCACATCAAGAATATTGAAAATGTTGATGAGTTTTCGGAAATTATCCTTTGGAGCCAGCTAATCCAGAACTCAAACAGGCACATACAAATACATATGCACAGCTACAATGTCCCAATGCTGCAGTTCCTGGGAAGGAAATACTTTGAGAGTGATGCTGTGATGAAGAAGGAAGTGAACAATTGGTTTAATGAACAGGTGCAGCCCACTAAGGCACAGGAATTCTAAAGCTCATGGATAGATTTGATTAATGCTTACATAAAGTATGGTTCAGGTTTGTAAATGATGTGTTTTTTTTTTCAGTAAAATATATTTATTGAACTTATCCAAGCCAAATAGTTGTTACTTACCGAATTATCCAGCTAGCTGCATGCATGAAAGACCAACTAGCCTACTCACTAATTTCTGACTAATTGGTTTTTACTGGATAGAACAAACTAAACTGTCATATAATATCGTGTAAAGTTTTGACATCCCAAATTGTTGCACAGCACTTTACTCACAGAAAAATTACAACTAAATTCCGTGTACTGTTAACTGTACACAATTTTTTGTAAAGTTTTGTAATGAAGTTAACAGATAAGCAACAGAACTAAGTAATGAGGTGGTAGCCAACAACATCTATAGCAATGACAGATATCTAAATTATTGACCCAACTAGGAACACAAGGACGGCTGTACAAGAGATACAATTTATTGTCATGGAGCGACATCAACAAGAATATAATGAAAGTAATTTACACATCTCAAACACATTTGCCAACTGAGGGCCCGGAGTCCCTTGCGTGCCATTATAAAGGTGCTATCCACATCACATGTCACTGGTGAACTGCAACACATGCACAGTGAAGCTGGTGACAACAGTCAACGACCGGGCTGCCCTCGTCGGCCGTCTCGGGTAGTCGTGGGCGTGCCGTTTTAATGTTGGAATGCATTACTGTTGCCACAGTGACTCGACTTACATCTGCTGTGGGTGGTAGATGTAGCAACTGGTGGACTACTACTGTCCTTCCTAGCAGGGGGAAGACAGGGTATCACTGTCCACAATGCTGTGACTGAAGAAACGCCCACGGTTGTGCTGAGAGTGGCACCCAAAGGCGTAAGAAGTTCCTGCTGGTTGGGACGAGGGCGCCCTGGCCACCTGCTGGGCCTCCCAGGATTAACAGTGGACAGGACCGGCAACAGGAGGCGGGAGTCGTCTGGATGTCGGAGTCCACAATGGAGGGCGCCAGCGTGGGCTCCAGCTCTAGGCTGATACACATCTACAGAGTGGCACATTAAGTGCTTATCTTTTCCTGTGTTTTAGTTGTATATTTATTAAATTTAGTGTCTGTCATACTATTTAAAAGGGTTTAATCTTGCATTTTTAGTAAGTGTAAGTTAATTCAGTCTCTAGTGCAGTAGTTGGTCATTTCTTTTGTTTTGAAGGCAAGAGTCTATTCGTTTAATAAGGCACTCTGTCAAGTTGCAGCTCTCAGCTGATGTACATCTACAGAGCAGCAAGTTAGGTGTTGTATCTTTTTAGTGTTTTCCTTGTAGTATATGTATTAAATTTCGTCCACATTTTTCTATTTAACAGACTCAGTCTAAGTTTTTATAAGTGTGAATTCATCCAGTGTGTAGTGCAATAGCTGCTCACTTAACAGCCAGCTACACAGCTCATTAATGCATCAGTGTCCACTGGTGAGGAGGGTAGCACGTTTCATATCTAGATTTCTGTCTGCTTTTATGGTTTACTTCTTTAATTAGCTTGATACGATGTTTAGGATGTGTGCACGATATGTGTTGATGCAGAAGGAGCTGGCTGAAGTTCCCGAACAGCTGAATGCTCTTTTGGCTACGATGAGTCACCTACAGGCTGCTGCCTCCGGGTGTGGTGGTGGCGGACAATCTGGCTCGTCACATGCGATACCTCAGATGTCACTTATTTTGGCCACAGGCTCTGCTTGTGAGGCATCTCCTAGTGTACCGATGCTGTGGATCTGCTTTCGCAGCAGGGCGACTGGCGGGTGGTAACGTGCTTGCGTCGCTCGAGGCAGAGGGCCAGTGTGTTGACTGACCACCTGGCCTCACCCATTCATCCTGTAAGTGGACAGGTGGCTGCTTCTTCAACAGTGTCCCAGCAGGCACATGGGGGAAGGTGTTTCCTAGGTATCAGGAGCTCCAACATTAGGTGCATTATGTAGCCCCTTAAGCAGACATCTTTCAGGGCTAGAATGAAATCCACAGGGGGGGGGGGGGGGGGGTAGGCCTCATCCGAGATGGGGAGGCAACCTAGCCTGTGGCTATTATTGAGCGGACAGGATGTGGTCGTCTGCAAATTGTGGCTCACGTTGGCACCAGCGACGCCTGTGGCATGACTTCTGAGGCCATCCTCAGTTCATATGGGCGGCTGGCATAGGTGGTGAAGACTGTTTGCCTCGTGTGTGAGGTGCAAGCAGAGCTCGCAATTTGCAGCGTAATTCCCAGAGTTGATTCTTCGGTTTGGAACCAAGTGGAGAGTCTCAAAGTTTTCCTCCACTATTTGGCGGTCTAGGCTGCAGTAGGCCTGTGTTATCGTGTAGGGATTGTAGGACTCCCCTTGATAGGTCAGGGGTGCACTGCATGAAGGAAGCAGCTACTCAGGTAGAAGAGTACTTGTGGAGTGCACATTAGGGTTTTTTAGGCTGGACTAGTGGTCCTCAACTGGGGATAATTATTCTGAGGGATAAAATGAAATTTTCTGGGGAGTAAAAACACGAAGGGTTAGATTACGATTCAATTACGTAAATAAATTACTTCAAATAATCAATTTCACTACCTCATTAGACTAATAAGTAAGATAGGTAGCTAATTCTAAAAGTTTCGATAATGAGCATTAACGCATAAACCTATGTGGCTGAGGCCACACCGAGTGTGTTAACGACAGACATTACCGGAAATTCGACCGCAGTAGGCGATGACAACTGGCTGCAGCTGTCTACATCCCTATGTTGTTGCGCAGCTACTACTATTTACTTTACCGACGTACCGGCTCGCTAATTGTACTTGTTTCCTTAGTCAGATGTTAGCTCTCCAACAAAGTCGACGGACACGAAGTGAGTGCCTCCGATTTCGCTACCTTCTCAACGTATTTCGGACTGAGACGATAAAAACAGCTGAGTGAAGTTTTTCCTATTCAAGCTCTAACTCTCGGGGAAGAAATTCCTAATTGACAGCACTGCCTTTCGTTTACTACTGGACACTAATAGCTGAGTCGATTAAGATATAAGTAGGTGTGTAAATTTCTTTTTTATCTGTTGCCACTGAACAGTAATCCTAAAAAGATCACTATAAATGACGTACACAGCTACAATCTAAAAATTACTTCACAGTAAGGGCAGAAATGGATTCAGCGTGTGCCTCAAACTGATTTTTTCACTGCAAAATAAACTTTGGGGACACAGGTGTCTGATTTCAGACGTCGACATAATAGTCATTCCTAGTGATGGGCTAAACTGCGATTTTCCGATATCAGTGATTTCTGTGAATGCTACTTTTCAGTATCTGTTATTCTTAACTGTGATTTGTCGCAGTTAAGAGTCGCAGTTAAGGAACCTAAGTCGCGTATCCCTCCGCCACTGCTACTTCTGCTACTTCCGCGATTTCTGCGACTTCTGCTACTTCTGCGACTTCTGCGATTTCTGTGACTTCTGCTACTTCTGCTATTTCTGCTACTTCTGCGATTTTTGTGACTTCTGCTACTTCTGCGATTTCTGTGACTCCTGCGATTTCTGCGACGTACCACCGAATGAAAAAGTTACATCTGTCCACACAGAAAATTGCATCTCAACAAACCTGTCATTGGTAAGTATGTTTTACGTTTATTCTTCCGTTGGCTTTAATTTTGTATTAAAGAAACAACTGTGAAAATATTAATAGTGTAATTAATATGTAAGTAGCCGCACAGTACCGTAATAGTTCGTGTTTAGAAAATGAGTTCTAACATATTTTTATGTTCATAGGTACCTGAACTACATTTCAGTCACTCAGTAAAGTGATAATTCAAAATATCATGGTCAACAGATCTGAAGAAATTGCCAGTCTTTAGACCGTTTTCGTCAGACGACAGGTTAGTTTCTAAGCGTTTTGATGGACTTAATTACTTCAGTGAGATCGTTCTTGCGAATGTGATATAGCAAATATTAGCAATCTACTCTGTCAATTATATTGCTAGTAATTAGTGACAGCAAAAATTGTTTAATAATCCTTGTGTTTTTGCAGACGCAGTTCTGACTGATTACTGGTTGCTGTACATATCTATCCACATCAAGGCTGTTGAGAGAGACTCGTGAAGATTCAAGACAGCTCTTAGAGAATTTGCAGTTTAAAAGTGAAATAATTATGAAATAATTGTGTGACTGATTAAAGTGTTTTATTGAAGTTGTTGTGCGATTTTAAAGGAATAATAAATGTTAAATACATTGAGTGAATAATACAAATCTCATTTTCCACATGTTAAGCCGTCCTATACCCGTAATTTTCCGCCACTTATTTATTGGTAAACACTTGGAGAGTAACATGCCGCCCCCACCCCCTTACTCCACAATCTTGGTGTGACACTGACCTGTAACATATCCCGAAGTCTACAATATGCATTTTGAGGCTGTTGATATGAAAGTGGGAAGTACAGATCTTCCAGTTAAATCAGGAATAGCTTAAGTGCATTAATGGAAAGTGACACAGGAAAAGCTTACTTATGTAGGTGGTAGTAGTGTCGGCAAAAAGTTGTTGTGTGTGAAGTTGCCATGTAGAACACCAGGTGTAAAA
This sequence comes from Schistocerca piceifrons, assembly GCF_021461385.2. Lineage (NCBI taxonomy): Eukaryota > Metazoa > Arthropoda > Insecta > Orthoptera > Acrididae > Schistocerca > Schistocerca piceifrons. The sequence continues at coordinate 4,122,717 of NC_060139.1, forward strand.
CTTTTCTCCCGAGTCTTGAACTGTGTCGGAACAAAAGTGAGGCATTCATATGACTGTTTTCATTTCTCTACACTTATACAGATGTCTGAGTTCTGCTGTGTTAACATTGCAAAGTCCTGTAGGCATGTGGAGTATTAACCAAAACTGTCATATTGGAAGCAGAATCAAACACATTTGTTACGTTACATGATATTTTCAGGAGAAAAAGGCAATGTTGCTTCTTATTAATATAATACATCCAGAGTCACAGCAGTATTTGACCAACCATAACTGATGCTGAATGTGCATGTCGTCATATAATATGAAGGGCTTATTTCAATAGTGGTACAAGTCCATTACCTACACTTTTCTGTCTATAATGCTTCCGAAATTAGTGGTCCAAACAAACATAAATAAAGGTTCATCTCTAGCAAGAAGCCATATGCTTGAATATTTCTGGTATCTCAACTGCAGATTTTTCAGCACTCATTTAACTTTACGACTCTATATCTCAAAATTAACAAAAATGGACTTGTACCACTATTGAAATAAGCCCTTCATATGCACACACAGCACATCGATCTCGTGAGGCACAAGGCTCTCATAACGAAGTACATACGTCGGTCAACAGATGACACTAGGAAAAGTATGTTAACTGCGCTTTTTAGTTGCTACTTGCGACTCTTAGTTGCGATTTGTCACAGAAATCGCAGTTTGACTCGGTAGCGAATAGCGTAGTATGAGCTTTGCTCAACAGATGGCAGTGCTAACTGCGCTTTTTAGTTGCTACTTGCGACTCTTAGTTGCGACTTGTCACGGAAATCGCAGTTAGACTCCATAGCGTACCGCAGAGATGGACGTAGTACGAACTTTGACCCACAGATGGCACTGTTAACCGCGCTTTCTGGTTGCTACTTGCGACTCTTAGTTGCGACTTGTCACGGAAATCGCAGTTAGACTCCATAGTACGAACTTTGGCCAACAGATGCCACTGTTAACCGCGCTTTTTAGTTGCTACTTGCGACTCTTAGTTGCGACTTGTCACGGAAATCGCAGTTAGACTCCATAGCGTACCGCAGAGATGGACGTAGTACGAACTTCGGCCAACAGATGCCACTGTTAACCGCGCTTTTTAGTTGCTACTTGCGACTCTTAGTTGCGACTTGTCACTGAAATCGCAGAAAGCAGTGCTAAATTCGACCAATAGATGGCTCACGTCTTTCAGTGTGAAATACTACTTGCGACTGCTAACTGTGACTGAAATCGCAGTTAGATTCTGTAAAGTTGCTACTGTGATATCTGTGACTTCTCAGTCACTGTGATTTCTAACAGATACGCGATTTCCTGCCCACCACTAGTCATTCCGAGCTTGTGAGTCGTGGCAGTATGAGGCGAGAAAAATACTTATAGAATTCTAAGAGACGTATTTCGTTACAGTATTCCCATTAACATAAAAAGGGGAAGTATTGGCTATCATCGTAGTGTGATGAATGGCTTCGTTTGTGATAAAGGCTACAATACATTTAACATCTAGTCATGCATAAATACCGCTGCCTGCTCTCCCCATTTTATAACAACTAGTGGTGGGCAGGAAATCGCGTATCTGTTAGAAATCACAGTGACAGAAGTCACAGATATCACAGTAGCAACTATATTAGTATGTGGTAGCAAGTTTACAGAATCTAACTGCGATTTCAGTCACAGTTAGCAGTCGCAAGTAGTATTTCACATTGAAAGACGTGAGCCATCTATTGGTCGAATTTAGCACTGCTTTCTGCGATTTCAGTGACGAGTCGCAAGTAGCAACTAAAAAGCGCGGTAAACAGTGGCATCTCTTGGCCGAAGTTCGTACTACGTCCATCTCTGCGGTACGCTATGGAGTCTAACTGCGATTTCCGTGACAAGTCGCAACTAAGAGTCGCAAGTAGCAACTAAAAAGCGCAGTTAGCACTGCCATCTGTTGACCAAAGTTCATACTACGCTATTCGCTAACGAGTCAAACTGCGATTTCTGTGACAAATCGCAACTAAGAGTCGCAAGTAGCAACTAAAAAGCGCAGTTAACTTACTTTTCCTAGTGTCATCTGTTGACCGACGTATGTACTTCGTTATGAAAGCCTTGTGCCTCACGAGATCGATGTGCTGTGTGTGCATATGAAGGGCTTATTTCAATAGTGGTACAAGTCCATTTTTGTTAATTTTGAGATATAGAGTCGTAAAGTTAAATGAGTGCTGAAAAATATGCAGTTGAGATACCAGAAATATTCAAGCATATGGCTTCTTGCTAGAGATGAATCTTTATTTATGTTTGTTTGGATCACTAATTTCAGAAGCATTATAGACAGAAAAGTGTAGGTAATGGACTTGTACCACTATTGAAATAAGCCCTTCATATTATATGACGACATGCACATTCAGCATCAGTTATGGTTGGTCAAATACTGCTGTGACTCTGAATGTATTATATTAATAAGAAGCAACATTGCCTTTTTCTCCTGAAAATATCAAGTAACGTAACAAATGTGTTTGATTCTGCTTCCAATATGACAGTTTTGGTTAATACTCCACATGCCTACAGGACTTTGCAATGTTAACACAGCAGAACTCAGACATCTGTATAAGTGTAGAGAAATGAAAACAGTCATATGAATGCCTCACTTTTGTTCCGACACAGTTCAAGACTCGGGAGAAAAGTTTTACACCTGGTGTTCTACATGGCAACTTCACACACAAGAACTTTTTGCCGACACTACTACCACCTACATAAGTAAGCTTTTCCTGTGTCACTTTCAAGTAATGCACTTAAGCTATTCCTGATTTAACTGGAAGAACTGTACTTCCCACTTTCATATCAACAGCCTCAAAATGCATATTGTAGACTTCGGGATATGTTACAGGTCAGTGTCACACCAAGATTGTGGAGAAAGGGGGGGGGGGGGGGCGGCATGTCACTCTCCAACAAGTGTTTACCAATAAATAAGTGGCAGAAAATTACGGGTATAGGACGGCTTAACATGTGGAAAATGAGATTTTTATTATTCACTCAATGTATTTAACATTTATTATTCCTTTAAAATCGCACAACAACTTCAATAAAACACTTTAATCAGTCACACACTTATTTCATAATTATTTCACTTTTAAACTGCAAATCCTCTAAGAGCTGTCTTGAATCTTCACGAGTCTCTCTCAACAGCCTTGATGTGGATAGATATGTACAGCAGGAACCAAAATGACAAATGTTGTGTTGGTCGACAACGCACAATTTTTAAACTACGGAGACTTGGCGCCACGCACTCCGGTTGGCCGTGGGATTGCCTTACTGGCATCAGCTATCCAGGGTTAAAATTTGGTGATACAATTTTTCTCCACGCTGTATATAACTTCAAAGTGTCCTAAAAAATAATCTGAATACGTTAAGGCGCGTCAATACTGAGCGCTCCGCGTTGAACACGTTCCGCATGTTGCCGGTACGTCAAGGGAATATGAGGGAGGGTTCACGCTCACTCCAGTTGGGAGCTATGCCGCGCCGTGCGCGATGGTTCTACATGGAGCGCCGCAGTCTTGCAGCTGGAGCAAGTGAAGATTGCAAGTGCCGCATTTATTTTGCTGAAAAAGAACTGTTATCAGTGGCCAACACCATTGTTAAAAAGTAGGACAATGTACGGTGGAAATAATATTTTCATTGAACTACTTGTTGGCAAGGTTGAACAGTTTGAATTGTTTTATCGAATGTCGTTCAAAGGCTAAACATCTGTTGCATATGAACAGAAGTCGGTGAAGGGGGGGCTAATGGGGAGGGGGAGGGGAGGGGTTTGGGGGAATGGAATATGGCTTAACAAAAGAAGAGTTGGGGTCCTCTACCGACAAATTTGTAAAATTTGGTGTTGCTTAAAGTAGTTTTTGGTAACTGCATTTTGGAGTTCAGGGTAAAAAATGTGTATCGATAAACAATAAGACACCTGTTTTAAGTTAAATGATATTTATTGGTTTAGTTAGTAAGCTTTATGCCGCTCTTATTCTATAACCCCCATAGCCCTCCCCTCCCCCCCCCCCCCCCCCCCCCCCCCACCTGCCGCCACCTCTGTATATGAACCACGAATAATGGACACAGATTGCACAACTGCAATATCAAGCAAACTTTTCGGCAAAGGGAGATGCGTTTATGAATTTATGTACCTGTTCAAGGAACCCAAAATGTTTCAACTATAGTCATCGAAGTATGCATATTGTTTTTCGCACGCGACATCACAGGCAATCCACTGCCACTCACCATTTAGTTTTGCTTTCACGTGATGTTTATTGTCCTTAGGATCCCACAGGTCATGCTTTTCTCTACTACAAACTATAAGTTGTTCAGTTTCTTAGGGGTAACACTCCATACTTAGAACACATTACCGCAATGCGAATATAAACACTCACTGGCAAACGCACCTGCGAACATTAAGACATTTATGCAATATGTGGTATGCTGTAACTTGTCAGGCTATACACTGCATGGCGGCAGAGTGCAATATTCACTCGTCGCTTGTCTCCGACTCACATCCGCGCAGGCAATCTTCTGCAATGCTAAGTCTGAGAAATACTGTCACGCAAGCACTGGATTCAAGATGCAATGCCACGAACTCATATGAGTTGCCATCCAGAAGCAGACATGCGACTGTGAGTGGCAGCTTTGCAACTCAGAGCGTATTGTATTGTATTGTATGGAACTGGAGACCTAGAAACGACGGAGAAGCTTCGTCCCCGCCGAAGCCCTCAGTGGTTCACAACCCCACAACAGGCTACAGCAGTCCACCCACCCCACCACCGCCCCACACCGAACCCAGGGTTACTGTGCGGTTCGGCCCCCAGTGGACGCCTCCGGGAACGTCTCACACCAGACGAGTGTAACCCCTATGTTTGCGTGGTATAGTAAGTGTGGTGTACGCGTATGTGGAGAAAGTGTTTGCGCAGCAACTGCCGACACAGTGTAACTGAGGCGGAATAAGGGGAACCAGCCTGCATTCGCCGAGGCAGATGGAAAACCGCCTTAAAAACCATCCACAGACTGCCTGGTACACCGGACCTCCACACTAATCCGTTGGGCGGATTCGTGCCCAGAAAACAGTGCGTTAGACTGCACCGGCTAACCGGCCGGGCTCTCAGAGCTTACTAGGCCTCAGACTATTTTTTTTTTCCTTTATTGTAATTTTCATCACCTGATACAGGCGGGCTGGCAGCAGCTTAATACGCTGTTCTTCAGCCTTATGGGGTACAATAATATGATATAGGTGACATAGACAATACAAAAAATGGCGGGCAAAGAAAGTAGTTACAAAAAACAAAAAACAAGAAGCCGTTCACGTTGGACGATAAAAACACTAACACTTGGTGACACGGCGCACAAAACACGGAGAACGGCGACGGCACATGTGAACAGTTGAGTTGAAACTGCACGAAACACAAAACGAAGCACACACACTAAACACTGATGGCGACAATCTCTGGCGCACGAATGTTCACTATGCGTGTGCGAGTCCGGGGACCTGCCAAGAGAGGAGGAGGAGGAGGAGGAAGGGGAGTGGGAGAGGGGAGAGCAGAGATGCCACGGGCAGAGGAGAAAGAGGGGAGGGAGGAAGTGGGAGGGGAAGCCCGGGGGGAAGAGGGGTGGAGGGAGGGGACGGGGGAAAAGGAAAGAGAAGGGACGGGAAGGGAAGAGAAGGGAGGGAGGGAGGGTGCCTAAAGGAAAGGACACCGTAAGTGGGGGGTGGGGCAGGGTCAAAGTTGATAGGAGGGGTAGATGGAGGGGAGGAGGACATCATCAGGGAGGGGGAGCTGGCGGAAGCCACCGTGGGAGAGGATAAAGAGGGTGGAGAGATGGAGACCAGGTGGGACGTGGGAATACAGGCGCGGCAGCGGACGGGGGTGGGAGAGGATCGGGGAGACGAGCGGGTGAGGAGGATCAAGTTTGCGGGAGGTGTACAGGATCCGTATCCTTTCAAGGAAAAGGAGGAGGTGGGGGAAGGGGATGAGATCGTACAGGATCCGCGTAGGGGAGGGGAGACGGATGCGATAGGTGAGGCGGAGAGCATGGCGTTCAAGGATTTGGAGGGATTTATAAAAGGAAGGGGGGGCAGAGATCCAAGCCGGATGGGCATAACAAAGGATAGGGCGGATGAGGGATTTATAAGTGTGGAGGATGGTGGAGGGGTCCAGACCCCACGTGCGGCTGGAGAGGAGCTTGAGGAGACGGAGTCGGGAGCGTGCCTTGGCTTGGATTGTCCGGAGGTGGGGAGTCCAGGAGAGGCGACGGTCGAGGGTGACGCCAAGGTACTTAAGGGTGGGAGTGAGGGCGATAGGACGGCCATAGATGGTGATGTAGAAATCAAGGAGGCGGAAGGAAGGGGTGGTTTTGCCTACAATGATCGCCTGGGTTTTGAAGGGATTGACCTTGAGCAACCACTGGTTGCACCAAGCGGTGAACCGGTCAAGATGGGATTGGAGAAGGTGTTGGGAGCGCTGTAGGGTGGGGGCAAGGGCAAGGAAGGCGGTGTCATCGGCAAACTGCAGAAGGTGGACGGGGGCTGACGGCGGCAGCATGTCCGCCGTGTACAAAAGATACAGGAGGGGGGAGAGGACGGAGCCTTGGGGCACACCGGCAGAGGGGAAAAAGGTGTAGGAATCTGTGTTATGGACGGGCCTCAGACTACTGTAGCGTACGCTTTTATTCTCTCCATCTTTCTCAGACGTAAACACGGTGCTGCTACTCTGGCCATATCTTCTATTTCCTTTACCAGTTAATCTAGATAGCTCAATGGTAAACTATAACTATGAAAGTCTCGCGTTCGATCCCTGGTCACTCCTAGGATTCTGCTCTCTCACTTATTACTTCTTTCCCCTCTGACTATGTTCGTTGACGCGAAAAATTCCTTGTTACAATGGTTCGGAATCCATGTTAGATAGTAGTTCTGCCTATAAGAGGCTGGGTAAGTCAGTTCAAAAATAGGAGGAAACAAGGACATACCACCTTCAGCAGGACACTCGTAGTAAAACACTGTAGTGCTGAAAACAGTCTTCATATTGATGAAGCATTACTTTACTCACATAGAACAATGTTAACATTCGTGTTAAACTTGCAATTAACAAAGTACAGCAAAAGTAATGCTGACACCCATGTTAAACTTACGATGAACGAAGTATGCTAACACTATATTGATGATTCTGAATTTATGTCCAGGAGTAGCTGAATAAATGGCAGGAGCAGTACGTAAATATCTATACACTTCACGTAACGAAAGGTACTACTTAATTAATCCAGGCGAAAAGTTTATTGCAAAATACAAATTAAGTTGATACAGTTGCAAATAGACGTTTACTGAAACGCTTCAATATCAGCTGCGTTATGTTTTTTACACGTTCCGATGGCTGTCTGACGTGCAAGGTGCTCCATAGAGTACTTGAGTTCCGATCACAAATCGCTTTGTTTCTGAAAAGGGGGAGGACGGAGAAGGAGCAAGACTTACATACCAAAATAACGTATAATATATTTATTTCCAAAGTGGCGTGCCTTGCGGATTTCTTTGCTGAAATCAATACGCTTAACGGCTTGCAATGAAATATGGTGAATATTTTGACGGCACAAGATAAAAGTTGCCAGTTTTCTTCGGAGATTTGAGCTCTACCAACGCAAGGCCGAAGTTCAGGACATTTCGGTATTCGCAGAATTGACAGTAATGCTCGATGCCAACAGTGAATAATCCTCATTCACGAATGAAATAAGTCAGAAACTATTTTCCTGAACTGGAGAATCGACAGGCAAATGCTTGGATTTTAAGACTTTTCAGTGAACAAAGGAACATTTTCAGATAGTAAAACCACAGTCTTAACACTCTTAACATAACAGTCACGACACTCACTGCTGTGAAAAGTTGTTACCGTTTGACAGCTGGAGCTGCACTAGCGCTCCAAGCGGCGAGAAAAGGAAATGTCAGACGCGTCGCAAGCGTAATGCTTGTATCGCATCCCATTCGTACGTGATTTACGAAATATTTGAGTTTTTTTCCTCCAAAATGAGTAGTATCAGAAGACACAGATGTTTCTAAAAGTGATTCAAAACTAAGCGCAAGTAGGATAAAAATCACGAATCCAATGGTAAGCTTCAACGCATTCGTCAAGAAACATTTGTGACGGATGCAGCTAACCACATTGATATCAAAGAAACACAGATAGCACAGATATGTACCTCTACATGCAAAAGGGATCGATGCTTCATTTGTCATTCCTTAGGTCTACTGTGGTTTTGTCATTGTCGCCTGTTGCCACAAGTACGGCCATCATTTTTATAATATCACAGTCTAAAGGTACGTTTACACTGGGATACATGTATCGCGACATGTATGAGCGACATGTCAATTTGACATCTCGCGATACATCACCTCATACAAAAATTCACGCAACTTGTATGCGGACCCTCGAGCTCATACATGTCGCGTATACGTTTTGTATATCGCTTTTTGGCCATATACGCGACATGTATGAGCGACATTTGAGGAACTCGCGCATGCGCAGAACTATAATTTCCTGTCGTCTTGTCGCCTGCCCCTTATTTTGGTGATTAGCGCTTGCGTAGTACAAGGCTCTTTGGCGACTGAGTTTTGGAGGTGCCGACTGTCGTTTGTTGTGTAGGTATATGTGTATTGTGTCGTGTGTTGTGCCCGCGTGTAATACTTTAAAATTTGCCATGACTTCTTGTTCAAAACAAAATACACTGCATTTTATAGAGGCAGTGTGCAGGCATCCCTGTATATGGGATGTGAAACTAGGAGACTATAAGGACACTCAGAAAAGGTACGACGAGTAGGAGGAAATTGCTAAGGCATGTAACGTGTCAAGGAAAGAATGTGAGGACAACTGGCATAATTTAAAAAGCCAATATAGTCGCGAGTTAGCGAAAAGGAAGAGCAGCAAAGGAACTAGAAGTGCTACAAGCAATGTGTACCACTCTACAAGGTACGCTTTTGAAAGTATGCGGTTCATAAGAGACAATTACAAACCACTCTCTCATAGGAGCACACATGAAGTAGTACCAGTAAGTAAATTTGTTATATTATTTAATCATATATTTGGCAACATTTTTTCGTTCTAATGCTTTGCATAATGTGAATATTTACGATTTCACTGAGAAACATGATTCTCCATACTGCTATGGTTTGAAGTCCTGAATGCTGCAGAAGAATAGAGCATATTCCTTTATGTCATCATTTAACAATGACGTGGAACTTATTTTCCATACTGCCATGGGATGGAGCCCTGAATACTGCAGAAGTATTCAGCATATTCTCTTCTGTTGTCATTCAGCAATGAAGTTCTTCTGCCAGTTCTGGGCAGTGGCTCCAGCACAGTAGGGGTGTCCCTCCAGGACCCAGGTATTACGTTGCCATCATCTCACTCTCTGTCGTATGTTCCTGCTGGACAATACCTTTGAGATTTTCTGTTTTTAAGAAAATTATGTAAATAAACACAGGCTAGTGCCACCACTGTAGCCTTTTCCGGACTGGGAAGCATTTGCTTCCTCAGCACTCTGTAAACAGCACTTATAATCCCAAATACATTTTCTATTACTCTTCTTGCTCTGCATGCTCTATAGTTAAAAATACGTTGCCAACTATTTTTTTTCATGCAGACCTGGAAATGGTTTCACAATATTTTCCTCTAGGCCAAAGGCTTCGTCAGCGACGAAAACATATGGAACAGGCTTGCTCCTACCAGGAACAGGAGTTGATGGTGGTATATTTCGAGTTTTGGTTTCTAACATTTTGTAAAATGTGGTGTCTTTAAGGACACCACCATCTGAAATGCTCCCCTGTGTGCCAACATCAGCGTAAATTATTCTATAATTAGCATCAGCAATTGCTAGCAAAACAATGCTGAAGCGCTCTTTATAATTAAAATAAACTGTTCCACTGTTGGGTGCTGCCACAATGTCAATGTGCCTCCCATCTATAGCTCCCAAACACCTGGGGAAATTCCATTTTTCTTCATATTCTTTGGCAATTTTCAGCCATTCCTCTGCAGTAGCAGGAAGCTGGAAAGAAAATTGTTACTCTTTTAATTTAATTTACGCATGGACACTCAAAAAATTCTCAATACATTAAGATACTTTGATTATAATGTATGTATAACATATAGCTCACTTTGCCTTAGAAGTGTGTTATATATTTTAAAGGTCATGGAAGTCCCAGCCACAGAAGGAGATGGTGAAGGAGAAGGAAGCATTAGTTTCCCTTTCGATGTAACAGAAATGGAGGAGGTGACATTTGCCAAAGACATTGTGGAAGTGGAAACCACTCCAGTCATCTCTGTGCCTCCAGATTAAAGTGGATGTGCAACCGTGTCACCCTGTACCACTCCAAGTCCGAGTGGAAGTGGTAGATCAAGTGCACTGAAGAGAGCCAGGAGAGACCTGGATGAAGACCGAGAAGGTCTTTTACAGACCTTAAGAAAAGTTGGCGGCAATTTAGCAGGCAGAAAAAGGGACCAGTTTACCCACTTGGGTGACTTGGTCGCCAATAAGCTCAGATTTCTTTATGAAAATGTCCATACTAGAATTATGACAAGACTTGAAAACGGAATACACAGATGTTTGCAGGAGGCAAACGATGAACTAATAGATGCAAATGCAACATAATTTATGGATTCTTTAAAAACATGTATAAATGTTGAAATATGTATGTCATGTGCTGTCAAGTACTACTTAATAAAACTGAATACAAATCGTTTTGTACGCAATTTACAAAATAGTTAGTATATTTTGGCGTCACAAGTGTTGAGAGAACAGCGAGAGACATAAATGATCGTGAAGTATAAATAAACAGACCACGAACTATTGAATGAAGTGACATAAGCTGCGACATATTCTTGAAGAAATAATTAAGTAGCAGCATACAATCGCACTTATTCCACTGAAAGTAAGAGAATACACGCTTTGTATCCCACATATCAAGTATATAGGTGCTCTTCCTTGTGTAAAAATGAAGCGACGTATCACTTTTCATTACGTTCTGCTTTGCAGGAAGCCTGCTTCCAAAAATACAATTTCCATCTTATTCTTTATGGTATCAGGTTATCTCAATAAAAAGCATGACTGTTTTAAAACTTTATTACATCCCATTTATAAATTTAACGACAATAAAATTAAATGAATGAGTCAGTCCTAACACTTTAGCAACCCAAATGAGCCAGCTTCATAACTTTTTTATTTCTTCTCTTGCTCCTTCAGACTAAGTCTTGATTCCTGAATTTAATAATGTAAAAGGCACTTGTAATGCAGTTCCTTAAGGATACAGGCCCTTTAACACAATATGCAGTAAATATGTCAAAAATATCGTTCACTTTTTGGCAAAAATCTGCAGTAGCAGTAGCAGATGATGATATGGTGCCACAAGCAACAAGTGTCTCAATGCGCGCTGCTGCTGTATGACTCAACACACGAACTGCAGTGCTTACCTTCATTTTTGAAAATGCTGACAGTTGGACAGCTCTTTTAGTGAGCTTGGGGGCCAACTTGTACTTCCTTTCACAATCACTTGAGTACAACTGACAAATGTCCTTCCATGAAGCAGTGCCAATCCATCCTTCATCTGTTGTGTGGATAATGCTATACCTGAATAAATTATTACGTATGCTTTTTATCAAGTGTGGGGTGTCATAAAAAAATAGATCTTATTCCCTTCGTGTACTAAGCATGGATTAACTGGTGTGATACCCAGTCTGTGCCTCCACTCCACAAAATTCGAGCCTTGGTCATTGACACATGTTTTTACAACCAAACCAATCTCTGTGAGTTTTTTTACAACTTCAAAAAAGTATGCGCCTCAGATGGGTGGCTCCTACTGGTCCTTTGGAGAAATAATATACTAATGGCTGTTTAAAATTTGAGAATATGCCGTTAATCATTATAACGAACGCAGTATTGGCAACCACAGATGTACGTATGAAACCCATGTCTTCAAATCCAGTAACACGATCCCTAGAGCTGTCATATATCAAATTTTTCCATTGGTGACATCTCATCCATAGACAAATTAACAATTATATCTGTTTTTGGTAACTGCTGCCCTTTCTGCTTTAAAAGGTGAAATATGTTATTATTTATCCCACAATTTAATTGTATATCTTCCACATAGCTTTTGTAAGGTACGTACTGATGAAAGGCTAAAACAGTGTGATAAAAAACTGTATGCCTGAGTACTATAATACAACAAATTAAGTGCAAATAATTTAGTTTCATATTTCCATCTCGCACCACGTTTTCCATTCAATGGTATACTGATTTGGCTTATCAATAAATTGAGAGCATCTTTTTTCAAGTACTTGGAACCAATACATTTTAAATTGAGCTTGTCCTTTTGTATTTGTGTCCTGTGACGTTGTGGTTGCAGTTTATTCTTACGATGGGCACTTTCCTTGTCACGTAGTAATTTTGTACGAAGTCTAATGATTTGCACGTTTTTACATTTCACACGATTTTCCAACACGCGAATAATTTCACGTAATCAAAGCATTTCATCTTCAAAAGATGTCCGTGTTGCAGATTCCGTTCTTAGTGATTTTATATATGTTTCTCGTGTAAGAACACTTGTGGTAGCTGTTTCTTCTGTGTCAGGAGGCAGTTTTATTGTTTTTGCAGTAACACTTCCACGTTTGTATGGCAATTTTCTCTTCATCGTCACTAGTTGTGGCTTATTCAGCACGCCAGATGACGTAGGAACTGCATTCCATACTAATGTCTTCTTTTCCGCGCTCATGAAATGGTTTGACTCGAAATGTAACGCACAAAACTTCACGTTATTGTGCAAAGAAAGGACATCTTTTTGCAGCAGGTCCTGTCTTCTGCCATTTATTTACCATTTCTTGCTCCTAAAAAAGAAAAACAAATTCAGTAATTCAATACAGTTTAGAAAAAAATCGTAAATAAAGAGCGCTCTAATGTGATGTTTCATACCTCTGAGGGTCCTTACGAAACCTGAAGAATGACAAATGTGGTGTCTTCTTCCTATTATTACTGCAACTGATTGCGCTACATACGCTGCCTTCCGTAAAAACCATGTTAAAAATGAATGTAAACGACACTGTTACATTTACTGAATATCGTATTCAGCAGCGTAGCTTCTCCACCGCTTGGGGCGCTGTTGTCGCGGAGTATGACAAAAATCAGCGAGTGTGTCACGACTGTACATATTAGACTGTGATATTATTCTAAGTGGGACAAGCAGCTGCCAGATGTTGGGAGAAGTATGCTGAGCGTATGAACATAAAGTCCTCGAAGCCAATAACAATGTCAGAAGTGCTGTCATATGTTAAATGTGCCATTAGAGACTTTTTTATCCAATGAGATATTCTCTAGTTTATTAGTACCGGAGAATACTGAACCTTCTGTTTTAAAAGGTGGAATATGTTGTCACTTATCCCACATTTTATTCATATGCATTCCACATACCTCTGAGATGTATGCACTGATGGAAACATAAAACATTTTGACAAAACCTGTTAACCTGATTGCTCTAATATAACAAACTAGAGGCAAAAAGCTTATTTTCGTCTTTCCAACTTGCAGCACGCTTCTCCTCCATTGGCATGCTAATCTGGCTTAACGACAAGTCAAGGGCATCTTTTTTTTAAATATCGGGATCCTACAGTCTTCAAAATTTGTTTGTCGTTCTTCACTTGATCCTTCTAATACAGTTTCTGTTGCTGTCTGTACTTAAAATGATAGGCACTTTCCTTGTCCCACAATAGTTTTGCACGAAGTCTAGCGATCTGCATAGTCTGAAAATTCACGCGCTTTTGCAAGACACGAATAACTGCACGTAATCTAACCACTTCATTGTCAAAGCAGGTCTCTGTTGACGATTCAGATAAACCGGGCTCTGATATATGAAGAGTTGAACTGGCTACTTCTGTGCCACAGGAGTGTTATACAGTTTTAGACGGATTGCCGAACCTTTGTGGCAGTTTCCTCTCCATCGTCATTTGAGGTGGGTTATTAGGGATGTGAAACAGTGCAGGTACTGCATTCCACAAGAATTTTTTACTGTCTGCACTCATGAACTGGTTTTGTTCGAAGTGTAGCGAACAAAATTTAACATTATTATAAAGGTAAACAAGGGTACTTTTTCATAAGATCTTCTCGTCTGCTTTTCACTAGCCACTTTCTGCTTCTAAACCGAAACATTAATCATTAATACACATGTAGTTTGCAAACGAATCCTGACAATACCCTAGTGATATGACGATATCTACCTCTCACGGACCTTAGAAAACCTAAAAAATTGTTGCTGCAATTTATTGCTCTACAGACGCTCCTGTGTGTAAAAAAAAAAACACTGTACAAACCAAAATAAACTATCTACTCTTCGCTTTCGCTTTTACGATCGCGCCCAACTCGACAGATTTACTTACTGGCCGCTTAGGTCGCTGCTGGCGCAACAGGCAACAAAATCGAGGCGAAGTGTCGCCACTGTTTTTATGTTAGACTGTGGTAAAACTGAAGCCAGAGTAGAATTTCTTAAACTATATGAAGAAAACACACTGAAAATAGATTTACCCAAAATAGAACTGGCAACATTTTGGACAAAGCTGGGTGTCAAGTATTCATTATTATCAGAAAAAGCATTACAATAGTGATTCCATTCGCGACAACTTACAGGTGTGAAACTGGATTTGGGACTGTGGTGATAATGAAAGCAAAAGCAACGAACCGACTGAACTTGGAACATGATTTACGACGTGCACTAGCCGAGACTAAACAGAATATAAAAAACATTGTTAAAAATAAGAAATACCAACTGTCTCATTGACTTTCATTATTTCACACCTCACTCGTGGGTGTCACAGTCTTCAGTGTGACAGACTACAAAATAGCATACCTAAAAATACCAATACATCCAGAAGACATTGACAAAATAGCTGTCATTACCCTGTTTGGCCTGCTCGAATTCCTGTCCATGCCCTGTGGTCTGAAAAATGATGCCCAAACTTGGCAGAGATACATTGAAAATACATCTTGAAAACATCTTGATTTTTCCCAAAACAGGCGAGACAATGGGGTATGCATTTCAGAGCCCATGTTTACTGGAAATATTTTCTTACTTTGGTCCATACTACCACCTCTGAAAGTTGCCTACCCTACTATCTTAGCAACAACAGTACCAGTGAATGTATTGCACTGTCAGAGACATCAGAGTCGTTTTCGCTTATAACTTTCGACTGCTTCGTTTCCGCTACAGGGATCTTTAAATCAAATTGATAAATTTATCCTTCTCCATAATCCTTCAAAGTTAGTAACATAATCACAGAACCACACATTCGCAGGCGCCGGTGCCTATAACTTGGTGACGCTCTATAGCGTCGTTGGATGATGTTTCTGGACGTGGGTTCCTACGGGTTTCTGTTCAAAATATTATGTACTCACTCCCCTCTATAAGTCCTAGATGTTCATAACGGAAATTTCCGAACACCCTGTAGAAGCATTAGGCGTACTACTTTTTACGACTATACATAAGTTAAGGCTTAAAAAACGATGCTATGCCTAAGCTGTGCTGATAGATAAGTGTTAAGAGAAAATTCGATACTTCGCACCGTTTCGGAGTTATTTAGCACTGAAGTTACCCAATCATGTAACTGCGCGCGCAAATTCAAGCACTTGCATGCGCTAAAATGCGGTAACGCACAGACATCTAGTCCGCGGGTTAACCACTTGTTGCAACGCTCATTACCAGTTACAGTGCACCTTTTTCGGATGTGATAAATTTGAGGTAGGTGAGCAAAAGCTACGTTTGTTCGGTTTGAGGAAACCAAAGGAAGAATAAGTTTGGTGACACTGTCTCTGGCAGGCTGCTTGAATTCGCGCGTGCGACGACCTGGTCGCCTAACTTCAATGCTGAATAACTCTGAAAAGGCGCAACTTGTTGAATCCTTTTTTCTTAACAATTATATCTCGGTCTCGCGGTAGCGTTCTCACTTCCCGAGCAAGGGGTCCCGGGTTCGATTCCCGCCGGCGTCAGGGATTTTTCCTGCCTCGAGATGACTGGGTGTTGCTGTGTCGTCTTCATCATCATCATCATTCATCCCCATTACGGTCGGAGGAAGGCAACGGCAAACCACCTCCACTAGGACCTTGCCTAGTAAGGCGGTGCGGGTCTCCCGCATCGTTCCCCTACGCTCTGTAAAGAAGCATGGGACTTCATTTCCATTTTTTCCATACAACTTCCCTTGTAACACCCTCACAAGCTTTTCAGACTGTCTTGACCATCCAGAATGGGATTTTCACTCTGCAGCGGAATGTGCGCTGATATGAAACTTCCTGGCAGATTAAAACTGTGTGCCCGACCGAGACTCGAACTCATATCAGCGCACATTCCGCTGCAGAGTGAAAATCTCATTCTGGAAACATCCCCCAGGCTGTGGCTAAGCCATATCTCTGCAATATCCTTTCTTTCAGGAGTGCTAGTTCTGCAAGGTTCGCAGGAGTGCTTCTGTAAAGTTCGGAAGGTAGGAGACGAGGTACTGGCAGAAGTAAAGCTGTGAGGACGGGGCGTGAGTCGTGCTTGGGTAGCTCAGTCGGTATAGCACTTGCCCGCGCAAGGCAAAGGTCCCGAGTTCGAGTCTCGGTCCGGCACACAGTTTTAATCTGCCAGGAAGTTTCATGTTTTGACCACCCTTTATAGACATACTCGTATGTTACTTATTAACCTTTTCGCTTGGGATGAAGGCAATCTATCTCACTGGGGTAGGCTTAGGAAACCGTGACACTGTGAAGAGAAGGAAGAAGAGAGAACGGTTGGTATTTGTGAAGTTTCCCGTTATTTGTGACTCAGGGTACACAGATAAACATAAATACAAGTTCTGGTGCATATGAACGGGCCATCACGCTTCGAACGGGCAGGAAACCCTGCTACTAAACTTTCAGTTGGACCCTGTAGCTGGGCGCCGTGCGAATCACCGATGTCTGCTGACACTGCAGTCTGTTGCGCGTGTAGCATGAGAAGCGGCAGTTGCAGCAGCTGCTCCATTGTTCGTATGGCGCGGCGGTGCGGCGCAGCACGCAGTCGCAGACTGGGGTCAACAGCGGCCGAACAGGAGGTTTGCGGGTGGGGAGGGGAGGGGAGCACCGCCCTGGCCATGTGGCCCGAGTCAGCAGAAGCGCGCGAGCCCCTCAGTCTGCTGTGGCGTCTGCCGCCGGTCAGTGAGTGCCGGTGCTATGGATACGACGAGGCGCAAGTCCAACCCCAACCCACGGGCCACCGCAAACCCCGTCTCGGTGCTGTTTTTCTGGTGAGTGACGCCCTCTGCTCGTATCGGTATTTCTGATTGCACAGTTCTGGGAAGTGTAAAACCCCATCACATTGTCATCGAATATCCAGAAGTAGAATTTTTGGGAAGATCATGCAGACACCTGTTTAGTTTACTGTTAGCCGCATTTCAGAGGCGTTCGTCGTATTTAAGAAACGTACATCTCGAACAGCGTTTGTAATCTAGGTCTGTGCACTGGCTAGCTGCCTAAGGTGGACCAACTAAATAAGTATGTTTACACGACCAGCTGCACAACAGTGCAGTAAACGGGGTGTAATACATTATTAACAGATGCTATGGATCTAAGTACAGCAATACAAAGGAACCTATCAAACTAAGTAATGTTAAAGAAAAACACTGGAGACAAGAAAAGGTGTCAGTAATTAACTTTCTGTTTAGAATGCTGCAATGCTGTTTGTAGAGTCTAACGCTACATTAGTCGCTAACGACGTGAGGACTGTCACTTGAAGTCCTCATAACATGGAAGTGCATCGGCCTACCTTAACGATACTTTACATGAGAGAAGTATGGTTTTAAGTGTAATAAACCAAACGTTACACTGAACTAGAGCTATAGAAAATATTACGAGGAACAAAACAAAAACACGGGGAGGAGGGAGGGGAGAGAGAGAGAGAGAGAGAGAGAGAGAGAGAGAGAGAGAGAGAGAGAGAATCCCTTGAAATGCTGCTAACATCAAAGCACCAACTGATAAACTTTGTACTGGAGGTGCCGGTTCGGAAAAAATTTTTTTTCTACGGCAACCATGAGTGGGGAGGGGACGGAAGGGGGGGGGGGGTAGACTCTGCAACTGTGACGTACTTGTAGTTAGTTCCTCGTAACATTTATACTTATAAGATCTCAAAAGAAATCATTAGCATCCGCAGCTGTATACTGGCGCTGATAACCCTTTGGTCTAATAAGACAGCTCTTACTCTGTAGGCTAACATGAAACGCTAAATTTTGTCCAGTAAATAATTTAAGAAATTGGGTTTCATCAAATAGAGCTTCATGAACTTCTTGCGCCTAGTTCTCACAACACACTAATAGAGGGAAAAAGATTCAATAGAAATAATGTTGTGGAACCCCATTGCATTTTTCGGTGTTTCCATACCATGTATGTACATAATATCCGTCAAAATAATCGTCGGGGGCTTATCCATTGCCCAACATAAGTTTTCTGAATTTAACGTGCACTTCTGTTTGACGAATAGTATGTTAAACACCGGTATGGCAAAGTGCATTTACATATGGCGCGAACGTAAACATTAGCTACGATAGAGGTCAGCCAGCTATAAAACCTTTGACACGTATTTATCTTCGCCAACTCTCAACCAAATTGTCACATTTCAGCCAAATGTAGATCTCAGGCTGCGCTATAAATCAGTGAGGACGAAAAGCGTAAGGGGTGGGGGAGGCAAGGGTCTGTATCACTCTAGCCCAACACTTCATCTGTCTATGTATGCAGCAGGCTGTTTTGACCTTGGAATGTACACTGAATTATCATCGCCTGCCTTAACTAAGAACTACTCTGCAGTTCAATCAAACCAGCGAGGTACTGCCAGAGCTCATTCGATAACTTTTTCCACACAGCTATTACACGCCTTTCGATGGGCTCTTGCTAAGACCTTTAAAAATCAGTTTTGCAGCTGGGCTCCGATGGCGTCCTAAGATGCGGCTTGTTTTGCTTGGGCCCTAAATAGGCATTGGATGATGCAGTAAGCCAAACTCATCCGGAGCGGTTCAGATCCCCTTCTGGCCAGTCAGATTTGTTTTCCGTGGCTTCTGTAAACAGCTCTGAAAAGGAGGCAGAGTTCCTTCTCCAGTGTGACACCGTCATCGACCGAGCGTCTGTTGCTTATCTTCCAGTTTGTAACGATTGTTGCGAATCTAAAGGAGGTGCCTGTAGTTCAAAATCTAAACGAGCTAGTCGCTTGTTGATAGTTTAGTCGCAAACCTGTGGGTATCAGCTTTCTTCCTGCCTGCTAATATTTTGTTCTCCACTTGAAGCAATTGGTTCTGCACAGTAGAAAAAACACTAGTTTGGAGAATCAAAGCTAGTTTCCTGGGCTTGAAACATCTGAGCTAAAGGGATTAGGAATTATTTTGAGATGACTCTGCAGAAATACTATCGTGCTTTGTATCATACTAAGTTGTTCACACCTGGAAATGTAGCGATGTACCTGTAATGCCACTTGTTTGATATTTTGACTGCAACAAGTGACAATGTGGCAAGGCAAGCTTCACAGATGACGTCCACCTTTTTGCCGATGGAATCCCGAGGCAAAAAGGAAGCTGACGAAAGAAAGTTAAGAAAAAATGCAGTCGCAAATTTTTGCATGGTGCTACGATTGTCTCCTGAACAACATACTAAACATACTGACCAGTGTGATACGAGCGTTGGAATGCGGGTGAGTTTAAATGTCATTTTGTTTTTCTCGAATGACACACACACACAGTGGCTTCTAGCGAAAATGTGTCCAGTACAAAATTAAAGTACATAAATATCGTACAAAAAGATCATTCCTGTTTACTCTAATAGTTTACACAATGCAGAAGATGGAAAAATAGCAGATAAACATATTCCAGCGGTGTAGAATTGATGTTCATCTGTAAATGGAGGGGGTTAAAAAATACTAATTGAGTGTACCAGTAGAGCCATATTAAGGGATTAAATGTGTTGTGGGCGTGTAACAGGGTTGGAGAGGTGAGATGTGCGGGGTAGAAGTGCGAAGGGAAGGCAGGTAGCTGGATTCGTTCATGCTTTTCCATCCTTCAGAGGTCTGTAGACTAAAGGCAGTGCAAGTCATTCCCCACGATGTCACAGGAAGCAACTGCAGGGTGTTTCAGGAAGCTGTACGGTCCCTACACTGTGCGCCTAATGAATCATTTGCGACGCAGTGTGCAGGCAAGCTTCTGGAAGGTTTATTTAATGCAAAATGCTTTACCACTACATGGAATGCAGATATGAGTTACTAATAACACTAAAGCATGTAATGCACATGGACAGAATCCACATTAATATCTGCACACAGTTCTACACTGCTAGAGGAGAAATTCTTAGTCATCCCGAACGGCAGCTGTAGCGAGTGATCTTCCGGAAATGGCGACTTTCCCCACCTTCCGTGCTGCTCGCTTTTCGGTTTACAGACAATACCTCCCTAGCGTTTCTTTAAAGTTCTCTTATGTGAGTAGACAAAATAGTAACTGAGCTCGTGTTTATATAGTGAAGTTGTTTTCGGTTTGAGTACTTACTTGCTGTTATGCAGAAAAACTCAACTGCTGCAACTGTCGACTGTATACCACATCGAAGAGCCTGTTCCAAGTGTAACTTGCTATCAGTATCTATTCGACAAAGTCTGCTTCATTACCTCCACTTTCACTGGCTGGAATATTTTTACACCATGATAGGTATCAATTGCATCACCCCATTCTCAGCTCTCCCGAAATCTGAAAAGGTCGAAAGGCCTAAATTTTCTCTCTGCAACAGAAGTAGGTCACCTAGGGATTATAGAACTTCTTATATTTAAACAGATCCAACAATGCATTACAATAGATTACTGCTCTGGATTTGATCAATCCCATTGTCAGATATATTCACACACATCTCGGAAGATATGAAAGAAGAGCAGTAACTTTTGGTCATTCACTAATTCACCACCACTGACAAAAACGCAGCAGCAGGATGCAACATTTACCAATCCAATCCTCCCCCCCCCCCCCCCAACTACGAAGGTCACTGACCTCACCACATTTACAAATTACACAGGAATACACAGTAGCTTACTTAACTGCAGATAAGTACTCACCTAATAAACTGAAAATAAGTCCACTATATAAACACGAGCCTGGTGTGTTTTTTTTATTTCTCACATAAGAGAACTGTACAGGAAATCCTGGGTAGATATAGCCTGTCTGTAAGCTGAAAAGCGAGCAACGCTCATGGTGGGGAAGTTGTATTTTCCAGGAAAACATTACTACCGTACAGGATGGCTCAGAATCACTCTTCTCTAGCTGTCTTTAACTGTGTGTAGAGATTTGCGTAGACTCTGTCCATATGCATTACCTGCATTAGTGTTATTAGTAACGCATGTCTGCATTCCACGTAGTGTTAACGCATTTTGTGCTAAATAAACGCTCTGCAGGCATGTCGGCACACTGTCTGCAGTGATTCACGAGGTACGCTGTGAGCGGTCCATATAATTTCGTGAAATATCTACATCTACATGGGTACTGTGGAAATCACATTTAAGTGCCTGGCAGAGGTTTCATCGAACCACCTTCACAATTTTCTATTATTCCACTCTCGTATAGCGCGCGGAAAGAATGAACAATTATATCTTTCCGCGCGATATACTGTCAGTCGTATCTGGTAAGGATCCCACACCACGCAGCAGTATTCTAAAAGAGGACGGACAAGCGTAGTGTAGGAAGTCTCCTTAGTAGGTCTGTTACATTTTCTATGTGTCCTGCCAATAAAAAGCAGTCTTCGGTTAGCCTTCCCCACAACATTTACTGTGTGTTCCTTCCGATTTAAGTTCTTAAGTGTAATACCTAGGTATTTAGTTGAATTTACGGCCTTTAGATTAGATTGATTTATCGTGTAACCGAAGTTAGAGTTCCTTTTGGCACTCACGTGTATGACCTCACACTTTTCGTAGTTGCTTCTTGTGACGTAGTGGGGCAGATAGTGGCGAGTCACCGCCTCGACCTGCGACCTGCAGCCTGCAGACCTGTGGAGAAGTGCATGACAACATGGCGACCTGCCTCCCCAGGCGCTTCTGCTCCACACGTCGCCACTCTTACACCCCCAGGACACGATTTATCCCTCAATATGGCTCTGCTCCATTTAGATGTGGTAAACACATTTACTATTAACTTTTAACTCCATTTAAAGACACAAATTATTTACCGTTAGAACAATAGTTTTAATAATCTGCGATTTTTCCATCCCTCGTACTCGGTATCTATTACCGCCAGAGAAAAAATGTATTTTTTTGTGCGAAATGTGATGTAATTTTTGTCTAGAAAGTCGTGGTTTTAGAGTTGCTAGAAGATAAATACAGGGTGTTTCAAAAATGACCGGCATATTTGAAACGGCAATAAAAACTAAACGAGCAGCGATAGAAATACACCGTTTGTTGCAATATGCTTGGGACAACAGTACATTTTCAGGCAGACAAACTTTCGAAATTACAGTAGTTACAATTTTCAACAACAGATGGCGCTGCGGTCTGGGAAACTCTATAGTACGATATCTTCCACATATCCACCATGCGTAGCAATAACATGGCGTAGTCTCTGAATGAAATTACCCGAAACCTTTGACAACGTGTCTGGCGGAATGGCTTCACATGCAGATGAGATGTACTGCTTCAGCTGTTCAATTGTTTCTGGATTCTGGCGGTACACCTGGTCTTTCAAGTGTCCCCACAGAAAGAAGTCACAGGGGTTCATGTCTGGCGAATAGGGAGGCCAATCCACGCCGCCTCCTGTATGTTTCGGATAGGCCAAAGCAATCACACGATCATCGAAATATTCATTCAGTAAATTAAAGACGTCGGGCGTGCAATGTGGCCGGGCACCATCTTTCATAAACCACGAGGTGTTCGCAGTGTCGTCTAAGGCAGTTTGTACCGCCACAAATTCACGAAGAATGTCCAGATAGCGTGATGCAGTAATCGTTTCAGATCTGAAAAATGGGCCAATGATTCCTTTGGATGAAATGGCGGCCCAGACCAGTACTTTTTGAGGATGCAGGGATGATGGGACTGCAACATGGGGCGTTTCGGTTCCCCATATGCGCCAATTCTGTCTATTGACGAAGCCGTCCAGGTAAAAATAAGCTTCGTCAGTAAACCAAATGCTGCCCACATGCATATCGCCGTCATCAATCCTGTGCACTATATCGTTAGCGAATGTCTCTCGTGCAGCAATGGTAGCGGCGCTGAGGGGTTGCTGCGATTGAATTTTGTACGGATAGAGGTGTAAACTCTGGCGCGTGAGACGATACGTGGACATTGGCGTCATTTGGACCGCAGCTGCAACACGGCGAACGGAAACCCGAGGCCGCTGTTGGATCACCTGCTGCACTAGCTGCGCGTTGCCCTCTGTGGTTGCCGTATGCGGTCGCCCTACCTTTCCAGCACGTTCATCCGTCACGTTCCCAGTCCTTTGAAATTTTTCAAACAGATCCTTTATTGTATCGCTTTTCAGTCCTTTGGTTACATTAAACCTCCATTGATAACTTCGTCTTGTTGCAACAACACTGTGTTCTAGGTGGTGGAATTCCAACACCAGAAAAATCCTCTGTTCTAAGGAATAAACCATGTTGTCTACAGCACACTTGCACGTTGTGAACAGCACACGCTTACAGCAGAAAGACGACGTACAGAATGGCGCACCCACAGACTGCGTTGTCTTCTATATCTTTCACATCACTTGCAGCGCCATCTGTTGTTGAAAATTGTAACTACTGTAATTTCGAAAGTTTGTCTGCCTGAAAATGTACTGTTGTCCCAAGCATATTGCAACAAACGGTGTATTTCTATCGCTGCTCGTTTAGTTTTTATTGCCGTTTCAAATATACCGGTCATTTTTGAAACACCCTGTATAAGACAGTGACATTCAAGCAGCTCCTCCCCCCCCCCCTCTCCCCTCCTGTCAGGATTGTAGTATGATGTCCAAAAATTTGCGACTACACGATTTTCTCCGGTAGTAGACCTTTCCTGGTCTTCGTGTACTGGGATAACACTGGAAATTTGTCATAAGAAATTGTCTTGTTTGACTGCAGTTAATGTTGAGTTTGATGCATCGCTCCACAATTTTTTGCAATATGGATCACTCTTTAGCAGGGAACATATATTAAACATCTCAAGATTGAATTATAAGCACTTCTTGCCGTCGCATTTGCCCTGTCTACCCGTTGTCTATTGATTATACTGATTGTATTGGCGCAAAAAAATTACTAAAACTGTTGGTCGTGATGCTTTAGTTCACGATTTTTTGTCTGTCTTGAGCCTTGTTTACCTTTCAAAAAGTTTGACAAAAACCTATCAACTGAGTGGCAGTGTTGAGTAATGCTGCCACCCGCCGAAAAAATGACGTGTACCCGAAATTAAAGTAATGAAACGGCAATGGAAATTAGTGTCTGCCGCAGATATCTTCAATTAGTGGCGGTGTCTTCCCAGAGACGCATCAAAGTACAACCAAGTTCGTCTCTCCCACATCCAGGAAGTTTACCGTGAGGCAGCGTTGGAGTTTTGCGATGTCAGCCTTCAGGCACAGCGCAAGAACCCCGTAAGTCACTGGCGCTCCGCTGATCGATTTTGCCGAAACCTGTCCAGTCGTCGGGGCAAGTTACTGAGTGAGCAGTCGCGCTTCAATACTGCACGACAAATATTGCGTTGGTAGTGCCCATAGCTTCTTTTGTGTCGAGATCATTTTCCGTGACCCAGTTTGGTCCGCGAACGGTGACGAAGTGCAGTTAAATCTACAGGCCACTGAACAATCTTAGATAAGTAACAAATGCGGTTGGCGGTTCTGATCTGTAGGTGACGTTTCCCCTTC
The DNA here is from genome assembly GCF_021461385.2 of Schistocerca piceifrons. Taxonomy (NCBI): domain Eukaryota; kingdom Metazoa; phylum Arthropoda; class Insecta; order Orthoptera; family Acrididae; genus Schistocerca; species Schistocerca piceifrons. Next base: position 4,147,595 of record NC_060139.1, read on the forward strand.
CTTGCACTAGGAGTAATTTTCAGTAGCACTCTGAAAACAAAGGACAGCTTTCGTTTTCTTCCTGATCGTCTTATCCTCTGCCTCTCGATATGTAAATGTGTTTTTGATGCAATCTTAAGTTATACGAAATAGTACCGTCTCCAAGCAGCGATTCGGCAAGTTACGTACTCGTGAATATGCTTGAGCCTTGATAAGTTGAGGCTTGTGCAAGTTGCGAATGAGAGAAGGTATTCAGATATGAAAGACGAGTGTTTGTCCTTTACATCTGGAGGGAGAGGAAAAGTTAGGAGGGCAGGACTGTTTATCATTTCCGTGTGTGGTATTAGTGTTTGAGTGCTAATATCTCATGAAATGTAGCCACCATGTTGGGCCTGTTGGTAATATGTTCGTCGTGTGTTATTGGTTCGGATTTTTAGTGGGAAGGGTTCCGGTTAGGTTTGGATAGTGTTTGTCATAAGTATTATAGTTGTGAATGAATCGTCAGGTTAAGATCTCGAAGAATGCACAGATAGTGTTTCCCATAATTATTACAAGAGCTTCTGCGGAGATGAGGTGCCAGCGACGGCACGAGTGGATGAAAGTCAAGGTGTTTAGTTGTAGGAGCTGTTTTGAGATTGGCCGGCCGGAGTGCCGAGCGGTTCTAGGCGCTTCAGTCTGGAATCGCGCGACCGCTACGGTCACAGGTTCGACTCTTGTCTCTGGCATTGATGTGTGTGATGTCCATAGGTTAGTTAGGTTTAAGTACTTCTAAGTTCTAGGGCACTGATGACCTCAGATGTTAAGTCTCATAGTGCTCAGAGCCATTTGAACCATTTTGTTTTGAGACTGGTGTGTCCTGCCGTTTGCTGCTGCGAGCTGCTTTGCAGATCTGCTACACACCCTGTTAATGATGACGCTCGTGGTTTTCCAACAGTCAATTTCGGCTTCTTGGAACTTCACTGAAGACTTCCCTAGTGCCAGGTCCCGTCTGTTTCCTTTTCTGCAGCTGATGTATCGTGACAAGGACCTGTAGGAGCAGGGACGTACGGATCATCTGCCCCGCCTGCGCTGTTTCCAGCCGTTTGTAATTACGATAACGTCACGTGCTACATGGAAAAACTTTGCGTAAAGGAGGAGAAAAAAATTTTCAGTGCTGCTGTTAAGACATCTTTACTCGGCTGATCACCAGACGTGGTTTCGCTGAGAAAGCCTGGATTCTCGAACTTCACTTTCTTTTCAAAATTAATTTTGTTAGAGAGAATGGTGAGATATGTAATCAAGGGAAGTCGGAAAATACTGGAAAAAAACTTCTTACATATGATTGGAAGTGTCGTCCGCATGGAATTATTTGCTCTGACAAACGTAAGCGCGTCGCAGATGTGACTGAAATACACCCGGCGGGAGGCATAAAATCTCCCCCATGTGTAAGGCTGAAACTGGAACTCCGCTTGAACAATTACGAATGACCGGCGACGACAGCGCGCACAAACTAAATGGGTCATGGTCGACTTTAAAGGAAATCGATGCCAAAGCGAAGAGCGAACTTTCATGTGACGTCTCTTCCGCAACTCGTATAGTTTTCGTCACAAAGTGCTTCCTTAAGGAACTAACAGAAGTTACTTGATCTTTACTGCCTTCTAGAAAACACCACCGGAAATATTGCAGAGAAAACGTATTCATCTTACATTCCGAGAGAAACATCGCGAAAGTAGAGTTACGAACATTTTTCACTTATCACTGCAGTTCTTTTCTCTGGCTCAGTAATCTCCATTGGCTTCAAATGCCATGTATGTGCGATAAAAGATCATCAGATATGCTGCCTATGAACTGTTGTTAATAAATAAATAAATAAAGGAGAATTAAAGGTGAAGAACTTTTAATCCAGTTCCTGCTTCAGCGGTATATGGAGAAGGGTCACTGAGAAATAAGAGGCTGTCATGCCGTATCCCTTCTGGCCTCAAGAAACCTAAAGAATCACTGAAAAATTTGGCAACAGTGGAATGATTTACTCGGGCGAGTATTAGTGCACTTCCATAGTACCAACTACAGCACTACACACGCACTGTCTCGATGCATACATGGTTTCAATAGAAATACGTAAGTTGTCGTGCTGAAGTGTATTCCGAATATTAAAAGTTACTTCCTGAAAACTGTTGCATAATGTTTTCGCGCCGTGTAGTTTTGTCTAGTACCCTTTGTGTGTTTGTTTTCTAATCTCCTGAAATTGTACGAAGCTGCACACTATTAAATTTCCACAACAGCGCATCGGAATCTCTTAATGCTTTGCAAGGGAACCGTACGAACTTCCCCCATTCCCTTAGCAGATTTGATTCATATTGACTGGGTATGTAGGGGGGGGGGGGGGGGGAGGCAGGACTAAGAGTTCAGCTTACGTGAACAGGAAGACGCGACTATCGAGAAGATGGTGTTTCTGAATTATAGACGTGCTTATGTAGGAATGTATAGAGAGTCCGAAGCCGAGCGAGTAAATGCGTAGCTCCGTAAGTGCAATGTCTGTCTGATCAAATTCCACTGCCGGTGCATATTTTTTTATTCCCACGTCATTCTGGCGAATTTATTGTGACTGAGAGTTCTCAATATTTAATGACTCATTTATTGTCACACCTTTATGTTGGAAAAAGGTAGACAAATGTTTCCTGTAAGGAGACTGGATACAAAACCAGGAGACAAGAGCTTTCAGTCAAATCATTATAGTCATTTTATTTTAAATTATTGTATCTACAATTGTGAAAAGTATGTCTAAACCTATGGAGCACTGCATGAACGCACGAAAGCGGTTAATACTGATCACAGAAACATGGAAAAGGATAATTATTATGACAGCACGTGTTATGGAAGCCGAATTTTTGCGTGAGAATGGTTCTTTCAGTCTGTGTGTTGCAAAACAAACTTGGTTTATATTTCCAAACGGTTCTTCGTCAGCTCACATTTTCGTCGCGCACCACGCTTATCTCTTAGAATCAGGGCAATGAAAATAAAAAACAAGTACCGGAAGCGTGATTCAATCCAGAAACTTCGCGTTTATAAAACTAAGCGGTTACTCGCTTGGCTACGGACTTCTTGAACGCTATAAACCGTAGGTGGTGGTAGACACGTATAGATTTCAACCTCGAGTTTTCAGAAAACGTTGAGAGTTGTCTCTTCCGGTTTACGTATGTTGGAGTGCTCACACACCCTGTCAAAATAAATTGGCGAGGGAGAGTTCGTACGGTTCCCCTGTAAGCACAGGTCTTTGAAAAATGTACCACTACAACACCATCGTTCCCCAACGGTGCTTTTTAACATATTTCTATTTTAACTCATTTATTCTTGAACCTCTCCTTACTCCGCGTGGTATTAGGTTTCTGCAAGTCATAGCTTTTCGTCGCAGAAAGTCTATTTCGCGCACCAAACAAAATAACTTTCAAATTGAGTTCTCGTTAAAATATGATGTTTTAATATAAATATTTTCTTACAAAATTAACATCAGTTAGCACAAAAAGTTAAGTACTTGTCTAGGCGTGTTTTACGAAGTGTAATATTTCTGCTTATCTCTGAAAGTGTGGAGAAATACACGCATTTTGCTTAGAAATTTGGGCTTAAGTGTTAAAACGCTGCGATAGTCTCACCGACTTTATTGCGGGAAACGTTCAGCGAGATGACGCTTCCAGGCGTCCACCATGTAAGCAACGTGCATAAATTCCAAGCAGCTTACTGCACTCCTCCCTCTATCACCTAAATGTTTCACCATCCACTCTCTTCCCTCAGAATGTGTCCCATTGAACGATCCTTTTTTTAGTAAAGTTGCCTCACTGATTTTTCTCAACAAGAAATCAGTACCTCATCTTGGTTATTAGATTCACCCATCTAATCTTTGGCAGCACGTTTCAAAAGCTACTGTTCCCTACTACGTTTCACTTTTCTATATGGCTCTGAGCACTATGGGACTAAACATCTGACGTCATCAGTCCCCTAGAACTTAGAACTACTTAAACCTAACTAACCTAAGGACATCACACACATTCATGCCCGAGGCAGGATTCGAACCTGCGACCGTAGCAGTCACGCGGTGCCGGACTGAAGTGCCTAGAACCGCACGATCACCACGGCCGGCACTTCTAAGTATACCTTCTAGACTAATGCACTCGGTGGCTTCTACACTAAAATTTTCCTTTTGTAAATGCTTTTCCTATTTCCAGTCTGCATTTTTCATCTTGTAACTTGTTTCCTTGGTACTGTCCATTCCGTTCAGCAGCTCTTCAGACGCCTGACCAAATTCCAATTTCGTGGGCAAGCAGCTTGGTTACTTTTCCACATTCAGCCTTTGTTTACTAGACGGCACAGAATGGATGACACCGCGGATAGAGTGCAATGCTGCCCCTCTATCATCAGCCACAGAATACTAGTATCTTAAACGATAATGGTATTAGAGATGGGATTATAAGTTTGTGAGTGTCGTTAGAATTAAGTAGCCTGCGTGTATAATTGGTATTAAAAATACCCTGAAAGGACTATTTTACGTCGAACAATTTCTTAGAAATTTTAAGATAAGGGATCATTTAAGAACTAAACCTCAAATGGTGATAAGAATATAGTATTATTGGGAACAGCAGAATACATTAAGATGTGTACTAGCTGGCTTATGAAATACATCCGCATTGCTACCTGATAAGCAAAATTACCTGAAAACAAGTGTAAGCTCCTTATTTTTATGATTTAGGACTACAGTCCGCATGTGTTTCCCCACGCAGGTATCATGATCAATTGTGAAAAAACAAACTACATTGCTGGAACGATAGTATTTCATTAATCACCTCAAGTACAGACTGTCAGAACGTCTTATCTATTTTCTTATTGTCCGTCGTTCCCTGTAACTGCACTTAAAGTTCTGCGGGTGGCTTGACTGAGAATGTTTCATCTCTAACAGAGTATAATTTTCATACAGCGTAAAATGTGTTCCACACAGCTGGTAGTCATTAGCGCTTTACTTCCCAATACGTTTTTATTATTTAATTGGGCATTAGAAATTGAGTTACTTATGGAACATAAGGCAAACCCACGTTTCTAGCATTTGTAGACTTAGAGAAAGCTTTTGACAATGTTGACTAGAATACTCTCTTTCAAATTCTAAAGGTGGCAGGGGTAAAATACAGGGAGCGAAAGGCTATTTACAATTTGTACAGAAACAAGATAGCAGTCATAAGAGTCGAGGGGTATGAAAGGGAAGCAGTGGTTGGGAAGGGAGTGAGACAGGTTTGTAGCCTATCCCCGATGTTATTCACTCTGTATATTGAGCAAGCAGTAAAGGAAACAAAAGAAAAATTCGGAGTAGGTGTTAAAATCCATGGGGAAGAAATAAAAACTTCGAGGTTCGCCGATGACATTGTAATTCTGTCAGAGACAGCAAAGGACTTGGAAGAGCAGTTGAACGGAATGGATGGTGTCTTGAAGGGAGGATATAAGATGAACATCAACAAAAGCAAAACGAGGATAATGGAATGTAGTCGAGTTAAGTCGGGTGATGCTGAGGGTATTAGATTAGGAAATGAGACACTTAAAGTAGTAAAGGAGTTTTGCTATTTGGGAAGCAAAATAACTGATGATGGACGAAGTAGAGAGGATATAAAATGTAGACTGGCAATGGGAAGGAAAGCGTTTCTGAAGAAGAGAAACTTGTTAACATTGAGTATTGATTTGTCAGGAAGTTGTTTCAGAAAGTATTTGTATGCAGTGTGTCCATGTATGGAAGTGAAACATGGATGATAAATATTTTGGACAAGAAGAGAATAGAAGCTTTTGAAATGTGGTGCTACAGAAGAATGCTGATCATTAGATGGGTAGATCACATAACTAATGAGGTACTGATTAGAATTGGGGAGGAGTTTGTGGCACAACTTGACTAGAAGAAGGGACCGGTTGGTAGGACATGTTCTGAGGCATCAAGGGATCACCAATTTAGTGTTGGAGGGCAGCGTGGAGGGTAAAAATCGTAGAGGGAGACCAAGAGATGAATAAACTAGCAGGTTCAGAAGGATGTAAGCTGCAGTACGTACTGGGAGATGAAGCAGCTTGCACAGGTAAGAGTAGCATGGAGAGCTGCATCAAACCAGTCTCAGGACTGAAGACCACAACAACAAACAATGGAACATATTTCGGCTGCACGTGTCTGGCATCACGCGACTACACAACGTTCTGAACTACGACGTGCACAATATCCCAACATTCACCAATTAAACTGACTCACGCTCTCTCGTTTAGCCTCACTTGACATTAGCGACAAAAGAGGCCTCTGCTGTGCACGAAGTAGATACTACAGGCGTAACCGCGCTTTGTGTTGAGTATGATTCTCTGTTGTTGCTTTACCGTGTTTGCTAGACTTGGGCAGAACATCGTATTACAAAAAATAAAATTTGGTGCTTGTAATAGTGACGTTGTGAGATGCGCCGCTTTCGATGTTACGTTACAGAATAATAATCACTGAAAGTGCAGACAGATCTAAGGATTTTAGCTCTCGGAAGATACGATAGGCGCCATCATGGTTTTTACACTATGCTAGCACCCTATGCAATGACCGGTGAACTGGGCAACCCGAATGGTGTGCGTTCTAGACACTGAATTAAGTCTCCGAAATTGTGCAAATAATGTGAACAATTTGCCTTAAGCATTGAGAATGCGATTTTCACTCTGTAGCGGAGTGTACGCTGATATGAAACCTCCTGCCAGATTAAAACTGTTTGCCGGACCGAGTCTCGAACTCGGGACTTTGCCTACCAGCGCACATCCGCTGCATAGTGAAAATCGCATTCTGGAAACCTCCCCCAGGCTGTGGCTAAGCCATGTCTCCGCAATATCCGTTCTTCCAGGAGTGCTAGTTCAGCAAGGTTCACAGGAGAGCTTCTGTGAAGTTTGGAAGGTAGGAGACGAGGTACTGGTAAGATTGAAGCTGTGAGGACGGGGCGTGAGTCGTGCTTGGGTGCTCAGATGGAAGAGCACTTGCCTGCGAAAGGCAAAGGTCCCGAGTTGGAGTCTCGGTCCGGCACACAGTTTTAATCTGCCTCGAGCATTGTTTCACTTTCAGGTATCGAGAAAAAGTAGTGAAGCTGATCGGCACTCATTCAGCACATTCTTGTCGTTGATGCAATAAATATGGCAAAACTGACAGTAGCGGGAAGAGTTCGTGGTCACAGCGCATGTATCGACGGGACTAAAATTAGCGATTTCAAAATTTCGCTCGCTATTTCGTTGCAATGTAAACGTGGAAGACCAAGAACGAAGTGTTCGGATTAGAAAGGGTATAAGTTAGGGACGTAGTCTTTGGCCCCTACTGTGCAACCTAAACATCGAAGTAGCTCTGAACAAAATAAGAGGTTCAATAGTGGAATTAAAATTAAAGGTGAAAGGATATGAGTGGTGATCAGTCGTAGATGAAATTGCTATCCTGAAATTGGAGAATTGTTACAGGACGTACTGAATGGAATGAACAATCTAATGAGTACAGAATGTGGACTAAGAATGAATCGAAGAAAGAAAAAAGTAATGAGAAGTAGTAGAAATGAGAACAGCGAGAAATTAAATATCAGGATTGGTGATCACTAAGTACTTAAAGTTAAGGAATTTTGCTGGCTAGCGAGCAAAACGTCATGACGGACAGAGCAAGGAGGACATAAAGACTACCATTGGCAGAAGCGGCATTTCTGGCCAAGAGAAATATATTAGTATCAAACATCCGCAGTAATTTGAGGAAGTAGTTTCTGAGAATGTATGTTTGGAGCACATCATTGTATGGTAGCGAAACATGGTCTGTGGCAAAACGGGGACAGAAGAGGAATAACTTCCACGGTATTAGAGGCAGGTGTATAGAGTAGGAACAGTGCAGGGAGATTGAGATAGGAATGCATCCAGCAGATAACCGAGGACGTATGTTGCAATTGTTGCTCTGTGATATAGAGGTTGGCACAAGACATGAATTCGATTGGGGCTCCATCAAACAAGTCAGACTGATGACTTAAAAAAAAAAAAAAGTGAATGTCAAGCAGAAATTACGCATTACTCAAAGAAGGAAGACTTCAGATATTTTGGTAGTTCTTATTAACACTGTCAAGCTAGTGCGTAACTTAATTGAACTCTTCTTGGGCTATCAGTCGAGAAAGTCGTCTTGGAACCTATAATCGGAGAAAATTTCATGAAGAAAATGCGTGAATTCTTCCTTTAAATAGATCAGAAAGATACCTAAAATATGAAAAAGTTTTTATACGTTTACTCTCCCATCTGGTGTGATTTCTTGCGCTAGATACGTAACATTCTTACCAAAACTTTGACATTTTTATTTCGTATGAATTACTGTTAACATTCTTTTGAACTTTGACACCATTCTAGTAGTAGAGGCATGGGGTTTCTGGCCCACCTATAAATTTATATATAAAGTTAGCTCAAAATAGTTTTTAGTAAAATCTAAAGGCTCCCCGTCGAACGCCAAAATTTATCACATTGTTGCTCACTTCTTCAAACATTCCATAATGAAGAGATGGCTCCACACCACCGCCAAGGTATGAGCGTGCAATTTTTTTTTTTGAACAGACATTTTCCCATGCGAACTACACACTTTTGTACAAAAGACTATTAAAAGTTTACCCTTTGAAGCTGACTGCAGAGAGATTCTACTGCCACCGACATACATTTCGCGTATGGGCCACTAAGGTAATGGACATTAGGGCTGATACGGAGGCATATAGACAATCGTTTTCCCCTCGCTCTGTCTGCGAGTGGAACAGGAAGGGAAGGACTAGAGTACCCTCCGCCACGCATTGTACGGTGGCTTGCGGAGTATGTATGTAGATGTATTTATACAGAAAAATGCGCAAGACTGGAAACTCGTATAAAATGTGCAAAACTGTGCGCCAACATCTACATTATTTGTGTGAAGTAACCACTATCTGTCGCTCTCGGACGATGAGGAAAGTCTACTCAATGAGCCTGGCTTTCAGGCTAACTTAACAGTGAACAGCCGAATGCCTACAGTCACAACACTCGGAGTGTTTCCCTCCACTAACGCACAGCATCTGCCTCAGTGTGGATGTGGTTGAGGGTCTTTCCTATCTCAACTGGTTGGTTATCCAAAACTGTGGGACAAGCTTGGGCGTTTGGGAGACTTCTGTTGCAGGTCTCATTCGGCAAGAGATTACAAGGAAAACTTAATGTTTATGGGGCTTCTTCATTCTAGAATAAATACGTGGTTAGGAATGGTTATCGTCTTCAGTCTACTGATGTTATCTTTGCGGTGGACAGATGACGCTGTTTACTTCCTTTTCATAGTAGTATGACACATCACAAATTCAATTACATAAAAAGAATTTGCTAATATTTCTGCAGCTAATATTACTTTAGAATATAAATGGTCTTGCTGCCTGCAGAGTTTGAGGATTTTGGAGCTCTTCAGTCGTCGTCGTCGTCGTCGTCAGTCCAAAGATGATTTGATGTAGCTCTTGTAAGCTCTCCCTCACTTATCGACCTTAATGACAGTGAAAAATTAAACCGCGTGCACCTAATGGAAATTTGGGAAAAGAAATCGTCACCGAAGTTTATTTGTCGGTAAAGAGGGAGGAAAGGGTTACATCTAAATGAAAGGAAAAATGCAAATGAAACTGGTGGAAATTAATTTTGAAAAGGGGGGTAAAGTTAATAAAGTAAATGTGCGGTCGTTACGTTAACAGTTGACTGGCGTTAGACATTTGAGATTTGGGGGAAATTACGGTCGCGAGTCCCAAGGACAATTACTATAGTAACTGAAAAAAGAAAGGTTATTACACATATAATTAGCACTAGAAGCGTGGCAATTGAAGGTCGACACGTGTAGTGTGAAAACTGAAAGTTTGTCAGAAGTAATAAATTTCACTACACTCTGACTTAATTTAGCAAAAGCATTAATAAAACCGGAAAATCGAAAGTTAACTTAGTGACTGAAATTAGTGAACTTTGTTTCTGAAGCACTACGAAATTCAATAAAATAAGGTTAGTCTTGGGCTACCTCAACAATCATTTCAAAAGCTGCTTGAATCTACGCAATTTAAAAATAAGAGATTTAACTTTGAACTTGAATTAAATGATTCTGAACAATTAACAATAGTAAAATTTAGTACGTACCAAGCTGAGCTGCAGTAACAGGTAAGCTAAAATATGGTAACAAGACTCGCACTCTTAATTTGTGCTTGTGTAATCTAAATATTGTAGCCAGCTATGAATACTTTAACTGAACTTTGAAATTAAAGCAGTGGAATCGAATGATATTACTTAAATGCTGGCGTATGAATTTCAACGACACTCGGGTTCATTCCAGAAAAGGAAGGGACCCTGCTTGGTAATGCAATTGGGACAATGAGCAATAAAGGTTCATGCTAAGTTGCTGTATTTTTGTGATGCAACAGTTTGAAAAGCTGAGGTCTGCAATACAGTTCTACAGTGCTACCAGTCTTCCTTGTCGGTTGATTGAAGGTTTGAAGTCGTCGATCGAGGTGGTGGCGACAGTCACTCATTGTCGGCCGTCGCTGTTGCAGAAGCTGGATGTTGGCGCGCCTTCTTCTCGACACAGTCACCAGGCGAAACGGGCTCTTGATGTGCGCCAGCTAATGCTTCCCGTCCGCGACACCGTGTCAGAAACTATCATGGCAAGTCGAGCGCAATTACATGCTGCCCAACCCTGAAAGCGCGGCAACTCGCGGGAGCGTCACACAACAGACCTGCTCCACCGCCCTACTCCAGTCAGACTCTGCTCTGCCCGCGCTCCACGCGGCAGAGTTAACACTACCAAAGATCCTAAACACTTTCGTTATCCACACGACCTATCGATGCAATCGTTAGATAGCATAATTTTTCCCTAGGCCAGACTCACCGTAAAATTATATATATATATATATATATATTATAGTACAATAGATGGAAATAGGATGATATGCATTTCCGGCGTTACACTCTCCATGCTACTCTACCCTGGGCAAGCCTCTTCATCTCCAAGCAACTACTGCAGTCTACATCCTGCTTACTGTATTCACATCTTGCTGTCCTAAGATTTTTACCTCCCCCCCTCCCGCCCTCCCCCCCCCCCCACTCTCTCTCTCTCTCTCTCTCTCTCTCTCTCTATCTCTCTCTCTCTCTCCTCCCCCCCCCCCCCCCTCCACAACTACATTGGTGATCCCTTGTTGCCTCAGAATATGTCCTACCAACTGATCGTTTTCTAATCATGTTTTATCGCAAATTTCTCTTCTCCAGCACCACATATCAGAAACGTCTATTCTCTTGTTGTCTACACTGTTTATCGTCCATGTTTCACTTCCATACATCGCTACATTCCATACAGATACTTCCAGAAACGATATCCTTAAATCTACTCCTCAGTTTTGACAAATTTCCCTTCCTCAGAAATGCTTTTCTTGCCTTTGCCAGTCTACATTTTATGTTTTCCGTACTTCGACCATCAGTTATTTTGCTTCCCAAAAGCAAAACTCATTTAGTACTTTCTCATTTACTATCCACTATCATAGTTTTGCTTTTGTTGATGTCCACCTTATATCCTCCTCTCAAAACACTGTGCATTCCGTTCAACTGCCTTTCATCATTACACGTATCTAAATTTTGCTCTCCTAAGAGCTTCATAGCAGTTATTGTCTTACACTGGAACGAGACAATCCTACATATGCCTTGCTAAACATTGAGACCTAAGGGCTTAGCAAACAACTGAAAGAACTGGAACAAATACTGTGTTCGTCCTGAACTCGGTATTAAGCAGTGTCTCAAAACGGCTCGGGTTAAACTATGAAATAGTTGTGATTCTTCAACTTCTCCCGGCGTATTTCTTGCTCGATCAGTCCACGGGTGTACTGCCGGTCCATAGTGTCCAACGGGCACAAAATTTCGACGACCAGGCATGTCGCCATCGTCAGATGCGCTGACGAACTGAGGGCGGGCGGCCGTCCTAAATCCCCTCCCCCCGCGAGGCGTTCTCTCCGCGGTCCGCGGCCGCGCGTCGGCGGTCGCTGAGAGGCTGGCGGCGGCGTCTGTGGCGGCGTCGGTGTAGCTGCCTCGTCTGCCCTGGTCGTCCGTTCGTTTTCTTTGCTGAGCTTTTTAATTAGACTCAGTGCTGGTTCCCTTGCCTTGCTGAGGTTCGTACCAGGGACGGACTCATCAACAGAGATTGCGGCTATGACCTCAGCAAACGTTTGGTCTGGCTGGATGTTGCGGTGGTCAATCTCTATCCAAGACCTTGTTGTCACTAATCACTACATCCCTTATGATGTCCCTATTCGCTCAGGATCATTTGTCGCCAAGAGGTCAAGTATGTTTTCGCAACCATTTACACTTAGTGGGCTCGTGAACAAATTAATAGAAATAGCTTTCGGAGTAATTATCTAGTACGAATGTATTTCTGACGATGTTTTATGCCTACCACCGGCTTTGAATATTTATTTTGGGCAACATGTCGAGGGTATGTGGAAGTCAGCAAGTACGCTAACTGTGTGTGGTGCCTATTTGTGGTGACTCAAGTTTTCTTTTAACTGTTCAGCAACTGTATTAGGACTCAGTGCTCAGTAAAAGGTGCAAATTATTGATTTATTCCAGTTATGAAGTGTAACCTCTAGTCATACTAACTTACAGGTACCATCTACTTCAGTTTCCCACAAAGAAGCTACTTCCAACAGCAACAAAGACGCCGCCACCAATTGTGCTTAATTACCTGTTACAAACACCGTCAGGTCGTTTGTAAAAAATTTTTGCGCACTTCTCTGGCTTCAGCCACCTTCCTGTGCCTGTAACTATTTCAGCTTCAGTGCTTTCTACTTGCGCTAGGAGCTTTGGTTCTTTCCCAACACAGCTACAATAATTTACAACTACAGTATTGATTATTGCTACGTTTACCCCCTTCCTGTGTTCGTCCTACATCCATTAAAATTATAGCCCTTTCTGCACTTTACCGAGACCCTCCAAGCTAAAAAAAGAAATGCCCAGCTCATACCACACTTCGTCCGCTACCCCTGATGCAAAGTCACTAAGTTGAAAATGCCGATTTTCTTCTGTGAGAAAATTCTGACATTGCGGCTGTGGTTGTTTCCACAATTGTCTGCTGATTCCGAGAAGTTCAGCTTCTAACAAACCCTAAGTGAAGCATCGATTTTCGCCGCTGCGTAAACCACGCACTTCGAGTCTGGATTGGGCGTCGTGGAGAAGCCGCGGCTCTGCACCCTTGGCCTCCCTAGTCGCCTGACCTAACGCCCAGTTATTTTTTTCCTTCGGAGGTACATTAGGGAACCTATTTACGTAACCCAACTGCCGAGAAAACGGGAATAGATTGGAGAACAGCATCAGTTCTGCTGTGATGACCATGACAGGCTGCTGCTACAATAAGTAAATTTAAACAAATTTCGACAAATTATATTCGAATTGAATGATGACATGAGCAGTCTCTAGTGGAGTCAACACCATAGTAACTACCCTCAGTTGTGGGAGTAAGCTCTTATAACAAAATTCCCTCCAAAATTCAAATTTTCCCGCCTATTTTCCAAGAGGATAACGCGGCATCATGCAAAAAGTTAGAAAGGGGCGGGGGACTGCCAAGTGACCCATAGAAGCACATAATTACATTTACCGCCAAAATTAAAACTTCCCGCCAGGGGGGCGTGGCACTTTCTGGCCAAAAGCAGCCATTGTGGATAACGGTACTCGTATCATCAGCTGACGTCATGGCCGTCATCTTGGATGACGTCATGCGCTGATGCAAAGTCTACAGGCCGCCATCTTGGATGACGTTATCGCCCCAATCTTGGATACATCTGGCAACAATGCACTCTGTCCTGACACCACCAGCTCTCTACTACTTGCATCTTGAACAGGTACCACTGTAAAACAGAGTGCAAATCTTTGTATACTGTTCATCGTGGGATGGTTAATTCTCGTGACACTGCATGAGAACCCAGGGCACGTGCTGCATGGCCAGTTACAGCAACAGCAACCTCATGAATAACACAGAGACAGGATGCCTTCTTCCTGATGCACACCAAGCTCATTTGTGGTTTCTAAATTCATTATCTCCTTTAAAGCGTTTAATATCTGGCGTCTCTTCAGACCTTTCAGTCGGCGGTGCTATCTCAATGCAGCACTGTAATTGCTGCCTTACATTTAGAGCAGTTTCATTAAAAGTGCACTATCTCCATTTTATTTTTATTTACACGTCTAGTTGCGTAGGACCAAATTGAGTAAATCTCCAAGGTCCTGGAACGTGTTGTCAGTATATGAAATTACAACATAAAGTAATCACAGGTAATATGAAATGTTTGTGAACCAAAAACAGTGAGGGCATAAGGTTAAGTAAACGCAGTGAACAATAAAACATAGGAATCAGCTTAATTTTTCAAGGAACTCTTCAACACAGCCGGCCGCGGTGGTCCCGCGGTTCTAGGCGCGCAGTCCGGAACCGCGCGACTGCTACGGTCGCAGGTTCGAATCCTGCCTCGGGCATGGATGTGTGTGCTGTCCTTAGGTTAGTTAGGTTTAAGTAGTTCTGAGTTCTAGGGGACTGATGACCACAGCTGTTATGTCCCATAGTGCTCAGAGCCATTTGCACCATTTTTTCCTCAACACAATAGGAGTGGCCATCGGGGAAACACTTAAGTTTCAATTTGAAAGTGCGTGGGTCACTGCTACGATTTTTGAATTCTTGTGGTGGCATATTAAAAATGGTTGCAGCAGTATACTGCACACCTTTCTGCTTAGGAGTTATGGAAGTGCGACCCAAATGCAGATGGGATTTCAGCCTAGTATTAACTGACTGAAAGCTGCTAACTCTTGGGAATAAGCCGATATCGTTAACAAGAGACGAAAGCAAAGAATATACATATTAAGACTAGCGAACAGGGGTCGACAGTAGGTTCGCGAACTTGGACCACTTATTGCTCGAACTTCCTGCTTCTGAGACAAAAATATCCTTTGAGAATGGGGGGGCTACACCAAAATACAATACCATATACAACATAAGCGAATGAAAATAAGCAAAGTAGACTAATTTTCGTGCCGAAGGACCACTTATTTCAAATACCGTTCGAATAGTAAAAATGGCAGCATTAAGTCGTCGAACAAGATCCTGAACGTGGCTTTCCACGACAATTGACTATCTACCTGAACACCTAGAAATTTGAACTGTTCAGTTCCAGTTGTCATATGGCTATTCCGTGAAATTAAAGCATGAGGTTTTGTTGAACTGTGTTAGAAACCGTCAAAAACTGGGCCTTACCATGATTTAGCGTTAGTTTATTTTCTACAAACCACGAACGTATGTCATGAACTGCACTATTTGAAACAGAACCAATGTTGCACACAACATCCTATACTACCAAGCATCAGCAAACAGAAATATTTTAGAATTACCTGTAATACTACAGGACATACCACTTACATAAATAAGGAACAGGAGTAGCCCCAACATTGATCCCTGGGCAACACCCCCCCCCCCCCCCCCCATTTTGACCGTACCCCAATGAGACCCCACATCACAGCCATTATGAACACTATGATCAACTACCTTTTGCTGTCTGTTGTTAAAGTAAGAGGTGAGCTGATTGTGAGCTACTCCCCATATTCTGTAATGGTCCAACTTCGGAAGCAATAATTTGTAATCAACACAATAAAACTCCTTTTTAAATCAGAAAATATGCCTAGCGTTCGAAACCTTTTGTTTAATCCATCCAGTACCTCACAGAGAAAAGAGACGGTAGCATTTTCAGAAACGACTTCTAAAACGGAACTGAATCTTTGATAGCAAATTGTGATATAAAATGCTCAATTATCCTTGCATACACAGCCATTTCAATAACTTCAGCAAACAATGGTGGCGTAGAAATAGGCCTAAAATTGGCTCCATTACCTGGTGGTGGGGTACGGCAGCCGGCTGGTTGTGGAGGTTCAATTGTGGACTGAAGTGTCAGCTGCTACAGTGTGGCCCATCTGTCCTGTCGGTTAGTCAGCGATGGATGTTGGCGATCCTTTCACCAGAATGCTGCTGTCTATGGGAATTTACACCGAAGGCTGTTTCCCTTAAATCAAAGTGCTCATAGAACACAGATGACATGCTGTGGTGGCATGTGAAAAGGCTTGAGCCTGCACATCTCAAATGAAACGCCCCATGCATCAGAAACCCAAGAGATGACTGACTGCGGCCAAATTTGCTGATAGCATGAACAGCGCTTTATTTTAGTACATAGTTCGATGAAGGCCACTTGCAAAGTGGCAGAAACGTTATTACATCGTTTCACAACATTGTGTGGTCTACAACCCAGAAAATTCTATGGAAACTGACACCGGTAACGTTAGCCTAGGAAGTTAATAGCACTTCATGATTACCGCCCCCCCCCCCCTCCCCCCAGGGGGCTCACCACTCTTTGGCGGTTTTGTGCTTGGCCACCATGGGGTTCCAGCCTTTACAGCACGTTTTCTCTTCTCTTCTGTTCTGTATGTCTATCCTCTTGCTATTCTTTTTCCCCTCCTTTGGGGAACTTGTCTGGGGTGTTATTGGGAGTGTTGTGCATTCTGTCACTGACTTGTGAACAGGCTCATCTTCCTTTTTGGCTCCCTTTTCGTTTCTTTGTTTTCCTTCTCTCGTTACTCTGCTTCTGAGGATCCTTTTTTCCTCCTCCCTGTGTGCTCCTGAAGCCTGGCCCACGCATCTGAAGCATAAAAGGTGACAGGTAGGGTTCACACACACACCGTCTGGTACAGGCCAGGCCCAGGGAGGGGTGGTTGCCTGAGCTGTAACCTTCCCAAATTGCCCATTGGTCCCTCTGTCAGGTGTTTGGGAGGTGTGAACAATCACCTAAGGCGGGTGCACCCCCTTGTGAAGGGGGCCCCCATTGGAAGGAGAGCGCCATCGGAGACGCTGGCAATCATGGGGGATGTCCTCACGATGAGTCAGTCATTCTCTCCATGGATGTCGACGAGACGTAAACGTAATGAGGCTACTGATTCGAAGACCCTTCCCACTGCACCGCGGTTCCTTGTGGTATTGCATACTGAAGATGGTCAGTCCTTCGCCACGGTCAATCAGTTTATTATTCAGAAAGGTGTTGATGCCATTGTCGGCCCTGTGAAATCCTGCTCTCGCCTAGGGAATGGCACTTTGCTTTTGGAGACGGATTCTGATTCTCAAGCACAACTACGACTTGCAGCCTTGCTTCTCCACGGTTACCCTGTTCCTGTTGAGGCGCACAGAACTTTGAATTCTTCCCGTGGTGTACTTTAGAACAGGCTGCTGGACAGTCTAACCAAGGCTGAAATACGATCTTATCTCTCTGATGAGGGGGTCATTGCTGTCCATTGTGTAATGAAAAAGGTCGATTCCTCCTCGGTGCCCACCCGCACTCTTTTCCTCACCTTTGATAGGGTGGTGCTGCTGTCAAAGATTAAAACAGGCTGTGAAATAATCAGTCCGTCTGTACATTCTGAATCCGACGCACTACCAGTGTCATCGCTTCAATCACACTAGAACGTTGACACCCAGCCACATGCGTAACCTGTTGCAGGGCTGCACAAGAGGGCAAATGACTGCCGCCTTCTCCCTGCTGTATCAACTGCAATGGCGGCCATTCCGCCTCCTCCTGGGATTGTCCCATTTAGTTAGATGAGCAGGCTGTTAAAGAGATTCTGGTAAAGTAAAAAGTGCCTTACCCAGTAGCTCGCAAGGTACTGGTTGGTCGCAAACCCTGTGTTCTCCAGTCTGGCCCCTATAGTTCAGTTCTTGTTACACATCGCTCCATAAAGGACATGGCCAAGCAGACATGCGACCTCAAATCTGGCTCTGAGGTTGTGAAGTCGCTCAGTGTCAAGGTAGCATAGCTGTCCCCCCCCCCCCCCCCCCGAATCCCACTGTGCAACAAACCGTCAAACGCTCGCCTAAAGGGGCGAAGCTACCCACTATACAACTGTCAGGTGGGAAAGGACAATAGTAGAACTCCCATGAAGGTTCCTCCATCCCTCCAGCCAAACATCCAAATCTTCATCTAACCAGAAGGGTTCGAAGAAGTCCACTAAAGACAAACGGTCTTCTCCTTCACCAACATTAAGATCTGCTCGACGGTGTCACCACGTGGTCACTTAGCCTGGCAGGCCTCTGTCTCTGGTGCAGACCACCGTCCGCTTTTCAGCGTTGGACTCCACAGACCGAGTGCACAAACACACTGATGTTTCTGTGGACCCCATGGAGCAGGATCCTCCTGCTTGTGTGCCCTGTAGTAGCGACTCTTGACCGGCTGTACCTCGGCGGCCACTGAGCTGACACCCCTAAATCTCTTCCTCCTCACGACTGTCCTCCAATGGAACATTTGCGGCCTTCGGTCCCACAAAGAGGATTTACCACTGTTTCTAGCATTGCAGCATTCCCTTGTACTCAGCCTTCAGGAAGCTAAATTGCGCCATCAAGACCGCTTTGGGCTTTCACATTATTTACCGATTCGTTTTGACCGTCCCCATGAGGTCGGCATCCTATCTCATGGGGGCATTATGCTGCTCATACGGGATGACCTTCATAGCCACCCATCTCTACTCATCTTAAAGTTGTTGCAGTTCACCTTTTCCTCCCTCACCTAACTTTTCCCTCTGTAGCATTTATGTACCTCTGTCATTCGATGTCACCAAGACAGTCTTCCTTCAGCTTGTTGGGCAGCTATCTTCCCTATTGTTGCTACTCGATGATTTTAATGTGCATCATCCCCTCTGGGGGTTCTCCCAGGACCTGTCAGAGAGGTGCCCTCTTGGCTGATCTTAACCAACTCAACCTCTTCTGCTTTAACACAGGAGCACCCACTTTGCTTTCTGACTCCTTGCACACCTTTTCCCATTTGGACCTATCCTTTTGCACTGACCATCTTGCCCATCATCTTGAGTGATCTGTTCTTTCTGACGCCTACTCGAGCGACAATTTCCTGTGTGCTCTCCGTCTGCTGATTCCTACCCCATCCACATGCACGCCCAAATGGCAGCTTACTAAGGCTGACTGGCAGCTTTACTCCTCCCTGGCGACCTTCGCAGAACAAGATTTCCTCAGTTGTGATGACCAGGTCGACTTTATCACCAACGTTATCCTCACTGCTGCAGAACTTGCCATTCCTCGCATTTCCCCTTTACCACGTCGTGTCCCAGTCCCTCGGTGGACCGAGGCATGCCGCGACGCAATTCGCGCACAGAGACGTGCTCTCCGTGTTTTTTACTGACACCCTACGCTGGAAAACTGCATTCATTGTAAACAGATGCATGCAAAATGTTGTAGAGTTCTTCAGGATAGCAAAAGAGCTAGTTGGATTTTATTCACTAGTTCTTTTAACAGTTCCACATTTTCCTCTGTCGTGTGGGCTAATGTCGGACTACTCTCTGGAACAAAGATCCATTCCCCCATTTCCGGCCTGACAGTAGGCGCCAATGTCATTGTGGATCCTGTAACTATTTCCAGCAATTTTGCGGTAGTTTCGACCTCTTCCCACTAACACCCTGCCTTCATCCATCGGAAACGAGTGGAGCAGGCTCGGGCAATACCCTTCTCTTCTCCGAATCACGAGTGTTACAATGCCACCTTCACTATGTGGGAGCTAGATCATGCTTTCAGTTTATCCCGGTCCTTCGCCTCAGGGCTGGACGCTATCAACATTCACATGTTTCAGCACCACTCTTGCAGGCAAGCAATTCCTGCTTAACACATACAACCGCATGTGGCTGTGGGCACACTTCCTGGACCCTGGCGTGAAGCCACTGTCATACCCATAGCCAAGCCCGGTAAGGACAAAAACGTTCCCTCTAGCTACCATCCCATCTCTTACCAGCTGCGTTTGCAAGGTGATGGAACATACGATTAATGCCCGGCTGGTGTGGTGGCTAGAGTCTCGCCATTTACTCACTAATACAGTATGGATTTATAGTGTGGCATTGAGCGGTTGACCATCTCGTTACTTTGTCCATCCATGTCATGAATGGTTTCCTGTGGAAATCCCAGAGTGTGGCCGTGTTTCTCGATTGGAGAAGGCCTACGACACCTGCTGGGAACCGCTATCCTCCATGCTCTTTACACGTGTGGCTTCTGTGGGTTCCTGCCATGCTTTCTTCGGGCATTTTTACTAGACTGAATTTTTGAGGTGCGTGCGGGTTGGGCCTTGTCAGCCACCTTTATTCAGGAAAACGGTGTGCCTCAGGGTTTTGTCCTGAGCGTCATCCTCTTCACTATCGCCATTAACCCTGTAATGGCCTGTTTCCCACTGGGCGTCTCCGGCTCCCTTTTTGTCGATGATTTGCCATCTATTGCAGTTCTCCAACTACCTGTCTTACTGAGCAGCGTCTTCAGCGCTGTCTTAATTGTTGAGTCGTGGAGCATCGCCAATGGCTTTAGCTTTTCCACTGACAAAACCGTTTGTATGAATTTCTGGCGGTGCAAAAGTGTTTCTCCCACCATTTTTACATCTTGGGCCTGTTGCCCTGCCGTTCGTTGACACTACGAAATTCCTGGGGCTCATGCTCGATAGGAAACACTCTTGGTCCTCCCACGTCTCTCACCTGGCAGCCCACTGTACACAGTCCCTCAAAGTCCTACGTGTCCTTAGTGGTAATTCTTGGGGTGTCGATCGAACCACCCTTCTGTTTGTACCGGTCCCTTGTCCATTCTGAACTAGACTATGGGTGCTTTGTTTATGCATCTGCACGCTGTCTCATCACTAGCCATCAAGGCATCCGTTTGGCCCTGGGCGCCTTTTACATCAGCCCGGTTGAGACTCTATGCTGAAGCTGCTGAACTACCACTGTCCTACCACCGTGACTCTCTCCTCAGCAGGTATGCATGCCGTTTGTGTGCTATGCATGGCCCCCCCTCCTATGCCTCCTTCTTTGATTCCTTAGATCGTCTGTTACCTCCTGGAGTCCGCTTTCGTCACTTGCTATGGCGGCTTAACTTCACGCTACCTTCAACTTTCCCAGTGGGTATGAACCCTTCACCACCTTGGCCTTCATTCGCTTCCTAAGGACACTACTCCAGCCTCGGTCTATCGGCTTCAGTTTCACGACCTTCGCATGGAATTTAGCGACAGTACCTTTGTACACACTGATGGCTCTCGGAACGACTGAGAGGTTGGGTGTGCCTTCGTCATTGGCACACGTGACTTTCGATATCTGCTTCCCGCACACTCCTCGGTATTTACAGCCGAGCTTTTCGCCTCGTATCAGGCTGCGGAGTACATCTGGCGACACAGCCTTTCCAATTGTGTTCTGTGCTCAGACTCACTTGGTGGAGCCAGTTTCATGTTTACGTTGGTCCCAGGTCGCGTCGGTCTGCCAGGAAACGAGGCTGCTGGCGGTGCTGCCAAGGCTGCAGTCCTCGTACCTCAGCCCGTGAGTACGTACATTCCCTCCGATGACCTCTGCGTTGCCGTCTGTCAGGTGGCGGCGTCCCTTTGGCATCGCCAGTGGTCCTCCCTTCACGGGAATAAGCTTGTCCTTATTAAGCCGCTCCCAGCAGCTTGGACGACCTCCTTTCGGCCCTCCCGATGGGAGGAGATTATTTTAACTCGGCTGCGTATTGGCCACTGCCTTTTTAGCCATCGTCATTTGCTCAGTGGCGCTGCCCCACCATTTTTTACGCATTGCACCCAAATTTTAACTGCCCCCTCCCCCCTTCCTGCTGGAATGCCTTTTTTTACCAATTTACATTCCAGTTTCGGTTTGCTATTTATCAGCTATTTTAGCGAATGACGCGCAAGCTGTTGCTCGCGTTTTACTTTTTATCTGCCGAAGCAATATGGCGAAGGCCATTTAATTTTTAGTTTTGGACCTCCATTTTTGCATGTTTTTAGCCCTTTTTCTACGTGCTTTGTTTAGCTGTGCCCTATTCTGTCCATTGGGACTGACACACAGTCGTTTACGTCGTCTGTCTCTGTGTTCCCTAGTT
The DNA here is from genome assembly GCF_021461385.2 of Schistocerca piceifrons. NCBI lineage: Eukaryota > Metazoa > Arthropoda > Insecta > Orthoptera > Acrididae > Schistocerca > Schistocerca piceifrons. Next base: position 4,169,526 of record NC_060139.1, read on the forward strand.
TCGACTTGGGCGCCTATGACCCCATTTGTGTTTTGCGTCCTAAAACCAAACACAACAACACACGACTTCGGTCAGTAAAATATGACATCCCAGTTCCACAATAAGCAGCCTCTGCCCCAGTCTGCCTCCTCGTCCATTAAACATCTACCTCTCTCTAACGAAATAAATCACTGTCAGGCGGTATGTGCACCACTGTGTGTCCGCAGAGAGATTGGTACTACTTACTGTAAACTCCACGTCGGTGTTGAAACATCTACGTCCATACTCCGCAAGCCACCTGACGGTGTGTGGCGGAGGGTACCTTGAGCATCTCTATCGGTTTTCCCTTCTATTCCAGTCTCGTATTGTTCGTGGAAAGGAGGATTGTCGGTATGCCTCTGTGTGGGCTCTAATCTCTCTGATTTTATCCTCATGGTCTCTTCGCGAGATATACGTAGGAGGGAGCAATATACTGCTTGACTCTCCGGTGACGGTATGTTCTCGAAACTTTAACAAAAGCCCGTACCGAGCTACTGAGCGTCTTTCCTGCAGTCTTCCACTGGAGTTTATCATCTCCGTAACGCTTTCGCGATTACTAAATGATCCTGTAATGAAGCGCGCTGCTCTCCGTTGGATCTTCTCTCTCTCTTCTATCAACCGTGTCTGGTACGGATCCCACACTGCTGAGCAGTATTCAAGCAGTGGGCGAACAAGCGTACTGTAACCTACTTGGTTTTCGGATTGCAATTCCTTAGGATTCTTCCAATGAATCTGTCTGGCATCTGCTTTACCGACGATTAACTTTATATGATCATTCCATTTTAAATCACTCCTAATGAATGCTCCCAAATAATTCATGGAAGTAACTGCTTCCAGTTGCTGACCTGCTATATCGTAGCTAAATTATCAGGGTTCTATCTTTCTATGTATTCGCAGCACATTACACTTGTCTACATTGAGATTCATTTGCCATTCCCTGCACCATGCGTCAATTCGCTGCAGATCCTCCTGCATTTCAGTACAATTTTCCATTGTTACAACCTCTCGATATACCACAGCATCATCCGCAAAAAGCCTCAATGAATTTCCGATGTCATCCACAAGGTCATTTATGTATATTGTGAATAGCAACGGTCCTACGACACTCCCCTGCGGCACACCTGAAATCACTCTTACTTCGGAAGACTTCTCTCCATTGAGAATGACATGCTGCGTTCTGTTATCTAGGAACTCCTCAATCCAATCACACAATTGGTCTGATAGTCCATATGCTCTTACTTTGTTCGTTAAACGACTGGAGGGAACTGTATCGAACGCCTTGCAGAAGTCAAGAAACACGGCATCTGCCTGTGAACCCGTGTCTGTGGCCCTCTGAGTCTCGTGGACGAATAGCGCGAGCTGGGTTTCACACGACCGTCTTTTCCGAAACCCATGCTGATTTCTACAGAGTAGATTTCTAGTCTCCAGAAAAGTCATTATACTCGAACATAATACGTGTTCCAAAATTCTACAACTGATCGACGTTAGAGATCTAGGTCTATAGTTCTGCACATCTGCTCGACGTCCCTTCTTGAAAACGGGGATGACCTGTGCCCTTTTCCAATCTTTTGGAACGCTACGCTCTTCTAGAGACCTACGGTACACCGCTGCAAGAAGGGGGGCAAGTTCCTTCGCGTACTCTTGTGTAAACTAGAACTGGTATCCAATCAGGTCCAGCGGCCTTTCCTCTTTTGAGCGATTTTAATTGTTTCTCTATCCCTCTGTCGTCTATTTCGATATCTACCATTTTGTCATCTGTGCGAAAATCTAGAGAAGGAAATAGTGCCGTCTTCCACTGTGAATCAGCTTTGGAAAAGACATTTAGTATTTCGGCCTTTAGTCTGTCATCCTCTGTTTTAGTACCATTTTGGTCACAGAGTGTCTGGACATTTTGTTTTGATCCACCTACCGCTTTGACATAAAACCAAAATTTCTTAGGATTTTCTGCCAAGTCAGTACACAGAACTTTACTTTCGAATTCATTGAACGCCTCTCGCCTAGCCCTCCTCACACTACATTTCGCTTCGCGTAATTTTTGTTTGTCTGCAGGGCTTTGGCTATATTTATGTTTGCTGTGAAGTTCCCTTTGCTTCTGCAGCAGTTTTCTAACTCTGTTGTTGTACCACGGTGGCTCTTTTCCATCTCTTACCATCTTGCTTGGCACATACTCATCTAACGCATATTGTACGATGGTTTTGAACTTTGTCCACTGATCAACACTATCTGTACTTGAGAAAAAACTTCTGTGTTGAGCCGTCAGGTACTCTGTAATCTTTTTGTCACTTTTTCCAAACAGAAAAATCTTCCTATCTTTCTAATATTTCTATTTACGGCTGAAGTCATTGATGCAGTAACCGCTTTATGATCGCTGATTCCCTGTTCTGCGTTAACTGTTTCAAACCGTTCGGGTCTGTTTGTCACCAGAAGGTCTAATGTTATCGCCACGATTCGGTTCTCTGTTTAACTGCTCAAGGTAGTTTTCAGATAAAGCACTTAAAAAAAATTTCACTGGATTCTTTGTCCCTGCCACCCGTTGTGAACGTTTGAGTCTCCCAGTCTATATCCGGCAAATTAAAATCTCCACCCAGAACTATAACATGGTGGGGAAATCTACTCGAAATATTTTCCAAATTATCCTTCAGGTGCTCAGCCACAACAGCTGATGAGCCAGGGGGCCTGTAGAGACACTCAGTTACCATGTCTGAGTCTGCTTTAATCGTGACCTTCACCCAAATTATTTCACATTTCGGATCACCGTCAATTTCTTTCGATATTATTGCACTTCTTATCGCTATAAACACGCCTCCCCTTTCACTGTCCTGCCTGTCTCTGCGGTATACATTCCAATCTGAATTTAGGATTTCATTACTGTTTACGTCTGGTTTCAGCCAACTTTCTGTCGCTAGTACTATGTGGGCATTGTGACCGTTTATTAATGAGAGCAGTTCTGGGACCTTTCTATCGACGCTCCTGCAGTTTACTATTAGCACATTAATATTATTCCCTGTTGCATTTTGCCTACTCCTACCTTGCCGCGTCCCCGGAGGCGTGTTGTCGGGCCTACGGAGGGAATTCTCTAACCTAAAAAACCCACATGTGCACTCCTCACGTATTCCGCTACCCTTGTAGACGCTTTCTGAGTGTAGTGCACGCCTGACCTATTCATGGGGACCCTACATTTCTCCACCCGATAGCGGAGGTCGAGAAATTTGCACCCCAGATCTCCGCAGTATCGTCTGAGCCTCTGGTTTAAGCCTTCCACTCGGCTCCAAACCAGAGGACCGCGATCGGTTCTGGGAACGATACTACAAATAGTTAGCTCTGATTCCACCACGCGAGCGAGGCTTTCCGCCTTCACCAACTCCGCCAACCGCCTGTACGAACTGAGGATGACCTCTGAATCCAAACGGCAGGAGTCATTGGTGCCGACATGAGCAACAATTTGCAGTCGGGTGCACCCAGTGCTCTCTATCGCCGCTGGCAGGGCCTCCTCCACATCTCGGATGAGACCCCCCGGCAAGCAGACAAAGTGAACACTGGCCTTCTTCCCCGACCTTTCCGCTATTTCCCTAAGGGGCTCCATCACCCGCTCACTATACACGGTGTGTACGAGGTTTTCGTTTCTTCGTTGAATCAGCCTTCTTTGACTCGTTCGATGAAGTCGCTTTGGATCATATGGTACATGAAACAAGAGGAATAAGTAAAATGAAAACAGCAAATTCTAGAAACAGTGTCAATAGAAGGTAAGGTCCGTGCTTCAGTCGCGAATTTTGTCATTAAGTACGTGAATAAGTGTCAAAAACTAGATTTTTTAATTTGACTAAAAAAATTCTCTTTAGTTTTCTGAACAAGGAAAAGGTTACTCCCAGGAAATTTTACTGAAGAAAGACACAAAATTAGAGAAATTTAAGTATGTCTGCACCCTTGATAACATCCAACATCAAGCAGACAGCCCTATTAAAACAATTTTGTTCTCACTCATTGGTTTCTTTGACATTTTAGTCTGTCACTGACACGAGATTATTAAAGTAGTAATCACATAGTAGGACTCAAAACCGAATTGAGAGTTTTAACAGCTGTATATGGGAACGGATGCCAAAAAACTTTTCTGGTATGACTAAATACTTCGAAAATAGGTGTACTGGATGCTCTGTTTGTGACGGTTCAGTGTCGAAGTTTGAGGTTATGAAATCGATGGGAGTGCATGGTGGACTAAATGTGCAAAGGACTTTGACTGCCACTACCGCAGGAGCCTCTTCAAAGCAGAGAAATCAGTGTTGGAAGCCACCAAAGAATAAAGAATTAGTAGTAGTAGTAGTAGTAGTAGTTTGAAAAAGAAAATGGAAGCAAAATATCAGAAACAAGTACGGACCTGGGAAGCATTGGTGTTACGTAGAGTAGGTAGAGAAACAAGCTTCGACTTGCAATTAGTTAAAAACTTTTAAATGTACAGGGCTGAAATTTTGTATAATTTCTTAAAACATGTCTAACTTGAAGTAGACTAGTCTGAAGACTTCAGTTTGATAATTAATGGATTTTATAAGAAAAGTCAGTAACTGAGATTTTTGAAACAATTATTAAAATTTTTGAACCTTAATTTGACAGCAACATCTCTTAAAAAGTCTACCTTAAGATAATTGTAAAGAACTTGCAGAAACAAATCGAGCTTCTGCTTTATCACTTAGAGGTATGTGTACCTATGCTCTACACAAGTAAATAACATGCTTTATTTCACTTGCAACATAAAATTTAGAAAAAAGGTGAGATCAAAAGCTGTGGCTCATACAAAGATGTAATAAAAGATGGTTTTCAAGAGGTCCGCATTGCGGTCACGAATCAGTTCCCTTAAGCTGATAATTCAGTGTTCCTGGGTCGCAAATTTCACCGTATTAGGTTTTACCTGTCGTTTTTAAAGTTGTGTATCAAAGTAGAAGATCGGGGGGGGGGGGGGGGGGGGGGGGAGGGAGGGAGAGAGGAAGATTTGATGGATCTTGTAAAGTTAGTACGTAAATTATCAACGTCGCTTTAGCTACCAGCTATCTCAGGCTGACTAAATAGACGGACAATGTTGTTACCCAGCCAGCGTATGCAGTAGGGCTTAGTAAGAGGCAGAAGACGGTCGCTGGATATATCTCGTTACGCTCGTATCGCGGCCGCCAGGCAGAGCCACTATGGTTTTATCGCGCTTCTAAACAGCCGTATGTTTGCTGAGTTTCCGTGACCGCTTCATTAACTAGTGACATTTCCATCCACTGTGCCGGTCTTAAACCTTTAAAGGGCGAAGCTGCGCAGCAGCTGACAACTGCAACTTTTAAAAAATAATTTAGTCATTCAGTTACTCTAATATTGATTCAAATTTTTAAAATTTGGTTTCCTGTTATCTGCAACATTGACATGTATTGTCACAACCACATCTTGGACGTAGTGACAGGATATGTTTAGTGGAGGATGGGTTCACAGAACCTGATGGAGCAGGAGGACATTACTGTGTAAGGTTCAGTCGACAGCGAGGTCATTAGAGGCCGAACACAAGCAGCGGATTAGGGAAGGATGGAAAAGAAAGCGCCCGTACCCTTTCGAAGGAACCGTGCCGGCATCTGACTTAAGTGATTTAGGGAAATCACGGAAAACTTAAATCAGAATGAGCGGACGAGGATTTGAACCGAATGAGAGTTCAGTGTGCTAAACACTTTGCTACCGCACTCGGTATGAACCAAACCGCGAAACCTGAGAAAACACTGCGTGGTTTGCTTCTTCAGACTTTAAAACCATTCTAAAGCAATGAGCTATCTCAACTGGTATAAGAGGCGAAAATTCCTTGATACAGGTCAAATTGCTTAGCATATCGATAAAAGGATGTCCGTAACTCTGAAGATAATTTGCCTTCACAAAATCCGACCCTGATTTGTATTACACGAATCAAAAGCAGTGATGTATTATTTTTGCTATTGTAGTGACTTTAGTTTTTGTGTGTTTAAGCTCTTCTAGTCATATGACAACGCATCTCAATCTGTACATAAAAACTAAATGTCTTGACCGAGTCATCCTCGCCCAGCCCAAACTGCCAAGGATAGAAACTTCAAATTCGAAGAGGGGTGTTGATCATATGCTGACGCATCGTTAAAGAAAGAATTTTTCGAAACCCAATCCCGAAGGGGTTGAAACAGGGATGAAAGGTTTTTGAAAATAGGTCGCTATTAAGGAAATTTTGAAGCTATCCCCACGAAAATCTGTATTTGGTTTCTAGATCAGAAATAAAGAAATAAGTGTTCATTGTTCCATTATTAAAGCATTTCTAAGCCAAATCAATGAAAATTGGTATTTCACTTCTCGGTTAGGTATAAAGAAATGTTAGGGGACGAAGTCTTCCCCGAAAATATCAACAAAAGAGCGCGGAAGGCATCATTAACAGAAACCTTGGACTCGAGCTACCAGAATCCCTTTTTGTTTTGAAGTACTTAAACACTCTGAAAAGATCATGCTTCTACGGCTCTATCTCGAGCAAAAAATGTAGGTGTTGCAATAAAAATTGTATTAAAGGAAAACAAAACTTTGTGCAGACCATTGAGTCTACACGAGGGAAACACCAGGCGCTAAGCTTGTGTATTACAAACATGATCTCCATGCGAATTGAATCTACAGTCTTAGGGTCCTCGAATTGAATTACGATCCACTGCATCGTGCTGAAATTGGCCTTCGGTGTCATTCGAAATTGTAAAAGTGATTTGATCAGAGATACACTTCGTGATTAATATGTAGGGTTTCGTGAAAATCAGAAGGATGTCGCAAGCAACCATTCGGAGAAAGCGGGTGCCTCAGATTTGGGTGGCAGGTTTGCCGAGTTTCGACAGTTGCTAGCAGAGTGACAGGGGGCAACAAGTGGCGGTCTGGAAGTTTCAGCTGACACAGTCAACATTCGTTTATGAGTAACAATATGCTGGCAGTAAAGACGACCATATTGAAGTCGGGCAATATAGTTTGAACCATAATACACACATACGTTTTTTGTTTTCATTCAGCCATTTCAAATAAGATCACTTGTTAAGCTGTGGCTCTGTCACCCAGAACAAAGCGACTACAAAAAGATAAATATACATCTAGGGTTTCCTTGAATTTGAGAAACTGTTGAGTGGAGGTTCGAATTCCATGCCAGAAACTAAAAATAGATTAATCTCAGTGCAGGTAATTTTTACGTGCAGTACTCGCAGTTACACAAACTGCTGCTATAATTACAGCTTACAAGCAGTATAGCACACGCAAAATGATTCCGCCAGGCGGCTCTCACGTTTTGGAGAGTTCGTGCTCGGCTAACACGGGACCCCAGTCTTAGCAGTATCTTCTCCACTCCGTGCTGCATGTCTGTCATCCTTCTATTTTTCCTCGCCCTTGTTGAACATGTCTTTGATATTTTTTGCCCAAGGAGAGGTGATCGCTTGAGCTGCAACCTTCCCAAATTGCCCATTGGTCCCTCTGTCAGGTGTTTGGGAGGTGTGAACAGTTACCTAAGGCAGGTGCGCCCCCTTGTGAAGGGGCCCCCCCAGTTGGAAGGAGTGCGCCATTGGAGATGACGGCAATCTTGGGGATTTTCTTGCAATGAGCCAATCATCTTCCCAATCAACGTCAATGAAATGTCAACGTAACGAGGCTAAAGATTCAAATACCCTTCCCACTGCATCACGGTTCCTCATGGTCTCACATACTGAAGACGGTCAGTCCTTCCCCACAGTACATCTGTTTATTATTCAGAACGGTATTGAAACAATTGCCGGCATTGTGAAATACTGCTCTTGTTTACGGAATGGCACTTCGCTTTTGGAGACTACTTTTGATTCTCAAGCAGAACTGCTTGCCGCCTTGCTTCTCCACGGCTCCCATGTGTGTGTGTCAACACCCATTGAACTCCGAACTCTTCCTGTGATGTTACTTACACTAGGCTGCTTGACGGTCTAACCACGGCCGAAATCCTGTCTTACCTCTGTGATCAGGCTGTCATTGCAGTTCATCGGGTGACGAAAAGTTAGTTCGTCCTTAGTGCCCACCCGCACTCTCTTACCTTAGAGTGGTGGCTTCTGTCAAAGACCAAAGCAGGCTGTGAAATTGTCAGTCAGAGCATACATTCCGAACCTGATGCGCTGCTACCAGTGTCCATCATTCAACCACTCTAGAATGTCTTGTCAACACCCAGCAGATTGTATAACCAGTGCTAGGGATGCACCACGAGAGCGATTGTTCGTTCACCTCCTCTTCCTCCCTGCTGTATCAACTGCAATGGCAGCCATGCCGGCGCCTCTCGCGATTGTCCCGTGTATTTTGATGAGTGGGCTCTCAAAGAGATTGGGGCAAAGAAACAAGTGCCAAACCCAGTCGCTCGCAAGTTACTGGCTAGTCGCAAATCTGCGTTTTTCCCATCTGGCACCTACAGTTCAGTTCTTGTTACCCCTCGCTCCATGAAGGACAGGGCCATGCAGACATGCAACCTCAAATTCGGCTCTGTGGTTGTAAAATCGCCCAGCATACAAAGTAGCATCGCCATCCTCACTCCAGCTGGCCAAAAAGTCATCAAACTCTCGTCTCAATGGGCGACACCACCAGCTACACAACCAGTAGGCCGGAAAGGACAGGAGCAGCACTCCCGGGAGGACT